>NW_027507788.1:222879668-223479668 GCF_037356315.1 Lithobates pipiens
AATGTAGTCCTGAATGTATTAGGAAACAGTGTGAGGAGTGCTGAGTGTATTGGGGTGCAATGTGGGGGGCTATCAATGTTTTATCAATGATGAGTGTATTAGGGTGTTATTTGAGGGATGAAGAGTTTACTGGGGTGCAATGTGAGGAATGGTGAGTTTAATGGGGTATAATTTGAGTTTACTGGGGTGCAATGTGAGGGGGCTGAGTTTTACTGGGGTGCAATGTGAAGGGGGCTGAGTTTACTGGGGTGCAATGTGAGGGGGGTGAGTTTTACTGGGGTGCAACATGAGGGAGGCTGAGTTTACTGGGGTGCAATGTGGGGGGGGGGGGGTGAGCTTACTGGGGTGTAATTTGAGGGGGTTGAGTTTACTGGAGTGCACTGTGAGGGGGCTGAGTTTACTGGGGTGCAATGTGGGGGGGGGGGGGGCTGAGTTTACTGGGGTGCACTGTGAGGGGGGCTGAGTTTACAGGGGTGCAATGTGAGGGGGCTGAGTTTAATGGGGTGCAATGTGAGGGGGGCTAAGTTTACTGGGGTGTAATTTGAGGGGCGCTGAGTTTACTGGGGTGCAATGTGGGAAGGCTGCATTTACTGAGGTGCACTGTGAGGGGCTGAGTTTACTGGGACGCAATGTGAGGAATGCTGTTTACTAGGGTGCAATGTGAGGAAGGCTGTGTTTACTGGGATGCAATGTGAGGAATGCTGTTTACTAGGGTGCAATGTGAGGAAGGCTGTGTTTACTGGGGTGCAATGTGAGGGGAGGGCTGAGTTTACTGGGGTGCAGTGTGAGAGGGCTGAATTTACTGGGGTGCAGTGTGGGGGGAGCTGAGTTTACCGGGGTGCAATGTGAGGGGGGGTTAAGTTTACTGGGGTGTAATTTTGAGGGGGCTGAGTTTACTGGGGTGCAATGTGAAAGGGCTGAATTTACTGGGGTGCAATGTGGGGGGGGGCTGAGTTTACTGAGGTGTAATTTGAGGGGGCTGAGTTTACTGGGGTGTAATGTGAGGGGGCTGCATTTACTGGGGTGCAGTGTGGGGGGCTGAGTTTACCGGGGTGCAATGTGAGGGGGCACTGATAGGCTGCACTGATTGGCAGCACTGTTCTGATTATCAGTGTAGATGTCCCTTTTAGAGAAGCCGGTTATCGGCTCTCCTCTCCTCACGCTATCAGCAAAAGGAAAGGAATGCCAATCACTGGCTGTTTACCTTCATGATTAGCTGTGATTGGAGGCAGTTGATCACATGGTAATGAGCCGCTGATTGGCCCTTTACCTCAATCTGTGATCAGTGGTGTCCGGAGGATCACAGAGCGCGCCGCCCGTGCCCAGCAGTGGGCGCGATCATGGGATGCCGTCACATGATGGCGTCCCAGAACTAGACGACCATGTGCGGTTGACAAGTTGCACAGATATGAGCGGTACTCATTGGGAAACATGGGAACGCGGCTTTGGGGTCCAAAGTCACATGACAAGTCGCAGGAGTATAAATGGGGTCTTCGTTTGCATCGGGTGAACCTCCCTATTTAAGGACATGTAGTATCGGCGTTGGGAAGCCGGCCTATCCCAGGGGAAGTCAGCTGGGAAAATCCATTCCAGCCAATCAGTGTTCTTCTCAGAAGGCTCAGCCAGGGGGCGCCAGTTGTTCAGGTGCTGGAAAACATAGGAACGTTCTCAACCTGAGTCCTCCAGGACCCCCAACCGGCCATGTTTTGGTAATTTCTCTATAGCTGTCCGAAATACCAAACCATTGACTCTGAATTAGAGCTCCTGTGCAAGATAAAGGAAAGCCTGCAAACCTGGCCTGTTGGGGGTACCTGAGGACCGAGGTTGAGAACCAGCTGCTCTATTCCACCCATATACTGTATGTCTGAATAGAAGCCCTTCAGTCTTGCACAGGTGTACCAGCTCCTCTTCCTCTTAGGTCACCGCACACTGTGAGCATCTCACAGTGTGTATTAGAAGCTGCAGCAAGTCAGATAGAGCCCCGCCTCATTTCCTGGCTGGAGGACATCCTGTATCATCTACTCCTTTCCTACCCGGTCTGACTGTCCCTGGCCCTACTCCTTTCATCAGAGCTGGGGCAAAAGGGGTGGGGGAGGGGGACAGAAGGGACATGTGTCCCAGACTCAGTGCCACAGACTGACTGTTCTTAACCCACCCCTTTCATCAGGGGTGGGATGGGAGGGGCAGAAGGTGCATGTGCCCCCCGACTCAGTGCTACAGACTGACTGTCCCTGGCCCGCCCTCTTTCATCAGCGCTGGAATGGGAGGGGCATGTGCCTCAGACTGAGTGCTACAGACTGACTGTCCTTAGCCCACCCCTTTCATCAGAGCTGGGATGGGGGGGGGGGGGGGGGGGGCAGAAGGGCCATGTGCCCCAGACTCAGTGCTGCAGACTGACTGTCCTGGCCCGCCCCCTTTCATCAGGGCTGGGATGGGAGGGGCAGAAGGGACATGTGCCCCAGACTCAGTGCTGCAGACTGTACTGCCCCTTTCATCAGGGATGGGACAAAAGGGGCGGGGGGGGGGGGGGCAGAAGGGACATGTGTCCTTGACTAGGTTCTGCAGACTAACTATCACTGGCCCACCCCTTTCATCAGAGCTGGAATGGGAGGGGCAAAAGGGGCATGTGCATCAGACTGAGTGCTACAGACTGACTGTCCCGCCTCTTTTCATCAGGGGTGGGATGGGAGGGGCAGAAGGTGCATGTGCCCCCGACTCAGTGCTACAGACTGACTGTCCCTGGCCCGCCCTCTTTCATCAGCGCTGGAATGGGAGGGGCATGTGCCTCAGACTGAGTGCTACAGACTGACTGTCCTTAGCCCACCCCTTTCATCAGAGCTGGGATGGGGGGGGGGGGGGGGGGCAGAAGGGCCATGTGCCCCAGACTCAGTGCTGCAGACTGACTGTCCTGGCCCGCCCCCTTTCATCAGGGCTGGGATGGGAGGGGCAGAAGGGACATGTGCCCCAGACTCAGTGCTGCAGACTGTACTGCCCCCTTTCATCAGGGATGGGACAAAAGGGGCGGGGGGGGGGGGCAGAAGGGACATGTGTCCTTGACTAGGTTCTGCAGACTAACTATCACTGGCCCCACCCCTTTCATCAGAGCTGGAATGGGAGGGGCAAAAGGGGCATGTGCATCAGACTGAGTGCTACAGACTGACTGTCCCGCCTCTTTTTCATCAGGGGTGGGATGGGAGGGGCAGAAGGGGCATGTGCCCCAGACTCAGTGCTGCAGACTGACTGTCCCTGGCCCTGCTGTGGGCGTGACCTATACAATGCCAGCCTGCCTAGGAACGCCCACTCCTCCAACTGTGGGGGCTCTGGTGAGGAGTAGTGAGGCGGGGGGGTGGCGGTGATGTTTTTAGAAAGCCATCAGTTCCGCCACCCTTCCGGCCCCTCCCACCAACCATGATCTGCCGGCCCCTCCCACCAGCCATGATCTGCTGGCCCCTCCCACCAGCCATGATCTACCGGCCCCTCCCACCAGCCATGATCTGCCTGCATGGCATAGAGAAGCGCAGAGACCCGGTGATGACGTCATTCAGCCTAAAATAAGGAGTGTAATGGAAACAGAAAATTTGTATTTAAAAATGTTATTACCACATTGATGGGGGGGGGGGGCACGGAAGGGAGAATATAATCAGATTAACGTTCGGCGCGCTTCCCCCGCATCGGAGCGATAAAAACAATCACTCTCCAATTATGATTTTTCCTCTAATGGTTTCATCCAATTTGTTTTATTTTCGGGTTGAATTGTAAAGGAAGGATTGGATGTGTCGGGACATTCGTGTCATTTAATCATTTCTGTGTTCAATCTTTAGAACGTGAAAAAAAAACCAAAAAAAAAAAAAACCATCAAATTGAATTTAATTGGAAAAGATCAGAATTGTAATTTTTAATCACACATCCGATTGTGATCCCCAATCATATAAAAGCGACAAACGTGTTCTGCCTGTGGAGAGATAAATAATGGAAAGTGCTGAAATAAAACGGAGGAACGATGGCGGTCGGCGAGTGCGGGGCGGAACGCGTCGCGCCTCGTTATTCCGGTGGCATTGGTTTCCGGAAACCTTCTAATGACGCGTTCACTTGGCGCTGTGTGGATGTTCAGGGCGGGGGGGGGGGGGGGGGTTACCGATCGATTCATTTTGCTTTTTGCAATCGAAGGTCACTTGAATTTGCTGCAGTGCAGCCCAGTGTGGTCCGAACGTGACGTCATAGCGCTGCGCCCGGGCCTCCGAAGGTCATAGAGATTGTCAGGGACAATCTGATCACCAGAAACCTCAACTTTCCGGTGCCGGTGGATTCCTTCTCCGGGTCGCACCGGAGGGTGGTGAGGGGGAGGGGTTGTCCCGCCCTGCCACCTGTAGGGAGGGGTTGTCCCGCCCTGCCGCCTGTAAGAACGATCAGTCGGATGAACTGCCGCCACGATCGTTCTTATGGCGCTCAGAATCGCCGGCTGTAAAAGATGATGCCGCAACTTCCCCCGTCATTCAGATATCACCACTGAAAGCCCAGGACGTCATATGACGTATCTTGGGCGGCCCCCTTAACCGCTTCACCCCCCGGGAGATTTTACCCCCCTTCCTGACCTGAGCACTTTTTGCGATTCGGCACTGCGTCGATTTAACTGACAATTGCGCGGTCGTGCGACGTTGCACCCAAACAACATTGACGTCCTTTTTTTCCCCCACAAATAGAGCTTTCTTTTGGTGGTATTTGATCACCTCTGCGGTTTTTCTTTTTTGCGCTGTAAACAAAAAAAGAGCGATAATTTAGAAAAAAAAGAAATATTTTTTACTTTTTGCTGTAATAAATATCCCCCAAAAATATATAAAAAAAAGTTTTTTCCCTCAGTGAAGGCCGATACGTATTCTTCTACATATTTTTGGTAAAAAAAATTGCAATAAGCGCCTATTGATTGGTTTGCGCCAAAGTTATAGCGTTTACAAAATAGGGAATAGTTTTATGGCATTTTTATGATTTTTTTTTTTTTCATTAGTAATGGCGGCGATCTGCGATTTTTATCATGGCTGTGGCATTACGGCAGACACATCGGACATTTTTGACACTATTTTGGGACTGTGTTCATTTATACAGCGATCAGTGCTATAAAAATGCATTGATGACTGTGTAAATGACACTGACAGGGAAGGGGTTAACACTAGGGGGGCGATGAAGGGGTTAAGTGCGTCCTAGGGAGTGATTCTAACTGTGGGCGGATGGGCTCACTACAACATGACAGCGATCACCGCTCCCGATGACAGGGAGCAGTGATCTCTGTCATCTCACAAGGCAGAACGGGGAAGTGCCTTGTTTACATCTCCCCATTCTGCAGCTCTGTGACACGATCGCCGGGACACCGGCAGACATTAAGTCCGCGGGTCCCGCAGTCACACTGCACATGGAGGGCGCGCACATGCCTGCTAGCCCTGTCAATTAAAAGGGACGTATAGATACGCCTATTTGCCCACTGCTGCCATTGTGCCGATGTATATCGGCGTGCAGCGGTCGGCAAGTGGTTCATTTGTCCGGTCCAAGCTGGCCTAAACAAGCTCTAATGTTTACTTTACTAAAAGGTGTGCTGTATAATGCTAGGATCACATTATTATTATTATACCGGATTTATATATTATTATTATACAGGATTTATATATTATTATTATACCGGATTTATATATTATTATTATACAGGATTTATATATTATTATTATACAGGATTTATATATTATTATACAGGATTTATATATTATTATTATACCGGATTTATATATTATTATTATACAGGATTTATATATTATTATTATACAGGATTTATATATTATTATTATACAGGATTTATATATTATTATACAGGATTTATATATTATTATACAGGATTTATATAGCACCAACAGTTTGCACAGGTACAGTTAGGGTTATAGGTAGTGTTAAGGTTACAGGTAGAGTTAGGGTTACAGGCAGGGTTAGGGTTATAGGTAGGGTCAGGGCCGCTGATAGAAATCATGGGGCCCCGTACAGCCTACCTGACGGGGCCCCCTTCAGCTCCACCCTGGCCCGCCCCTAGTCCCTCCTCCAGCCCCACCCATTGCCCCTCCCCAGACCATACATAGTGAAATGTAATGTTAGTTCAACATCTTTAGGCTGGTTTCACACTGCTGCGGCTACGAGAACCGATTGTGATTCGCACCGCACTGCAGTGCAAATCACATCCGATCTCTGTGCGATGCGAGTTCAGCCACACAGATAGTATGGCTGAATTCGCATCGCACCCGCCACAAACTCGCACGGGACCCTTTTTTTGGTCCGCAGCAGAATCGGATCGCATGGGTGTTCACACCATGCGATCTGATTCCTGTCCGAGTTTGCAGATCGCAGCTGGGTTCACACTGCAGCGATGCGGGAACGCCGCGAATCCGCGGCGGGTTCCCGCATCGCATGCCTCCCGGCGGCAGTTCACACTGCCCTATGCGAACTGCTGGGAGTGTCAGTGAAATGTGTGAACACCCATGCGATCCGATTCTGCTGCGGACCAAAAAAAGGGTCCTGTGTGAGTTTGGGGCGGGTGCGATACGAATTCAGCCAATACTATCTGTATACTATCTGTATGGCTGAACTCGCATCGCACAGAGATCGGATGTGATTTGCACTGCAGTGCGGTGCGAATCACATCCGGTTCTCCTAGCCGCGCCAGTGTGAACCCAGCCTGAAGTACAAAATTGCTTAAGATTTTTAAAATACAGGATTCTAATCACTATGAGTATGACACAAAAGCAGGTCAGTCCAGTTTTGTGTCATCTTTTAGGCCTCATGAATACACCCCTCACCTTGTCCACCACAACTTCAAGATCTGGACTAGATCGCCCGGCCCCTGCTCTCTCTGCTTCTTGTTAGTCACGCATAGAGAGAGAGAGAGGATTGGGCATATCACTCCGCAACATAACCTTTCTATGCTAATGCTGTGTGGTGTGCGGCGCGGGTGCAGAAGGTGTATTCCTCCGTGCCCGAAATAGAAGAAGGAGTCCCCCCCACTACAGCTGCATACACAGCGTAGAGCACATCTAAAAACAAACAAACAAAAAAAATTGTATGGGGGGATTGCTGGGGGGATTGCTGGGCTGGGTGGTTGGGGGTGGGAGTGGCGAGGTTGGATGTTATCTGCTGATAGCATTATTTATGGCGATCACTGATCGGTGGAGGAGGCACTTTTTTTTTATACATAGCATTTTTTGCAGTTCAGGTTGCCCGGGCCCCCCTGCTGGTCAGGCCCGGTACAGCAGGGCCAGATGTACTGGCCTATCAGCGGCCCTGGGTAGGGTTAAGGTTACAGGTAGAGTTAGGGTTACAGGCAAAGTTAGGGTTATAGGTAGGGTTAAGGTTACAGGCAGAGTTAGGGTTATAGGTAGGGTTACAGGTAAAGTTAGGGTTATAGGTAGGGTTAAGGTTACAGGTAGAGTTAGGGTTACAGGCAGGGTTAGGGTAATAGGTAGGGTTAGGGTTACAGGTAGAGTTAGGGTTACAGGCAGGGTTAGGGTTATAGGTAGGGTTAGGGTTACAGGTAGAGTTAGGGTTACAGGCAGGGTTAGGGTTATAGGTAGAGTTAAGGTTACAGGCAGAGTTAGGGTTACAGGTAGGGTTAAGGTTACAGGCAGGGTCAGGGTTATAGGTAGAGTTTGGGTTATAGGTAGAGATGGGGTTATAGGTAGAGATGGGGTTACAGGTAGAGATGGGGTTATAGGTAGAGATGGGGTTATAGGTAGAGATGGGGTTAGAGGTAGAGATGGGGTTATAGGTAGAGATGGGGTTATAGGTAGAGATGGGGTTATAGGTAGAGTTTGGGTTAAAAGTAGAGATGGGGTTATAGGTAGAGATGGGGTTACAGGTAAAGTTAGGGTTAAAAGTAGAGATGGGGTTATAGGTAGAGATGGGGTTACAGGTAGAGTTGGGGTTATAGGTAGAGATGGGGTTACAGGTAGAGTTGGGGTTATAGGTAGAGATGGGGTTACAGGTAGAGATGGGGTTATAGGTAGAGATGGGGTTACAGGTAGAGATGGGGTTATAGGTAGAGATGGGGTTATAAGTAGAGATGGGGTTATAGGTAGAGATGGGGTTATAGGTAGAGATGGGGTTACAGGTAGAGTTGGGGTTATAGGTAGAGATGGGGTTATAGGTAGAGATGGGGTTATAGGTAGAGATGGGGTTATAAGTAGAGATGGGGTTATAGGTAGAGATGGGGTTATAGGTAGAGATGGGGTTACAGGTAGAGTTGGGATTATAGGTAGGGTTGGGGTTATAGGTAGAGTTTGGGTTATAGCTAGGGTTGGGGTTATAGGTAGGGTTGGGGTTATAGGTAGGGTTGGGGTTATAGGTAGGGTTACAATAAGGGTTAGAGAAGGTTACTCTAGCCCTAGCTCTAACCCTAACCTTAAAGGCAGTTGGTGTCCACGGGGGCCGGCTAGTATAGACATAGGGGGGTCAATCTGCTTTCTGATCTGACACTATGGAGAAATGATTATTATATGGAAGGGGTGTCACTTGCCTAGAAAATTTGAAAACAAAAAGTCTTCTCTTTTCCCATCTTGAAAGGTAAAACCCGCGGTGCAGCGGTATTGGCCGGTATGGAGACCGGTATGCTGTGTCTGGTGACGGCTCACCGTATGATTTGCATAGGGTTGTGAAGGAAACCATTGAAGTGATATTAGAAGGCCGATCTTCCACTCTAAATAATGAGGCGGTGATTGCATACATTACCTCCATTGATAGCGGCTTTCCGTGTCGCTGCCGCAGCTCCTCTCATTAACTCCGAGCTGATTAAGTGCCTTGTAATCAAATTTATTGATGAATTAAAATGGATGGTATGGAAATATTTTGCACTCTGTGCTTTTCTCAGCTCGCTGGCGGCATTGCTTGGAGAGACCCGGCGAGAGCAATGCTTGGAGTACAGGTGAGCCCGACCACCAAAATCTCAGCTTTCTCAGAAGCTTTAACCTCTTGCGGCCCACAATGTATGTGTGATGGAAGGAGGGTGGTCCTAATGCCCACACGCCACAGATATGTGCCCATGGAGGACAAGGATTCCGTGCTGAGAGCAAGGCCAGGACAAGAGGTGCGGGGGGTCCGCTTTAAAAAGTAACTCCACTTTTGTTGAGAAACCCCCCACCCCCCCATCTCTGTACATTGCAGGGATTGTAATAAACTTTGTTGTAGATTCCGTCTGACAATTCGATCGTGCGTGGGCTCTATCGGACCTTTAACTGTCGAAAAATCTGACTGACTTAATAGAACATGTTTCAAATCTTTCCGCCGGAAACCAGTTCCTATCAAGAAAACCGTTCATCTCTATGCAGGTCCGACGGACCAACGACGACGCAAGGGCAGCTATTGGCTACTGGCTATTGAACTTCCTTTTTCTAGTCCCGTCGTACCTCATCAGGTTAAACGATCGGACTTTGGTGTGATTGCGTGTAGGCAAGTCCGTTTCAGCAGAACTCCATCGAAAAGTCCATCAGAGTTCATTCCGACGGAAAGTCCGGTCATGTGTAGGCGGCATAAGGTATGAGAAGCAGTTAAAGTGGGAGTCCGCCGTTTTTTTTTTAAAAGCCAGCAGCTACAAATACTGCAGCTGCTGACTTTTAAAATAAGGACACTTACCCGCCCAGCGCGCCCGCGATGTCGGCACCCGAAGCCGATCTCTCGAGTGCTGCCGCCGCCATCTTGGGTATGGGAATCAGGAAGATTTCCCGGTTCCCTACTGCGCATGCGCGAGTCGCGCTGCGCAATAAGGATGGTCCCTGCTGTCTCTGGGATCCGTGTGTTTCCCAGCAGACAGTGGGGGACCCGCAGGAAGTGGCGTAAATATCCGCAGATTCTGCGGATATCTATGCCGGAAGTGGGTGCAAATACCTGTACTGTACAGGTATCTGCACCCCCCTCCCCCCTGAAAGGTGCCAATTCTGGCGCCGGAGGGGGGGAGGATTCCAATGAGCGGAAGTTCCACTTTAGGGTGGAGCTCCGCTTTAAGTTCGGCTTTACCTTTTATAATTTGTTCTATTTAACTGCTTTCTCCCTTTTTCCTTTTATCTTTTGTTTCCCCAGAAGCTTTGTTTGTTTTTGTCTTGTAATATTTAGCATTTTTATTTTGTTTATAACTTTTTTTATAATTTTATTTCCTCAAGAAAGTGGAGTTATCCATTAAACTTTTATTATTAGTTCTTTTTAACTACTTCTCCCCCCCCCCCCCCCTTATCATTTTAGATTTTTTTTTCAATAAGCTTAGTTTCTTTATTTTTTTTAATCTTGTTTTCTTTTTCTTTTATTATATTTTTTTTATTTATTTTCCCAAGAAAGTGAAGTTACCCTTACATTTCTATTATTAGTTCTTTTTAAAGGACTCATCCCCTTATCCTTTTAGCTTTTTTTTTTTTTTCCCAGAAGCTTAGTTTTTTTTCTTTTTATATTTTTTATTTATTATAAACTTTTTAGATTTTTTTCCTAAGGAAGTGGAGTTACCCTTAAACTTACCCTAAAACTTAAGTGGAGTTATCCATTAAACTTTTATCATTAGTTCTTTTTAACTTACTTCCTCCCCTTATCATTTTAGATTTTTTTTTTTTTTTCAATAAGCTTAGTTTCTTTATTTTTCTTAATTTTTTTTTTCTTTTTCTTGTTTGTGTTTTTTTCTTTTATTATATATTTTTTTAATAATTTATTTTGCCAAGAAAGTGGAGTTACCCTTACATTTCTATTATTAGTTCTTTTTAAAGGACTCATCCCCTTATTCTTTTAGCTTTATTTTTTATTTTTTCCCCCAGAAGCTTAGTTTTTTTTTCTTTTTATATTTTTCATTCATTTATTATAAAATTTTTATATTTTTTTCCTAAGGAAGTGGAGTTACCCTTAAACTTTTATTATTAACTATTTGTAACTGTGTTCTCCCCTTATTCCTTTAGCTTTCTATCCCAAAGCGCTCTCTCTCTCTCTCTCTCTCTCTCTCTCTCTCTATATATATATATATATAGAGAGAGAGAGAGATAGATAGAGATAGATATATATCTATATATATAGATATATATCTATTTATATAGATCTATATATATATATATATATATATATATCTATATATCGATATAGATATATATGTATATATATATATATATATATATATATATATATATATATATATATATATATATATATATATACACATACAGTGGTGTGAAAAAGTGTTTGCCCCCTTCCTCATTTCCTGTTCCTTTGCATGTTTGTCACACTTAAGTGTTTCGGAACATCAAACCAATTTAAACAATAGTCAAGGACAACACAAGTACCGTATATACTCGAGTATAGGCCGACCCGAATATAAGCCGAGGCCCCCAATTTACCCCCAAAAAAACTGGCAAACTTATTGACTCGTGTATAAGCCGAGGGTGAGACATGCCTGTCCATCCCTGTGTGTGTGTCCGTCCATCCCTGTGTGTCCGTCCATCCCTGTGTGTCCGTCCATCCCTGTGTGTCCGTCCATCCATCCCTGTGTGTGTGTGTGTCCATCCATCCATCCATCCCTGTGTGTGTGTGTCTCCATCCATCCATCCCTGTGTGTGTGTGTCTCCATCCATCCATCCATCCATCCCTGTGTGTGTGTGTCTCCATCCATCCATCCATCCCTGTGTGTGTGTGTATCCATCCATCCATCCATCCCTGTGTGTGTGTGTGTCTCCATCCATCCATCCATCCGTGTGTGTGTGTCTCCATCCGTGTGTGTGTGTGTGTGTGTGTGTGTGTGTGTGTGTGTGTGTGTGTGTGTGTGTGTGTGTGTCCAGCCTACCTTTGTCCCGAGCCTTTGTCCCGAGCCTCCGTCCCGTGTCGTGCCTTGCCTTCGTCCCGTCCCGTCCCGTCCCGTCCTGTCCCGTGCCGTGCGTTGTCTTGCCTCCGTCCCGTGCCCTCTTCGTCGGCGGCCATTGTAAAATTCAAAAGCCGCGCCTCCTCCTTCGCCTGTGATAGGCGGAACACTGAATTTCCCAGCAGCCTGTGTTCCGCCTATCACGGACGTCGTATCATCCTCGTCCGTAGTACGAGGATGAGCGGATGCCCGTGATAGGCGGAACACAGGCTGCTGGGAAATTCAGTGTTCCGCCTATCACAGGCGAAGGCGGAGCCGGAGGCGCGGCTTTTGAATCAGAATGGCCGCTGTCTGTCTGCTCGACACGCTGATCGAGCGGGCAGACAGCGATGACTCGAGTATAAGCCGAGGGGGGCACTTTCAGCCTCAAAAAAGAGGCTGAAAATCTCGGCTTATACTCGAGTATATACGGTAAACACAAAATGCAATTTGTAAATGAAGGTGTTTATTATTAAAGGTGAAAAAAAATCCAAACCATCATGGCCCTGTGTGAAAAAGTGATTGCCCCCTAAACCTAATAACTGGTTGGGCCACCCTTAGCAGCAACAACTGCAACCAAGCGTTTGCGATAACGTGCAATGAGGCTTTTACAGCGTCCTGGAGGAATTTTGGCCCACTCATCTTTGCAGAATTGTCCTAATTCAGTTACATTAGAGGGTTTTCGAGCATGAACGGCATTTTTAAGGTCATACCACAACATCTCAATAGGATTCAGGTCAGGACTTTGGCTAGGCCACTCCAAAGTCTTCATTTTGTTTTTCTTCAGCCATTCGGTGGTGGACTTGCTGGTGTGTTTAGGATCATTGTCCTGCTGCAGAACCCAAGTTCGTTTCAGCTTGAGTACACGAACAGATGGTCGGACATTCTCCTTCAGGATCTCTTGGTAGACAGCAGAATTCATAGTTCCTTTTATCACGGCAAGTCTTCCAGGTCCTGAAGCAGCAAAACAGCCCCAGACCATCACACTACCACCACCATATTTTACTGTTGGTATAATGTTCTTTTTATGAAATGCAGTGTTCCTTCTACGCCAGATATACTTGGACACACACCTTCCAAAGAGTTCCACTTTTGTCTCATCGGTCCACAGAATGTTGTCCCAAAAGTCTTGGGGATCATCAAGATGTGTTGTGGAGAAATTGAGACGAGCTTTGATGTTCTTTTTGCTCAGCAGTGGTTTTCTCCTTGGAACTCTGCCATGCAGGCCATTTTTGCCCAGTCTTTTCCTGATGGTGGAGGCATGAACGCTGACCTTAACTGAGGCAAGTGAGGCCTGCAGTTCCTTGGACGTTGTTGTGGGGTCTTTTGTGACCTCTTGGATGAGTCGTCGCTGCGCTCTTGGGGTAATTTTGGGCGGCCGGCCACTCCTGGGAAGGTTCACCACTGTTCCATGTCTTCGCCATTTGTGGATAATGGCTCTCACTGTGGTTCGCTGGATTCCCAAAGCTTTGGAAATGGCTTTATAACCCTTTCCAGACTGATAGATCTCAATTACTTTCTTTCTCAATTGTTCCTGAATTTCTTTGGGTCTCGGCATGATGTGTAGCTTTTAAGGATCTTCTGGTGGACCTTACTGTGTCAAGCAGCTCCTATTTAAGTGATGCCTTGATTGTGAACAGGTGTGGCAATAATCAGGCCTGGGTGTGGCTAGAGAAATTGAACTCAGGTGTGGACAACCACAGTTATAGTATGTTTTAACAAGGGGGGCAATCACTTTTTCACACAGGGCCATGATGGTTTGGATTTTTTTTCACCTTTAATAATAAACACCTTCATTTACAAATTGCATTTTGTGTTTACTTGTGTTGTCCTTGACTATTGTTTAAATTGGTTTGATGTTCCGAAACACTTAAGTGTGACAAACATGCAAAGGAACAGGAAATGAGGAAGGGGGCAAACACTTTTTCACACCACTGTATAGATATATACATACATATATATAGAGATATATAGATATATACATATATATATATATATATATATACACACACACACATATATATATATATATATATACATATATATATATATATATATACATATAGATATAGATAGATATATTTATATACATATATGTATATATATATTTAAATATATATATATATATATATATATATATATATATATATATATATATATATATATATATATATATATATATATATTGTATATATGCAATTTTTCAGCATTTTATTTTCATTATTTAATTTTCTTTATTTTATTTTTTTCAGCTGCAACGCAACATGAAAACTGCATCTTGCATTAGTCAGCATAGAATCTACTTTTTTGCTGAAAGTGGTCTTCATACCCCACCAGGCTCCTCACGTCTAATGCATTTCCCCTGTTAGAGGGGTTTATCATATTTTTACTGGGAAATAAGTTGGCTCCAGAAGGCTGATGGGGGGGGGGGGGGGGGTGTCAAGGGAGGCCTACAGACATGACAGATGTTCTCTAAGGTATGGAAGCGCCTTCAGGCAAATTCAAATTCCCTAAGCAGCGGATCTGGAGGGGAGACTCTCTGGCCCACCACAGTTCTGTGTACGGCCATAAAGCTCCAGCTTTGGACTCCCAAAGGGTTAAGTGGAGGATTCGGCGCTCTCCTGGGAATTCTGGAAGCTCGGCTGAGGAACATTAATTGGACAAGCCGAGTGTCAAAATGCTCTTGTGGGACCCAATTGTAACAATCAGGCGGAGGGTTAGATATGGCAGCCGAGGAGGTGAAGGTCGTCCTGTAGAGGAGCCTTAATAGCAACAGCAGCTGAGATTTAAATGGTTCTTCGAGAAAAGACTAATATAGTCCCCACCGTGAGGGCTTTGTCCCTTACTCATCAAGATTCTGCCCTCAAAAAAGGCCTGATCCGCAATATATGCTCATCTCCCCTATGAAATTCCAATAACCGCTGAAATTTCATCACATGTCACCGGTCCATTGCCGAGAACAGACCCCGGCTACACACAGAGAGGGCCCCGAAATTCTGGATTTTAAACATTGACTACTAATATCAATTTTCCCAATCAAACCCATGTTGTTGTTTTTATTTGTATTTACATTTATAAATACAGTGCCTTGAAAAAGTATTCATACCCCCTGACATCTCCCACATTTTCTCATATTACATCCAAAAACATAAATCTATTTTATTGGGATTTTATGTGATGGACCAACACAAAGTGTCACATAATTGTGAAGTGGAAGGAAAATGATAAATTATAGAAATAAATATGTGAAAAGTGTGGGGGGGGGGGCATTTGTATGGCGCCCCCCGGAGTCAATACTTTGTACAACCCCCTTTCTCTACAAGTCTTTTTGGGGGTGTCTCTACCAGATTTGCACATCTAGAGAGGACATTTCTGCCCATTCTTCTTCTTTGTAAAATATCTCAAGCTCTGTCAGATTGGATGGAGAGCGTCTGTGATCAGCAATTTTCAAGTCTTGCCACAGATTCTCAATGGGATTTAGGTCTGGACTGTGACTGGACCATTCTAACACATGAATATGCTTTGATCTAAACCATTCCATTGTAGCTCTGGCTGGATGTTTCGGGTCGTTGTCCTGCTGGAAGGTGAACCTCCGCCCCGGTCTCAAGTCTTTTGCAGACTCTAACAGGTTTTCTTCTAAGATTGTCCTGTATTTGTCTCCATCCATCTTCCCATCAACTCTGACCAGCTTCCCTGTCCCTGCTGAAGAAAACCATCCCCACCACATGATGCTGCCACCACCATGTCTCACGGTGGGGATGGTGTGTTCAGGGGGATGGGCAGTGTTAGTTTTCCCCACACATAGCGATTTGCTTTTAGGTCAAAAAGTAGAATTTTGGTCTCATCTGACCAGATCACCTTCTTCCACATGTTTGCTGCCCCCTCCCCCACATGGCTTCTCACAAACTACAAACAGGACTTCTTATGACTTTCTTTCTCCAATGTCTTTCTTCTTGTCACTCTTCCATAAAGGGCAGATTTGTGGAGAGACGACTAATAGTTGTCCTGTGGACAGATTCTCCCCCCTGAGCTGTGGATCTCTGCAGCTCCTCCAGAGTTACCATGGACCTCTTGGCTCTTCTCTGATGAATGCTCTCCTTGCCCGGCCCGGTCAGTTTAGTACAGGAGATGGTCAGAGACTGCAGACATGATACAGGAGATGGTCAGAGACTGCAGACATGATACAGGAGATGGTCAGAGACTGCAGACATGATACAGGAGATGGTCAGAGACTGCAGACATGATACAGGAGATGGTTAGACACTGCAGATGTACTACAGGCACAGATTAGGGTCCTGCAGGGGCCCCAAGAGCTGCGCAAAAAGTGCCAAAGTGCTGCATGCGGCTCCTGGGCTCTATAGTAAATGAATAACCCAACAAACCCCCCCCCCATTCCCTATGACTTTGGAAGTTGGGTGGAGCTGGGAACTCGCACGTTATAAGCAGCCAATACTTGATTTAATTAGTCACCATCACTTCTGGTGGAGCACACCTTCACTGGGAGGTCATTCATTGCTGGTCACTCATAGAAACATAAAATTCAATAGAAATAAAACTTGGCCATAAAAACTTCCACCCAAATATGTGCAAAAAAAAATAAAAATATTTTATTTGAAACAATACAAAAGGAGCAAATCAAAAATCTCATCGTGCAAAATCTGTCCAAAATACATATAAATAGAATTTGTACAATATAAAACTATACATTGTATCAAAGATCAGGTCTCGGTGGAAACACACAATATAAATAATATATAGAATTACAAATAATACAAACTTACAATCAATGAGAAGCTGCTTAGATCTTCTCTATACAGAGACAACATGGCGTCTGCGGAATCATTCTAACGCATGCTGACTATTTTTTATTTAAAGTGCTATTCTACCATTTGTTACATTTCTGAGCAGAGCCCTGAGGAAGCGGGTGCAGATCATCGAAACGCATTTGCTTTTAATACACTGAATCACAGTCAATGTTGTATCTTCTGAATCCTCGTTATAAGGAGCTCTGAGAATTTGGAGCGGTGCCCCCCTTTTATTACACAGTCACACCATGACACCCAGCGTGTCCCCGGGACAGGAAGTGAGGAGAAATCTCCCCAAGTACATCAGACCAACATTTCTCAACCTTTTTTTTAATTCCCAACCTCCTTTAAAAGTCTGTAAAATGTCCCCCCATTACATCAGAAACCACCTATAGATGAGAACCCCTCCCCCCATCATATCAGTGTCCTCTATATGAGAACCCCCCATCACATCAGTGTCCCCCTATATATGAGAACCCCCATCACATCAGTGTCCCCCTATATATGAGAACCCCCCATCACATCAGTGTCCCCCTATATACGAGAACCCCCATCACATCAGTGTCCCCTATATATGAGAACCCCCCCCATCACATCAATGTCCCCTATATATGAGAACCCCCATTCACATCAGTGTCCCCCTATATACGAGAACCCCCCATCACATCAATGTCCCCTATATATGAGAACCCCCCATCACATCAATGTCCCCTATATACAAGAACCCCATCACATCAGTGTCCCCCTATATATGAGAACCCCTATCACATCAGTGCCCCCCTATATATGAGATCCCCATCACATCAGTGTCCCCCTATATATGAGAACCCCCATCACATCAATGTCCCCCTATATATGAGAACCCCCCATTACATCAGTGTCCCCCTATATATGAGAACCCCCCATCACATCAGTGCCCCCTATATATGAGAACCCCCCTATCACATCAGTGCCCCCTATATATGAGAACCCTCCATCACATCAGTGTCACCCTATATATGAGAACCCCCCATCACATCAGTGCCCCCTATATATGAGAACCCCCCTATCACATCAGTGCCCCCTATATATGAGAACCCTCCATCACATCAGTGCCCCCCTATATATGAGAACCCCCCATCACATCAGTGCCCCCTATATATGAGAACCCCCCTATCACATCAGTGCCCCCTATATATGAGAACCCTCCATCACATCAGTGTCCCCCTATATATGAGAACCCCCCATCACATCAGTGCCCCCTATATATGAGAACCCCCCTATCACATCAGTGCCCCCTATATATAAGAACCGTCCATCACATCAGTGTCACCCTATATATGAGAACCCCCAATCACATCAGTGTCCCCCTATATATGAGAACCCCCATCACATCAGTGTCCCCCTATATATGAGAACCCCCCATCACATCAGTGTCACCTATATATGAGAACCCTCCATCACATCAGTGTCCCCCTATATATGAGAACCCCCATCACATCAGTGTCACCCTATATATGAGAACCCTCCATCACATCAGTGTCACCCTATATATGAGAACCCTCCATCACATCAGTGTCCCCCTATATATGAGAACCCCCATCACATCAGTGTCACCCTATATATGAGAGCCCCCCGATCACATCAGTGCCCCCTATATATGAGAGCCCCCCGATCACATCAGTGTCCCCCTATATATGAGAACCCCCCATCACATCAGTGCCCCCTATATATGAGAACCCCCCATCACATCAGTGCCCCCTATATATGAGAACCCCCATCACATCAGTGCCCCCTATATATGAGAACCCCCCATCACATCAGTGCCCCCTATATATGAGAACCCCCATCACATCAGTGCCCCCTATATGTGAGAGCCCCCTAATCACATCAGTGCCCTCTATATATGAGAACCCCCATCACATCAGTGTCACCCTATATATGGGAACCCCCATCACATCAGTGCCCCCTATATATGAGACCCCCCCATCACATCAGTGCCCCTCTATATGAGAAATGAGAACCCCCCATCACATCAGTGTCCATATATATATAGAACCCCCATCACAACAGAGCCCCATCATGACAAGGGCTCCCTATAAAATCGTAGTTCCCCTATATATATGAGGGCCCCCCATATATGGGAACCCCTCATTACATCAGAGACCCCCCCATGACAGATCACATTAGAGTTCCCCTATATATGAGAGCCCCATCACATAAGATCACCCCAATAAGAGAGGCTCCCCATCACCAAAAAGTCACCGCCCTCCCCAAATTAAAGTCCTCTGATCCCAGGGAAATGGGGGTCTCGTGCTCATGGCACCCGAGGGGGACCCAACTGACACACGAGGATGCCGGGGGGGGGCACTCAAAAACACAGCAATCAACTGCAATAAACACATGACAGAGGCTTTAGACCTCTCCGACTAAAGTGGCTTCTGTTGGGGGGATTTCCACTCAATTCTTGTCCCGGTGACACCATGTGTGTCAGAGTATGGAAGGGAGTCACCAGCAATAAAAGCTCAGCAGAGGTTCTAACCCTTCCACACTCTATGCCAGAAAAAAAATGTTTTGTCCGGAGCTTTACCATTCCAAATATTGTCCATCATTCAGGAAATATAATATTTCAGACCAATCAGAACCTTCAGAGGGCTCGCCGTGTTTGTTCGTAGATGACCTTGACGCAGAACGTCTCCTCGTTTTTATCTTCGTGGTCGTTGATGAATATGAGAATTTCTTCCAATCCGCCGCTGTCGCTGGGTGCAAAGCGAAGTCCGATGGTGTAGGTTTCCCCCGCCCCCACCTGAAAGAAATAATCATCCAATCAATAAAGAAAACCTTTCCAGGAAACACTATTATTGCCTCTTCTATCCTCTCTATCTACCCCCTGGGCTTATATAGCTGACCCGCCGACCCTCCCCTCCCCCCCCCATGATCTTATCCTGCAAAGCCACGCCCCATTCTGGGGCTTAATACCTGCTAAGGCTCTTCCCTGACTTCCCCCAGTGCCTGAAACATGAGACTAACCAGACTGATGTACAGTATCTCACAAAAGTAAGTACACCCCTCAGTCACATTGGTGTAAATCTTTTCTTCTCTCTTTTCATGTGACAACACTGAAGAAATGACACTTGTCTACAATGTAAAGTAGTGAGTGTACAGCTTGTATAACAGTGTAAATTTCCTGTCCCCTCAAAATAACTCAACACACAGCCATTAATGTCTAAACTGCTGGCAACAAAAGTCAGTACACCCCTAAGTGAAAATCTCCAAATTGGGCCCAAAGTGTCAATATTTTGTGTGGCCGCCATTATTTTTCAGCACTGCCTTCACCCTCTTGGGCATGGAGGTCACCAGAGCTTCACAGGTTGTCACCAGAGTCCTCTTCCCCTCCTCCATGATGACATCACGGAGCTGGTGGATGTTGGAGACCTTGCGCTCCTCCACCTTCCATGTGAGGATGCCCCACAGATGGTCAATAGGGTTTAGGTCTGGAGACATGCTTGGCCAGTCCATCACCTTCACCCTCAGCTTCTTTAGCAAGGCAGTGGTGGTCTTGGAGGTGTGTTTGGGGTGGTTATCATGTTGGAATACTGCCCTGCGGCCCAGTCTCTGAAGGTAGGGGATCATGCTCTGCTTCAGTATGTCACAGTACATGTTGGCATTCATGGTTCCCTCAATGAACTGTAGCTGGCAGCACTGGGGAGCTAGTGAGTAGCTGTCATTGGCCAAAGCTAATCATATGATACAGGTGGGCTGTGATGTGTCTGTACCATGTGATCCCTGTGACCACTCACAGCTAGCAACACAATTTTATACAATGAATGGCATGAAAGGAAGCCATTCATTGTTTCCAATTGTGATGTGATCTTCTGTGATTGGTCACAGTGATCACATGATACCGGCCGCACAGTGATTAGTCATTTGCCATGTCTGGTGGACACAGCTGGTGACAGATCACACTGCTGCACGAGTGGCACCTTCTGAGAGGATGTCATATGACGTCAATATGCTATAGGCTGGGCTCCAACTGCAAGAAAAAAAAAAAAACGGCCCTTACAGTGGGGCTCACCATACCGGAGGGGTGAAATAGAGGATCAGTACCTACCTTATTCCTTGTTCCAGAGATGTGACCGGTCCTGTGAAACCACCTCCTACTCCCTCCCCACTCCGGCATCCTTTTAGACAGTTCTGAATGTCTGGGGGGATGGGAAGGATCGGCTATTTTGTGAACACCCTGTCACACTGGTCACATGATCGGGAGCCAGTCCTGCCAGCTACTGATCTTAAGGCCAGACCAATCGCTGTCTTTGCAGTGCTGGGGGCGGGCAGTGACCCACCCAGCAACGCATATGTGCAGCCACACATACAGTATGTGTTAAGCGGTTGGTTAAGGCCCCAGTGGCCGTGGTCCCACTCCTACCTTCTCCATGTCCAGTACAGAGAAGACACGGACCTTCCTTCTCCCTAGATGTCATCTTGTGCTGCCCTGCCTCTTTCCCCTCCCCCCCCCTTTCTTTTGGTTACAACGCACTTTACTTGTGTAGCAAAGCAGCACTTGCACATTTCTTGCCTCTCCTCACCCACTGTACATGTGTGGTCCCCCTGGACTTCCACACACGTGCAGGGTTTGCCATGCACGTGCAGAGACTGTGTAAGAGAACTGCTGTGACATGTCAGGCGCTCGCACGCACTTGCGAATGCAGACAGGTGAACGCATATGTGCCAATGCATTGCGCATGCGCAAAAGAATGTGCACACTCGGGGGAACATATCCACAGTCCCCATTGGCACCAGACGGCTTATTTAAAGGGTGCTCTAACTCCTGCTCAATCCTGACTGGTCTTCAGCTGTTTCCTTGTGCCCGGCTTGATATCTGTTGCTGACCTGACCTTGGATTCTGTTTATGCTCTTGATTATCGGTTCCTGACTCTGGCTTACTCCTGACCTTGCTCCTGTCTGATGCCCCCCGGTACGCCGCTGCCCACTCGTTGCTGACTCCAGCTATCTGCTGACCACACTTCTGTCTCCTATTTGGCTCCATACTACCTCCGAGTGCCTGTGCTGGCTGCCCCTCATCCCAACTCCGGTGGACACAGTGTGCCCCTGTCTCCGGATTATGGGAAAACCCAGGAAGCCAGGTGGAGTTCCCCTTTAACCTCGGCTGATCTACCCAGCATCATCCCAGTTCTTGTCCCGATGTTCTGCCTGAGTCACTGAGTCTACAACTCCTGCCGCTGCAATAAACACCTACAGGCACTCATGTTCCTCCAGTCCCTTGGCACCATCTGTTCCACTCTCAGCGGAGAAGCCAACTTCGTCACTTCAGTCTCCTGCCAGGTACGCCACAGACTGCTACCGGGGAAATTTCAAACCTTCCCCGTCTTTGCGCAGGAACAGAAAACTCCCTCCTATGTTTAGATACACCCATGGGCTTTGCAAAGACCCAAAGGTCTGGCAGAGCTCTGCACATATGCAATAATGGCAGTACTGGCGGAGGATGGAGCCTGTACATAATGGAACTGAATTTTCTACTTAATAGTCCAGCATGGTACGTGATGACGTCAAGGGATTGCCCACAGCTCAGAGCATGAGAGAGAAAGGAGGAGAGCGCTGGAGACGGCTGGAGTGGGGGTAAGGTAAGCAATGAAAGTGGAGTTGCCCTTTAACCCTTGCAATGTGGGGGGGGTGGGCAGGGCTGGGACAAGTGGATGGGGAAAGAGGGGTGGCTGCCCTGGGCACTGTGGTATCATGTAACGTGAGGGGGCGCACTACAAGGAGATGGGGGGGGGGATTTGTTGGTTAGAGAGAATTTGGGGGCAGCAGGAGGTAATAATTTTTTTACGAGGAGAAATTTGGGGAGGTGTACTAGGAGTGGTGATTTTGGGGGATTTGTGTTGGGAGGGGGAATGGATGAAGCGGATTTGTGCTAGGAGTGGGGATGTAGGGGGTTTGTGCTAGAAAAGGTAATGTGGTCGGGGGGGATTTGTGCTAAGATTGAAATTGTTTTGGGGGTGGGGGATTTATTCTATTATTCTAGTAGGGATGAATGAAGGGTATTTTTTGTGCTGGGGGGGAGGATTCGTGCTCGGTGGAGAGATCTGAGGGGTAAAGGATTTGTGCTTGAAGGGGAGGGGAAATTTGTATTGGGGGGCATATGGGGAGTGAGAGGATTTGAGCTGGGGGAGTGAGGGGGGACAAAGATTTGTGACAGGAGGGGGCATTTCAGCAGGGGGATGGGCTTGTACTAGAAGGAAGACGGGATTTATGCATAAGAGGGAGCATGCATATTAGTGCTTGATTTTTTTTTTTTGTGGGGGGGGGATTTAAGGGGTAAAGGATTTGTGCTTGAAGGAGAGGGGAAATTTGTATTGGGGGGCATATGGGGAGTGAGAGGATCTGATGTAGGGGAGTGAGGGGGGGGACAAAGATTTGAACCAGGAGGGGGCATTTCAGCAGGGATGGGCTTGTACTAGAAGGAAGACGAGATTTATGCATAAGAGGGAGCATGCAGATTAGTGCTTGATTTTTTTTTGTGTGGGAGGGGGGGGTGAATTTTTGATGACACATATGCATCATGCATCTTGAGGGGGTTGCAATTTGGCATGCTCACCCTGGGCTCTAGATGACCTTGTCCCAGGTACTGGGTATGGGGGATGGGATTAGGTTTTTTTCAGTATGGAGTTGGGTTTTAATCTGTTTCTGCAGAGTTCAGCTTTAAGTAAAACTCGGCAGCAATAACCCCCCTGAATATATATTTATATACTTCACATTCCCTTTAATGGCTAGCATTATCCGAACTACTGGCCCGGTCATGAAGGGGGTAAAGCCTTCAGGAGGTCAAGTGGTTAATGCATGACCTCTATCTGTAGTGTGAGAACCGACACTGTTTAGAAACAACATATCCCACAATCCCCGGGTGTCTCAGTCTAGTGCACTGCAGGTGAGAACCACACAGTAATTAGATCTGACACAGACACAAACAGACAGAGCAAGTGGTCAATAACATTCATTACAATATGACTTGTGTAGTGATTGTATACGATTTTTTTTCCCCCACGAAAGTGGAGTTACCCTTTAAGGAAGACTCTGCAGCGATAACCCCTCTGATTATATACATTCCCTTTAATGGCTTCATCAGTCCTGAGTCCCGGCATTATCCTAACTAATGACGGTTATTATCACATCTCCCGGAGATCTGGACGCGGCCGGCCTCAGATAATGAATGATTCCGCTCTTCTGGTTTAGGAGATCATCTCATTTACTGATCAGCAATCCCTCCCGGCTGTAGAATCCTACTTTATATATATATATATATATATATATATATATATATAGAGAGGGGAGGAGGGGCTCAGCCATTGGTCCGTACGGCCCCGGAATTCTAATCCTGCAGATTGAAGGAAGTCATTTATCTGGAATTTGATCTGGGGGGGTTATAAACTCCTGGAGATCGCCGGCTCTCTAATAAGCGCCTGTGAATGATGGAGCAGACACGCGCAGGCTCTTGATTTAAGTCGTTAGAGAGACGGCTTCCCGCGAACCTTCATTAGCTCACGCTCCTGCGACTCGCTGTACAAGTGTCGGTCACAGAAAAACGGGCGACCTCCTGCACCCTGCAATTAGAACGGCTTAATGAAGTTGCGTAGATGGAGGCGGAAGGCGTGTGGGACAGGAGGACGTTCGTCATGGCGGTGCGCGGGAGCGTGCGTCTTCTGCCGAGTCATTGGGGACTTATTATTGGGCTGCAGGAAGGAAGATTGCGACTTCAGCAGTAGATTTCATATTCCTTTTATGGTTTAACCCCTTGTCTACCAACATACGTTCAGTGCTAGTTCACACCACATGCAGTTCCGTGCGCTTTTTTTTTTCTGCACTAAAAATGCATGCACAGTGTTTTCCATGTATTCCAATGGCTCTAATTCACACCAGTGCAAAAAAAAAAAAAAAAAAAGTAAAGCGTGCTGCTTTTTTTCTGCACAGAACTGTACTGGAACCTCGTAAATGGTATCAAAAATGCACTGGAACTGCGTGTGGTGTGAACTGGAAGCAAGAACTGAACCGGAACGGATCTGGAGCGCATTTTTTGTGGTGTGAACTGGCCTTAAAAATGCATGCACAGTGTTTTCCGTGTATTCCAGTGGCTCTAGTGCAGTGCAGACAGTTTCTGGTGCAGTAACTGACCGACAAAAACTGACTGCATTGGTGTGAATTAGAGCCATTGGAATACAGTGAAAAGACTGTGCATGCATTTTTAGTGCAGGAAGAAAAGCGCACGCAACTGCATCTGGCCCTTACAGTACAGGCGGCCCGCTATACAAAAGGGTTGCTGCTGCAGCCGTGCACTTCCTATGGATATTTTGAACCAGTGGGGCGGAGTCAAGGGGTGGCCAGGGGGGGCAGTTGCCCTGGGAACTGTGGTATCATGTGATGTGGCGTGGGGGTGCCGCAAACAGATTGGGGAGAGGGGATTTGTGTTGAAAGGGGGAATTTGGGGGGTGGTAGGGGGTATTCTTCTAGGAGGGGAAGTTTGGAGGGGAGGTGCAGAGAGTGGTGATTTAGATGGATTTGTGTTGGGAGGGAAGAAGATTTGTGGTGGGGGGGGGGGGGGGTTGTGCTGGGAGGGGAGAGATTATGTATGCTGGGAGGGGACATTTTAGGATAGAGGATTGGTGCTAGGAGAGGTGAATTATTTTTGGGGGATGGGGGGGTGAGATTTCAGCAGAGGGACAATTTGTACTGGGAGGAGGGGGGATTCATGCTTAAGGGGTAAGCATGCAAATTAGTGCTCAGTGTTTTTGTGGGGGGATTTTTGCTGACACTTAATGCTCATATTGCCTATGGGGGGGGGGCACAATTTGGCATCTCGCCCATTGGCTCTGGGTGACCTTGTCCCAGCACTGTGCAAAGAGCATTCAGATAAGTGATCCAGGTGGCAATAAATTTTATTGGGGTATGAAGGTGTGCCCCTCCCTCACCTGCCGACAGCATTCAGGGAGCTCTGAACCGTAGTAAAGGCTCCCGCAGTAGGCTCCCGCTGCGGCAAGTGAACCCGGAGGCATGTGCATTACATCACTTCCAGGTTCACAGCTGTCATTCCTCAGCTACTGTAGCCGTGGATGAAGCTAATCAAGCACAATCTGTAGTTTGTAAGCTGCACTGAAGGAGAGGGGAGACACAGAAAGTCTAATAGACACCTGATGTGTCCATAAAGAGGACCTGTCCCCTGTCCAGTGCTATCGCATAGGGAGCTTATTAGCCCACCTTGTAATTGTAATAAAGTTAAAGAGGAAGTAAACCCTTCCAAACAACTTGGACCTATAGGTAAGCCTAGATTAAGGCTTACCTGTAGGTCCAAGCAATATCTCCTAAACCTATATGGTTTAGGAGATATTTGCCCGAAAATGGGCACCGCTGTCTACGGCGCATGCGCCGTAGACAGCGGCGCGCAGGCGCACTAAATGCGGCAAATCCAAGAATGGATTTGCCTAATTTGTCGACTCCCGTGCGCATGCGCGGGAGTGACGTCATCGCGGCTTCGCCGTATGGCAGCGGCGGAGCTGCGAGATGCGACTCCCGTGCGCATGCGCGGGAGTGACGTCATCGCGGCTGAGCCGCTGTGATTCGTCGGAGCTGCTAGACGCCACCAGCAACATGGATGCGGCGGACTACAGGGATCAGCGGCGACTTCGCTGGCTCCTGTGTCAGGTAAGTGACACATAATGAGCTACTATGCGATGCGATGCGATGCATAGTAGTCCATTATGCTTTACCTTTGCAGGGAAAAAAAGAGGAAGTAAACCCATCAGGGTTTACTTCCTCTTTAAATAAAGTAAAATAAAAATAAAAAATAAACGATATAACACTTTAAGACTTCCCACCGTATATATACTGCGGCAGGGCGGCTCCATTGCGTGAAACGTCCTACCTGTACGTCGTTTCGTGCAATAGATAGTGTGGGGGCGCTATCTGTCACACCCTCCTAAACCTTGTGGACGGCCTTCCCAGAAGAGGTGAAGCTGTTATAGCTGCAAAGGGCCAACTCAATACTGAACCCTCCGGACTAAGACTGGGGGGGGGTCATTAAAGTTCATGAGTGTGTAAAGGCAGGCGTCCCAATACTTTTGGTAATATAGTGTACATATAACAGCTTTTGTATAATGTTTTATGATGTAAGTCTTAACATATTTCTAATAGAATGTGATTCTATGGATATCTGTTCACCTCTAGTCAGAAACTCCAGCATACCAACACACCCGGGTCCACCAAACTCTGAATTTTCCAAGTTGGGTGGAACCACCATTAAAAATAGCAAAAAAAAAAAGCTAACAAAAAAAAAAAAGAAATGCGGCTGTTACCTCGAAGGTGTTCTCCTTGAACTGCAGTAAGTCCGCCCTGTTTGTATGGAGGGAGTACCTCTTCTTTGCTTGATAGGGGTTTGTATATGTGATCCTTTTGTTGCAGCCCTTGTCTCCCGAGGGAACTGTGATTTCAAAGGCCTTTGAAAACAAAAGAATATTTTTGCTGTTGTTTAAATAATTTTTTTTATTTAATGATTTTTTTTTTGTATTATAATTATTTAATGATTATCCAATAATATTATCATTTAATGATTTTATAATATTATTATTTGAGTTACATTGGATTGTATGTTTGTTGTTTTTTTTATTTTTTTTACATTATTGGTGTTGTAAATGTATTGGCATGTATTGTTATTTTGTATTATGTCTTGTATTTTTTTAAAAATTGCAATTATATATATATATATATATATATATATATATATATATATATTTATATATATACAGTATATATATATATATATATATACATACATACACACACACATATATATATATAGATGGATAGATAGATAGATAGATAGATAGATAGATAGATAGATAGATAGATAGATAGATAGATAGATAGATAGATCTATATAGATATAGATATATATTTGCAAATTTTTAAAAAATACAAGACACAATACAAAAAAACAATAAGATTGATTAGATAGATAGATAGATAGATATATATATATATATATATATATATATGTATATATATATATATATATATATATATATTTTTTTTTTTTTTTTCTTAATACATTATTACTTTATTTAAAATAGAACTACTCCAATTTAAGGAAATTCCTTTGGGGACGCCCCCCCCCCCCTCCCCCCAGGGCACCTGCACTAGTGTCCCCATTGTAAGATTTCCCCTCTATGACTTTTCTGGCGACAACCCAAAAATATGAGATTTTCTTTTAATTTCACTTTCAATGATAACAATAAACATGACAAATAGAGAGGGGGGGGGGGGGGGAATCTCCCCAACGGGGACACAGACAGCAATAAAAACTGGCAGGTGTTATAATCTCTCTCCACTCCATCCAAAGCTAAAACAAAAAAAGTTTTCCCCTTAGTTATAATTTATTGATTATGGTTTATTATTATTTTTATAATAATATTATTTTAGGCTCCATGCACACTGGACTTTAATATAACGTTATAAAAACACCAGTAGCTTTACAGTGAGTCTTTCAATGTTTTCTAGTGTTTTTCCACGTTAGTGTTTTTTTTTATTTTTTTTTATTTTTTTTGTGAATGGATTGAAAACATAAAAAAAAACAGGTGAGCCATATTTTTGAGCGTTTATCGACATTTATCAGCGTTTGCCGTTTTTTGTGCTCAGAAAAACTACTGAATGCGATTTTATGGCTGTTTATGAGCTCCAGTGTGCATGGAGCCTAATAATACTGTTTTTTAATTATTCACTTATAATATTATTATTTAGTGATTATGAAATCTTATTATTTTATAGTATTTCATGATTAATTGAATTCTTATTTTATAATTTTATTTTATGATTATTTTATTTAATGATTACTGTAAAATATTATTATTTCATGATTATTCTTTTTAACCAATATGTTATAATACTATTATTTAAAGGAGAAGGGAAAGCTTGTTTGGCTGTACTTCTGTGGATCACAGGAGTGCAGTTCATTCTGCACTCCTGCACTCTTCAGTTCATCCTGCACTCCTCAGTTCATTCTGCACTTCTGCACTCTTCAGTTCATCCTGCACTCCTCAGTTCATTCTGCACTTCTGCACTCTTCAGTTCATCCTGCACTCCTCAGTTCATCCTGCACTCTTCAGTTCATCCTGCACTCTTCAGTTCATCCTGCACTCCTGCACTCTTCAGTTCATCCTGCACTCCTCAGTTCATTCTGCACTTCTGCACTCTTCAGTTCATTCTGCACTTCTGCACTCTTCAGTTCATCCTGCACTCCTCAGTTCATTCTGCACTCCTGCACTCTTCAGTTCATCCTGCACTCCTCAGTTCATTCTGCACTTCTGCACTCTTCAGTTCATCCTGCACTCCTCAGTTCATTCTGCACTTCTGCACTCTTCAGTTCATCCTGCACTCCTCAGTTCATTCTGCACTCTTCAGTTCATCCTGCACTCCTGCATTCTTCAGTTCATCCTGCACTCCTCAGTTCATTCTGCACTCCTGCACTCCTCAGTTCATTCTGCACTTCTGCACTCTTCAGTTCATCCTGCACTCCTCAGTTCATTCTGCACTTCTGCACTCTTCAGTTCATCCTGCACTCCTCAGTTCATTCTGCACTTCTGCACTCTTCAGTTCATCCTGCACTCCTCAGTTCATCCTGCACTCTTCAGTTCATCCTGCACTCCTGCACTCTTCAGTTCATCCTGCACTCCTCAGTTCATTCTGCACTTCTGCACTCTTCAGTTCATCCTGCACTCCTCAGTTCATTCTGCACTTCTGCACTCTTCAGTTCATTCTGCACTTCTGCACTCTTCAGTTCATCCTGCACTCCTCAGTTCATTCTGCACTCCTGCACTCTTCAGTTCATCCTGCACTCCTCAGTTCATTCTGCACTTCTGCACTCTTCAGTTCATCCTGCACTCCTCAGTTCATTCTGCACTTCTGCACTCTTCAGTTCATCCTGCACTCCTCAGTTCATTCTGCACTCTTCAGTTCATCCTGCACTCTTCAGTTCATCCTGCACTCTTCAGTTCATCCTGCACTCTTCAGTTCATCCTGCACTCCTGCACTCTTCAGTTCATCCTGCACTCCTCAGTTCATTCTGCACTTCTGCACTCTTCAGTTCATCCTGCACTCCTCAGTTCATTCTGCACTTCTGCACTCTTCAGTTCATCCTGCACTCTTCAGTTCATCCTGCACTCCTGCACTCTTCAGTTCATCCTGCACTCCTCAGTTCATTCTGCACTTCTGCACTCTTCAGTTCATTCTGCACTTCTGCACTCTTCAGTTCATCCTGCACTCCTCAGTTCATTCTGCACTCCTGCACTCTTCAGTTCATCCTGCACTCCTCAGTTCATTCTGCACTTCTGCACTCTTCAGTTCATCCTGCACTCCTCAGTTCATTCTGCACTTCTGCACTCTTCAGTTCATCCTGCACTCCTCAGTTCATTCTGCACTCTTCAGTTCATCCTGCACTCCTGCATTCTTCAGTTCATCCTGCACTCCTCAGTTCATTCTGCACTCCTGCACTCCTCAGTTCAGTGTACATAATATAACTGGGTACTGACATTTATAGGTAAAGTTGATCCAGGGAAAATCCGATTGCCTCTCGGGGGATCGGGAAGGAATTTTTTCCCCTGCTTTAGCAAATTGGATCATGCTCTGCTGGGGTTTTTTGCCTTCCTCTGGATCAACTGTGAGTATAGAATTGGGTATATTGGATTGTATGATATTATTATTATTATTTTTTTTGTGGTTGAACTGGATGGACTTGTGTCTTTTTTCAACCTGACTAACTATGTAACTCCTCAGTTCATCCTGCACTCCTCAGTTCATTCTGCACTCCTGCACTCTTCAGTTCATCCTGCACTCCTCAGTTCATTCTGCACTTCTGCACTCTTCAGTTCATCCTGCACTCCTCAGTTCATCCTGCACTCCTCAGTTCATTCTGCACTCCTGCACTCTTCAGTTCATCCTGCACTCCTCAGTTCATTCTGCACTCCTGCACTCTTCAGTTCATCCTGCACTCCTCAGTTCATTCTGCACTTCTGCACTCCATCCTGCACTCCTCACTTCATTCTGCACTCCTGCACTCCCGCACTCCTCAGTTCATCCTGCACTCCTGTGACCCATTTTCAGCAGACAGCGGGCTAAAGCCAGCGGTCAGCTGACATCACAGAGCCAGTGTTCTGTCGATATGGGATGCTCTGCCGTATAGGTACTCACAAACTGCACGTGCACGTGAGACATAAAATCTTCCGGTATGCGTCCCATACCCTTGCGTTCTACGTGCACCCCACTCACTTTTTCGACAGGTATTCTGTCGATCTGGAAGGCTCTTGAATAGCAGCTTTTCTTTAAATGCTGCTCGTAGCTATGCCTGCGCTATTCTAGAGCGCTCTATATCGACAGAACACCTGTCGTAAAGTGAGTAGAGCACACGTGGAATGGAGTCAGGATCCGCCCACATGCCTGGACCGTCACCTGGCTCAGCCTCTTAGCGAGCCGCCGAGAGCCTTACCTGGCAGCTCCCACCAACATTAAATAATTATTTTATAAAATAAGCATTTAATAAAATGTAAACAATAATATTATACAGTAACCATTAGGGATGCACCAATACCATTTTTTTATGAGTACGCATACCGATACTTTTTTTTTTTTTAGTACTCGCCGATATCAATTACCGATATCTACAGCAACTGTTTTGGTAAGAAGCATTGAAAAGTCATTTACAAATTAAATAAATAGATTTTTTTAATTTTGCGCTTTTTTAACCACTTCAATACCGGGGGGGGGGGGGGGGGGCACTTAAACACCTTTCTGCCCAGACCAATTTTGAGCTTTCAGCGCTGTTGCACTTTGAATGACAATTGCGCGGTCATGCTACACTGTACCCAAATGAAATTTTTATCATTTTTTCCCCACAAATAGAGCTTTCTTTTGGTGGTATTTGATCACCTCTGCGGTTTTTATTTTTTGCGCTACAAATAAAAAAATACCGAAAATTTTGAAAAAAAAATGTTTTTTTTTGTTTCAGTTTCAAAACTTTGTAAATAAGTACGTTTTCTCCTTCACTGATGGGCACTGATGGGGCTACACTGATGGGCACTGATAAGGCGGGACTGATGGGCACCAATGATGTGGCACTGATGAGGTGGCATTGATGGACACTGATATGTGGCACTGATAGGTGGCACTGATGGGCACTGATAGGCGGCACTGATGGGTGGCACTGATGGGCGACACGGATGGGCACTGATAGGTGGCACAAACTGGCACTGATAGCTGGCACAGATTGGCATGGATGGGCGGCACAGATGGGCATGGATAGGCAGCACAGATGGGCATGGGTGGGCACTGATAGGCAGCACAGGTGGGCACTCATAGGCGGCACAGGTGGGCACTCATAGGTGGCACAGGTGTTATACTGTACTAATGGATGCCAATCAGTGCCAAACAATAATGCATGCCAATCAGTGATGCCCATTGTGTGCACTGATTGGCATCCATTATGGGCACTGATTGGCATCCATTGTGGGCACTGACTGGCATCCCTGGTGGTCTAGGGAGGATTACCTTTTGCTGGGCATCCCTGGTGGTCTAGTGGTGACCCTGGTGGTCCAGTGTGGGCATCCTCCTCGGGGGGGCTATGCTGATAATCGATCAGCACAGACCCCCCCTGTCAGAGGAGCAGCCGATCGGCTCTCCTCTACTCGCGTCTGACAGACGCGAGTGAGGAAAAGCCGATCACCGGCTCTTCCTATTTACACTGTGATCAGCCGTGATTGGACACAGCTGATCACATGGTAAAGAGTCTCCGTCGGAGACTCCTTACCGAGATCGTAGTTGCCGGGTGTCAGACTGACGCGCAGCGGCTCATAATCCTGATCACGTCATATGACGTCCGATCAGGATTATGCAACCACTTTGCCACCGTTAATTGCCTATAGGGAGGGCGGCAAATGTGTAAATATATGTTAATATAGATGTGTGAAAATATTCACTAACAAAGCAAACAAAAACATTTTTTTTAAATTGTTTATAAAAAGTATAGTTTAGAGTAAAGTAATGGATAATAAGGGGTTAAAAAGAGGAACGTTTGTTCATCCCCACTGACAGCTCAAAGAGTCGAGCCTGAAAGTATCGGTTTCAGGTAACGGTGCATTTGCACGAGTACCAATACTTGTGTAAATACTCGGTATTGGCACTGATACTGATACTAGTATCGGTGCAACCCTAGTAATCATTAAATGAAATATTAAATAATAATATTCTGAAGTTAAAATAACCATTACATAAAAATATTATAAAATAACCATTAAATAAAAATATTATAAAATAACCATTAAATAATTTTTATAAAATAATAATATTATAATGTATAATCATTAAATAACATTTAAATAATAATAGTATACAATAAACATTAAATGAAATATTTATTAAACAATAATATTCTGAAATTAAAATAATATTTAAATAAAAATATTATAAAATAACCATTACATAATTTTTATAAAATAATAATATTATAAAGTAATCATTAAATAAAATGTGGGAAGTTCAGCCAATGTGACCTCTGACCCGCTCCCCTTCAACACAAATCACATGACTGGTCATCAGGGAGCCCAGAGCAGCATTTTCTCCAGGAAAGAGAGCATTTGAACCCTCAGTAATAGGATCTCAGGAAGACATTTATATAACTTTCACATCTGATGACGGGTCGGATGTAATGAGTGGTTGGAAGCAGAGCAGATAAGCAGCGGTCCGGCCGTAGAAGCCCACGTAGCGGCTGTGCACGCTCCTCAGCTCGTTAATCCTTTTCCATTAGTGGATCCGGCGCGCACAGCACTTTCAGAAACAAATTACAGGAGAGCTTTAATATTTTCACATTGTAATGTTTCATTGCGGCTCCCCGAGGAATGAATGCCAGACATACTAATTCAAATTGTTTTACCAATGAACAGCCGAGCAAAATTATACATGTCAGCTCATAATAATCCCTTTTCAGAGAGAGCGCTCCGCCAATTTATCATAATGCAAAATAATGGCTGTGCTGTATATTTACTGGGAATAGAGGAACCGCAGAGACGCGCACAGCATTATCGGTGAGGCAAACTGGGCTGCTGCCTATTCCGGGGGCAATAGGAAAAAAAAGGTCTTCACCATTTTAATTACATTTTTACTTTTTATTAAACACAAAGTGTAAGATACAGGCAAAGAGCTTCACTCCTGTGAGCTGTTCTGGTGCCACTGCTCCTCCTCCATGATAAGCTCCGCCCACACAACTACAACAGGGCTTGCAGCTGAGTCCCATTGGGTGATGAAGGACCTACATTACATGAATGAGAACCAGTGGCCTGTCCTCCATGGGTGCAATGTGTGTGGTGCACAGGATGGGGGGGGGTCCAATATGACTTCACATATTAGTTGGGGGGTGTCAGTCATGGATGTCAGTAGTTGGAAGTGAATGGGATGCCAGTGATTCGGGGGTGAACTCTGCCTCACCTACTACTGACCTCTGAACTCTGCCTCACCTACTACTGACCTCTGAACTCTGCCTCACCTACTTCCGAACTCTGCCTCGCCTACTACTGACCTCCGAACTCTGCCTCGCCTACTACTGACCTCCGAACTCTGCCTCACCTACTACTGACCTCTGAACTCTGCCTCACTACTGGCCTCTGAACTCTGCCTCACCTACTACTGACCTCTGAACTCTGCCTCACTACTGGCCTCTGAACTCTGCCTCACCTACTACTGGCCTCTGAACTCTGCCTCACCTAATCACCTAATACTGACCTCTGAACTCTGCCTCACTTACTACTGACCTCTGAACTCTGCCTCACCTACTACTGACCTCTGAACTCTGCCTCACCTACTTCTGAACTCTGCCTCACCCACTACTGACCTCTGAACTCTACCTCACCCACTACTGACCTCTGAACTCTGCCTCACCTACTACTGACCCCTGAACTCTGCCTCACCTACTAATGACCTCTGACTCACCTACTACTGACCTGTGAACTCTACCTCACCTACTACTGACCCCTGAACTCTGCCTCACCTACTACTGACCCCTGAACTCTGCCTCACCTACTACTGACCCCTGAACTCTGCCTCACCTACTACTGAGAACTCTGCCTACTACTAACTTCTGAACTCTGCCTCACCTACTACTGACCCCTGAACTCTGCCTCGCCTACTACTAACCTCTGAACTCTACCTCACCTACTACTGACCTCTGAACTCTGCCTCACCTACTACTGACCCCTGAACTCTGCCTCACCTACTACTGACCCCTGAACTCTGCCTCACCTACTACTGACCCCTGAACTCTGCCTCACCTACTACTGACCCCTGAACTCTGCCTCACCTACTACTGAGAACTCTGCCTACTACTGACTTCTGAACTCTGCCTCACCTACTACTGACCTCTGAACTCTGCCTCACCTACTACTGACCTCTGAACTCTGCCTCACCTACTTCCGAACTCTGCCTCGCCTACTACTGACCTCCGAACTCTGCCTCGCCTACTACTGACCTCCGAACTCTGCCTCACCTACTACTGACCTCTGAACTCTGCCTCACTACTGGCCTCTGAACTCTGCCTCACCTACTACTGACTTCTGAACTCTGCCTCACCTACTACTGACCCCTGAACTCTGCCTCGCCTACTACTAACCTCTGAACTCTACCTCACCTACTACTGACCTCTGAACTCTGCCTCACCTACTACTGACCCCTGAACTCTGCCTCACCTACTACTGACCTCTGAACTCTGCCTCACCTACTACTGACCCCTGAACTCTGCCTCACCTACTACTGACCTCTGAACTCTGCCTCACCTACTACTGAGAACTCTGCCTACTACTGACTTCTGAACTCTGCCTCACCTACTACTGACCCCTGAGCTCTGCCTCACCTACTACTGACCTCTGAACTCTGCCTCACCTACTACTGACCTCTGAACTCTGCCTCACTTACTACTGACCTCTGCCTCCCCTACTACTGACCTCTGAACTCTGCCTCGCCTACTACTGACCTCTGAACTCTGCATCCCTTAAGCAACAGCCAATATTTAGCTGAAGGAAAAACACAACCAATTGTTGGTATGGCGCGCTGCAGCACAGTTACATCTTCCTCCCATGAATGTGCAGCGTGTTGGCGATAAAGGCCGTCCTCTTTGCAACCGCACATATGCGTTCTGTGGATGGCAAGAGGTTTAATATAAAATCCGTGCTTTTTAGGAACATTATGCCGGCAGCCTTCACCTTTAATTTCTCAGATATCGGTATATTACATTCCGCTTCCATTCTGCACTCAATTCGAATCTTCATTTTGCTGTTGGAACATTATGACTCTTATAAAGGGCACAAGTACATTTCAGGACTCGGCGTCTGATGGTTTTAATAAACCGGCGGAGATTAAAAACTCAGAGGATAGCCATGAAAATGAATGGCTGCCCATTAAGAGCTCATTAAACACTGTCAGGGAACGCAGGAAGTTTTCCATCCAAAGTTGGAAACTTTGCATGACGGTCCATGAGAGGGCAGTAAAGCTGGAAGGAAGCCCGGATGATGGATGGCCATGTGATGGGCACTAATGTCCTATAACTCCATAGACAATTATCTTCTAGATTAACAATGCTCCTCTGCTGCCAAATACTACACACAGCCTCCCGTGCTGGACTGGGATATACACACGGTTCAAGTGTCAGAGAAGAACTTCGCCTTCGCTAGAAAAAGATAAAACTGATACAATAAAACATAAATTAAAGCTCAGTTCAGATTTATCCTTTTGTTTTGGGCAAAAGAAGGGGCAGGTTGGGTTGCAATATGTCTGCCGACCTGAAGAGGGCACTGTATGGCTTGCACAGGCTGGCAGGAGCTTGTTGATGATTAGGTTGTCCCCTGTCATGGGCTCCAGGTTGCCATCTTGGTCAACAAGGGGTCATCTACTTTTTTTTTTTTTTTAAATATGACCCCAAGGAGGGGATATTGTATTGATATCAGATTGATATGGAGAGGTCCTTATATTTTTCTAGACCTGGTGAAGAGGGGGCGCTATTGGACCGCCGAAACACGCTGGCTACTTTATTTGATTTGTCCCCTTGACTTTTATCAGAATTATCAGAATAAAGTTGTATCTGGACCTCTTAGCCATGGTGTGGCTCTTCGATTTCCACTTTTGTTACATTACATTACAAGGAAACCGTGGAGATCCTCTGGGGTGTAGAAGCTGCCAGCCCGGGAACCTGATCATTTACATCAACATCAATACTTTAAGATAATACCAGTGAGATAAAACTGCGACATGTCTGCAGGCCTGAAGTGGGCGCTGTGTCACTTTCTCAAGCTGGCAGGAGGAGCTTGTTGAGGATTAGGTTGTCCCCTGTCATGGGCTCCAGGTTGCCATGTTGGCCAACATGGTGTCATCTACTCCCTTTTTTTAAAGAAATATGATCCCAAGGAGGGGATATTTTAGTGATATCGGATTGATATGGAGAGGTGCTCATATTTTTCTAGCCCAGGAGAAGAGGGGGCCCTCTCGGACTGCCAAAACATGTTGGATACTTTATTTGATTTATCTTTAATTTATCTTAGTAAAGTTGTGTCTGGACCTCTTAGCCATTGTGTGGCTCTTCAATTTCAATTTTTGTTACATTACATTACAAGCCAAGGTGACTGTGGAGATCCTCTGGGGTGTAGAAGCTGTCTGCCCAGAAACCAAATCCTTTACATCATGGGTGCTCAACCTGTGGCCCTCCAGCTGTTGCGGAACTACAAGTCCCATGAGGCATTGCAAGACTGAGAGGTACAAGCATGACTCCCAAAGGCAGGGGCATGATGGGACTTGTAGTTTCTCAATAGTTGTAGGGCCATGGGTTGAGCAACCATGATTTACATCAACATTAGTACTTTAAGACAGCTATTCCAATTAGATAAACCTACGGGTATATCGCTATTTTTCCTCTTTCCTCCATTGTGTTGCAGTATGTCTTCATGCCCGAAAAGGCCCCTGTGTTACTTTCTCCAGCTGGCAGGAGAATGTTGAGGACTAGGGTTGCCCCCTGTCATGGGCTCCAGGTGGTCATCTTGGCCAACCTGGTGTTGTCTACTGCCATTTTCCCACTTTCCTCCTTGGTTTTTCAATATGTCTGCATGCCTGAAGAGGGCGCTGTCACTTTCTCAGGCTGGCGGGAGCATGTTGAGGATTAGGTTGTCCCCTGTCATGGGATGCAGGTGGTCATCTTGACCAACATGGTGTTGTCTACTCCCATTTTTCCACTTTCCTCTATTGTTTTGCAATAGGTCTGTAGACCCGAAGAGGGAGCTAGGCCTCTTTCTCAGTCTGGCAGGAGTTTATTGAGGCTACTTTATTTGATTTGTCCCCTTGACTTTTATCAGAATTATCATAATAAAGTTGTATCTGGACCTCTTAGCCATGGTGTGGCTCTTCGATTTCCACTTTTGTTACATTACATTACAAGGAAACCGTGGAGATCCTCTGGGGTGTAGAGGCTGCCAGCCCGGGAACCTGATCATTTACATCAACATCAATACTTTAAGATAATACCAGTGAGATAAAACTGCGACATGTCTGCAGGCCTGAAGTGGGCGCTGTGTCACTTTCTCAAGCTGGCAGGAGGAGCTTGTTGAGGATTAGGTTGTCCCCTGTCATGGGCTCCAGGTTGCCATGTTGGCCAACATGGTGTCATCTACTCCCTTTTTTTAAAGTAATATTATCCCAAGGAGGGGATATTGTATTGATATCGGATTGATATGGAGAGGTCCTCATATTTTTTCTAGCCCTGGTGATGAGGAGGTGCTCTTGGACCGCCAAAACGCATTGGAAACATTTTTATTTGTCCTCTTGACTTTTATCAGAATAAAGTTGTATCTGGACCTCTTAGCCATAGTGTGGCTCTTAAATTTCTATTTTTGTTACATTACATTACAACCCAAACAGACCGTGGAGAGCCTCTGGGGTGTAGAAGCTGCCTGCCCTGGAACCAGATCACTTACATCAACATCAATACCTTAAGGCAGCTATACCAGTGAGATAAAACTATAGGTCTTCCATGGCGTCGTGATCTGCTTGCCAACCTGAAGAGGAGCAGTGTCACTTTCTCAGGCTGACAGGAGCTTGTCGGGGATGAGGTTGTCCCCTGTCATGGGCGGCAGGTGGTTATCTTGGCCAACGCGGTGTCGTCTACTCCCATTTTTGCCACATTTCTGCATGGTGTTGCCATGTCTGGCTACCTGAAGAGGGCACTGTGTGGCTTCCTCGGGCTGGCAGGAGCTTGTAGAGGATTAGGTTAGCCCATGTCATGGTTTCCAAGTTGCCATCTACTCCCTTTAAAAAAATATCACCCCAAGGAGAGGATATTGTATTGATATGGAGAGGTCCTCATATTTTCTTTGAGCCTTGGTGAAAAGGGGGCCCTCTTGGACCGCCGAAACGCATTGGCTACTTTTTTTATTTGCCCCCTTGACTTTTATGAGAGTGAAGTTGTATCTGGACCTCTTAGCCATAGTGTGGCTCTTCAATTTCCATTTTTGTTACATTACAAGCCAAGGAGACTGTGGAGATCCCCTGGGGTGTAGAAGCTGCCTGCCCAGGAACCGGATCACTTACATTCATACTTTAAGAAAGCTATACCAGTGAGATAATACTACGGGTCCAGTGTTACTTTTCCACCTTCCTCCATGGTGTTGTGATATGTTTGCCAACCTGAAGAGGGCACTGTGTCACTTTCTTAGGCTAGCAGGAGCTTGTTGAGGACATGGCTGTCCCCTGTCATGAGCTGCAAGGGGTCTTCTTGGCCAACATGATGTCGCCTACTCCCATTTTTCCAGTTTCCTCCATGGGGTTACAATATGTGTGGCCACCTGAAGAGGGCACTGCGTGGTTTCCTCAGGCTGGCAGGAGCTTGTTGAGGATTAGGTTGTCCCTCGTCATGGGCTCCAGGTTGCCATCTTGGCCAACGTGGGGTGATCTACTCCCTTTTTCTTTTTTAAATATGATCCCTGAGGAGGGGATATTGTAGTGATATTGGATTGATATGGAGAGGTGCTCATATTTTTCTATCCCAGGAGAAGAGGGGGCCCTCTTGGACCGCCAAAACATGTTGGATACTTTATTTGATTTATCTTTAATTTATCTTAGTAAAGTTGTGTCTGGACCTCTTAGCCATTGTGTGGCTCTTCAATTTCAATTTTTGTTACATTACATTACAAGCCAAGGTGACTGTGGAGATCCTCTGAGGTGTAGAAGCTGCCTGCCCAGAAACCAAATCCTTTACATCATGGGTGCTCAACCTGTGGCCCTCCAGCTGTTGCGGAACAAGTCCCATGAGGCACTGCAAGACTGAGAGGTACAAGCGTGACTCCCAAAGGCAGGGGCATGATGGGACTTGTAGTTTCTCAATAGTTGTAGGGCCATGGGTTGAGCAACCATGATTTACATCAACATTAGTACTTTAAGACAGCTATTCCATTTAGGTAAGCCTACGGGTATATCACCATTTTTCCTCTTTCCTCCATGGTGTTGCAATATGTCTTCATGCCCAAAGAGGCCCCTGTGTTACTTTCTCCAGCTGGCAGGAGAATGTTGAGGACTAGGGTTGCCCCCTGTCATGGGCTCCAGGTGGTCATCTTGGCCAACATGGTGTTGTCTACTGCCATTTTCCCGCTTTCCTCCATGGTTTTTCAATATGTCTGCATGCCTGAAGAGGGCGCTGTGTCACTTTCTCAGGCTGGCGGGAGCATGTGGAGGATTAGGTTGTCCCCTGTCATGGGATGCAGGTGGTCATCTTGTCCAACATGGTGTTGTCTACTCCCATTTTTCCACTTTCGTCTATTGTGTCGCAATAGGTCTGTAGACCCGAAGAAGGAGCTAGACCTCTTTCTCAGTCTGGCAGGAGTTTATTGAGGACTAGGTTGTCCCCTGCGAAGGGTTCCAGGTGGCCATCTTGGCCAACATGGTGTCATCTACGCCCATTCTTTTGGTGATACTTTGTATCCTACCACATGATACCCCTGATCATGTGGTAGGAAACCACAAAATGTACATCGGGCCAATTTTGTTGCACCATTTTTTTTTTTTTAGATGGTTTTATTTCATCCGCTCCCAAGCTACCCCACCATGCTGCTTTTCAATAGCAATTCAATAGGTCCGATACATCAATATGTCATCTCCAAGTTGCGCTGATTGTTTTTTTATGACTATCTGGTAAATAATATGTGATTGTTATGCTTATTTACTATATATGTACTCATATAGCCATGTCGTGTTTTTTAATGAATAAAACATGTCTTGTTACATTGACTCATCTTTTAGCCACGCTAGATCTACTTCATTTAAAGTCCCAAACCCTCTTTTTCCTCCTATGGGGGCAAAGACACAGTTTAGGTGCTGGAATGGCAGTTAGGTTTTCTTGCTTTGTGTGTCCTCCTGTCCTGGTGACTCTTAATAGGATGTCACTAAGGCACTCAATGAGGAGAAATCTCCCCGACAGAGCCACAGATGGAAATGAATACCTAAAAGAGGTTAATGAAGACGGTTCTGTGTTGCTTCCTCAGTTTGGCAAGAGCACATTGGCAGGAGAATGTTGAGGACTAGGTTGTCCCCTGGCATGGGCTACAGGTGGTCATCCTGGCCTACATGGTGTTGTCTACTTCCATTTTTCCACTTTCCTCTATTGTGTTGCAATAGTTCTGTAGACCTGAAGAGGGAGCTAGGCCTCGTTCTCAGTCTGGCAGGAGCTCATTGAGGACTAGGTTGTCCCCTGTGATGGGCTCCAGGCCATCTCCATCTGGGCCCACATGGTGTCATCTTCTCCAATTTTTTTTTGATAAGACTTTGTAAGTCTCACCCTAGTCTGTCCCCATCGGTGAGGTTTTCTTGCAGTGGGTGCCCTCCTGTCCTGGTGACCCTATTCTCCACATTTCTTTTCAGGAGGTCACCGAGGTACTCAACAAGGAGAAATCTCCCCAACAGAGCCACAGATGGCAATGAATACCTAAAAGAGGTTCCAACCTATACCCATAGTACTCTAAACTAAAAATGATAGTAATACCTGCAATCTGGCCTTGATGTTATGGAAAATTGCGTGTTTCTACAGTCAGTTTTACATTTATGGGCTGTGACAGTACAGTTCCCTCTCCAAGTAATTGTCACCCAGGGTTCTCAAATAGGCAGGTTGAGGGGCTCCAGGGGTATTTAATGTGGAGGAATCTGTTTTATCAGTTTCCTCCAAAGTTTGTAAAATCCACTTGGGGACCTGGAGCCCGGAGATTCCATAGCGTTATGGGTGGGACGGAATCTCCAATCCTGGGACCGGGTTTTTGGAACAGCCAGGAGTCTGGCTGGTTGATTGAGCAGGTGGGTGCTGGGCTTATAGCAGAGTCAGGATTAGGGTTCTGGGCTCCACCAGAGAGACAGGAGGTCTCCAGGAGTCCAGAGAGTGCAGAGAGTGCACTAGAGAAAGCCAGAGACCCAAGTCTGAGGATCAGAGCAGTGAGCAGGGGCGTAATTATAGGGGGTGCAGCAGTTGCGACCGCAACTGTGCCCTGTGATGCAGGGGGCCCATGCAGCCCCCTCTACATATGGCCGGCAGCAGCATAGGCAGCTAGGGGTACTAGTGCACCATGCACACGGGTGGCTGGAGGTGGAGGGTGACTAGCAGAGCTCCATGCATGACTATCGCACTGGCTGCTCTTTAGTTGTGCATTCCTCGCATGACCTGTGTCCTCGGCCGACTCCTGAGAGTACCCCTCTCCTGCTCCATGCATTGCCGCTCAGTCCGATGTCTGTTCTCCCCAGCCAGAATCCCGCCCCCCTGAGTCCGGCCCACACTGCACCCTATGAGAGCCGGCTCCCCGGAGGACACTGCAGGCTTGTCTGCCAGCCCCCCTCTTTCCCCGTCATACACAGATGATGAAATGTCTTTCTTGGAGATATGCTGATCGCCTGGGCAGCACACTGGATGGAGCCCAGGCCAACATGAATGAGTGCGCGGCCTACAGCTTGGTCATGGTGAGTGAGAGGACCCCATCCCCCACACACCATTACATACCCCCTCCATCTCCCCCTGGGGACAGGGGCCCTTTCTCACGTGGGGACAGGGACCCCCACCTCCCCTGGGGGCAGGGACCCCTTCTCACCTGGGGGCAGTAACTTCATCTGCCCTGGAGAAAAGGACCTCATCTTTTTTGGGGACGGGGTCCCCATCCTGCCTAGGGACAGTCCCCCAATGGGGCACCTAAAAATAAAATAAAAAATAAAAAAAAACTACTGATACCAGTGGTGGAACTACAGGGCTCACAAAGGTCATACCTGTGACCACGCCCTGGAGTTCCACCGCCGGACTCAGAGGGAAGGGCTCTGGCTGGGGTTCAGGGGGGCCCTTCACGGTTTCTTGCATCGGGGGCCCTGAAGGTTCTAGTTACGCCACTGGCAGTGAGGGGCTGCTATCGAGATAGACGCTGTGCGTGTTGGAGCTGTGTGCATCTAAGGAGACAGATGAAGTGGAAGGCCTGAGCAGCAAGGAAGCTGAAAAGAGGTACTGTAGTTATATGGGAACCCTGCTATATGGCCAAGAGGGCTGAAGTGTAAAGCCTAGGTGGCAGTACTGCTGAAGAGAGCCAGGTGGCTTGGCATTTTTCATGTATTGTTTTTGGGAGAAGAACCCCTGTGTGGGCAACCAAGTGCATGTATGAACTTTATTTTTCCCTTTTAATAAAAGTGGGCTACCATGCCCTTAAACTAAAGTTCCTGTTCGCTGTGAACTTACTGAAAAGGCATCTGCCACTGAGCTAGACATCCCCCAATGTTACAGGGCCTATCTCAGAATTTACAGAGCAGAAGCAGGTCAGAATCTGTAATGACGTGTGCAAACATGCTTGCAGTGTGTATATATAAATGGAAAATAAAATGGCAAAAGCACGGTTTCTTTAAATCACACCGGGAGTGACAACCAATTAAAGGCACAGAACACAGATATGGTTCCCCATATATAAATTCAATTTAAAAAGAACATTGAAATCCACGTCTCACCTTAGAAATAATGGGATTCCGGCTCACTACACAGACCAACCAGGAGGCTACCAGCTGATGTTGGTCAACGTCTACCAGGTTGAGGTAGATGAATCTGCTGCCGGCTTTGTTGGGGCGCACAGCGATGTGAAGGTCTTGGATGCCGTTCGGTGGGAGCACAAACACGTCACTGGGATCCACCTATACACCACACAAAGGGTTCAACTGAGTTCTGGGAGCATCATACAATACACCATTCATCACAATCCAAATTAATTTTTAGGGCTGCAACTAACGATTATTTTCATAATCGATTAGTTGGCCGATTATTGTTTCGATTAATCGAATTATCGGTTAATAAGCTTAAAAAAAAAAAGTGGGTCAAATTGACGTTCATTTTCAACCACAGTGACGGGAAAATTTGGAAATAGAAAACGTATTGGTCAAAGGAATTTTCAGTGTATGTGGTTTTTGTTCAGAAATGAACTGAAAATTTCAAACAAAATTCTTTCATTCAGCAAATGTACAAAGATTTTTCATCTGAATATTCTCACCTGAAAATTTATCGGTGAGGCCAGCATAAGGCTCGGTACACACCTATGCAGTTTTTGCTTTTGATCGGTTTCTGCAGTGCTTTTTGCTGTGCGGTTTGATTTTTGCGCACGTGATTTTACTGCAATTTGCGTTTTTTGCATTTTTTTGGGCAGATTAAAAAACACAAATTGCTGCAAAAATGCATTACAACCAACCAAACGGTGCTTTTTTGAACCAAAAATGCACCGTTTCGCGTTAAAAGTCCCCGACCCTTTCAGATGTGAACGTGTCCCATAGAAAACCATGTAAATGAACTGTAGTGCGTTTCTGAAAAAGGCACCAATAAACTCATAGATGTGAACCAGGTCTAAGACGTTTAGTAACATAATGGGGTTAAAAAGACTAGAATTAGCCCTTTATAGTACAAAAAAAAGCTGATAATCACTACTAGAAGGGGTTAAATTTTTGCTGTAGAACAGAGAAAGTAATATTTACAGTAGTGATTATATTTTTGTACTATAAAGGGCTCATTTTAGTTTTTTTTTAACCCCATTATGTTACAGGCCGATTAATCGATTATGAAAATAGTAATCGATTAATTTCATAATCGATTAGTTGTTTCAGCCCTATTAATTTTACATTCAACTTATGTGGCCAGCCTCCAGGCCATTCACAGCACAAGAGAGGGAGGGGCAGCACTGAGAGCCAATCAGTCTGAGAGGTGATATGCTGGTAGGTGGAGAGAGCAGGGCGATCAGAGATGACTTACCTGCGTGTTGTTATTATGTATTATTACATAGATATTTAGTGCTGACTGTTTACACAGTGCTTTATATGCTGTACATTTACATCAGTCCCTACCCACCAGGAGCTTACAATCTAAGGTCCCCATCTCACATACACTATAATTGTCAAAAGTATTGGGACACCTGCCTTTACACATACATGCACTTTAATGGCATCCCAGTCTTAGTCCGTAGGGTTCAATATGGAGTTGGCCCACAAAGTTTAGGAGGGTGTCTATGAGGATGTTTGACCATTCTTCCAGAAGAGCATTTGTGAGGTCAGGCACTGATGTTGGATTCATTCCAAAGGTGTTCTATGAGGTTGAGTTCAGGACAGTCAAGTTCCTCCACCCCAAACTCGCTCATCCATGACTTTATGGACCTTGCTTTGTGCACTGGTCCAAATAATTTGGTGGAGGGGGGATTATGGTGTGGGGGTTGTTCTTCAGGGGTTGGGCTTGGCCCCCTAGTTACACTGAAGGGAACTCTTAAGGCGTCGGCATACCAAGACATTTTGGACAATTTCATGTTCCCAACTTTGTGGGGACAGTTTGGGGACGGCCCCTTCCTGTTCCAACATGACTTTATGGACCTTGCTCTGTACAACGGTGCGCAGTCATGTTGGAACAGGAAGGGGCCGTCCCCAAACTGTTCCCACAAAGTTGGGAGCATGAAATTGTCCAAAATGTCTTGGTATGCGGACGCCTTAAGTAAGAGTTCCCTTCACTGGAACTAAGGGGCCAAACCCCTGAAAAACAACCCCCCACCATAATCCCCCCTCCACCAAATGATTTGGACCAGTGCACAAAGCATGGTCCATAAAGACATGGATAAGCAAGTTTGGGGTGAAAAAATGATGGGGCACTATTTTTCCTACTGACACCAATGATGAGGTCATATTCCTCCCACTGATACCAGTGATGAGGGAATATACCTCCCACTGACACCAACGATGGGGCACTATTCCTCCCACTGACACCAACGATGGGGCACTATTCCTCCCACTGACACCAACGATGGGGCACTATTCCTCCCACAGACACCAATCATGGGGCACTATTCCTCCCACAGACACCAATCATGGGGCACTATTCCTCCCATTGACACCAATGATGGGGCACTATTCCTCCCACTGACACCAATGATGGGGCACTATTCCTCCCACTGACACCAATGATGGGGCACTATTCCTCCCACTGACACCAATGATGGGGCACTATTCCTCCCACAGACACCAATCATGGGGCACTATTCCTCCCATTGACACCAATGATGGGGCACTATTCCTCCCACTGACACCAATGATGGGGCACTATTCCTCCCACTGACACCAATGATGGGGCACTATTCCTCCCACTGATACCAATGATGGGGCACTATTCCTCCCACTGATACCAATGATGGGGCACTATTCCTCCCACTGACACCAATGATGGGGCACTATTTTATCTGCATATATATTTTATCCACTGATATGCTGTAATAGCATATACCAGAGTCCGTATTTTAAATTTATGATGGCGATTAAGCCCTTGAACTAATAAAACAAATATATTTTTTACAAATTTATTTCTGCTTCTTGTTGCTGCCTGAAGACCCCAAAGGGAAACTATCATTTTATTCTCTCTATGATGGGGCACTATTCCTCCCACTGATACCAATGATGGGGCACTATTCCTCCCACTGATACCAATGATGGGGCACTATTCCTCCCACTGACACCAATGATGGGGCACTATTCCTCCCACTGATACCAATGATGGGGCACTATTCCTCCCACTGACACCAATGATGGGGCACTATTCCTCCCACTGATACCAATGATGGGGCACTATTCCTCCCACTGATACCAATGATGGGGCACTATTCCTCCCACTGACACCAATGATGGGGCACTCTTCCTCCCACTGACACCAATGATGGGGCACTATTCCTCCCACTGACACCAATGATGGGGCACTATTCTTCCCACTGACACCAATGATGGGGCACTATTCCTCCCACTGATACCAATGATGGGGCACTATTCCTCCCACTGACACCAATGATGGGGAACCATTCCTCCCACTGACACCAATGATGGGGCACTATTCCTCCCACTGACACCAATGATGGGGCACTATTCCTCCCACTGACACCAATGATGGGGCACTATTCCTCCCACTGACACCAATGATGGGGCACTATTCCTCCCACTGATACCAATGATGGGGCACTATTCCTCCCACTGACACCAATGATGAGGCACTATTCCTCCCACTGACACCAATGATGGGGCACTATTCCCCCCAATAATACGAAACATGGGACAATTTCTACTCCCACTGGCCACAGTATGACCCTCCTAACACCTGAAGAACAGTAAACTGGCCTTAGTTTCATAGGTCTGGAGGCCCCTGGGATAGAACAATAGGAAATGTAGTAAGTGGGACAGTTAGGTGAAGAAGTTACAGGCATTCGCAGACAGGCCCGATGTCCCTTTTTAATGTAATGTATAATTGGAGTAAAGTAGAAATGACTGACCTTCAGTTCATGCGGGTGGGACGTGTACGCTCTGACTTTACGCACCACTTGCGTCCCTCGAAGGACCAGAGACATTTGCGTGAGCTGACCGGTTACACAGCTGAGGTCCACCCTCTTCAGGGAATGGACGTAGATCTGCCAGATCTGGATTGGTGCCCCCAGCCATCGGTCCCTGTGTGAGATAACATGAATTAATCGCATATATCATTGATGATGTCACAATGCTGCTACTCCCATATATCACTGATGATGTCACAATGCTGCTACTCCCATATATCATTGATGATGTCACAATGCTGCTACTCCCATATATCATTGATGATGTCACAATGCAGCTACTACCATATATCATTGATGATGTCACAATGCTGCTAATCCCATAAATCATTGATGATGTCACAATGCTGATACACCCATTTATCATTGATGATGTCACAATGCTGCTACTACCATTTATCATTGATGATGTCACAATGATGCTACTCCCATATATCATTGATGATGTCACAATGCTGCTACTACCACATATCACTGATGATGTCACAATGCTGCTACTCCCATATATCACTGATGATGTCACAATGCTGCTACTCCCATATATCATTGATGATGTCACAATGCTGCTACTCCCAAATATCATTGATGTCACAATGCTGCTTTTCCCATATATCACTGATGATGTCACAATGCTGCCTCTCCCATATATCATTGATGATGTCACAATGCTGCTACTACCATATATCATTGATGATGTCACAATGCTGCTACTCCCATATTTCATTGGTGATGTCACAATGCTGCTACACCACATATCACTGATGATGTCACAGTGCTGATACTCCCAGATATCATTGATGATGTCACAATGCAGCTACTACCATATTTCATTGATGATGTCACAATGATGCTACTCCCATATATCATTGATGATGTCACAATGCTGCTACTACCACATATCACTGATGATGTCACAATGCTGCTACTCCCAAATATCACTGATGATGTCACAATGCTGCTACTCCCAAATATCATTGATGATGTCACAATGCTGCTACTCCCAAATATCATTGATGTCACAATGCTGCTTTTCCCATATATCACTGATGATGTCACAATGCTGCTTATCCCATTTATCACTGTTGATGTCACAATGCTGCTACTCCCATATATCATTGATGATGTCACAATGCTGCTACTACCATATTTCATTGATGATGTCACAATGCTGCTAATCCCATAAATCATTGATGATGTCACAGTGCTGATACTCCCAGATATCATTGATGATGTCACAATGCAGCTACTACCATATATCATTGATGATGTCACAATGATGCTACTCCCATATATCATTAATGATGTCACAATGCTGCTACTACCACATATCACTGATGATGTCACAATGCTGCTACTCCCAGATATCACTGATGATGTCACAATGCTGCTACTCCCATATTTCATTGATGATGTCACAATGCTGCTACTCCCAAATATCATTGATGTCACAATGCTGCTTTTCCCATATATCACTGATGATGTCACAATGCTGCTTATCCCATTTATCACTGTTGATGTCACAATGCTGCTACTCCCATATATCATTGATGATGTCACAATGCTGCTACTACCATATTTCATTGATGATGTCACAATGCTGCTAATCCCATAAATCATTGATGATGTCACAATGCTGATACTCCCATATATCATTGATGATGTCACAGTGCTGATACTCCCATATTTCATTGATGATGTCACAATGCAGCTACTACCTTATATCACTGATGATGTCACAATGCTGCTTATCCCATATATCACTGATGATGTCACAATGCTGCTACTCCCATATATCATTGATGATGTCACAATGCTGCTACTACCATATATCATTGATGATGTCACAATGCTGCTAATCCCATAAATCATTGATGATGTCACAATGCAGATACTCCCATAAATCATTGATGATGTCACAATGCTGCTACTCCCATTTATCATTGATGATGTCACAATGCTGATACTCCCATATATCATTGCTGATGTCACAATGCAGCTACTACCACATATCACTGATGATGTCACAATGCTGCTACTCCCATATATCACTGATGATGTCACAATGCAGCTACACCCATATATCATTGATGATGTCACAATGCTGCTACTCCCAAATATCATTGATGTCACAATGCTGCTTTTCCCATATACCACTGATGATGTCACAATGCCGTTTATCCCATATATCACTGATGATGTCACAATGCTGCTACTCCCATATATCATTGATGATGTCACAATGCTGCTACTACCATTTATCATTGATGATGTCACAATGCTGCCAATCCCATTTATCATTGATGATGTCACAATGCTGCTACACCACATATCACTGATGATGTCACAATGCTGATACTCCCATTTATCATTGATGATGTCACAATGCTGCCACTACCATATATCATTGATGATGTCACAATGATGCTACTCCCATGTATCATTGATGATGTCACAATGCTGCTACTACCACATATCACTGATGATGTCACAATGCCGCCACTCCCATATATCACTGATGATGTCACAATGCTGCTACTCCCATATATCATTGATGATGTCACAATGCTGCTACTCCCATATATCATTGATGATGTCACAATGCTGCTACACCACATATCACTGATGATGTCACAATGCTGCTACTCCCATATATCATTGATGATGTCACAATGCCGCCACTACCATTTATCATTGATGATGTCACAATGCTGCCAATCCCATTTATCATTGATGATGTCACAATGCTGCTACACCACATATCACTGATGATGTCACAATGCTGATACTCCCATATATCATTGATGATGTCACAATGCTGCCACTACCAAATATCATTGATGATGTCACAATGATACTACTTCCATATATCATTGATGATGTCACAATGCTGCTACTACCACATATCACTGATGATGTCACAATGCGGCTACTCCCATTTATCACTGATGATGTCACAATGCTGCTACTCCCATATATCATTGATGATGTCACAATGCTGCTACCACCATATATCATTGATGATGTCACAATGCTGATAATCCCATATATCATTGATGATGTCACAATGCTGCTACACCACATATCACTGATGATGTCACAATGCTGATACTCCCATATCTCATTGCTGATGTCACAATGCAGCTACTACCATATTTAATTGATGATGTCACAATGCCGCTACTCCCATATATCACTGATGATGTCACAATGCTGCTACTCCCATATATCATCGATGATGTCACAATGCTGCTACTCCCACATATCACTGATGATGTCACAATGCTGCTACTACCATATATCATTGGTGATGTTACAATGCTGCTAATCCCATATATCATTGATGATGTCACAATGCTGCTACTACCACATATCACTGATGATGTCACAATGCTGCTACTACCATATATCATTGGTGATGTTACAATGCTGCTAATCCCATATATCATTGATGATGTCACAATGCTGCTACTACCACATATCACTGATGATGTCACAATGCTGCTACTCCCTTATATCATTGATGATGTCACAATGCTGCTACTACCATATATCATTGATGATGTCACAATGCTGCTAATCCCATATATCATTGATGATGTCACAATGCTGCTACACCACATATCACTGATGATGTCACAATGCAGCTACTACCATATATCATTGGTGATGTCACAATGCTGCTAATCCCATATATCATTGATGATGTCACAATGCTGCTACACCATATATCACTGATGATGTCACAATGCTGCTACTACCATATGTCACTGATGATGTCACAATGCTGCTACTACCATATATCATTGATGATGTCACAATGCTGCTAATCCCATATATCATTGATGATGTCACAATGCTGCTACACCACATATCACTGATGATGTCACAATGCAGCTACTACCATATATCATTGGTGATGTCACAATGCTGCTAATCCCATATATCATTGATGATGTCACAATGCTGCTACACCATATATCACTGATGATGTCACAATGCTGCTACTACCATATATCACTGATGATGTCACAATGCTGCTACTACCATATATCATTGATGATGTCACAATGCTGCTACACCATATATCACTGATGATGTCACAATGCTGCTACTACCATATATCACTGATGATGTCACAATGCAGCTACACCATATATCATTGATGATGTCACAATGCTGCTACTCCCATATATCACTGATGATGTCACAATGCTGCTACTCCCATACATTAGAGTAGGACCAGAACTGTAGAGGCAGCTTGAGTGATAAGAATCTTCTATTTAAATTAATTAGAATGTAAATCAACTGAGACTTCTATGTAGTAAAGAAATTGAAAAAGGTTTTATTAGGTGTTTATTTTTTGCTGGCCGGCAGGGCCGAGTGATGGGGACTTTGTTTTAGTGGTAAATGAGAGTAAACTGTACCTACCTGATAGAAAATGAATGACAGAGAAAGTAAAGTGACAGTCGCTTATCCAATCAAATCCTGTCTGGGTTAGATAAGCTACAGCCCTCTAATGCCTACAAGCTTACCGCAGAGCCCTCACCCCACTGCTATATACTATATACATGTATTCAGTGGATGAGCACTTGGCCCTACAGAGAGGACCCCTAATACATGCATTACCTCTCGCCACTTAAAAAAAAAATTGGTATTCTTTGCTAGAAAATTACTTAGAAACCCCCCAAACATTATATATATATAGTTATTTTTTTTTTAGAAGAGACTCTAGAGAATAAAATGGTAATTGTTGCAATTTTTTATGTCACGCTCTATTTGTGCAGCGGTTTTTCAAACACATTTTTTATTTCAGAAAAAATGCACTTTGATTAATTTTAAAGCAATAAAACACTATAAGATGAGCTGAGGCACAGAGGCGGCAGAGATGAGCCTCTCAGCTGCTGCAGGAGGGTCAGCTGCCGAATACTGAGACCAGAGGAGATGGAGAGGAGGGGGTGCTGCAGCTGCATAGAGAGCCGCAGGATCTGTAGGAGGAGCTCTGTCCTTCTCTCTGCTGCTGAATGTCGAGACGAGGGGGGTGGCATAGATGAGCCTCTCAGCAGCTGCACAGAGAAGTGCAGGATCTGTAGGAGGAGTTCTGTCCTTCTCTCTACAGCCGAATATCGAGATAAGGGGGGTGGCATAGATGAGCCTCTCAGCAGCTGCACAGAGAAGCACAAGATCTGTAGCAGGAGTTCTGTCCTTCTCTCTGCTGCCAAATGTCGAGACAAGGGGGGTGGCATAGATGAGCCTCTCAGCGGCTACACAGAGAAGCGCAGGATCTGTAGGAGGAGTTCTGTCCTTCTCTCTACAGCCGAATATCGAGATAAGGGGGGTGGCATAGATGAGCCTCTCAGCAGCTGCACAGAGAAGTGCAGGATCTGTAGCAGGAGTTCTGTCCTTCTCCCTGCTACCGAATGTCGAGACGAGGGGGGTGGCATAGATGAGCCTCTCAGCAGCTGCACAGAGAAGCACAGGATCTGTAGGAGGAGTTCTGTCCTTCTCTTTACAGCCGAATATCGAGATGAGGGGGGTGGCATAGATGACCTTTCTCAGCAGCTGCACAGAGAAGCACAGGATCTGTATGAGGAGTTCTGTCCTTCTCTCTGCTGCCGACAAAGTTTGGGCACAGACTAGAGGGATGTCGCAGCTGCAGGAGAGGTGCGAGGGCCACATGAAATGGCTTGGCGGGGCCGGATTTGGCCCCTGTGCCTTGTGTTTGACACACGCAGTCTACATCATCAGTTGGATGTCATTGCTGGAAAACGTCCAAATGAAAGCAGAGGAGAGCTTGCTGTGTTAGAGTTGCCCGCCTACCATGATGCAGGAGAAAAAGGCAAACATTGGGAGGAGTTTCCCAGTTACAGCGAATAGTGTTACAGACCTCTTACTGGATATTATACTTTCTTAATATTCAAGAAGCTGAAGATGGGACTGGATGAGTCTACAACAGGGGCCTCCAAACTTTCTAAACAAGGGGCCAGTTTATTGTCCTTCAGACTTAAGGGGGGGCCGGACCATGGCCGTTGGGAGTAGAAAATGTCCAGGTGTCCAGCGGGAGTAAACAACGTCCAATCTTTGGTGTCAGTGGGAGGACTAATGCCCCAGCGTCGGTGTCAATGGAAAGAATTGTGCCCTTTTGATGGTGTCAGTTGGAGGAATAGTGCCCCATTTTTGGTGTCGGCAACAAGAATGATGCCCAATTGTTGGTGTCAGTGGGTGGAATAGCGTTCTAAGGGCCAGAAGAAGGCAAGCAAAGTTTGGAGACCCCTGGTTTACAAGAGGAAAACCTGTTTATAGTTATGTTGGCGCTTGCTTAGACTCACCTTGGCTCTATAAATTTTCGGGGGATATATCAGCCGATTGGTATATGATATCTGAGCGCTAACAAAATTAAACAATTAACCATGTAATGCCGGCTGTTTATCTTCGTACCAAACGCCGAGCCTGCCATAAAACAAGATACTTGGCACTGACGTTTTTACTAGCTCTTTTATAAACTTGTTTGGGGCTGAATTTGCGGCGCCGTAAAACACGATACAATGAAAGGGGAAGACAGCCCATTACTTTTCTCAGACTTCACCCAAGATATTCTTATTTAATGGAAATTGGATGCAGACAATAAAGAAAATAAATATGCCGTGCACTGAGAAAACACAGAGGCAGGCCGCAAATATCAATAAATTCATTTGGAAGCTGAAAAAAATGTAACGGTCACAGAAATATACGACTGCTTGACTATAGATCACCCAGGAGAGCCGCACAACCGCAACGTCCAACGCCGAGCGTGGGGGGGGGGGGGGGGGGGGACCATGGTAAAGACTAGATTAACATTCTAAAGATTGGGACTTCTTTAAAACCCAGAAAGAAAAACTTTAAACAGGAAAATGTTGAGAATTTACTTAGTTAAAAGCTAAAAATTACAAAAAAAATATTATAAAATAAAGAATAATTAACTGTCGTAGAGACAACCTAAACAGCCACCATGATAATGCAGATCTCATTCATATGTTGTGGAAATGTCCTAAGCCAGTCTTTGTCCATCTTCCTACCCCAGAGGAACCCTTATAATAATTTTCAGGCATTGGGTAACCCCTTCTAAGATTAGTCCATAGGGGCTCAGTGAGAAGAATGTTCCTTACATTGGTGATCAGTGAGAAGAATGTTCCTTACATTGGTGATCAGTGAGAAGAATGTTCCTTACATTGGTGATCAGTGAGAAGAATGTTCCTTACATTGGTGATCAGTGAGAAGAATGTTCCTTACATTGGTGATCAGTGAGAAGAATGTTCCTTACATTGGTGATCAGTGGGAAGAATGTTCCTTACATTGGTGATCAGTGAGAAGAATGTTCCTTACATTGGTGATCAGTGAGAAGAATTACCTTACATTGGTGATCAGTGGGAAGAATGTTCCTTACATTGGTGATCAGTGAGAAGAATGTTCCTTACATTGGTGATCAGTGAGAAGAATGTTCCTTACATTGGTGATCAGTGAGAAGAATGTTCCTTACATTGGTGATCAGTGGGAAGAATGTTCCTTACATTGGTGATCAGTGAGAAGAATGTCCCTTACATTGGTGATCAGTGAGAAGAATGTTCCTTACATTGGTGATCAGTGAGAAGAATGTTCCTTACATTGGTGATCAGTGGGAAGAATGTTCCTTACATTGGTGATCAGTGGGAAGAATGTTCCTTACATTGGTGATCAGTGGGAAGAATGTTCCTTACATTGGTGATCAGTGGGAAGAATGTTCCTTACATTGGTGATCAGTGAGAAGAATGTTCCTTACATTGGTGATCAGTGGGAAGAATGTTCCTTACATTGGTGATCAGTGAGAAGAATGCTCCTTACATTGGTGATCAGTGAGAAGAATGTTCCTTACATTGGTGATCAGTGAGAAGAATGTCCCTTACATTGGTGATCAGTGAGAAGAATGTTCCTTACATTGGTGATCAGTGAGAAGAATGTTCCTTACATTGGTGATCAGTGGGAAGAATGTTCCTTACATTGGTGATCAGTGAGAAGAATGTTCCTTACATTGGTGATCAGTGGGAAGAATGTTCCTTACATTGGTGATCAGTGGGAAGAATGTTCCTTACATTGGTGATCAGTGAGAAGAATGTCCCTTACATTGGTGATCAGTGAGAAGAATGTTCCTTACATTGGTGATCAGTGAGAAGAATGTTCCTTACATTGGTGATCAGTGAGAAGAATGTTCCTTACATTGGTGATCAGTGAGAAGAATGTTCCTTACATTGGTGATCAGTGGGAAGAATGTTCCTTACATTGGTGATCAGTGGGAAGAATGTTCCTTACATTGGTGATCAGTGAGACGAATGTTCCTTACATTGGTGATCAGTGGGAAGAATGTTCCTTACATTGGTGATCAGTGGGAAGAATGTTCCTTACATTGGTGATCAGTGAGAAGAATGTTCCTTACATTGGGGATCAGTGAGAAGAATGTCCCTTACATTGGTGATCAGTGAGAAGAATGTTCCTTACATTGGTGATCAGTGAGAAGAATGTCCCTTACATTGGTGATCAGTGGGAAGAATGTTCCTTACATTGGTGATCAGTGAGAAGAATGTTCCTTACATTGGTGATCAGTGAGAAGAATGTTCCTTACATTGGTGATCAGTGAGAAGAATGTTCCTTACATTGGTGATCAGTGGGAAGAATGTTCCTTACATTGGTGATCAGTGAGAAGAATGTTCCTTACATTGGTGATCAGTGAGAAGAATGTTCCTTACATTGGTGATCAGTGAGAAGAATGTTCCTTACATTGGTGATCAGTGAGAAGAATGTTCCTTACATTGGTGATCAGTGAGAAGAATGTCCCTTACATTGGTGATCAGTGAGAAGAATGTTCCTTACATTGGTGATCAGTGAGAAGAATGTTCCTTACATTGGTGATCAGTGGGAAGAATGTTCCTTACATTGGTGATCAGTGAGAAGAATGTCCCTTACATTGGTGATCAGTGAGAAGAATGTTCCTTACATTGGTGATCAGTGAGAAGAATGTTCCTTACATTGGTGATCAGTGGGAAGAATGTTCCTTACATTGGTGATCAGTGGGAAGAATGTTCCTTACATTGGTGATCAGTGGGAAGAATGTTCCTTACATTGGTGATCAGTGGGAAGAATGTTCCTTACATTGGTGATCAGTGAGAAGAATGTTCCTTACATTGGTGATCAGTGGGAAGAATGTTCCTTACATTGGTGATCAGTGAGAAGAATGCTCCTTACATTGGTGATCAGTGAGAAGAATGTTCCTTACATTGGTGATCAGTGAGAAGAATGTCCCTTACATTGGTGATCAGTGAGAAGAATGTCCCTTACATTGGTGATCAGTGAGAAGAATGTTCCTTACATTGGTGATCAGTGGGAAGAATGTTCCTTACATTGGTGATCAGTGAGAAGAATGTTCCTTACATTGGTGATCAGTGGGAAGAATGTCCCTTACATTGGTGATCAGTGGGAAGAATGTTCCTTACATTGGTGATCAGTGAGAAGAATGTCCCTTACATTGGTGATCAGTGAGAAGAATGTTCCTTACATTGGTGATCAGTGAGAAGAATGTTCCTTACATTGGTGATCAGTGAGAAGAATGTTCCTTACATTGGTGATCAGTGAGAAGAATGTTCCTTACATTGGTGATCAGTGGGAAGAATGTTCCTTACATTGGTGATCAGTGGGAAGAATGTTCCTTACATTGGTGATCAGTGAGACGAATGTTCCTTACATTGGTGATCAGTGGGAAGAATGTTCCTTACATTGGTGATCAGTGGGAAGAATGTTCCTTACATTGGTGATCAGTGAGAAGAATGTTCCTTACATTGGGGATCAGTGAGAAGAATGTCCCTTACATTGGTGATCAGTGAGAAGAATGTTCCTTACATTGGTGATCAGTGAGAAGAATGTCCCTTACATTGGTGATCAGTGGGAAGAATGTTCCTTACATTGGTGATCAGTGAGAAGAATGTTCCTTACATTGGTGATCAGTGAGAAGAATGTTCCTTACATTGGTGATCAGTGAGAAGAATGTTCCTTACATTGGTGATCAGTGGGAAGAATGTTCCTTACATTGGTGATCAGTGAGAAGAATGTTCCTTACATTGGTGATCAGTGAGAAGAATGTTCCTTACATTGGTGATCAGTGAGAAGAATGTTCCTTACATTGGTGATCAGTGAGAAGAATGTTCCTTACATTGGTGATCAGTGAGAAGAATGTCCCTTACATTGGTGATCAGTGAGAAGAATGTTCCTTACATTGGTGATCAGTGAGAAGAATGTTCCTTACATTGGTGATCAGTGGGAAGAATGTTCCTTACATTGGTGATCAGTGAGAAGAATGTTCCTTACATTGGTGATCAGTGGGAAGAATGTTCCTTACATTGGTGATCAGTGAGAAGAATGTCCCTTACATTGGTGATCAGTGAGAAGAATGTTCCTTACATTGGTGATCAGTGAGAAGAATGTTCCTTACATTGGTGATCAGTGAGAAGAATGTTCCTTACATTGGTGATCAGTGGGAAGAATGTTCCTTACATTGGTGATCAGTGGGAAGAATGTTCCTTACATTGGTGATCAGTGGGAAGAATGTTCCTTACATTGGTGATCAGTGAGAAGAATGTTCCTTACATTGGTGATCAGTGGGAAGAATGTTCCTTACATTGGTGATCAGTGAGAAGAATGCTCCTTACATTGGTGATCAGTGAGAAGAATGTTCCTTACATTGGTGATCAGTGAGAAGAATGTCCCTTACATTGGTGATCAGTGAGAAGAATGTTCCTTACATTGGTGATCAGTGAGAAGAATGTTCCTTACATTGGTGATCAGTGGGAAGAATGTTCCTTACATTGGTGATCAGTGAGAAGAATGTTCCTTACATTGGTGATCAGTGAGAAGAATGTTCCTTACATTGGTGATCAGTGGGAAGAATGTTCCTTACATTGGTGATCAGTGAGAAGAATGTCCCTTACATTGGTGATCAGTGAGAAGAATGTTCCTTACATTGGTGATCAGTGAGAAGAATGTTCCTTACATTGGTGATCAGTGAGAAGAATGTTCCTTACATTGGTGATCAGTGGGAAGAATGTTCCTTACATTGGTGATCAGTGGGAAGAATGTTCCTTACATTGGTGATCAGTGGGAAGAATGTTCCTTACATTGGTGATCAGTGAGAAGAATGTTCCTTACATTGGTGATCAGTGGGAAGAATGTTCCTTACATTGGTGATCAGTGGGAAGAATGTTCCTTACATTGGTGATCAGTGAGAAGAATGCTCCTTACATTGGGGATCAGTGGGAAGAATGCTCCTTACATTGCTGATCAGTGAGAAGAATGTTCCTTACATTGGTGATCAGTGAGAAGAATGTTCCTTACATTGGTGATCAGTGAGAAGAATGTTCCTTACATTGGTGATCAGTGGGAAGAATGTTCCTTACATTGGTGATCAGTGAGAAGAATGCTCCTTACATTGGTGATCAGTGAGAAGAATGTTCCTTACATTGGTGATCAGTGAGAAGAATGTCCCTTACATTGGTGATCAGTGGGAAGAATGTTCCTTACATTGGTGATCAGTGAGAAGAATGTTCCTTACATTGGTGATCAGTGAGAAGAATGTTCCTTACATTGGTGATCAGTGGGAAGAATGTTCCTTACATTGGTGATCAGTGAGAAGAATGTCCCTTACATTGGTGATCAGTGAGAAGAATGTTCCTTACATTGGTGATCAGTGAGAAGAATGTTCCTTACATTGGTGATCAGTGAGAAGAATGTTCCTTACATTGGTGATCAGTGAGAAGAATGTTCCTTACATTGGTGATCAGTGGGAAGAATGTTCCTTACATTGGTGATCAGTGGGAAGAATGTTCCTTACATTGGTGATCAGTGGGAAGAATGTTCCTTACATTGGTGATCAGTGAGAAGAATGTTCCTTACATTGGTGATCAGTGGGAAGAATGTTCCTTACATTGGTGATCAGTGGGAAGAATGTTCCTTACATTGGTGATCAGTGAGAAGAATGCTCCTTACATTGGGTATCAGTGGGAAGAATGCTCCTTACATTGCTGATCAGTGAGAAGAATGTTCCTTACATTGGGGATCAGTGAGAAGAATGTTCCTTACATTGGTGATCAGTGAGAAGAATGTTCCTTACATTGGTGATCAGTGAGAAGAATGTCCCTTACATTGGTGATCAGTGACAAGAATGTCCCTTACATTGGTGATCAGTGAGAAGAATGTTCCTTACATTGGGGATCAGTGGGAAGAATGTTCCTTACATTGGTGATCAGTGAGAAGAATGCTCCTTACATTGGTGATCAGTGAGAAGAATGTTCCTTACATTGGTGATCAGTGAGAAGAATGTTCCTTACATTGGTGATCAGTGGGAAGAATGTTCCTTACATTGGTGATCAGTGAGAAGAATGTTCCTTACATTGGTGATCGGTGAGAAGAATGTTCCTTACATTGGTGATCAGTTGGAAGAATGTTCCTTACATTGGCGATCAGTGGGAAGAATGTTCCTTACATTGGTGATCAGTGAGAAGAATGTTCCTTACATTGGTGATCAATGGGAAGAATGTTCCTTACATTGGTGATCGGTGAGAAGAATGTCCCTTACATTGGTGATCAGTGGGAAGAATGTTCCTTACATTGGTGATCGGTGAGAAGAATGTTCCTTACATTGGTGATCAGTGAGAAGAATGTTCCTTACATTGGTGATCAGTTGGAAGAATGTTCCTTACATTGGCGATCAGTGGGAAGAATGTTCCTTACATTGGTGATCAGTGAGAAGAATGTTCCTTACATTGGTGATCAATGGGAAGAATGTTCCTTACATTGGTGATCGGTGAGAAGAATGTCCCTTACATTGGTGATCAGTGGGAAGAATGTTCCTTACATTGGTGATCGGTGAGAAGAATGTTCCTTACATTGGTGATCAGTGAGAAGAATGTTCCTTACATTGGTGATCAGTGAGAAGAATGTTCCTTACATTGGTGATCAGTGGGAAGAATGTTCCTTACATTGGTGATCAGTGAGAAGAATGTTCCTTACATTGGGGATCAGTGGGAAGAATGTTCCTTACATTGGTGATCAGTGACAAGAATGTTCCTTACATTGGGGATCAGTGGGAAGAATGTTCCTTACATTGGTGATCACTGAGAAGAATGTTCCTTACATTGGTGATCAGTGAGAAGAATGTCCCTTACATTGGTGATCAGTGAGAAGAATGTTCCTTACATTGGGGATCAGTGGGAAGAATGTTCCTTACATTGGTGATCAGTGACAAGAATGTTCCTTACATTGGGGATCAGTGGGAAGAATGTTCCTTACATTGGTGATCACTGAGAAGAATGTTCCTTACATTGGTGATCAGTGAGAAGAATGTCCCTTACATTGGTGATCAGTGAGAAGAATGTTCCTTACATTGGTGATCAGTGAGAAGAATGGTCCTTACATTGGGGATCAGTGGGAAGAATGTTCCTTACATTGGTGATCAGTGAGAAGAATGTTCCTTACATTGGTGATCAGTGAGAAGAATGTTCCTTACATTGGTGATCAGTGAGAAGAATGTTCCTTACATTGGTGATCAGTGGGAAGAATGTTCCTTACATTGGTGATCAGTGAGAAGAATGTTCCTTACATTGGTGATCAGTGGGAAGAATGTTCCTTACATTGGTGATCAGTGAGAAGAATGTTCCTTACATTGGTGATCAGTGGGAAGAATGTTCCTTACATTGGTGATCAGTGAGAAGAATGTTCCTTACATTGGTGATCAGTGGGAAGAATGTTCCTTACATTGGTGATCAGTGAGAAGAATGTTCCTTACATTGGTGATCAGTGAGAAGAATGCTCCTTACATTGGTGATCAGTGAGAAGAATGTTCCTTACATTGGTGATCAGTGAGAAGAATGTTCCTTACATTGGTGATCAGTGAGAAGAATGTTCCTTACATTGGTGATCAGTGAGAAGAATGTTCCTTACATTGGTGATCAGTGAGAAGAATGCTCCTTACATTGGTGATCAGTGAGAAGAATGTTCCTTACATTGGTGATCAGTGGGAAGAATGTTCCTTACATTGGGGATCAGTGAGAAGAATGTTCCTTACATTGGGGATCAGTGGGAAGAATGTTCCTTACATTGGTGATCAGTGAGAAGAATTACCTTACATTGGTGATCAGTGGGAAGAATGTTCCTTACATTGGTGATCAGTGAGAAGAATGTTCCTTACATTGGTGATCAGTGAGAAGAATGTTCCTTACATTGGTGATCAGTGGGAAGAATGTTCCTTACATTGGTGATCAGTGAGAAGAATGTCCCTTACATTGGTGATCAGTGAGAAGAATGTTCCTTACATTGGTGATCAGTGAGAAGAATGTTCCTTACATTGGTGATCAGTGAGAAGAATGTTCCTTACATTGGTGATCAGTGAGAAGAATGTTCCTTACATTGGTGATCAGTGGGAAGAATGTTCCTTACATTGGTGATCAGTGGGAAGAATGTTCCTTACATTGGTGATCAGTGAGACGAATGTTCCTTACATTGGTGATCAGTGGGAAGAATGTTCCTTACATTGGTGATCAGTGGGAAGAATGTTCCTTACATTGGTGATCAGTGAGAAGAATGTTCCTTACATTGGGGATCAGTGAGAAGAATGTCCCTTACATTGGTGATCAGTGAGAAGAATGTTCCTTACATTGGTGATCAGTGAGAAGAATGTCCCTTACATTGGTGATCAGTGGGAAGAATGTTCCTTACATTGGTGATCAGTGAGAAGAATGTTCCTTACATTGGTGATCAGTGAGAAGAATGTTCCTTACATTGGTGATCAGTGAGAAGAATGTTCCTTACATTGGTGATCAGTGGGAAGAATGTTCCTTACATTGGTGATCAGTGAGAAGAATGTTCCTTACATTGGTGATCAGTGAGAAGAATGTTCCTTACATTGGTGATCAGTGAGAAGAATGTTCCTTACATTGGTGATCAGTGAGAAGAATGTTCCTTACATTGGTGATCAGTGAGAAGAATGTCCCTTACATTGGTGATCAGTGAGAAGAATGTTCCTTACATTGGTGATCAGTGAGAAGAATGTTCCTTACATTGGTGATCAGTGGGAAGAATGTTCCTTACATTGGTGATCAGTGAGAAGAATGTTCCTTACATTGGTGATCAGTGAGAAGAATGTTCCTTACATTGGTGATCAGTGGGAAGAATGTTCCTTACATTGGTGATCAGTGAGAAGAATGTCCCTTACATTGGTGATCAGTGAGAAGAATGTTCCTTACATTGGTGATCAGTGAGAAGAATGTTCCTTACATTGGTGATCAGTGAGAAGAATGTTCCTTACATTGGTGATCAGTGGGAAGAATGTTCCTTACATTGGTGATCAGTGGGAAGAATGTTCCTTACATTGGTGATCAGTGGGAAGAATGTTCCTTACATTGGTGATCAGTGAGAAGAATGTTCCTTACATTGGTGATCAGTGGGAAGAATGTTCCTTACATTGGTGATCAGTGAGAAGAATGCTCCTTACATTGGTGATCAGTGAGAAGAATGTTCCTTACATTGGTGATCAGTGAGAAGAATGTCCCTTACATTGGTGATCAGTGAGAAGAATGTTCCTTACATTGGTGATCAGTGAGAAGAATGTTCCTTACATTGGTGATCAGTGGGAAGAATGTTCCTTACATTGGTGATCAGTGAGAAGAATGTTCCTTACATTGGTGATCAGTGAGAAGAATGTTCCTTACATTGGTGATCAGTGGGAAGAATGTTCCTTACATTGGTGATCAGTGAGAAGAATGTCCCTTACATTGGTGATCAGTGAGAAGAATGTTCCTTACATTGGTGATCAGTGAGAAGAATGTTCCTTACATTGGTGATCAGTGAGAAGAATGTTCCTTACATTGGTGATCAGTGGGAAGAATGTTCCTTACATTGGTGATCAGTGGGAAGAATGTTCCTTACATTGGTGATCAGTGGGAAGAATGTTCCTTACATTGGTGATCAGTGAGAAGAATGTTCCTTACATTGGTGATCAGTGGGAAGAATGTTCCTTACATTGGTGATCAGTGGGAAGAATGTTCCTTACATTGGTGATCAGTGAGAAGAATGCTCCTTACATTGGGGATCAGTGGGAAGAATGCTCCTTACATTGCTGATCAGTGAGAAGAATGTTCCTTACATTGGTGATCAGTGAGAAGAATGTTCCTTACATTGGTGATCAGTGAGAAGAATGTTCCTTACATTGGTGATCAGTGGGAAGAATGTTCCTTACATTGGTGATCAGTGAGAAGAATGCTCCTTACATTGGTGATCAGTGAGAAGAATGTTCCTTACATTGGTGATCAGTGGGAAGAATGTTCCTTACATTGGTGATCAGTGAGAAGAATGTTCCTTACATTGGTGATCAGTGGGAAGAATGTTCCTTACATTGGTGATCAGTGAGAAGAATGTTCCTTACATTGGTGATCAGTGAGAAGAATGCTCCTTACATTGGTGATCAGTGAGAAGAATGTTCCTTACATTGGTGATCAGTGAGAAGAATGTTCCTTACATTGGTGATCAGTGAGAAGAATGTTCCTTACATTGGTGATCAGTGAGAAGAATGTTCCTTACATTGGTGATCAGTGAGAAGAATGCTCCTTACATTGGTGATCAGTGAGAAGAATGTTCCTTACATTGGTGATCAGTGGGAAGAATGTTCCTTACATTGGGGATCAGTGAGAAGAATGTTCCTTACATTGGGGATCAGTGGGAAGAATGTTCCTTACATTGGTGATCAGTGAGAAGAATTACCTTACATTGGTGATCAGTGGGAAGAATGTTCCTTACATTGGTGATCAGTGAGAAGAATGTTCCTTACATTGGTGATCAGTGAGAAGAATGTTCCTTACATTGGTGATCAGTGGGAAGAATGTTCCTTACATTGGTGATCAGTGAGAAGAATGTCCCTTACATTGGTGATCAGTGAGAAGAATGTTCCTTACATTGGTGATCAGTGAGAAGAATGTTCCTTACATTGGTGATCAGTGGGAAGAATGTTCCTTACATTGGTGATCAGTGGGAAGAATGTTCCTTACATTGGTGATCAGTGGGAAGAATGTTCCTTACATTGGTGATCAGTGGGAAGAATGTTCCTTACATTGGTGATCAGTGAGAAGAATGTTCCTTACATTGGTGATCAGTGGGAAGAATGTTCCTTACATTGGTAATCAGTGAGAAGAATGCTCCTTACATTGGTGATCAGTGAGAAGAATGTTCCTTACATTGGTGATCAGTGAGAAGAATGTCCCTTACATTGGTGATCAGTGAGAAGAATGTTCCTTACATTGGTGATCAGTGAGAAGAATGTTCCTTACATTGGTGATCAGTGGGAAGAATGTTCCTTACATTGGTGATCAGTGAGAAGAATGTTCCTTACATTGGTGATCAGTGGGAAGAATGTTCCTTACATTGGTGATCAGTGGGAAGAATGTTCCTTACATTGGTGATCAGTGAGAAGAATGTCCCTTACATTGGTGATCAGTGAGAAGAATGTTCCTTACATTGGTGATCAGTGAGAAGAATGTTCCTTACATTGGTGATCAGTGAGAAGAATGTTCCTTACATTGGTGATCAGTGAGAAGAATGTTCCTTACATTGGTGATCAGTGGGAAGAATGTTCCTTACATTGGTGATCAGTGGGAAGAATGTTCCTTACATTGGTGATCAGTGAGACGAATGTTCCTTACATTGGTGATCAGTGGGAAGAATGTTCCTTACATTGGTGATCAGTGGGAAGAATGTTCCTTACATTGGTGATCAGTGAGAAGAATGTTCCTTACATTGGGGATCAGTGAGAAGAATGTCCCTTACATTGGTGATCAGTGAGAAGAATGTTCCTTACATTGGTGATCAGTGAGAAGAATGTCCCTTACATTGGTGATCAGTGGGAAGAATGTTCCTTACATTGGTGATCAGTGAGAAGAATGTTCCTTACATTGGTGATCAGTGAGAAGAATGTTCCTTACATTGGTGATCAGTGAGAAGAATGTTCCTTACATTGGTGATCAGTGGGAAGAATGTTCCTTACATTGGTGATCAGTGAGAAGAATGTTCCTTACATTGGTGATCAGTGAGAAGAATGTTCCTTACATTGGTGATCAGTGAGAAGAATGTTCCTTACATTGGTGATCAGTGAGAAGAATGTTCCTTACATTGGTGATCAGTGAGAAGAATGTCCCTTACATTGGTGATCAGTGAGAAGAATGTTCCTTACATTGGTGATCAGTGAGAAGAATGTTCCTTACATTGGTGATCAGTGGGAAGAATGTTCCTTACATTGGTGATCAGTGAGAAGAATGTTCCTTACATTGGTGATCAGTGAGAAGAATGTTCCTTACATTGGTGATCAGTGGGAAGAATGTTCCTTACATTGGTGATCAGTGAGAAGAATGTCCCTTACATTGGTGATCAGTGAGAAGAATGTTCCTTACATTGGTGATCAGTGAGAAGAATGTTCCTTACATTGGTGATCAGTGAGAAGAATGTTCCTTACATTGGTGATCAGTGGGAAGAATGTTCCTTACATTGGTGATCAGTGGGAAGAATGTTCCTTACATTGGTGATCAGTGGGAAGAATGTTCCTTACATTGGTGATCAGTGAGAAGAATGTTCCTTACATTGGTGATCAGTGGGAAGAATGTTCCTTACATTGGTGATCAGTGAGAAGAATGCTCCTTACATTGGTGATCAGTGAGAAGAATGTTCCTTACATTGGTGATCAGTGAGAAGAATGTCCCTTACATTGGTGATCAGTGAGAAGAATGTTCCTTACATTGGTGATCAGTGAGAAGAATGTTCCTTACATTGGTGATCAGTGGGAAGAATGTTCCTTACATTGGTGATCAGTGAGAAGAATGTTCCTTACATTGGTGATCAGTGAGAAGAATGTTCCTTACATTGGTGATCAGTGGGAAGAATGTTCCTTACATTGGTGATCAGTGAGAAGAATGTCCCTTACATTGGTGATCAGTGAGAAGAATGTTCCTTACATTGGTGATCAGTGAGAAGAATGTTCCTTACATTGGTGATCAGTGAGAAGAATGTTCCTTACATTGGTGATCAGTGGGAAGAATGTTCCTTACATTGGTGATCAGTGGGAAGAATGTTCCTTACATTGGTGATCAGTGGGAAGAATGTTCCTTACATTGGTGATCAGTGAGAAGAATGTTCCTTACATTGGTGATCAGTGGGAAGAATGTTCCTTACATTGGTGATCAGTGGGAAGAATGTTCCTTACATTGGTGATCAGTGAGAAGAATGCTCCTTACATTGGGGATCAGTGGGAAGAATGCTCCTTACATTGCTGATCAGTGAGAAGAATGTTCCTTACATTGGTGATCAGTGAGAAGAATGTTCCTTACATTGGTGATCAGTGAGAAGAATGTTCCTTACATTGGTGATCAGTGGGAAGGAGGAGGAGGACACACCCAAAGAGCTCTCTGTGAGAACCACCCATTTTTCAAGCCTGGGCCTTGCCTGCTAGCTCGGCCCAGGAATAATGCCTGATCCTGGGGGAGGCCCTGAGATGGATCCCCCTGATGACACGGGGCCCAGTGAGGAGGAGGTGGAGGATCTGTCTGTGGGTCCGGGCCCTGGTATGGATGCCAGCGTTTTCAGCCTTAAGGTTGTTAATCGCTTTAGGGCGATTGGGAGAGCGGAGGAGAAACTTAAAGTTTTGAGAGTGGAGCTTAAAAACTTCAAAGCCAAATACTTCCAGGCCTGGAGTAAGAATCGCACCGCCATGAAACCTGAGCTACAGGAATTAGAGGAAAAAGTAAAGCAGCAAACTTTATTGTTGGGAAAACTAAAAGAAAAAAGTGGAGCATTTAAAGAAAAGTTTGAAAACGAGAGAAGGTTTGTCAGCCAGTCCTCATCGTGTTCAGTGGATCAGCCTCAGCATATGGATGACCCGGGTCCATCTGCCTCTGCTCCTCTCCCCCCATGTAAGGCCTTGGAGTCGCCGGCGGCAACCAGCCAGGGGGTTGAGAGTGAGAATGGCACCCTGACCTTCATCCAGAGGATGGAATCCCCCCTGAGAGGAGACAAGCTTGTAATGTCTGATAATCCATCAGAGGTCCCGGAGGATGTTCAGAAGAATCAGCCAGGGAATGAGGATGAACCTGCACCAAATCCCCTGAACATGGATGTTGCTGCACCCGCATGTGCTGAGACCTGTAGTTCCACTACCACATTTGCTGCATGTGTTTCACACACTGTGTCTGACACCTGCAATGTGATTGCTTCACCTGAGCCTCTCTGTGTTCCAGCAGAGCTGATTGATGCTGGTGGGGGAGGGGGTCAGAATACTGCACCATGTGCAATGGAAGCCATGGATGTGTCAGTCCAGCCTGCACTGTCCTCTGCAGAAAGCCCTGTCCTGATGGAAGAGAACAGGCCAGCTGAAGATTCCACCAGCACAGCAGTGGGAACTGACACTGCTGGGAAGACTGCAGGACATGTGAATATACCAGCAAGTATTAACAATGGCAGTCATGATAAAACAATGAATGTGGTGGGTGGTGGTGGTGATGGTGGAGGGGTTAATACTGCTGGGAAAAGCAAAGATGACATTTCTCTCTCTGCTCAGAGGAAAGACTCATCGATTGTACAGACCAAATCTGTACAATCGATATCTGCTAAAGATGTCTCAGACAGTTCAAAACACACAAATATCTCTTCTGCTGGGAGGAATATGGGGAGTTATGCATCTGTTGTGGGGAGTCGCACCAAGGAGGGTGGGGGGAATACTGTAAATATTGGTGGTCACAATATAGGGGGTTTTGGTGGTGGGTATAGGAGGAGGAATGTGGTTCAGTTCAAGTGGGAGGGGGAGGGGACCCCACCAGTGAGGGGGAGGGTGGCAGAGTTGATTTTGGAAATGGGGTTTAAAGCTGTGGATATTTTTGCTTTGATTTGCCCAGTGGGGAGTTATGAATTTGATTTATCTTTTGTAAAACCTGAGGGGTTGGATTTATTTTGGGAGCGACATAGGAGGTGCCAGGGCCTTTCGCAGTGGAGTGGTTTGGTGCCAAAGGTGATTTCCAGGCAGCCTCTGATAAAATCGGTGACCATCCTGGTGCGTAACGAATCCATACCAGAGGCTGATTTGATAGTATGGCTACGCCGATATGGTGAGGTCCTCACTCCACTGCGGAAGGTCCTGGATGAGCATGGGATATGGACAGGGGCCTGGACGGTGTCACTAAAACTGGGGGTGCTGGGCAATGTAGTCCAACATCTGCCCTGCTCAGCTTTTCTGGGAAGAGATCGGCTGACTATTTTCTACCAGGGACAGCCCAAAGTCTGCAATAAATGTGGTGAAAAGGGCCATTTTGCCTCTACCTGCACCCGTAAAAAGTGTTCGCTATGCCAGGGTCTGGACCACTTGGCGAAAGATTGTACCCAAATTCGGTGCAATCTGTGCCAACAGCTTGGCCATCCTTACAGTAAGTGTCCAGAGGCTTTACATAACCTGCAAGGATTGGAGGCTGAGCTGCAGAGGCTGGATAAGGAGGATCAGGCCGCTGTAACTGTTGTTGTCCCTCCTGTGTCAGTTCCATCTGTTTCCCCTGGTAATGTTGTCCCTGAGTCTGTCCCTCCTGTGTCTGTTCCATCTGTTTCAGGTTCTGTTCCCCCTGGTAATGTTGTCCCTGAGTCTGTCCCTCCTGTGTCAGTTCCTTCTGTTTCAGATTCTGTTCCCTCTAGTGATGTGGTCCCTAAGTCTGTCCCCCATGTGGTTGTCCCTATTCCTGCTGTACGTAGGTCCTCCAGACTAGCGGAGGCTGCTGGGGGGGCAGGTTTAGCGGATCTTCCTTCTCAGCCTCCAGTCCCTGTCCCTCGGCAGCGCAAACGTGGTCAGGGGAATGTGGGGGTGCTGGATGGGGGTGGGGCGGATGGAAGGGTGTCCATATCCCATGTCTCACCCTCTGTTGAGGGGGATTCAGATGATGAGGGGTGGGAGACGTTTAGGAGGAAGAAAAAGAAGAAGAGGAAGACAAATAAAGTAGTTATTTCTTCCTCAGAGTCGGACCCAGGAGGGGTTCCTCCTGGTAACCCTTTTTCAGTTTTGTCAGGTGATGGGATGTCTGATATATCTTTTTCTTTATCATCCATGGATGAGGGGGAGTCACATAGTTTGAAGAGAGCTGTTTCTGGTGATGAGAGTGTGGCAAAGGTTAAGAAACGACTACCCCAATCATCCTGATGGCAGTTCCCACTCCGATAAAGGTGGCGACCATTAATGTCGCCAGCATGAAATCTGCAAGAGCTCGTGATATTGCCTTATTTTTGCTCAGCGAGTTTGATGCCGAGATTTTATTTTTGCAAGAGACCTGGCTCAATACTTTGGCCGATGTCCATCTAGCAAAAAGGGAGTGGAGATGCGGTCCCTCCTTTTGGTCTCTTGCGGCAGAGCCCTGCAGCGGAGTTGCGGTCCTTTTTAAAACCGATATGGTAACGTGCCGGCGGGTAATTGAGGTAGAGATTGGGAGATGCATGGTCTTGGACGTCTCTGTTAGGGGGCAGGACTTGCGTCTGATTAATATCTATGGACCGCAGTCAAGATGGGGCAGGAAATGCCTCCTCACAGAGATCAAGCCCTTCCTTTTTACATCCCAGCAGGTTGTCTTTGGAGGTGATTTTAACACCATAATTAGGCCTGAAGACAGGAGAGGCTCCATAGACAGGCTGGCGTACGATAGCGTTTTTCTTAGAGATATGGTGAGACAAGCAGGCCTGGTAGATGTGCATATTAAGCACTGCCCTGGCAGCACGGGATTCACATTTCAGAGAGGGAATAGTCAGAGTAGGATAGATAGGTTTTTTTTAAAGGAGAACTCTGCTTTCTCGGCTCCTGAGTTGAGGGCGGTGGAGTTCTCTGACCACTGTATGCTGTCTGTGACTCTGAATGCCTCGGACACTCCACCCAGGGGAAGGGGTACCTGGAAACTGAATTCGGCTCTCCTGGAAGACGTAGAGGTAAGACAATCCTTTGAGGATTTTTTCCAGGCACAGGTTTCTATTCTGGACTTTTGCAGCACTAAGTCAGAGTGGTGGGAGCTTGTGAAACAAAGGGCGATTGGACTTTTCAAGGCCATAAGTAAGAAGAAGCAGCTTGGTATGTACATTGCCTACCAGCATTTGCGGAGGAAGCTTGATCGTCTTGTCTCGTATAGAGGAGATCCAGGGGAGATCTCTGAGGTGAAGTTTCTTCTTAGAAAGTGTCAATACGACCGGCATGCCTCCTTGGTTCTGGAGAGGGATTATGGAAAATATCACTCGCCTGATCCTTACCAGAACTGTAAGCAAGGCATAGCAGTTAAGACGGTCATAGGCCTGAGGGATAGTACGGGTTCCCTGGTGAAGTCCAGATCAGGGATCCTGGAGATCTTCAGATCATATTATGCAGACCTTCTGGGAAGAAAGGACCTTTGTCGGGACAAGATGGAAAGCTTTCTGGATTCTACTCCAGGATTGGGAAATGGTACATTGCCTTTGATGGATTTGACAGAACCAATTTCAGTGGATGAGGTAGTTCATGCTATAGAGAAGCTGGCTACCAAAAAATCGCCTGGGCCAGATGGGTTGACAGCTGAATTCTACAAGTGTTTTAAGTCCATTCTGGCTCCCTTTTTAGCGGAGGTTTATAACAGCTGTCTAGAAGAAGGTTCGCTCCCTCCCTCCATGAGGCAATCCGCTGTGATTCTTCTGTCAAAAGGTAAAGACCCCTCAATGATTGAGAACTGGCGCCCCATCAGTCTTCTCAATGTTGATAGAAAGATCTTGGCGAAGATTCTTTTTTGGCGCTTGTCGTCAGTGGCAGGCGATTTGTTGTCCAGTCATCAGCACTGCTCGGTCCAAGGTAGAAGTACCTTTTCAGCGGTTTTAGCTGTCCGGGAGGCTTTGGAACGATGCAGGGCTGCTGGATGGAGAAAGTACTTGCTGGCATTGGATCAGGCGAAGGCTTTTGATAGAGTCAATCACGAGTACCTGTATTTGCTACTTGGTAGATACGGCCTGCAGGGGAGGTTTATAGATTGGCTGAAGACATTATATAAAGGGGCTGAGAGCTTCCCACTGGTTAATGGTTGGGTTGGACGGCCTTTTGAGGTTGGCTCTGGTGTGCGCCAGGGATGTCCTCTGAGCCCCCTGTTATATGTATTCGCAATCGACCCCTTCATAAGAAGGCTAGAGAGTGGATCTTTGTGCGGGGTGCCTTTGGGCATTGCTGGTGTGCCACCTTTGAAGGTCGTGGCCTATGCCGATGATGTGTCTGTTATTGTCTCTGGAACGGAGGAGGCGCAGGAGGTGGTCTCTATGATAGAGCAGTACACGGAGGCTTCTGGTTCTAAAGTCAACCATGAAAAGAGTGAAGTTTTCTGGATGGGTGAGGAAGGTGAAAGCTTCGAACTTCCGGATGCCTTCCCAGAGCCCCAGCAGGAAATTAAAGTGTTGGGCATCAAATTTGGTCCTGGTGACTATGGTCATCGAAATTGGGAAAGCAGGTTGGTGTGTGCCAATGCCAAAGTAGCAAGTTGGAAGAAATGGAAGCTTTCATTGAGGGAGAGGGTTGACTTGATCAAAACGTACCTGGTCCCAATTTTTTTATATGTCAGCTTCGTCTGTATCTTGCCAGTATCTCTCTATGCAAGGGTGTACAGCTGCTTTTTCCAACTGTTATGGGGAAGTAGGCTGAACCTGATCAAACGCAATGTAACTTACCTGTCTAGGCGGGAGGGTGGCCTAGGAATGGTCAACCCAATAGTTTTCTTTTCTCTGCTGTTTTTAAAGTACAATCTTGGTAACATGCTAGCAGAGAACCCGCCGGGATGGGTGGGTATTTTTCAATCTTGTTTTAGGCCTTTTCTGCGATCCTGGGAAGATGGCGGGCCAGTGAAAAGTCTGAGAGTCCGACATGGCAAGCTCCCGGCTTATGTTGCCCCGTGTCTGAAAATACTTCGGCAGTGGCAGGTGACAGTGGAGGATATCAAGTCCCTCCCCAGGAAGCTTCTGGAGAAGAGGATTTTGGGCTCTGCTTTCAGTGTGTCACTGGCCTTAAGGGATTGCCCAGGCTCTGTAATGAGGGAAGGGTTGCGTTTAATCAATTTAGAAAGAATCCCCTTGAAGTTTAGGGATCAAGCCTGGCTCGCCTTCCATGGAAGGCTCTATGTGAGAGGGAACTTGAAGCATCGCCCTGTGGATGATCGGGATTGTCCTAGAGCGGAGTGTGTTGGTAAAGTGGAGTCTATGGACCACTTTTTGCTCCAATGTCCCTTTAACATAGAGGTGTATAAAAGGGTGGGGAGGGCTCTAGGCATCCCCTTTTTCTATCGCATGAGTTATGCGGAGTGGGTGTATGGGGCATTCCCGACTCACTGGGATTTTGATTTGGATACACTGTTTTTAGTTAGTATAGTTGTCCGTTACTTCACATGGAATGCACGGTGCCAGATTACCCTGCGGAAGAAAGTCCTCTCTGTTGAGGTGGTGGTGCACGATATTCTGGGTGAGGTTGGGAAAATTCGGGGTCTTGAGAAGGGCAGGGAGCCTCGGGCAGTCTGGATAAGGGCGTGGAGGAATATCAGACCTGCCTTTGGTGAACTGCCCATCTCTGGGTGAGGAGCTCTTTTCTTTTTCTGGTTCTTTCACTCCCTTAGCTTTTGTTGGTTAGTATCTTCTTTTTGAAGAAGGGCTGCATGCATAATAGGTGCGGGATTGTTTCTTGACCTCACAAGTTTTATGTCTGGTGTAGTGGTGTGAGTCGTAATAGGATTTATGTTATTGCTGTAAAGTATTTTTTTTTTTTGGTTTGAGAGCAGTTTTGCTATATTCATTTTAATTTATGTAAATATGTATATATTTATGTATATTTATATATTGTGATTTTATGCTTAATGATTGCAAGACTTTTAATAAAGAAAAATTGGGAAGAATGTTCCTTACATTGGTGATCAGTGAGAAGAATGCTCCTTACATTGGTGATCAGTGAGAAGAATGTTCCTTACATTGGTGATCAGTGAGAAGAATGTCCCTTACATTGGTGATCAGTGGGAAGAATGTTCCTTACATTGGTGATCAGTGAGAAGAATGTTCCTTACATTGGTGATCAGTGAGAAGAATGTTCCTTACATTGGTGATCAGTGGGAAGAATGTTCCTTACATTGGTGATCAGTGAGAAGAATGTTCCTTACATTGGTGATCAGTGAGAAGAATGTCCCTTACATTGGTGATCAGTGAGAAGAATGTTCCTTACATTGGTGATCAGTGAGAAGAATGTTCCTTACATTGGTGATCAGTGAGAAGAATGTTCCTTACATTGGTGATCAGTGGGAAGAATGTTCCTTACATTGGTGATCAGTGAGAAGAATGCTCCTTACATTGGGGATCAGTGGGAAGAATGCTCCTTACATTGCTGATCAGTGAGAAGAATGTTCCTTACATTGGGGATCAGTGAGAAGAATGTTCCTTACATTGGTGATCAGTGAGAAGAATGTTCCTTACATTGGTGATCAGTGAGAAGAATGTCCCTTACATTGGTGATCAGTGACAAGAATGTCCCTTACATTGGTGATCAGTGAGAAGAATGTTCCTTACATTGGGGATCAGTGAGAAGAATTACCTTACATTGGTGATCAGTGGGAAGAATGTTCCTTACATTGGTGATCAGTGAGAAGAATGTTCCTTACATTGGTGATCAGTGGGAAGAATGTTCCTTACATTGGTGATCAGTGGGAAGAATGTTCCTTACATTGGGGATCAGTGAGAAGAATGTTCCTTACATTGGTGATCAGTGAGAAGAATGTTCCTTACATTGGTGATCAGTGAGAAGAATGTCCCTTACATTGGTGATCAGTGACAAGAATGTCCCTTACATTGGTGATCAGTGAGAAGAATGTTCCTTACATTGGGGATCAGTGGGAAGAATGTTCCTTACATTGGTGATCAGTGAGAAGAATGCTCCTTACATTGGTGATCAGTGAGAAGAATGTTCCTTACATTGGTGATCAGTGAGAAGAATGTTCCTTACATTGGTGATCAGTGGGAAGAATGTTCCTTACATTGGTGATCAGTGAGAAGAATGTTCCTTACATTGGTGATCAGTGAGAAGAATGTTCCTTACATTGGTGATCAGTGGGAAGAATGTTCCTTACATTGGTGATCAGTGGGAAGAATGTTCCTTACATTGGTGATCAGTGGGAAGAATGTTCCTTACATTGGTGATCAGTGAGAAGAATGTTCCTTACATTGGTGATCAGTGGGAAGAATGTTCCTTACATTGGTGATCAGTGGGAAGAATGTTCCTTACATTGGTGATCAGTGAGAAGAATGCTCCTTACATTGGGGATCAGTGGGAAGAATGCTCCTTACATTGCTGATCAGTGAGAAGAATGTTCCTTACATTGGGGATCAGTGAGAAGAATGTTCCTTACATTGGTGATCAGTGAGAAGAATGTTCCTTACATTGGTGATCAGTGAGAAGAATGTCCCTTACATTGGTGATCAGTGACAAGAATGTCCCTTACATTGGTGATCAGTGAGAAGAATGTTCCTTACATTGGGGATCAGTGGGAAGAATGTTCCTTACATTGGTGATCAGTGAGAAGAATGCTCCTTACATTGGTGATCAGTGAGAAGAATGTTCCTTACATTGGTGATCAGTGAGAAGAATGTTCCTTACATTGGTGATCAGTGGGAAGAATGTTCCTTACATTGGTGATCAGTGAGAAGAATGTTCCTTACATTGGTGATCGGTGAGAAGAATGTTCCTTACATTGGTGATTAGTTGGAAGAATGTTCCTTACATTGGCGATCAGTGGGAAGAATGTTCCTTACATTGGTGATCAGTGAGAAGAATGTTCCTTACATTGGTGATCAATGGGAAGAATGTTCCTTACATTGGTGATCGGTGAGAAGAATGTCCCTTACATTGGTGATCAGTGGGAAGAATGTTCCTTACATTGGTGATCGGTGAGAAGAATGTTCCTTACATTGGTGATCAGTGAGAAGAATGTTCCTTACATTGGTGATCAGTTGGAAGAATGTTCCTTACATTGGCGATCAGTGGGAAGAATGTTCCTTACATTGGTGATCAGTGAGAAGAATGTTCCTTACATTGGTGATCAATGGGAAGAATGTTCCTTACATTGGTGATCGGTGAGAAGAATGTCCCTTACATTGGTGATCAGTGGGAAGAATGTTCCTTACATTGGTGATCGGTGAGAAGAATGTTCCTTACATTGGTGATCAGTGAGAAGAATGTTCCTTACATTGGTGATCAGTGAGAAGAATGTTCCTTACATTGGTGATCAGTGAGAAGAATGTTCCTTACATTGGTGATCAGTGAGAAGAATGTTCCTTACATTGGTGATCAGTGAGAAGAATGTTCCTTACATTGGTGATCAGTGAGAAGAATGTCCCTTACATTGGTGATCAGTGAGAAGAATGTTCCTTACATTGGGGATCAGTGGGAAGAATGTTCCTTACATTGGTGATCAGTGACAAGAATGTTCCTTACATTGGGGATCAGTGGGAAGAATGTTCCTTACATTGGTGATCACTGAGAAGAATGTTCCTTACATTGGTGATCAGTGAGAAGAATGTCCCTTACATTGGGGATCAGTGGGAAGAATGTTCCTTACATTGGTGATCAGTGACAAGAATGTTCCTTACATTGGGGATCAGTGGGAAGAATGTTCCTTACATTGGTGATCACTGAGAAGAATGTTCCTTACATTGGTGATCAGTGAGAAGAATGTCCCTTACATTGGTGATCAGTGAGAAGAATGTTCCTTACATTGGTGATCAGTGAGAAGAATGGTCCTTACATTGGGGATCAGTGGGAAGAATGTTCCTTACATTGGTGATCAGTGAGAAGAATGTTCCTTACATTGGTGATCAGTGAGAAGAATGTTCCTTACATTGGTGATCAGTGAGAAGAATGTTCCTTACATTGGTGATCAGTGGGAAGAATGTTCCTTACATTGGTGATCAGTGAGAAGAATGTTCCTTACATTGGTGATCAGTGGGAAGAATGTTCCTTACATTGGTGATCAGTGAGAAGAATGTTCCTTACATTGGTGATCAGTGGGAAGAATGTTCCTTACATTGGTGATCAGTGAGAAGAATGTTCCTTACATTGGTGATCAGTGGGAAGAATGTTCCTTACATTGGTGATCAGTGAGAGGAATGTTCCTTACATTGGTGATCAGTGAGAAGAATGCTCCTTACATTGGTGATCAGTGAGAAGAATGTTCCTTACATTGGTGATCAGTGAGAAGAATGTTTCTTACATTGGTGATCAGTGAGAAGAATGTTCCTTACATTGGTGATCAGTGAGAAGAATGTTCCTTACATTGGTGATCAGTGAGAAGAATGTTCCTTACATTGGTGATCAGTGAGAAGAATGTTCCTTACATTGGTGATCAGTGGGAAGAATGTTCCTTACATTGGGGATCAGTGAGAAGAATGTTCCTTACATTGGGGATCAGTGGGAAGAATGTTCCTTACATTGGTGATCAGTGAGAAGAATGTTCCTTACATTGGTGATCAGTGAGAAGAATGTTCCTTACATTGGTGATCAGTGAGAAGAATGTTCCTTACATTGGTGATCAGTGAGAAGAATGTTCCTTACATTGGGGATCAGTGAGAAGAATGTTCCTTACATTGGGGATCAGTGGGAAGAATGTTCCTTACATTGGTGATCAGTGAGAAGAATGTTCCTTACATTGGTGATCAGTGAGAAGAATGTTCCTTACATTGGGGATCAGTGGGAAGAATGTTCCTTACATTGGTGATCAGTGAGAAGAATGTTTCTTACATTGGTGATCAGTGAGAAGAATGCTCCTTACATTGGTGATCAGTGAGAAGAATGTTCCTTACATTGGTGATCAGTGAGAAGAATGTTCCTTACATTGGTGATCAGTGAGAAGAATGTTCCTTACATTGGTGATCAGTGAGAAGAATGTTCCTTACATTGGTGATCAGTGAGAAGAATGTTCCTTACATTGGTGATCAGTGAGAAGAATGTTCCTTACATTGGTGATCAGTGAGAAGAATGTTCCTTACATTGGTGATCAGTGAGAAGAATGTTCCTTACATTGGGGATCAGTGGGAAGAATGTTCCTTACATTGGGGATCAGTGAGAAGAATGTTCCTTACATTGGGGATCAGTGGGAAGAATGTTCCTTACATTGGTGATCAGTGAGAAGAATGTTCCTTACATTGGGGATCAGTGGGAAGAATGTTCCTTACATTGGGGATCAGTGAGAAGAATGTTCCTTACATTGGGGATCAGTGGGAAGAATGTTCCTTACATTGGTGATCAGTGAGAAGAATGTTCCTTACATTGGTGATCAGTGAGAAGAATGTTCCTTACATTGGTGATCAGTGAGAAGAATGTTCCTTACATTGGTGATCAGTGAGAAGAATGTTCCTTACATTGGGGATCAGTGAGAAGAATGTTCCTTACATTGGTGATCAGTGAGAAGAATGTTCCTTGCATTGGTGATCAGTGAGAAGAATGTTCCTTACATTGGTGATCAGTGAGAAGAATGTTCCTTACATTGGTGATCAGTGAGAAGAATGTTCCTTACATTGGTGATCAGTGAGAAGAATGTTCCTTACATTGGTGATCAGTGAGAAGAATGGTCCTTACATTGGTGATCAGTGAGAAGAATGTCCCTTACATTGGTGATCAGTGAGAAGAATGTTCCTTACATTGGTGATCAGTGAGAAGAATGTTCCTTACATTGGTGGTCAGTGAGAAGAATGTTCCTTACATTGGTGATCAGTGGGAAGAATGTTCCTTACATTGGTGATCAGTGGGAAGAATGTTCCTTACATTGGTGATCAGTGGGAAGAATGTTCCTTACATTGGTGATCAGTGGGAAGAATGTTCCTTACATTGGTGATCAGTGAGAAGAATGTTCCTTACATTGGTGATCAGTGAGAAGAATGTTCCTTACATTGGTGATCAGTGAGAAGAATGGTCCTTACATTGGTGATCAGTGAGAAGAATGTCCCTTACATTGGTGATCAGTGAGAAGAATGTTCCTTACATTGGTGATCAGTGAGAAGAATGTTCCTTACATTGGTGGTCAGTGAGAAGAATGTTCCTTACATTGGTGATCAGTGGGAAGAATGTTCCTTACATTGGTGATCAGTGGGAAGAATGTTCCTTACATTGGTGATCAGTGGGAAGAATGTTCCTTACATTGGTGATCAGTGAGAAGAATGTTCCTTACATTGGTGGTCAGTGAGAAGAATGTTCCTTACATTGGTGATCAGTGGGAAGAATGTTCCTTACATTGGTGATCAGTGGGAAGAATGTTCCTTACATTGGTGATCAGTGGGAAGAATGTTCCTTACATTGGTGATCAGTGAGAAGAATGTTCCTTACATTGGTGATCAGTGGGAAGAATGTTCCTTACATTGGTGATCAGTGGGAAGAATGTTCCTTACATTGGTGATCAGTGAGAAGAATGTTCCTTACATTGGTGATCAGTGAGAAGAATGTTCCTTACATTGGTGATCAGTGAGAAGAATGTTCCTTACATTGGTGATCAGTGAGAAGAATGTTCCTTACATTGGGGATCAGTGGGAAGAATGTTCCTTACATTGGGGATCAGTGAGAAGAATGTTCCTTACATTGGGGATCAGTGGGAAGAATGTTCCTTACATTGGTGATCAGTGAGAAGAATGTTCCTTACATTGGTGATCAGTGAGAAGAATGTTCCTTACATTGGTGATCAGTGAGAAGAATGTTCCTTACATTGGGGATCAGTGAGAAGAATGTTCCTTACATTGGGGATCAGTGAGAAGAATGTTCCTTACATTGGGGATCAGTGGGAAGAATGTTCCTTACATTGGTGATCAGTGAGAAGAATGTTCCTTACATTGGTGATCAGTGAGAAGAATGTTCCTTACATTGGTGATCAGTGAGAAGAATGTTCCTTACATTGGTGATCAGTGAGAAGAATGTTCCTTACATTGGTGATCAGTGAGAAGAATGTTCCTTACATTGGTGATCAGTGAGAAGAATGGTCCTTACATTGGTGATCAGTGAGAAGAATGTCCCTTACATTGGTGATCAGTGAGAAGAATGTTCCTTACATTGGTGATCAGTGAGAAGAATGTTCCTTACATTGGTGATCAGTGAGAAGAATGTTCCTTACATTGGTGATCAGTGGGAAGAATGTTCCTTACATTGGTGATCAGTGGGAAGAATGTTCCTTACATTGGTGATCAGTGAGAAGAATGTTCCTTACATTGGTGATCAGTGAGAAGAATGTTCCTTACATTGGTGATCAGTGAGAAGAATGTTCCTTACATTGGTGATCAGTGGGAAGAGCAAGGTCCATAAAGACATGGATGAGCGAATTTGGGGTGGAGGAGCTTGACTGGCCTGCACAGTCCTGACCTCAACCCGATAGAACACCTTTGGGATGAAGTAAAGTGGATACTATGAGCCAGGCTTCTCATCCAACATCCGTGCCTGACCTCACAAATGCTCTTCTGGAAGAATGGTCAAACATTCCCATAGACACCCTCCTAAACCTTGTGGACGGCCTTCCCAGAAGAGTTGAAGCTGTTATAGCTGCAAAGGGTGGGCCAACTCAATATTGAACCCTCCGGACTAAGACTGGGGATGTCATTAAAGTTATTGTGCGTGTAAAGGCAGGTGTCCCAATACTTTTGACAATATAGTGTATATACATAAAATGTGAAAAGACTGCCTGTTTTTGTATGTTTTCTTCTTTGAACTATGAACGTCTTCATTTAAGTAAAGGTGAATAAAACTGATAAAAGGCCATTGTACGTTTCCGTAAAGTAAAGGGTGGTCAGTACAAGAGGCACAGGAACTCTCGGATTAGCAGGCGATGTTAGTTTGTCGATAGGTTGACTCTAAATTATGGATTTACGTTCTCTAACCTTTCCCGCCCGGCAGATGTTCTGTGGCAGGAACAGCCAAGCCAACTTGATTTAATGGCCGGTTATTCCCCTTCCAAGTGGTAAAGTTATCATTTGGCCTATTTTCCGCGTTGCCGAGTCCTGCAAACTGTTATTTTCAGAGGTGCTTTGTGACCTGTACAAAACTTCTAAATATCAACTTTTACTTAACGTAAAAACAGAAAAGTCCACCAGGATAACATGAAGCAAGGAAAGTAGAACAATCTATGATTCAGAGGAAGGTCGAGTCTAATAATCCAGATTTAAAGGGGAACCGAACTCTGTAGTTGAAGTTGTGTCCAAAAAAAAAAAAAAGGCCAACAGAGACCAAGGGACTAGTCCCCAGTAGTGCCTGTGCCCTCCCTGCGGCTCCTCGCTCCTGCATTACTGGCTTACTATGCCTTGTTCTGCACTGTTGCTATATGGAGGCAGCCATCTTGGTAGAGGCAGGGCTTTGCTTCCTTAAGCCACATCCTTCAGCAAGGAGAACATTGATCAGCAAAGTAGTGACATCACCAAATCTCTGGAGACCAGAGGCAGCAGTGCCTGAGATCTCTTCCTGCTGATATACAGCCAAGCGATTTTAGGTACAGGAGGGCCTAGGCACCCTCACATAGCAGGAAGTGCACTGCTATTCTCAGGAGGCATTCCAGACAAAGCCGATTTTTCAGGTTACTTCTTATGCACAATTAAAATTTTTAGATGTTCCCTATGTAGCCCCCATCCTAGATCGGTTGCTCTTCAGGCCAGGTAAATTCAGTTCTTGTGGCTCTCCTGTAATCAGCTAAGCGGCGTGCGATTGCTTTGGGATGAATTGGTGTAGCCTGCGAGCCAGGCCTTCTCGTCTTCTGGAAGAATGGCCAAACATTCCCATAGACACCCTCCTAAACCTTGTGGAAGGCCTTCCCAGAAAAGGTGAAGCTGTTATAGCTGCAAAGAATGGGTCAACTCAATACTGAACCCTCCGGACTAAGACTGGGATGTCATTAAAGTTCATGTGTGTACAGAGGCAGGTGTCCCAATACTTTTGGTAATATAGTATTTTACGTTGGGAAAGGAACTTGGGGCAAATCAGTGTCCCCTTTCAGGTTTTAGGGCTACACCTATACTATCTTCACTTTTGACATTCACTTTAAAGGTTAGTCCATCCCAAAATCGATATTTCTATTATGGGTGGGTGCTGCTGAGCTGAATCTCACAGTGGATTCTCTATATGGGGGGGGGGGGGGGTTCAGCAGGAACATCTCCCTGATAAAATTCCCATTCTTGGTAGTTCCCTCCCGATACCAGCAGCAGGTAGGCAGAGCAGTGCGCCTGGGCTAGTGGGTCATTCAACCTGGAAACAGAATTTCTTAAAGCGGATCTTCCGTCATTTTTTCATCTTTCCATCTATTAAATCTTCTGCCCTTCTTGTTTTAACTTTGGATATTAAAACATTTTTTTTTCTGCCAGTAAATCCCTTATACAGCCCACTTCCTGTTTCTTGTCTGGTAAAAAACCTAGGCTTATGACATCACGCACAGCTCTCTCAGAAGAGGGCCAATGAGAGCAGCAGAGCTGGAGGTGTGCCTTTGTGTAAATCCAGGAAGTGAACAGGCAGCACCTTCAGCTGCCCACAGTTAAAATGGCTGCAGCCAGACTCAGTGGAGGGAGATTTCTGCAGCATATTTGGCAAGCACAGACTCACAGTGTATATAAAATACTATGCAAAGCGGTTGGAGGGAAGCTTCAGAATGGCAAAGATTTGTTTAATTACAAATGATGTCAGCAGACTGCAGTTCCTATTTAAGTATACATTTTTGGAGAGGATCAATATAAACCAAAGTGTGTAAAATAGAAGCTCTGCAAAACTTCTCTTCCTTTAATCCTTGGAACAATGGAAGCTTGGCAATGGTGGAGGTGTTAGATCCTTGGTAACTGTACAGATTGCTCCCTGGAAACGTAATCCCCTGCTCAGAGAATCGGCTCAGTGCTTTTTCAAGGAATCTGCAATTGTCTCCTGGCAAACCCCTCTAGGTTGGCACTATTTACCCTCACAGACTGATGGGTGTATGCACAGATGGAGACTTCCTAGGGACAAATCAGACTAAAGGACATCAGTCAGTGGTTAGAGATCAGCAATTAGTGAACAATCTGCCCCACCGGTGTTTAGTAGATTGGAGTCGATAATTACTCCACTAGGTGAACATAGGATTTGTCTGGTGTATTAATGAACTTGTACAAACTGGTACAAGGGACCACTTACCAGGCTTATAACGAAAGCCTGAACCCAAAGACAGCACCAACTGCCTCCTATTGGGTAAACTCCAGGCTCCCGGCAGGATCCAATGGAAATACTGCTTTTGAGGTCATGGGAAGCAAAATAGTGATAATCCCCACTCTGTGATGTCAGCGACCTGATAACAAAGTAGTATATTTATTACTGGGTGATATCCCAATGATGAAGTATGGTACTTACTTCATAAGATATCCCAATGGGAAAGTATGGTACCTCCTTTATAAGACACCCCAATGACAAAATATGGTACTTCCTTCATAAGATATCCCAATGACTAAGTATTGGACCTCCTTCATAAGATATCCCAATGGGGAAGTATGGTAATTCCTTCATAAGATATCCCAATAGGTTAGTATTGTACCTCCTTCACAAGATATCTAAATGGGGAAGTATGGTATCTCTTTTATAAGATATCCCAATAACGAAGTATGGTACCTCCTTCATAAGATATGCTAATGGAGGAGTATTGTACTTCCTTCATAAGATATCCCAATGGGAGAATATCGTACCTCCTTCATAAAACATCCCAATGATGAAGTATGGTACCTCCTTCATAAGATATCCCAATGATGAAGTATGGTACCTCCTTCATAAGACATCCCAATGATGAAGTATGGTACCTCCTTCATGAGATATCCCAATGATGAAGTATGGTACTTCTTTCAGAAGATATCCCAATGACAAAGTATGGTACCTCCTTCATAAGATATCCCAATGCTGAAGTATGGTACCTCCTTCATAAGATATCCCAATGCTGAAGTATGGTACCTCCTTCATAAGATATCCCAATGCAGAAGTATGGTACCTCCTTCATGAGATATCCCAATGATGAAGTATGGTACCTCTTCCATAAGATATTCCAATGCTGAAGTATGGTACCTCCTTCATAAGATATCCCAATGCTGAAGTATGGTACCTCCTTCATAAGATATCCCAATGATGAAGTATGGTACCTCCTTCATAAGACATCCCAATGATGAAGTATGGTACCTCCTTCATAAGACATCCCAATGATGAAGTATGGTACCTCCTTCATAAGACATCCCAATGATGAAGTATGGTACCTCCTTCATAAGACATCCCAATGATGAAGTATGGTACCTCCTTCATAAGACATCCCAATGATGAAGTATGGTACTTCTTTCAGAAGATATCCCAATGACAAAGTATGGTACCTCCTTCATAAGATATCCCAATGGGGATGTACTGTACCTCCTTAATAAGATATCGCAATGATGAAGTATGGTACTTCCTTCTTAAGATATCCCAATGACTAAGTATGGTAGCTCCTCCATAAGATATCCCAATGGGGAAGTATTGTACCTCCTTCATAAGATATCCCAATGGATTAGTATTATACCTCCTCCATAAGATATCCCAATGGGGGAGTATGGTACTTCCTTCATAAGATATTGTAATGGGGGAGCATGGTACTTCTTTAATAAGATATCCCAATAGGGAAGCATGATACTAATTTCATAAGATATCCCAAATGGGGGGAGTATGGTACCTCCTTCATAAGATATCCTAATGAGTCTTTCTGTTCTCCATGATGACAAGGTGAGTAACTCCAGCAGAGGCCAACTTCAAAAACGTGGGAATCTGTAGTTATGTATCCCCAGATTATTTCCCCTCTGAACCCCAAAAGCAAGCATTGGTTATAGAAAATGGCAATAATAGTCAATAGCACTTAGGATGACTTACGTATAAAGAGCAATAAAGAACTTCTTGATCTGTGGACTGGGCCCTCCAGCAACTTTCACAAACACATCTTGGGGTTCTCCGTGACCCTAAAAATTTTTTAGGAAGAAAAGAGACTCATTACACTCATTAGCATCTGTACTGCCTGATAACCACTAAAACACTTAATTCCGGTGGAGAGACCACGGCTGGGGTCCCCAAATAAGAAGCCAGCTGTGATCCTGCGATTGGTTTTGGGTTGATCTGGCCAATACCGGTCAGTTGTTATTTTAGGTAACCCCCTTTTGACTGCTATGGGGTTGTCTATAATACAGGAAACCTGTGAGAGAACCCTACAGAGGTTAATATGGATCGATTGTGCAAGCACTGCCCAGGATGAAAATATTTTGTCCGGCAGATCTAAACGGCCTTCCAGGCTGTAGCTGCTCAGATCAGGCAAGTACATACCTGGGGCAGGGTGGCCAAAAAGGATAACACTACTTTCTTTGAAAGTACAGGTATCCTCCTATACTTTACAGCCAAGGAAGCTGCCATCTTAGCCTCTGTTTGATCTGCAGCTGCTATGGTGCACCACATGTGATCAGGTATGACACCAGCCATTTGATGGCTTGATAGTTCGACTGAGAGCACAAGCAACTGTGACATATATCCTTCATGGCATGCCTTCCATATAACTGTTTTGGCAAACCATTAAAGTGGTTGTAAACCCGAATAAAAAAAAACAAAAAAAAAAAACTGCAAGACAAAGGCATAATGAGCTAGTATGCATAGCATACTAGCTCATTATGAATTACTTACCCGAGAACGAAGCCCACACAGCCGTCCTCATCTCCCCCTCCAGCTGGCGACAGGCTAATTTAGAGTATCGCAGCTCCAGCACTGTGATTGGCCGGAGCTGCGATGACGTCGCTCCTGCGCATGCGTGGGAGCCGCCAGGAATGGCACAGTACAACTGAAGCAACGGCACGTACGTTGCTTCAGTTGGCTTAAAGAGGAAGTAAACCCTGATGGGTGTTACTTCCTCTTCGATTCCCTGCAAAGGTAAAGCATAATGGACTACTATGCATCGCATCGCATCGCATAGTAGTCCATTATGTGTCACTTACCTGATACAGGAGCCAGCGAAGTCACCGCTGTCCCCTGTAGTCTGGAGCGTCCATCTTCTTGGTGGGTCTTGCTGCTCCGGCGCTGTCATTCAACGAAGCCGCAATGACGTCACTCCCACGCATGCGCACAGGAGCCGCCACTCGCGGAATATCACTGTTAACAGCGGCGCGCTCAGTGCGCCTGCACGCCGCTGTCTATGGCGCATGCGCCGTAGACAGCGGTGCCTGTCTTTTGGCAAATATCTCCTAAGCCGTGTAGGTTCAGGAGATATTTCTTGGACCTACAGGTAAGCCTTAATCTAGGCTCACCTGTAGGTCAAAGTGGTTTGTAAGGGTTTACAATCACTTTAAGCGCACATGTGCCAATGACAGCATCACATGCAAATACAGGGGATATCTCCTAAACCGTCCAGGTTTAGGAGATATCCAGTGCAGCTACAGGGTAAGCCCAAGGCTTGCCTGTATTTTAAAGTGGTTGTAAAGGGTTTACAATCACTTTAATTCAGTAGGGTTGGTTCCATTAAATACATTCCAGGTGAATCAAAACAAAAGGTTTGAAAGGTCTCATAATTCATTTTTTAAGGGAAAGCAGACACAGCCAAAGTAGAAAAGCCTCTCCCCTGCCAGCATGTAGGAAATACCCCCGCTCTCTGTGTAGAGGTCTGACATACCTATAGATCTGCAACCAGCAGAGCTAATCCTCTCTGGTTATTGGGGAGCTCTAACTCAGCTGGGAGCATATCATACCTCTGTAGAGAGACCACTGTTTCCACTAAAAGAGCAAAGGTTCTTTTCTGCAGCATGCTGGCAGAGAAGAGGCCTTTCTACCAAACACCTTTTGTTTTATTATACCTGGAATGTATTTAGGTGATTTTAAAGTTGGAACAACCACTCTAGTGCTGAGGTGTTCCAGAACTCCCATCTCCACGCGGTGTTCTTCAGAGGGCTGATTTTTTTATCGGTTTTGATTGGCCGGGCCTAAATGATGTCACAGCTGATCATGCGCAGGAGTTCATTCATCTCAGCAGATGCCAAAAGTGTACACTGAGCTGCGCTTCTGCATATACAGAATATATAAGCCCATTGGACCATAGGATAACCATTTGAAACGCATCCATTGTTAAAGTGGTATAGGGTTCTTTACCTTACTACATTCTCTGTGTTAAGGTAAAAAAATCTTCTGGATGCAGCCCCAGCCCACCTTGTACATGACTAGCTCAAATTTGATCAAGTGATGTGCACAAGAGCTCTCTGCTCTCTCTATCCTCACTGGAAAGAGAGGCAGCAACGGTCAACCACAGAAAGTAGGGAGGGGGCAGGCCGAGCCATGCTCTGTGTATCAATGGACACAAAGAGCCGGCTCGGGAGTGAGCATCCACAAGTGTCCCCATAGCAATCGGCTTGCTATCGGGGCATTAGGTGGGGTGGGGGGGAGGGGAGCCAAGAGCACTGGTGGGGGATCCAAGCAGAGGATGATGGGGGCTGCTCTGTGAAAAACAATTAGAGCAGGTAAGTATAACGTGTGTTATTAAAAAAAAAAAACCTTTAGAATCATTTTAAAATTAAAGATCTATGACATGATCATGGCATAACATTGGTAACTTTTACAATGTATTGGAGTTCATATACAGTTAGGTCCATATATATTTGCACACAGGCACAATTTTTGTTTTTTTTTCAGGTGTTTACCAAAACATTTTGAAGCTATAGTTCTATAATTGATATGGGCTGAAAGTGCGCACTCTCAGGTGTAATTTGAGGGTATATACATCCAAATCGGGGGAAGGGTCTAGGAATTACAGCACTTAAGAATAGCCACCCCCACTTTTTCAAGCGACCAAAAGTAATTGGACAACTGAATCAAAAGCTGTTTCATGGCCAGGTGTGGGCTACTCCTTCGTTATTTCTTCATTAATTAAGCAGGTAAAAGGTCTGAAGTCGATTCTATGTGTGAGATTTGCAACTGGAATCCATTGCTGTGAACCTACATCATGCGTCCATGCAAGGGAAACAGGCCATTGTAATGCCGCGTACACACACGACCGGACTTTTCAACAGCAAAGGTCCGACGGAACTAATCCGTTGAACAATTCGATCGTGTGTGGGCTCCATCAGACCTTTGCTGTCCAAAAATCGTACGGACTTTAGAAATAGAACATGTTTCAAATTTTTCGGCCGGAACTCCGCCAGACCCAGTTCCTATTGAGAAATAAGTTTGTGTATATGCTAGTCCGACGGACAAAAGCCGACTCTAGGGCAGCTATTGGCTACTGGCTATGAACTTCCTTATTCTAGTCCGGTCGTACGTCGTCACGTTCGAATCCGACGGACTTTGGTGTGATTGTGTGTGGTCAAGTCCGTTCATTTGGAAAGTCCGTCGGGAAAACCGTTGGACCTAGTCCATTGAAAAGTCCGGTCGTGTGTACGTGGCATAAGGCTCCAAAAACAAATCCAGCAGAGAGATAGCAGCAACATTAGGAGTGGTCAAATCAACAGTTTGGTACATTCTGAGGAAAGAAGATCGCACTGGTGAGCTCAGCAACATAAAAAAGGCCTGGAGGTCCATGGAAGACAACAATTGTGAATGATCGTAGAATGCTCCCTATGGTGAAGAAAAACCCATTCACAACACCCAGACAAGTGATGTACACCCTCCAGGAGGTGGAGACAAGTGATGTACACCCTCCAGGAGGTGGAGACAAGTGAAGGACACTCTCCAGGAGGTGGAGACAAGTGAAGGACACCCTCCAGGAGGTGGAGACAAGTGAAGGACACCCTCCAGGAGGTGGAGACAAGTGAAGGACACCCTCCAGGAGGTGGAGACAAGTGAAGGACACCCTCCAGGAGGTGGAGACAAGTGAAGGACACTCTCCAGGAGGTGGAGACAAGTGAAGGACACCCTCCAGGAGGTGGAAACAAGTGAAGGACACCCTCCAGGAGGTGGAGACAAGTGAAGGACACCCTCCAGGAGGTGGAGACAAGTGAAGGACACTCTCCAGGAGGTGGAGACAAGTGAAGGACACCCTCCAGGAGGTGAAGACAAGTGAAGGACGCCCTCCAGGAGGTGGAGACAAGTGAAGGACACCCTCCAGGAGGTGGAGACAAGTGAAGGACGCCCTCCAGGAGGTGGAGACAAGTAAAGGACAACCTCCAGGAGTTGGAGACAAGTGAAGGACGCCCTCCAGGAGGTGGGGACAAGTGAAGGACGCCCTCCAGGAGGTGGAGACAAGTGAAGGACACTCTCCAGGAGGTGGATACAAGTGAAGGACGCCCTCCAGGAGGTGGAGACAAGTGAAGGACACCCTCCAGGAGGTGGAGACAAGTGAAGGACACCCTCCAGGAGGTGGAGACAAGTGAAGGACACCCTCCAGGAGGTGGAGACAAGTGAAGGACACCCTCCAGGAGGTGGAGACAAGTGAAGGACAACCTCCAGGAGGTGGAGACAAGTGAAGGACAACCTCCAGGAGGTGGAGACAAGTGAAGGACACCCTCCAGGAGGGGGAGACAAGTGTAGGACACTCTCCAGGAGGTGGAGACAAGTGAAGGACACCCTCCAGGAGGTGGAGACAAGTGAAGGACACCTTCCAGGAGGTGGAGACAAGTGAAGGACAACCTCCAGGAGGTGGAGACAAGTGAAGGACGCCCTCCAGGAGGTGGAGACAAGTGAAGGACACTCTCCAGGAGGTGGAGACAAGTGAAGGACGCCCTCCAGGAGGTGGAGACAAGTGAAGGACACCCTTCAGGAGGTGGAGACAAGTGAAGGACACCCTCCAGGAGGTGGAGACAAGTGAAGGACACCCTCCAGGAGGTGGAGACAAGTGAAGGACACCCTCCAGGAGGTGGAGACAAGTGAAGGACACCCTCCAGGAGGTGGAGACAAGTGAAGGACACTCTCCAGGAGGTGGGCGTATCATTGTCAAAGTCTACAATCAAGAGAAGACTTCACGGGAGCAAATACAGAGGATTCCCCACAAGGTGCAAACATTTAAAAGCCTGAAGAATAGAAAAGCCAGATTAGACTTTGCCAAAAAAACATCTAAGAAAGCCAGACGAGTTCTGGAAAAGCATTCTTTGGACGGATGAAACTAAGATGAATCTGTACTAGAAGGACAATAGTCATTCAACAAAGTGTGGAGAAGGCTTGGAACAGCTTATGATGCAAGCACACAATGTCATCTGTGGTTACATGGTAGAGCTTGCAGTGTGTGATGGCATGGGCATAGGCCTGCATGGCTTCCAGTGGCACTGGGTCAATGGTGGTTATTGATGATGTGACAGAAGACAGAACAGCCGGATGAATTCTGCTGCGTTTAGAGATATACTGTCAGCCCAGATTCAGCCAATGATTGGACGGTACTTCACATTACAGATGGACAATGATCCAAAATACACTGCAAAGGCAACCCAGGAGCATTTGAAGGAAAAGAAGTGGAATATTCTGCAATGGCCGAGTCAATCACCTGATCTCATCTCACTTGCTGAAGGCAAAACTAAAGGCAGAAAGAGCCACAAACAAAGAACAACTGAAGTCAGCTGCAGTTCGAGCCGGGCAAAGCATCAGAAAGGAGGAAAGCCAGTCTTTGGTGATGTCCATGGGCTCCAGACTTCAGGCAGTCATTGCCAGTAAAGGATTCTCAACAAAATATAAAAAATGGGAGTATCAGGTGAAGGGGGAGGACAGTCGGAGCAGATGGGACTTTGTATGAAGTATGCAGTCTGAGGGACAACCAGCTATCAATAATATAGCTGGTTGTCCCTGAGACTGCATACTTCATACAAAGTCCCATCTGCTCCCACTTTCTTCCCACTTCCCTGATACTTAGGTATGGATGGAGATATATGATGACCTAAATGGTCTTTACCTCATATAAAGTCCCAAACTATCGCTTTGCTTTCAAAATATTAAAAATGAACATTTTATTTCTGATTATATTCATTTGTCCAATTACATTTGAGCCCCTGAAAATTGGGGGGGGGGGGGGGGGCTGTGTATAAAAAATGTCTGCAGTTCCTAAAATTTGTACTTAATATTTATGTTCAACCCCTTGAATTAAAGCTGAAAGTCTGCACTTCGAAGTCGTTTGGATTGTTTCGTTTTAATTTTATTCTGGTGGCGTACAGAGCCCAAAGTATGAGAATCGTGCCTGTGTCCAAATATCTCTGGACCCGAACTGTAAAGGTTGTTGGAATCTACCCATCACTGACATCAGCGCTCGGGCGCCCGGCGGGTGATTGTGATGCTGATTGGAAGTGTAGGTAGAAGAATAGGACAAGCTAGAAGATAAAACGGTGTAATTATTCCCGGTGTCACCGTGCATTGTGTCAGCCACCATTCTCTGCAGACAAGTGACGGAGTGATTATCTCCGACTTTCCTGGGCAAGAAAACCTCTGAAATGGGATTTTGGAATGTCAGAAAAAAAAAAAAATGTCACATGTAATTCACACAGAGCGACTACATTGGGGAATTTAAAGGGATGGATCCAGGTAAAAAAAAAAAAAAAAAAAAAGCATGGTTAGATTATTATTACAAAATGTATGGAAGATAAAGACGATAACCCAGGAACGAGAACCTTAGTAACAAAGTCGGCAATCACTGCTTCTTTTTTCATTTGTCCTTTATTTCTATTCAGGCAGATTGTATTAAAGCTCAATTCCGAGGAAACAGCTAAATATATAGAACTCTCCAATTCCAGCGGATATCCGCCAAAGAAGTTCTGATTCTGTCCCGGTATTATTATTATTATTTTATCATTATTACTATTATTATTTTTTTTGATTACTTGTACCACACCAGGGAGAATATACAGTACAAGCTGTACACTCACTACTTTACATTGTAGACAAAGTGTCATTTCTTCAGTGTTGTCACATGAAAAGAGAGAAGGGAAGATTTACAAAAAGGTCAGGGGTGTACTTACTTTTGTAAGATACTGTATGTATATAGTGTCTTGAAGACGTATTCATTCCCCTTGAAATTTTCCACATGTTGTCATGTTACAACCAAAAACGTAAATGTATTTTATTGGGATTTTATGTGATTGACCAACACAAAGTGTCACATAATTGTGAAATGGAAGGAAAATGATAAATGATACAAATAAATATGTGAAAAGTGTGGAGGAGGGGCATTTGTATTCAGCCCCCTTTACTCTGATACCCCTAACTAAAATCTAATGGAACCAATTGCCTTCAGAATTCACCTAATTAGTAAATAGAGTCCACCTGTGAGTAATGTAATCTCAGTATAAATGCAGCTGTTCTGTGAAGTCCTCAGAGGTTTGTTAGGGAATCTTAGTGAGCAAACAGCATCATGAAGGCCAAGGAACACACCAGACAGGTCAGGGATAAAGTTGTGGAGAAGTATAAAGCAGGGTTAGGTTATAATAAAATCTCCCAAGCTTTGACCATCTCACGGAGCTCTGTTCAATCCATCATCGGAAAATGGAAAGAGTATGACACAACTGCAAACCTACCAAGACATGGCCGTCCACCTAAACTGACCGGGCCGGGCAAGGAGAACATTCATCAGAGAAGAGCCAAGAGGTCCATGGTAACTCTGGAGGAGCTGCAGAGATCCACAGCTCAGGGGGGGAGAATCTGTCCACAGGACAACTATTATGCTGCATACACACGACTGGACTTTCCGGCAGACTAGGCCCGACGGTCTTCCCAATGGACTTTCCAGATAAACGAACTTGGCCACACACGAACGGACTAAGTCCGTTGGAAAGTCAGTTCGCTTTGAACGTGATGATGTTTGACGGGACTATAAAAGGAAGTGCAATAGCCAGTAGCCGATCGCTTCCCTTGCGTCGTATTTGGTCTGTCGGACCAGCACACAGACGAACGTTTTTCCCGATAGGAATTGAGTTCATCGGACACATTTGAAACATGTTCTATTTCTAGGTCCGTCAGAATTTTTTTTTTTTTTTTTATGAAAAACAATTGGATTATCCCACACATGATCAGATTGTCCGACGGAATGATTATGTCAGACCTAGTCTGCCGGAAAGACCGGTTGCATGTACGCGCCATTAGTCGTCTCTCCACAAATCTGCCCTTTATGGAAGAGTGACAAGAAGAAAGACATTGGAGAAAGGAAGTCATAAGAAGTCCTGTTTGTAGTTTGTGAGAAGCCGTGTGGGGGAGGGGGCAGCAAACATGTGGAAGAAGGTGATCTGGTCAGATGAGACCAAAATTCTACTTTATGGCCTAAAAGCTGTAATTACAGAGAAAGGGGGCTGTACAAAGTATTGACTCCGGGGGGCGCCATACAAATGCCCCTCCCCCACACTTTTCACATATTTATTTGTATCATTTATCATTTTCCTTCCACTTCACAATTATGTGACACTTTGTGTTGGTCCATCACATAAAATCCCAATAAAATACATTTACGTTTTTGGTTGTAACATGACAAATCATGGAAAATGTCAAGGGGTATGAGTATGAATATGTCTTCAAGACACTGTATATTTATATATATATATATATATATATATATATATATATATATATATATATATACAGTATCTTACAAAAGTAAGTACACCCCTCCCATTTGTGTAAATCTTTTCTTCTCTCTTTTCTGTTTCAATATTTTTATTGAAAAGTTTAACAAACAGAAATAAACAAGAGACTACAATCTGCTCCTTGTGCGCCCTCGCAGGGGCTACAAAGCATGAATGTATAACCAAAGGGCCAGCCAGCACATTATATTCATAATAAACAGAAGAAAAAAAAGGAGGGAATATGCGTAGGGGATGGTATCGAGACTGGTTCCAGGACCAGGCAACTCGTTCCCTCGTCGTGTCCGGAGGGCAGGCCCTTCTTCCACCACCCCCTCCAACGGGGGGCAGCAGAGTTCGTTAGCAATGGGAGAGATTACAAAGAAAAGTGAAGAAAAATAGGGAACAAAAGAAGAAAAGATAGAGAGACAAGAAGGGGAAGAAAGGGGGGGGGGGAAACGTTCGGGTGTGGATGCCTCGCCAAGAGGAGTCAGACCAAGCCCAGGCATGCAGCTTGGAGCGCGGGGAACTCATAGGAGATCCACGGCTCCCAGATTTTTAGAAATTTAGCATTAGAATCATCAACAATACTGGACATACGTTCCTGCAGTAACATTGCAGTCATGCGGGTTTTAACACCTTGAAAATCTACCCGTCGGGACTTCCAGGCTTGGGCAATGGTCCGCTTGGCCGCTATAAATAGATAAGTAGCCAACTTCTGTTGAGGGCCCCGCAAACCAGGTACCGGGCAATGTAGGAGGGCTAGCTTAGGGTCCCTTCGGATGGTTAGGTGGAAAAGTGTCTGCAGCAAACCAAAAATCCTCGACCAGAACCCCACCAGCCTTGGGCAAGCCCACCATGTATGCAAAACATCCCCTCGCTGTCCACAGTTGCGGAAGCACCTGTCCGTACTCCCAGGGAAAGCCCGAGCTGTGCAGGCAGGTACCCAATACCATCGGAGCATTACTTTATATGCAGCCTCCAGGGTATTTGTGTTGAACGAGCATTTGGTGATTGTTTTCCAGGCCCTGCTCCAGTCCTCTGGGTCCACTGGGGTCTGAAGGTCCTTTTCCCATTGAGTCATATAAGAGAGGGGTGCTGATGGCGAACGGCTATTCAGGGAGGCATAAATGGCCGAAATAAGGCCTGGGGACCCTGGGGCGTGTTGGCATGAGTGTTCAAAAAAAGTTTTTTGGAAGGGGTAGGTGGACCTGCGGCGCAACGCTGAAATCCAGTGCTTCAATTGGATAAAGTGATAATGTTCGCTAGCCGGCGCCCCTTTCGTTTCCCGGATACTCTCCCAGGAGGGGAATTGGCGCAAGGAAAGGAAATTTTGGACTCGTGGGTAGCCATGTAAGGACCACCAGGAAAATGCCTGGGGCTCCTCCAGACCCGGGGGGAAAAGAGGGTTATGAGTGATGGGAAGTAGGGGTAGAAAGGGGGACATCAGATTGCTGGAAAAGCGAACTGAGTCCCACACCTGCAGACTATGTAGAAGCATGGGGCTGAGGGTGGGAGGGCGCAGATTTCTGGGGAGCCAAAGGAGTGCCTGAAGTGCACAAGGGTCACAGCCAGGCACCTCCAGGAGCACCCACAGAGGAACATCCGTGATTGCATGGAGCATGGTCAACGGAGCGATCTGGGCCGCTGTGTAGTATTGAGAGATATTAGGGACCCCCAGGCCTCCCCGGAGCCTGTGGGTGTAAAGGGTCACTCTAGGTATCCTGGGACGTTTGCGCGCCCATATAAATTGGAGGATCCTATTCTGCATGAGTCGAAGAAAAAAGGGGGGTACCCGGACAGGCAAAGTACGAAAATAATAAAGGACTTTAGGAAGGATGGTCATCTTCGCCGCAGAGATCCTGCCTACCCATGAGAGTGTGGGGAATTGCCAGGCTTGCATAAGGGTGGACACCGTTCGTAACAGGGGATAATAGTTGGCCGAGAAAAGGGAAGAATAAGACGGTGTCAATTTGACACCTAAATAATCAATCGAGTGGGAAGCCCAACGGTATGGAAAGTGGTCCTGAAGGCGCTGCACCAGTTCCAGAGGGAGGTTAACATTCATCGCTGTGGTCTTGGAGAGGTTAATTTGAAGACCTGAGAAGGCCGAGAATCGGTCTAATACTAGTTGCAAGTTGGGCAGAGAGATAAGCGGGTTGGACAGGGTCAATAGGGCGTCGTCCGCAGAGAGGTTCACTTTGTATTGAGTGCCCGCGTAAGGGATTCCCGAGATATCACCACAGGCCCTGATCGCCGCCGCCAGCGGCTCCAATGCCAGAATAAACAGTGCCGGGGACAGGGGGCATCCCTGTCTAGTCCCCCGGAGTATCGGGAAAGGTTCAGAAAGGAAGCCCGCATATTTCACCGATGCCGACGGTGCGGAATAGAGGGCCTGAATCCATTGTAGAAAATGTGGTCCAAATCCCCATTTGGTTAGAACAAAGTAAAGGTAATCCCAAGAGAGCGAATCAAACGCTTTATAAATATCTAGGGAGAGCAAAAGTCCTGGTATTTTACGCTGACGAAGTATATGAAGGAGATGGACCACCTTGCGGACACTGTCCCCCGCCTGGCGACCGGGCACAAAGCCCACCTGATCCCTGTGAATGAGGACCTGAAGATATCTGTTGACTCGTGTGCTCAGAACCTTTCCCAAAACCTTCAGGTCAACATTCAACAGGGAGATGGGACGAAAGGACTGTGGGTCTGTGGCCTCCTCGGATGACTTAGGGATCATAGAGATGTGGGCTTTCTCTTCTCTCTTTTCATGTGACATTTGAGTGTACAGCTTGTATAACAGTGTAAATTTCCTGCCCCCTCAAAATAACTCAACACACAGCCATTAAATCTTATATATATATATATATATATATATATATATATATACATACATACATATACACACATAATATATATACATACATTCTATATATATATATATATATACACACACACACACACACATTATATATATACACACACACACACATATACACACACACAAAATATATGTGTGCCACAGACCCCTCTAATATAAAGAGTAGCAGCTTTTGTCTAAAGAGGTATCAATTAATATCCCTTGACTACAAATGTATAATAAAATGTAGCGGTGCTAGTCACAACCAATCCCTATTCACCAAATAAATATATACAGTATATAAAAAAACAATTTTTTTTTTCATCCGATGAATAAATAAATATACATGTATCAATTCATATAATAAACTGAATAAATAAATATATATGAGCAATAAATCATAAATAAAACATGTAATAAAATATTTCCAATAAAATCTACTATAAATACATAAAATTAATTCATCCAAATTATGCGAAATGATTGTCCAAACAAGGTGTCCAGTGCTTCAAATGTGATTTATTGCACATATTTATTTATTCAATTCAGTATATGAATTGACACACAGATTTATTTATTCATCGGATGAAATTGATGCAATTGTTTTTTCATATATTTATTTGGTGAATAGAGGTAGCTCATTGGCCGTGGTGAGTGATGTTACATTTTCTTATGTATTTGTATTCCACGGGGGTGACCCCACTTTCTCTGTTGGTGTCCCCCATAGCAGTATCTCGCTTCCTATGCCTTCTTTTTTTTTGACAACTGTTTGTTTATTAGTCTTAGCCCTTGTACACACGGTCGGAAATTCCGACCACAAAATCCTTCAGATTTTTTCCGAAACTGGTGTTGCATACACACGGTCGGACAAAGTTGTCGGAAAATCCGATTGTTCGGGAACGTGATGACGTTCGTTCGTTCCAACGGGACCACGTTCAGCCTTGCTCCCGTACTTTGATCTGAGCATGCATGGCACTTTGTCCGATCGTTTGTAGAGAATTCCGATCGGACAAAGTCGGAAAATTTTATATCCAGCTCTCAAACTTTGTTGGTCGGACATTCTGATGGAAAAAGTCCGATGGAGCCCACACACACAGTCGGATTATCCAACAACGTGGTCCGATCGGACATTTTCCGTCGGAATGTCCGACCGTGTGTACAAGGGTGAACACAAATAACTGAACTGCTGGCGCTTTATATAGATCCTGTATAATAATAATATCAAGTTTGCTCCCCGTAGATTTCAGCAGGTCTGGGGAGAAGTTCAAGGATGGGACCCGCTGAAATCTAGTGGAAGCAATTGCTTTCAGAAGTCACCCAATTAGTAAATAGAGTCCCCCTGTGTGTGAAATCTATGGGGGGGGGGGGGGGGGGGGGCAAACTGCAAACTTGATATTCTTTCTGTTCTTTTTTTTTAAACGAATAAACAAACTGTTGTCAGAGAGGAGCCATTGGAAGGGAGATCCTGCTATGGGGGACACTGCCTGCACCACTCTCTATTTCACCCCCCCCTCCCCCCCCCCCCACTGACCGCCAATTGAACCCGGGGCAGATTCATCCCCGTCTATCAGTGTTCATTAACACAGCAATGCACGGTGTTAACTGAGATTTATTTGACACTACAGGTTTAAAGTAGAATTCCAGCTAAAGCCTGACTAGTCTTAAAGAGGAGTTCCCCTATAAAAATAAAAGTAAGCAGCTACAAATACTGCAGCTGCTGACTTTAAATAATCGGACACTTACCTGTTCCAGGGTCCAGCGATGTGGGGGGGGGGGTGAAGCTCCGCTTGTCTCCCCCTCCACTCAGAGGCGCTGGCATTCTAACTGTGGGCACCCACTGCGCATGCGCGAGCGGCGCCGCACGCCGTGATTGGCTGTGCAGTCACCTGGGACCTGTCACGTGTCCCAGATGACTGACAGGAGGGATGGGGCGGAGCTGAGCCCTTCCTGCGCCGAGGGGAAGTGACGTCAAGAACCCGGGCACTGAAGGAGGCAGACTAGGAGGGACCCCCCTAGCAACAGACATTTAGAGGTTACATTTTTTTTCCCCCAAATATTTATTTTTTCGTTTTTTTTAGGAATTTTGATGAATTTTTTTTTTTTTCTGTGCAACACCACTTTAAGTGCCGGTTCACACAACGCATGTGATTCACGCCGCACTGCTGTGCAGATCACATGCGATGTCTGTGCGACGCAAATTCAGCTATACAGATTGTATGAGTGAATTTGCATCACATTCAGACCAAAATGGTGCAGGACCCCTTTCTTTTCTTTTTTTTTTTTTGCGTCCACACCAGAACCCATGTAAACACCCATGCGATCCGATTCCTGTCCGAATTCACAGTTCGCGCTGAGATATGCAAATCGATCTGGGGTGTCATTAACTTAGTATGGACACCCGCAGCTGTTGGCATTGGGCAGTGTGAACTGCCTGCGAATGGTATGAGATGCGGGAACCCGCACTGGAATCTCACTGGTTCCTGCATCACATACACAGCTGTGCTCATAAGTTTACATACCCTTGCAAAATTTTTGATTTCTTGTTTGTCCCCTATGATGGAAAAAAAAAAGTTAAGTAAAAAAAAAAAAAAAAAAAAAAAAGTTGTACCCAAGAACTTCAACCCCCCCCCCCCCCACCCAAAATAATATAAAAAATTGAGGTCCCCACACATACACACGCACGAATGTAAACGCATGCGTCGGGGGGGGCGCCTACACGTGAAAACGTTGATTGCGATATACATGTTACATATCGCCTCGTATGCCGGAGTGAGAGCAATAATTCTAGCACCAGACCTCCTCTGTAAAAACACTAAACTGATACTTATCGGGGGGGCCTTTGAAGCGTTGCCTATAGAAAATATAGGGTACTGAAGTTTGACGCCATTTCTCCGGCGCAAAAAAAAATAAAAATCAAGGTTTGGCTTGTTGGCTATCTATTTACTTGGCACAACCCCATCTTTTATATTTTAACAAAAATGAATTTGGGTCATTTGTTGCAGTTTGTTTGCCCTAAAATTCACATTAGTGTGTTTTTTACTGAAATATTGCGTTTCCTAGACCCTTGCAGTAATATCATGTGACATAAAAAAATTGGAACTACCACTATTTCATTCTCTAGGGTGTCTGCTTTCAGGAAATATATAATATTTGGAGTTTTGTGTAATCTTCAGGCCTAAAATTTTTTCTTAAAGTGGAGGGCCACCCCAAAAAAAAATAAAAAATGCATTATATAAAATTAAAAAAATTAAAAATAAAATAATTTTTTTTCATTTACCTGAAACGCTGTTGCTAGGCAGTCTTCCTAATCTGCCTCTTCCTATTCCGCGGTGCTTCCTCCTCTTCGGCGAGCGGCCCCGTTGCCTTCTGGGACATGTGTGTGTGTATCCCAGAACACAACGGGGCCATTCACAAAGCACCGTGCGACTCGCGCATGCGCAGTAGGAAACGGGCAGTAAAGCTGCAAGGCTCCACTGCCTGTTTCCCTTCGTTAGGATGGAGGCGCCAGCAGCCAATCTGATGGACGGATCAGCTTCGGGCCATCGACATCGGATCATTGGACAGGTAAGTGTCCTTATTAAAATTCAGCAGCTACAGTGTTTGTAGCTGCTGACTTAAAGCGGGAGTCCGCCGTTTTTTTTTTTTTTTTAAGCCAGCAGCTACAAATACTGCAGCTGCTGACTTTTAAAATAATGACACTTACCCGCCCAGCGCGCCCGCGATGTCGGCACCCGAAGCCGATCTCTCGATCGTCTCTCGGGTGCTGCCGCCGCCATTTTGGGTATAGGAATCAGGAAGTGGAGCCTAGCGGCTTCATTTCCCGGTTCCCTACTGCGCATGCGCGAGTCACGCTGCGCAATAAGGATGGTCCCCGCTGTCTCTGGGATCCGTGTGTTTCCCAGCAGGCAGCGGGGCACTTGCGGAAAGGGGCGTAGATTCTGCGGAAAGGGGCGTACCTTCCGCAGAATCTACGCCGGAAGTGGGTAGAAATACCTGTACTGTACAGGTATCTGCACCCCCCTCCCCCCTGAAAGGTGCCAATTGTGGCGCCGGAGGGGGGGGGGGGTTCCAATGAGCGGAAGGTCCACTTTAGGGTGGACCTCTGCTTTTAAAAAAAAAAAAATGTTTATACTTACCTATTTTCACCACGCTCCAGCCCAGTGGACATGATCCGGTCTTCCCTGTGCCAGCCAGCAGCAGCTGCAGGGGAGAGGAGGGAGCGCTCGACAACAACAGTAGGGACATGGAAGCCTATGGGTGATGTCATCACACCTGACTTTCCCAGCCGTTGTCGGGGCGCTCTCTCCTCTCCCCTGCAGCTGCTCCTGGCTGACACAGGGGAGTGTGTATATACGGTACATTATTTTTATACAGGTTAGTTAGTCTAGGGGTTTGGGGGGGGTATTTTAGGCTTTAGCTGGAATTGGACTATAAAACTATAAAAAGGGGTCTCTGCCTCCAATGCGTTTAGAGGTGCCATATTTACAGAATTCTTCCTGACAATTTTACAATAAGAAATGAACTCTGACAATCATTCAGGATAAAATGAAGAAATGTTCACTTACCAGTCTCTTGGTGTCACAGATAACGTTGGGGTCACTGCAGCGGGCAAACAGGTCCGGTTCCCCTCCCGGCATTCCAACCGGAGCCCCTGGAATAAAAACATTTCAGAATTGTAGATTTCAGCACAACAAAAATGAAGAGCTGCAAGCAAATGAAACAATATTCATGTCTACATCAATACACCGATTGTTTTCATGATGACATTCAGGAAGGTCCATATCAACTGCACTGCAAAAAAATTACATTTTAAATAAAGAATTTTGAAGCAAAATAAGGGTCAGTGCCCATCAGTGCAGGATGATCATTACCCACCATTGCAGCCTGACCAGTGCCCATCTGCAGCCTTGCCCAATCATTCCAGTCTGATCAGTGCTCATCTGCAGCCTTGCCCATCATTGCAGCCTGACCAGTGCCCATCTGCAGCCTTGCCCAATCATTCCAGTCTGACCAGTGCCCATCTGCAGCCTTGCCCATCGTTGCAGCATGATCAGTGCTAATCTGCAGCCTTGCCAATCATTGCAGTTTGATCAGTGCCCATCTGCAGCTTTGCCCATCATTTCAGCATGATCAGTGCCCATCTGCAGCCTTGTCCATCGTTGCAGTCTTGCCAATCATTGCAACATGATCAATGCCCATCTGCAGCCTTGCCCGTCATTGCAGCATGATCAGTGCCCATATGCAGCCCTGCCCATCATTGCAGTTTGATCAGTGCCCATCTGCAGCTTTGCCCATCATTTCAGCATGATCAGTGCCCATCTGCAGCCTTGTCCATCATTGCAGTCTTGCCAATCATTGCAACATGATCAATGCCCATCTGCAGCCTTGCCCGTCATTGCAGCATGATCAGTGCCCATATGCAGCCTTGCGCGTCATTGCAGCATGATCAGTGCCCATATGCAGCCCTGCCCATCATTGCAGCATGATCAGTGCCCATCTGCAGCTTTGTCCATCATTGCAGCCTTGCCCATCATTGCAACATGATCAATGCCCACCTGCAGTCCTGCCCCTCTTTGCACTGCAGGAAAGATGGGCACTGATCAGACTGCAATGATGGGCACTGACCCTTATTTTGTTTAAAATTTCTTTATTTAAAATGTATTTTTTATTTTATTTTTTCCAGAAACATTCCCCTTAAAATGAAGGTGTGTGTTATACGCTGATAAATACGGTACTTTCAAACAGGGTGAAGAACCTCTTTAAGGTAAAAAACCTTCTGTGCTCAGGAACCCCCCCCCCACCCCCACCCCCCACCCCCAATTCCCATTTACAGTGCATCCGAAAAGTATTCACAGCGCTTCACTTTTTCCACTGTGTGCTGTAAATACTTTCCGGATGCACTGTATACTTACCTGAGAATACTTTCCGGATGCACTGTATACTTACCTGAGAATACTTTCCTGATGTACTGTATACTTACCTGAGCCCAATCCTGATCCAGTGCTGTGCCCAGGAACAGCGTCTCTCTCTCTGCTCTCTCCCTGCTCACAGGACAGACAGGCAGCAGCGAGAGTCATTTCCTGCTGCGGTTGTCAATCAAATCCTGTGAAGAGGGAGCAGGGCAGGTCCGAGCCGTCTGTGTCTATAAACGCAGGCAGCGCAGCTCAGGATCAAGCCCGCATGAGTGCCCCCCATAAGAACTGGCCTTCTGTAGGGGCACTCACCCAAGAGGTGGGGGCCAGGAGTGCCAGCGGGAGACCCCAGAAAAGGAGGTGACCATTACACAGAGCAGGTAAGTATAACATGTTTTTTTATTTTATTCTTATTTATTTTTTAAAAGGTTTACAATCACTTTAAAAAAAGACTCCCTTTGAAAAGTGAGACGTCCTCTTCTTACCTGGAAGGGAATACCACGGCGGCAGTCGGATGGACTTTTTCAAGAACGTCAACTCCGGGTGATAAAATCGGAATGTCTGATCGACAACGTGGGGCTGAGGTTCCACAAGCACCCGGAGGATGGCGATCGGCTTCCCGTCTGACGTCTTAAAGGAGACCTGCGCAGAATGGACACAAGCGGCAGTATTACGCACGGTTCTGGACGCCGCTGTTACAGTCAATGTCCGGATCCCGCACAACGCTAGAGAGCATCACAGCATGCAATGAAGGTGGCCGTGGGTAAGCAGGTAAGTAGTCAGACCCTCTGTCCGTATTATGGTATTGCTGTTCTGTGTCCCCTCCAGGTAGATTCACCCTCATCGGCTTTCTGGTGACCACTGCCACCAAGTTAGGAAGTGAAGGGAAAGCCAACCAGCCAGGAAATCTTCCAATGGGGATAACTGTTCAGGTGACAACTAAATGAATATTTTCTCACCAGGGGTGATAACACTACTCTATCCAAAGGTACAGTGTTTGTAAACCCTGTATTTGATCGGCTGCTGATTTTGTACCACTGACAAAGAAATAATCAGTCTATAATTGTAACCACTTAAGGACAGAAACCTCAATCTGAGATTTGTTGTTTACAAGTTAAAAACATTTTCTTTTGCTAGAAAATGATTTAGAACCCTCAAACATTATACATTTTTTTTTGTAACCTAGAGAATAAAATGGCGGTCGTTGCAATACTTTCTGTCACACGGTAATTGTGCAACGGTCTTACAAGCGCACTTTTTTTTGGTAAAAATAAAAAATTTTGAATTAAAAAATAAGACAACAGTAAAGTTAGCCCAATTTTTTTTATATTATGAAAAATAATGTTACACCGAGTAAATTGATACCCAACATGTCACGCTTCAAAATTGCTTCTGCTCATGGAATGGCGACAAACTTTAACCCTTAAAAATCTCCATAGGTGACGTTTAACCACTTTCAGACCGGACCAATTTGCTGGTCAAAGACAGACCACTTTTTGCGATTCGGCACTGCGCCGCTTTAACTGACAATTGCGCGGTCGTGCGACGTGGCTCCCAAACAAAATTTACGTCCTTTTTTCCCCACAAATAGAGCTTTCTTTTGGTGGTATTTGATCACCTCTGCGGTTTTTATTTTTTGCGCTATAAACAAAAATAGAGCGACAATTTTGAAAAAAACGCACTATTTTTTACTTTTTGTTATAATAAATATCCCCCAAAAATATGTAAAAAAACATTTTTTTCCCTCAATTTAGGCCGATACGAATTCTTCTATATATTTTTGGTAAAAAAAAATCGCAATAAGCGATTATTGATTGGTTTGCGCAAAAGTTATAGCGTTTACAAAATAGGGATAGTTTTATAGCATTTTTATTAATAATTTTTTATTATTTTTTTTTTTACTAGTAATGGCGGCGATCAGCGATTTTTATTGTGACTGCGACATTGTGGGGGACCCATCGGACATTTTTGACACATTTTTGGGACCATTGTCATTTATACAGTAATCACTGCTATATAAATGCAGTGATTCCTGTGTAAATGACACTGGCAGTGAAGGGGTTAACCAGTGGGTGGCAGTGTAGGGGTTAAGTGTTCCTAGGGGTGTGTTACTAACTGTGGGGGGGTTGGGCTTTCATTTAGTGTACACTGATCTCTGCTCCAATCACATGGAGCAGAGATCAGCGTCACTAGTTGCTAGGCAGAATGGAAAAATGTTGTTTATAGAGCATTTCCTCCATTCGGCCGCTCCGTGAGACGATCGCGGGGATGCCCGCGGCGATCGAGTCCGCAGGTCCCGCGACCGGACTCACGGTGGTCCCGACCAGCGCGGGAGCGCGCCGCCGGCGGCGCGCTCCCGATGGCAGGGCGGCATCGAATATTGGACGTATCTGTACGCCAATATGCCTGCCCGTGTCATTCTGTCGACGTACATCGTCGTGCGCTGGTCGGGAAGTGGTTAAAAACTTCTACAGGTTGCAGGTTTAGAGCTACAGAGGAGGTCCAGGGCTAGAATTATTGCTCTCGTTCCAACGACCGCGGCGAGACCTCACCTGTGTGGTTTGACCACCATTTTCATATGCGGGCGCAACTTACATATGCTTTCGCTTCTGCCCGCGAGCTCGGCGGGGCGCGTTAAAAAAATTATTTTTTTACTAATTTATTTTACCTTTTTATTTTTACACTGTGTTTTTTATTTATTTCTTTTTTATTGTGTCACTTTTATTCCTATTACAAGGAATGTAAACATCCCTTGTAATAGAAAAAAAGCATGACAGGTCCTCTTAAATATGAGATCAGGGGGGTCAAAAAGACCTCACATCTCATATTTACACTAAAATGCAATTGAAAAAAAAATAAAGTAAAAAAAAAAAATGTTGTCATTTAAAAAAACATAAAAAAAGAAATGGCCCTTTAAGAGCTATGCGCGGAAGTGACATTATGACGTCGCTTCCGCCCTGCAATGACATGGTGACGGGTGGCGGCCATCTTCCCCTCACTCAGCTCCAATCCACAGAAGGGACGACATCCGATCGCCTCTGCTGCTGCTGGTAAGCGGCGGAGGGCAGCGAAGCGCGGCGGGAGGGGGTGGCCCTTCTCCCGCCGCCAATAAAATTGATCTTGCGGCGAATCCGCCGCAGAGACCACTTTTATCTTGAAGCGGACCGCCCATTGAAGAAGCTAGCTGCTGCCATAACAACGATATCCCTCTTCAAAGTACCGACGTATAACGACGGTGGGGGCGGTTTGGAAGTGGTTATTGGTCGGTTTATTATAACAGTGAGAGACGGAATAACAACAAAAATATCCAGAAAAACGCATTTCAATAAAAGTTATAAATTGATTTGCATTTTAATGAGTGAAATAAGTATTTGACCCCCTTCACAAAACACGACTTAGTAGTTGGTGGAGAATCCCTTGTTGGTGATCACAGAGGTCAGACGTTTCTTGGAGTTGGCCTCCAGGTTCGCAAACATCTCAGGAGGGATTTTGTCCTCTCTGCAGATCCTCTCCAAGTCATTAAGGTTTCCAGGCTGATGTATGGTAATCGAACCTTCAGCTCCCTCCACATATTTTCTGTTTGATTAAGGTCTGGAGACTGGCTAGGCCACTCCAGGACTTAAATGTGCTTTTTCTTGAGCCACTCCTTTGTTGCCTTGGCCGTATGTTTGGGGTCATTGTCATGCTGGAAGACCCATCCATGACCCATTATCAATGCCCTGACTGAGGGAAGGAGGTTCTCACCCAAGATTTGATGGTACATGGCCCCGTCTATCGTCCCTTTGATGCGGTGGTTGTCCTGTCCTCTTAGCAGAAAACACCCCCAAAGCATAATATTTCCTCCTCCATGTATGATGGTGGGGGATGGTGTTCTTGGGGTCATAGGTCCTCCATGTATGACGGTGGGGGAGGGTGTTCTTGAGGTCATAGGACCTCCATGTATGATGGTGGGGGATGGTGTTCTTGGGGTCATAGGACCTCCATGTATGATGGTGGGGGATGGTGTTCTTGGGGTGATAGGACCTCCATGTATGACGATGGGGGATGGTGTTCTTGGGGTCATAGGACCTCCATGTATGAAGGTGGGGGATGGTGTTCTTGGGGTCATAGGTCCTCCATGTATGACGGTGGGGGATGGTGTTCTTGGGGTCATAGGTCCTCCATGTATGACGGTGGGGGAGGGTGTTCTTGGGGTCATAGGACCTCCATGTATGACGGTGGGGGAGGGTGTTCTTGGGGTCATAGGACCTCTATGTATGACGGTGGGGGATGGTGTTCTTGGGGTCATAGGTCCTCCATGTATGACGGTGGGGGATGGTGTTCTTGGGGTCATAGGACCTCCATGTATGACGGTGGGGGATGGTGTTCTTGGGGTCATAGGTCCTCCATGTATGACGGTGGGGGAGGGTGTTCTTGGGGTCATAGGTCCTCCATGTATGACGGTGGGGGAGGGTGTTCTTGGGGTCATAGGTCCTCCATGTATGACGGTGGGGGATGGTGTTCTTGGGGTCATAGGACCTCCATGTATGACGATGGGGGATGGTGTTCTTGGGGTCATAGGACCTCCATGTATGACGGTGGGGGATGGTGTTCTTGGGGTGATAGGTCCTCCATGTATGACGGTGGGGGAGGGTGTTTTTGGGGTGATAGGATCTCCATGTATGACGGTGGGGGAGGGTGTTTTTGGGGTGATAGGACCTCCATGTATGACGGTGGGGGAGGGTGTTTTTGGGGTGATAGGACCTCCATGTATTACGATGGGGGATGGTGTTCTTGGGGTCATAGGACCTCCATGTATGATGGTGGGGGATGGTGTTCTTGGGGTCATAGGACCTCCATGTATGATGGTGGGGGATGGTGTTCTTGGGGTGATAGGACCTCCATGTATGACGATGGGGGATGGTGTTCTTGGGGTCATAGGACCTCCATGTATGACGGTGGGGGATGGTGTTCTTGGGGTCATAGGTCCTCCATCTATGACGGTGGGGGATGGTGTTCTTGGGGTGATAGGACCTCCATGTATGACGGTGGGGGAGGGTGTTTTTGGGGTCATAGGACCTCCATGTATGACGGTGGGGGATGGTGTTCTTGGGGTCATAGGACCTCCATGTATGACAGTGGGGGATGGTGTTCTTGGGGTCATAGGACCTCCATGTATGACGGTGGGGGATGGTGTTCTTGGGGTCATAGGACCTCCATGTATGACGGTGGGGGAGGGGGTTCTTGGGGTCATAGGACCCCGATGTATGACAGTGGGGGAGGGTGTTCTTGGGTCATAGGTCCTCCATGTATGACGGTGGGGGAGGGTGTTCTTGGGGTCATAGGTCCTCCATGTATGACGATGGGGGATGGTGTTCTTGGGGTCATAGGTCCTCCATGTATGACGGTGGGGGAGGGTGTTCTTGGGGTCATAGGTCCTCCATGTATGATGATGGGGGATGGTGTTCTTGGGGTCATAGGACCTCCATGTATGATGGTGGGGGATGGTGTTCTTGGGGTCAAAGGACCTCCATGTATGATGGTGGGGGATGGTGTTCTTGGGGTCATAGGACCTCCATGTATGACGGTGGAGGAGGGTGTTCTTGGGGTCATAGGACCTCCATGTATGACGATGGGGGATGGTGTTCTTGGGGTCATAGGACCTCCATGTATGAAGGTGGGGGATGGTGTTCTTGGGGTCATAGGTCCTCCATCTATGACGGTGGGGGATGGTGTTCTTGGGGTCATAGGACCTCCATGTATGACGGTGGAGGAGGGTGTTCTTGGGGTGATAGGACCTCCATGTATTACGATGGGGGATGGTGTTCTTGAGGTCATAGGACCTCCATGTATGATGGTGGGGGATGGTGTTCTTGGGGTCATAGGACCTCCATGTATGATGGTGGGGGATGGTGTTCTTGGGGTGATAGGACCTCCATGTATGACGATGGGGGATGGTGTTCTTGGGGTCATAGGACCTCCATGTATGAAGGTGGGGGATGGTGTTCTTGGGGTCATAGGTCCTCCATCTATGACGGTGGGGGATGGTGTTCTTGGGGTGATAGGACCTCCATGTATGACGGTGGGGGATGGTGTTTTTGGGGTCATAGGACCTCCATGTATGACGGTGGGGGAGGGTGTTCTTGGGGTCATAGGACCTCCATGTATGACAGTGGGGGATGGTGTTCTTGGGGTCATAGGACCTCCATGTATGACGGTGGGGGATGGTGTTCTTGGGGTCATAGGACCTCCATGTATGACGGTGGGGGAGGGTGTTCTTGGGGTCATAGGTCCTCCATGTATGACGGTGGGGGAGGGTGTTCTTGGGGTCATAGGTCCTCCATGTATGACGATGGGGGAGGGTGTTCTTGGGGTCATAGGTCCTCCATGTATGACGGTGGGGGAGGGTGTTCTTGGGGTCATAGGACCTCCATGTATGACGGTGGGGGAGGGTGTTCTTGGGGTCATAGGACCTCCATGTATGACAGTGGGGGATGGTGTTCTTGGGGTCATAGGACCTCCATGTATGAAGGTGGGGGATGGTGTTCTTGGGGTCATAGGTCCTCCATCTATGACGGTGGGGGATGGTGTTCTTGGGGTCATAGGACCTCCATGTATGACGGTGGAGGAGGGTGTTCTTGGGGTGATAGGACCTCCATGTATTACGATGGGGGATGGTGTTCTTGAGGTCATAGGACCTCCATGTATGATGGTGGGGGATGGTGTTCTTGGGGTCATAGGACCTCCATGTATGATGGTGGGGGATGGTGTTCTTGGGGTGATAGGACCTCCATGTATGACGATGGGGGATGGTGTTCTTGGGGTCATAGGACCTCCATGTATGAAGGTGGGGGATGGTGTTCTTGGGGTCATAGGTCCTCCATCTATGACGGTGGGGGATGGTGTTCTTGGGGTGATAGGACCTCCATGTATGACGGTGGGGGATGGTGTTTTTGGGGTCATAGGACCTCCATGTATGACGGTGGGGGAGGGTGTTCTTGGGGTCATAGGACCTCCATGTATGACAGTGGGGGATGGTGTTCTTGGGGTCATAGGACCTCCATGTATGACGGTGGGGGATGGTGTTCTTGGGGTCATAGGACCTCCATGTATGACGGTGGGGGAGGGTGTTCTTGGGGTCATAGGTCCTCCATGTATGACGGTGGGGGAGGGTGTTCTTGGGGTCATAGGTCCTCCATGTATGACGATGGGGGAGGGTGTTCTTGGGGTCATAGGTCCTCCATGTATGACGGTGGGGGTGGGTGTTCTTGGGGTCATAGGACCTCCATGTATGACGGTGGGGGAGGGTGTTCTTGGGGTCATAGGACCTCCATGTATGACAGTGGGGGATGGTGTTCTTGGGGTCATAGGTCCTCCATGTATGATGGTGGGGGATGGTGTTCTTGGGGTCATAGGTCCTCCATGTATGATGGTGGAGGATGGTGTTCTTGGGGTCATAGGACCTCCATGTATGATGGTGGGGGATGGTGTTCTTGGGGTCATAGGACCTCCATGTATGACGGTGGGGGATGGTGTTCTTGGGGTCATAGGACCTCCATGTATGACGGTGGGGGATGGTGTTCTTGGGGTCATAGGACCTCCATGTATGACGGTGGGGGATGGTGTTCTTGGGGTCATAGGTCCTCCATGTATGATGGTGGGGGAGGGTGTTCTTGGGGTGATAGGACCTCCATGTATGACGATGGGGGATGGTGTTCTTGGGGTCATAGGACCTCCATGTATGAAGGTGGGGGATGGTGTTCTTGGGGTCATAGGTCCTCCATCTATGACGGTGGGGGATGGTGTTCTTGGGGTGATAGGACCTCCATGTATGACGGTGGGGGATGGTGTTTTTGGGGTCATAGGACCTCCATGTATGACGGTGGGGGAGGGTGTTCTTGGGGTCATAGGACCTCCATGTATGACAGTGGGGGATGGTGTTCTTGGGGTCATAGGACCTCCATGTATGACGGTGGGGGATGGTGTTCTTGGGGTCATAGGACCTCCATGTATGACGGTGGGGGAGGGTGTTCTTGGGGTCATAGGTCCTCCATGTATGACGGTGGGGGAGGGTGTTCTTGGGGTCATAGGTCCTCCATGTATGACGATGGGGGAGGGTGTTCTTGGGGTCATAGGTCCTCCATGTATGACGGTGGGGGTGGGTGTTCTTGGGGTCATAGGACCTCCATGTATGACGGTGGGGGAGGGTGTTCTTGGGGTCATAGGACCTCCATGTATGACAGTGGGGGATGGTGTTCTTGGGGTCATAGGTCCTCCATGTATGATGGTGGGGGATGGTGTTCTTGGGGTCATAGGTCCTCCATGTATGATGGTGGAGGATGGTGTTCTTGGGGTCATAGGACCTCCATGTATGATGGTGGGGGATGGTGTTCTTGGGGTCATAGGACCTCCATGTATGACGGTGGGGGATGGTGTTCTTGGGGTCATAGGACCTCCATGTATGACGGTGGGGGATGGTGTTCTTGGGGTCATAGGACCTCCATGTATGACGGTGGGGGATGGTGTTCTTGGGGTCATAGGTCCTCCATGTATGATGGTGGGGGAGGGTGTTCTTGGGGTCATAGCTCCTCCATGTATGACGGTGGGGGATGGTGTTCTTGAGGTCATAGGTCCTCCATGTATGAAGGTGGGGGATGGTGTTCTTGAGGTCATAGGTCCTCCATGTATGACGGTGGGGGATGGTGTTCTTGGGGTCATAGGACCTCCATGTATGACGGTGGGGGATGGTGTTCTTGGGGTCATAGGTCCTCCATGTATGACGGTGGGGGATGGTGTTCTTGGGGTCATAGGCAGCATTCCTCCTCCTCCTCCAAACACGTGGAGTTGAGTTGATGCCAAAGACCTCGATGTTGGTCTCCTCTGACCACAACACTTTCCCCCAGTTCTCCTCGGAATCATTCGATGTTCATTAGTAATCTTCAGACGTTCCTGTACATGTGATTTCCTGAGTAGGGGGACCTTGCGGGGGCTGCAGGATTTCAGTCCCTCGCGGTCTAGTGTGTTACCGATTGTTCTCTTGGTGACGATGGTCCCAGCTGAGATCATGGAGAAGATTTTCCCGTGTAGTTCTGGGCGGATTCCTCTCCGTTCTCCTGATCATTGGACCTCCACGAGGTGAGATCTTCCATGGAGCCCCAGACTGAGGGAGACTGACCGCTATTTTGTGTTTCTTCTATTTGTGAATAATCCCACCAACTGTTGTCACCTCTCACCAAGCTGCTTGGCGATGGTCTTGTAGCCCATTCCAGCCTTGTGTAGGTCTCCAATCTTCTCCCCGACATCCTTGGACAGATCTTTGGTCTCCATGGTGGAGAGATTGGAATCTGATTGATTGCTTCTATGGATGGGTGTCTTTTATATAGGTAACAAGCTGAGATTAGGAGCACTCCCATTAAGAGTGCTCATTATCTCTGCTCGTTACCTGTATAGAAGACACCTGGGAGCCCAGAAATCTTGCTGATTGATAGGGGATCAAATACTTATTTCACTCATTAAAATGCAAATCCATTTATAACTTTTTTGAAATGCGTTTTTCTGGGTATTTTTGTTGTTATTCCGTCTCTCACTGGTAAAATAAACCGACCAATAAAATTATAGACGATTGTTTGCCAGTGGGAAAATGTACAAAATCAGCAGCCAATCAAATACTTCCCCCCCCCCTCACTGTAAGTTGTACCTGTTTATCTGCAGTCCTCTATCCAAAGTGCAGAATTTATATAGTTTATCTGAGAGTTTAGAAAGCAGGGGGCGGAGAGCTGAAGTTACACCCTGCAGAGCTCAGTATGAGTTGTTTGGAGAGAAGGGAAAGCTCCCTTCACACAGCATAAAGGAACAGAGCTGAGGCTGTCAACCACAGGCTGTGTGCTGGAGCTCCCTCCTCGGTCACCTTTTTATCTCTTGCCATCAGGAAAACTTGTCAGAAGTGACTCATACAGATAGCAGAGGAAGGAGGCAGCAGACGGAAATGGCACTCAGTGCTCTGGACAGAGACAAATGCACGCTATAGAGGGATATGCTTTGTTCAGATTTCATGTCTGAGGTTTACAACCACTTTAACCAGTTCCCGACCGGCGCACGCCAATGTACGTCGGCAGAATGGCACGGGCAGGCATATTGGCGTACAGGTACGTCCATTTCTATATGCCGCCCTGCCATCACGTGCACATTGCTGGGGGCGCGCTCGCGTGCTGGACGGGGCCCCCGGGAGTCCGGTCGTGGGTCCCGCGGACTCAATCGCCGCAGGGATACCCGCGATTGTGGGTGTGTAATGATGTGGGGGATGGGGTATCACCGGTTGAGGCTGGTGGTGGGGGTGTAATGGTGTGGGGGATGGGGTATCACCGGTTCAGGCTGGTGGTGGGGGTGTAATGGTGTGGGGGATGGGGTATCACCGGTTGAGGCTGGTGGTGGGGGTGTAATGGTGTGGGGGATGGGGTATCACCGGTTCAGGCTGGTGGTGGGGGTGTAATGGTGTGGGGGATGGGATATCACCGGTTCAGGCTGGTGGTGGGGGTGTAATGGTGTGGGGGATGGGGTATCACCGGTTCAGGCTGGTGGTGGGGGTGTAATGGTGTGGGGGATGGGGTATCACCGGTTCAGGCTGGTGGTGGGGGTGTAATGGTGCGGGGGATGGGATATCACCGGTTCAGGCTGGTGGTGGGGGTGTAATGGTGTGGGGGATGGGGTATCACCAGTTCAGGCTGGTGGTGGGGGTGTAATGGTGTGGGGGATGGGGTATCACCGGTTCAGGCTGGTGGTGGGGGTGTAATGGTGTGGGGGATGGGATATCACTGGTTCAGGCTGGTGGTGGGGGTGTAATGGTGTGGGGGATGGGGTATCACCGGTTCAGGCTGGTGATGGGGGTGTAATGGTGTGGGGGATGGGATATCACCGGTTCAGGCTGGTGGTGGGGGTGTAATGGTGTGGGGGATGGGGTATCACCGGTTCAGGCTGGTGGTGGGGGTGTAATGGTGCGGGGGATGGGATATCACCGGTTCAGGCTGGTGGTGGGGGTGTAATGGTGTGGGGGATGGGGTATCACCGGTTCAGGCTGGTGGTGGGGGTGTAATGGTGCGGGGGATGGGATATCACCGGTTCAGGCTGGTGGTGGGGGTGTAATGGTGTGGGGGGTGGGGTCTCCATCTTCTGATGGCTCCTCCCAGTAGGATAATGCCCCATGTCACAAAGCTCCAATCATCTCACCACTGGACAATGAGGTCCCTGTCCTCCAATGGCCTCCACACTCACCACATCTCATCCAATAGAGCACCTTTGGGATGTGGTGGAACCTAAGCAAGGGGGACCTAATAAAGGCGGTCCAACCGGCTAATAGCAAGGGGGACCTAATAAAGTGCCCGGTGAGGGTATCTATATATATACACTTACATACACACATTATATGTGATTGCACCCATGTTCTCAGTAGCAGAATATGTTACCTTAATAATTTTGGAGGTCATGGCGTTGGGTTTGTACGGTGATGGGGCTCCGGTGTCTCTGCCAGAGATGGAAGCTCCGGGATTCTGCATCAGAAGATAAATCCGTCACACAAAGTACATATTTCATAAAATTCACCGATCAACCAACATAGAATTTTTGCACATTTGGGGGCATTTTCTTGGCGTGTTTTTGATAAGGAATAGATATTAGGAGGGGGCAGTGCCAGGAGACAAGGCCATCCAGCGCCCAGGGCAAAGATGCCGCACTGTGCCCCTCCCCTTTCTCTTAGGGTCAGGGCGCCCACACCGCTATACAATAAACCACTGTGCCCAGGGCAGCCGACCCTCCTGCCCACCTCTTGTCCTGGCCCTGGGGGAGGGGGGATGGGGGAGGACCAAGGTGGCTAAGAAATTACACTAGAAATCCATTGAAGTCTATTGGGACCAAAATGTCTCAATGAATCTCATGTATCTTTTTTTAGCTTCCGCGTTTCCTGTCCCCATAGAATATAATGGGATGTCGAGTGCTGAAGTGCTTTACATGGATCAAGTGGCTGCATTTATTATCTTCTTTAGGCTTCTTTGTTCTTATTTTCTTCTAATGATCCTGCTAATAACACACCACTCATCCGACAACACTCCCTCCCCATTATCTACAGCGTCTGACAAAAGTAAGTACACCCCTCACATTTCTGTAAATCTTTTCTTCTCTCTTTTCATGTGACAACACTGAAGAAATGACACTTGTCTACAATGTAAAGTAGTGAGTGTACAGCTTGTATAACAGTGTAAATTTCCTGTCCCCTCAAAATAACTCAACACACAGCCATTCATGTCTAAACCGCTGGCAACAAAAGTCAGTACACCCCTAAGTGAAAATCTCCAAATTGGACCCAATTAGCCATTTTCCCTACACGTTGTCATGTGACTCATTAATGTTACAAGGTCTCAGGTGTGAATGGGGAGCAGGTGTGTTAAATTTGGTGTTATCGCTCTCACTCTCTCATACTGGTCACTGGAAGTACAACATGGCACCTCATAGCAAAGAACTCTCTGAGGATCTGAAAAAAAGAATTGTTGCTCTACATAAAGATGGCCTAGGCTATAAGAAGATTGCCAAGACCCTGAAACTGAGCTGCAGCACGGTGGCCAAGGCCATACAGCGGTATAACAGGACAGGTTCCCCTCAGAACAGGCCTCGCCATGGTCCACTAAAGAAGTTGAGGTCACGTGATCAGCGTCATATCCAGAGGTTGTCTTTGGGAAATAGATGTATGAGTGCTGCCAGCATTGCTGCAGAGGTTGTAGGGGTGGGGGGTCAGCCTGTCATTGCTCAGACCATACGCCGCACATTGCATCAAATTGGTCTGCATGGCTGTCGTCCCAGAAGGAAGCCTCTTCTGAAGATGATGCACAAGAAAAACCACAAACAGTTTGCTAAAAACAAGCAGACTAAGGCGATGGATTACTGGAACCATGTCCTGTGGTCTGATGGGACCAAGATAAAGGTATTTGGTGTCAGATGGTGACAAGCGTGTGTGGGGGCAACCAGGTGAGGAGGACAAAGACAAGTGTGTCTTGTCTACAGTCAGGCATGGTGGTGGGGGTGTCATGGTCTGGGGCTGCATGAGTGCTGCCGGCACTGGGGGGCTACAGATCATTGAGGGCAAGGCCTTCTTATATACATAGGAGGAGTCTGTGATACTTATGTACATGGGAGGAGCCTGTGATTCTTATGTCAAAGGGAGGAGCCTGTGATACTTATGTACATGGGAGGAGCCTGTCATACTTATGTACATGGGAGGAGTCTGTGATACTTATGTCCATGGGAGGAGCCTGTGATTCTTATGTACATGGGATTTTTTTACTTTTTTATTTTTAATAAATGTGCAAAGATTTTAAACAAACTTCTCTCATGTTGCAATTATGGGGGAATCCTTTGTAGAATTTTGAGGAAAATAATGAATTGAATTCATTATGGAATAAGGCAGTAAAATAACAAAATGTGGCTCGCTTTGCCACCCCCCTCCCACACACTGTGCGAGAGTCAGGAGGATGCTTGTGAACTCTGCAGGCTCTGCTTGTGTGGTGTAATCAATGCACGAGCAGAAAGAGGGATATGAGGTGTCTACTGACAGCTCACATCCTATGCGATGGGTCACACCTGGCAGGAATCTGCAGACCTTTTCTATACAGGATACTGACACATTTCCTTTGTAAGTCAGGTACAGACCTGCACTAGTTTCTTTTTCACTCTGAAACAGAAACTGGCAAAGGTGACATAGATAAACCTGGTTAATGTGGCGCACTCCTCTTTTGACAGATTTCTGTGCCATTATAATGGTGCAGGAAGCTTAATTCCCCAGCCAAATTTTATTCTCTGGGGGTCTCTGCAATTAGAAAATGTATATTGTTAACTAATCTTCAGGCCTAAAATGTGCAAGAACAAAATAAAAGAAAAGAAAGTGTGCAAAAAATGGAAAAAAATGGCACCGGCAGAATAGTTATCTATGGTAATTATTGCGTTTTTTGTTATTTATATTTATTTATTTTTTTATATTATACTTTTTTTTTTTGTATATATATATATATATATATATATATATATATATATATATATATATATATATATATATATAAATAACAAAAAATAAGTATAATATAAAAAAATTAATTAAAAAAATAAGGAAGAAAATGTATAATATAAAAACAAAAATAAAAAAGTATAATATTAAAAAAATGTATAATGAATATATATATATATATATATATATATATATATATATATATATATATATATATATATATATATATAAATAAAATACATTTTGTTTATATTTAACTTTTTTTTATTTATTTTTTTATATTATACGTTTTCTTAATTATTTTTTCATTATTTTTTAATATTATACTTTTATATATATATATATATATATATATATATATATATATATATATATATATATATATATATATATATATATATATATAGAGATAGATAGATAGATAGATAGATAGCGATAGATATATATATAAAATAACAAAAAAAAGTATAATATAAAAAAAAAATATTACCGTAATAAAAAGGTATAATATAAAGAAAATGTATTATATATTTAATATATATATATATATATATATATATATATATATATATTTATATATATGTATATATATATATATATATTTTTTATATTATACAATTTTGTTATTTTCACAGCGCCATTCATTGCAATATTACTAATAGTGTATTGTATACCAGATAGTTCTTGTTCAGGATAAGTTGAGCAGCAGCAGGTACAACCCCCCTCACCTGCAGCATAGTGGTATGGTCCAAGGAGAAGGTCTGGTATCTGAAGGGAACATAGACGGTCTCTTTGGGTCTCAGGTACAGTTGGGGTGACGGACTCTGCTGATTGATGTGAAACATATTCTCCTCTATGGGGGTTGTTGTGTTTGTCAGTTGTTTAAAATATCTCCACTCCTGTGTGTCCACGATCACCCTGAAAAAAAAACAAAAAAACTATCGCATCAATAATGAACATATGGCAATGGGCTCCATTCACAAAGCGGTATCTTACCGCATCCGAGTAACTGGTAAGACACCACACAGCGTTTTTCAAAAAGAATCTTTTGCCATTTACTAAACCACTACTAAAATGCGCTATTTTAGGAAGTCATATAGTATTTTACTGCTGGTGATAGCTGGCATCCTTAATAAACACTTGTAAATAGCTGGTTGCTAAGGATCAGGCAGCCGCCAGCGTCCTTAACAACCAGTAAAAAACATGTAGCCGCAAGTAAAAAGTCCTCGTCCATATAGACAAAGTTCCAGTCCTCTCCTCCAATCCCTACACTGGCTCTCCATCGCCCAGCGAATTTAATTCAAAATACTAATGACAACATACAAAGCCATTCACAACCTTGTCTCCAAATATCACCCAAACCGTCCTCTCCGCTCTTCTCAAGACCTCCTCCTCTCAAGCTCTCTCGTCTCCTCCTCCCATGCTCGTCTCCAGGATTTCTCCAGAGCCTCTCCAATCCTCTGGAACTCGCTACCTCAACCTGTCCGACTATCCCCTACTCCTTCTACCTTCAGGCGATCCCTGAAAACTCATCTCTTCAGGGAAGCCTATCACGTCTCCAACTAATCTCCTACCACTTCCATCAGCTCATTCCTCACATTTACAACCTCTTGTACCACCTGCCCCCACCCTATTAGATTGTAAGCTCTTCTGAGCAGGGCTCTCTTTATCCTCTTGTATTTTATTGTATAATAACTGAATTGTCTCCCTTTTATATTGTATTATATATAATATATATGTATTACATATAAGCCCTGCGCAAACTGTTGGCACTATATAAATCCTGTATAATAATAATAATAATAATAATAAATACAGTAAACAACATGGTTGTTAAGAAGCGGGGCGGCCGCCGTGTCCTTAACAACCGATGAGTAATCAGCTGTCAGCGGGGTTCCCTGCAGACAGTTGAATGTAAAAAATAAACAAAACACTTGCTGGCAATGAATAATTAAGAAAAAAAGCATCGTACCAGGCGCATCTATGCCTTGTATGGGGGGGGGGGGGGGTACACGCTGTTTTTTTTCTTAATTTTTCATTGCTGACATTTTATTTTTATTTTTTTAATACAGCTGATTACTCATTGGTTGTTAAGGACGTGGCAGTTTACTGGTTGTTAAGGATGCCAACGGCTGCCGGTTAATTAATTAATATCGCATGCCACTACTTATTTACCGCATGCATCTATTTATTTCCTTTTGTGAATTGACTTTAACTCCTGTTTTATGCGATATTTAATGAGAGTTTTAGCTTTATGCTGTAAATATCACATAATAGTGCATTTTTCATTTTTAGGATCTCAAGCAGTATTATAAAAGATACCTAAACTCCTAAATAGCGCATGTGACCTGCTCTTGTGCATGGACCCCAATGTCATCCCAAGAGGACCTGTCATTGTGCAATACCCAGGAAGCGGGCAGAGAAAGTACATGAGCAATGTCTCAGTGCAGGTGAAGGGCATCGGTTTACCGCCCAGCCCCAGTGCGGGCAGCCTGTAAAACTCAATCAGAGGCTGAAAGCTGCTGCGGCTGAACAGTACTACTAACTTTTAGGGCAGTATGCTCCCAGGGACGAATGCTGGGAACAGTCATCCCTGGACGCATATTGTGCAAAGTGCACTGCACTCACACTGTATTTGCATGCATGTACTTATCATTAACTGCTTCTGGACCGCCCCACCCAGATATAATGCGGCAGGGCCGCCCTCCTGAGAGGCAGACCGACATTTTCTGCCTCTCCTGAGAACGATCGGAGGGTCCCAGCGGACGTCGCGTCTGCTGGATCCGCCGATTGGCTCCTGCTGCATCTCAGCGGGAGTGGATCACCGGCACGTGCCCACGCCCCCCCCCCCCCAAACCCCATGCACAAAATCACGTACATGTACGTGATTTCAAGCAGGGTGGGGGGGGGGCGTGGGCACGAGTCGGTGACCCGCTCCCGCTGAGATGCAGCAGGAGCCAATCGGCGGATCCAGCAGACGCGACGTCCGCTGGGACCCTCCGATCGTTCTCAGGAGAGGCAGAAAATGGCGGTCTGCCTATGTAAAGAAGGCAGATCGCCGTTCTGCCAGAGTGGAAGATGGAGATCTTGTGTTTCTGCTAAGCAGGAACACAGATCTGTGTCTTCCCCCAGTCAAAGCACCTCCCCCCACACGGTTAGAAAGCACTTCCTAGGGACACACTTAACCCTTTGATCGCCCTAGATGTTAACCCCTTCCCTACCACCAAAGCTCCATTCGTGAAAAAAAAGGGCATCATTTTTTATTTATTTTTTTGGGTACAACGTCGCACGAGGGCGCAATTGTCAGTTAAAGTAGCGCAGTGCCGTATCGCAAAAAATGGCCTGGTCACGAAGAGGGGGGGGGGGGGGGGTGTCAAACCTTCCGGGGCTGAAGTGGTTAAATTCTATATTGGACTCTAGCTTCACTGTAAAGTTATGAGAGTGATGAGGGGTGGCAGGCTTATGCCCCGTACACACGATCCGAAAATCGTACGGAAAACACCGCGTTCGAATCGATCGTACGATAATCGGATCGTTAGTACAGTGCTTTCGAGAGCCGATTAGAACAGTTCATCCGATATTATTCTATCGGACATGCACGGAAATTTTTTTCGTACGATGCCAGATCGTACGATTTTCGTTTAATCAGTACAGCTATCGTTCGAAAATGCAATACAAATGCATTACAACACATGACATCACTTCCGAATTTTTTTTCTGTCGTGCGGGAATTTTCGTGACTTTAGTAAACTCATCAGATTCGATCTGAGATTAGCATGCAATAAAAAACGGACGGTCATTCGTCCGATAATCTCATCGTGTGTATGGGGCATTAGACTAAGCTCCATCGCTCTGACAGGTCTGGCACACCTGTGTGTAGATGACAGGTCCTCACCAATCATTGCACACCTGTGTGTAGATGACAGGTCCTCACCAATCATTGCACACCTGTGTGTAGATGACAGGTCCTAACCAATCATTGCACACCTGTGTGTAGATGACCGGTCCTCACCAATCATTGCACACCTGTGTGTAGATGACAGGTCCTCACCAATCATTGCACACCTGTGTGTAGATGACAGGTCCTCACCAATCATTGCACACCTGTGTGTAGATGACAGGTCCTCACCAATCATTGCACACCTGTGTGTAGATGACAGGTCTTCGCCAATCATTGCACACCTGTGTGTGGATGATAGGTCCTCGCCAATCATTGCACACCTGTGTGTAGATGACAGGTCCTCACCAATCATGGCACACCTGTGTGTAGATGACAGGTCCTCACCAATCATTGTACACCTGTGTGTAGATGACAGGTCCTCACCAATCATGGCACACCTGTGTGTAGATGACAGGTCCTCGCCAATCATTGCACACCTGTGTGTAGATGACAGGTCCTCACCAATCATGGCACACCTGTGTGTAGATGACAGGTCCTCGCCAATCATTGCACACCTGTGTGTGGATGATAGGTCCTCGCCAATCATTGCACACCTGTGTGTAGATGACAGGTCCTCACCAATCATGGCACACCTGTGTGTAGATGACAGGTCCTCGCCAATCATTGCACACCTGTGTGTAGATGACAGGTCCTCACCAATCATGGCACACCTGTGTGTAGATGACAGGTCCTCGCCAATCATTGCACACCTGTGTGTAGATGACAGGTCCTCACCAATCATTGCACACCTGTGGGTAGATGACAGGTCCTCACCAATCATGGCACACCTGTGTGTAGATGACAGGTCCTCGCCAATCATTGCACACCTGTGTGTAGATGACAGGTCCTCGCCAATCATTGCACACCTGTGTGTAGATGTCAGGTCCTCACCAATCATTGCGCACCTGTGTGTAGATGACAGGTCTTCTCCAATCATTGCACACCTGTGTGTGGATGATAGGTCCTCACCAATCATGGCACACCTGTGTGTAGATGACAGGTCCTCGCCAATCACTGCACACCTGTGTGTAGATGACAGGTCTTCACCAATCATTGCACACCTGTGTGTAGATGACAGGTCTTCACCAATCATTGCACACCTGTGTGTAGATGTCAGGTCCTCACCAATTATGGCACACCTGTGTGTAGATGTCAGGTCCTCACCAATCATGGCACACCTGTGTGTAGATGTCAGGTCCTCACCAATCATTGCACACCTGTGTGTAGATGACAGGTCCTCACCAATCATGGCACACCTGTGTGTAGATGTCAGGTCCTCACCAATCATGGCACACCTGTGTGTAGATGACAGGTCCTCACCAATCATTGCACACCTGTGTGTAGATGACAGGTCCTCACCAATCATGGCACACCTGTGTGTAGATGTCAGGTCCTCACCAATCATGGCACACCTGTGTGTAGATGACAGGTCCTCACCAATCATGGCACACCTGTGTGTAGATGACAGGTCCTCACCAATCATTGTACACCTGTGTGTAGATGACAGGTCATCTTTAGGCAGTGGAGAATCGGTACAGGAAAGGTCTTACCTGAGGTCTGCGTGATCGGTCTCGATGGAGATGGTGTACTGCACGTTGTACGGGTTTTTCAGCTGAAACTCGAAGAATTCGGCGGTGCCCAGAGTGGCGTAGACGGTGTAATTTGAGGTAATGGCCTGATTCAGCATACCGGAGATACACTCTGCTTTGGTGCGCTCTCTGTACGCTTCAATGATCTGCAAATCTCTGGTGTGCTGAGTGCGCTCCTCGCGTGCAGACTGGAGACGGAGAAAAAAAAAAGACAAACAGCTCAATAGACACTCCTCTATAAAACATCTGAGGAGCGGCCACTCGTGGCATGGAATATATTAAAAGGCAACTCCACCCAAAATCTACAGATCAGTTCTGAGAGAGCTTCTACAATCTCAGAAATTACAGTACAGTAAAACCTCGGATTGCGAGTAACGCGGTTTACGAGCGTTTCGCAATACGAGCCTTTTTTTTTTTAAATCGTGACTCGATTTGCGAGCGTTGTTTCGCAAGTCGAGCCAAATTCAAGACTCTGGGGTGTGCAGTAACGCATGTGGCCAGAGATGGGGCACCTGAGACACTCGGAGACCATGCGGAGACGCTCAGAGGCACTCAGTTCCTGAGTGTCTCCGAGTGTCTCTAGTTCCCCCCCCACCTCTAGCCCCATGCGGTACTACATGTACTAGCAGTGACACTGAAACAGATTATCTGAGTTTCCATTGATTCCTATGCGGAAACTCGCTTTGATATACGAGTGCTTTGGATTACAAGCATTCTTCCGGGAACAAATTCTGCTCGTAATCCGAGGTACTACTGTAATTTTTGTGTCTGTTCCCTCCAACAGACCTGAAGATCAGAAACAAGGATGAGGGCGCCACTCGTCTTGTCCAATTAAAGTCTAGTAAGTGACAAGGAGAAGGATCCAACATGTTTCAGGGGTTAGAAGTACCCCTTCCTCAGGGCTTGGATTCTGGCTGCTAGAAACATAAAATCATAGAAAAGCGGCAGTATAAAAAGATCAAGTGGTCTATTAAGCCTGCCCACATTTTTTATCTGTACACACACACACACACACATTTGCCGACCAGCAATGTACCCATACGTAGCTGGACTTCAAGTGGTTATACAGCTGCAGGCATCACCCCGGGACCATTTTTAGAGCTCCTAGTTGGCTCTCTAACAAAGAGATGGCCCCTGCCCCCACCTATAACTGGCCTTCACATAAAGGAGCAGATGGAAAGGCCAGCGCATGAAAGAAAAAACCAGAGAACATTCCATAGCTCAACTCACTAACCAGTCTGCTGACCAACCAAATTAACCTGCCCAACAGTCTGTGTTATAAACAGGGGTTTAGTTAGCACACATTTGCAAACGCATGCGTAAGCTGCAAGGCCTCTTCACAGCACCCTGTGTCTGCTTGCAGTCCTACCGCTACTGAATTTATGAGGGTCTCCACATTTGGAACACATGCATTCTAATGGATAGATGAGGGGCAGGTGGGCCAGGAGGTAGACCATTCCCTCTTAAAGACACAGGAGCAGACTGGACACCCAGCACAGAGCTTACGCGTGCGTTTGCAAATGCGTGCCAACTAAACCCCCGTTTTTAATGCAGGCTGTTGGAAAGGCTAATCTAGTTGGTGAGCCGACTGCTTGGTGAGATGAGCTAAGGAATGTTCTCTGGTTTTGTCTCTCATGCGTTTGTTCTTCCATGTACTCCTTGCTGTGAAGGCCAGATATAGCTGGGGGCAGGGGCAATCTCTTTGTTACTGATGTATATTTGGTCAGGGGACACACTGGGCCCCTTTGCTGCCATTGTGTTATGTGCTGGGTGTCCAGTGTGTCCATGTGCCTTTAAGGAGGACTGGGCTACCTCCAGGCCTACCTGCCCCCAGGGGCAGACTGACAACTCATGGGGCCCCCGGGCAATAGGAGATTATGGGGCCTCCCAGGTAATCAGACATTATGGGGCCACACAGTATACACAAACACACACATACACAGTATACAATCACACAGTATACACAGACATGTTTCTATTGGCTGAGAAGGTACTGGAGAGGTGGGGCAGCTATAATCTCTGGATTTTTAGACCAAAAGGATGTCGGTAAGGGACATTTCAGAGACAGATGTAAAAAAAAAAAAAGATTTTTACATACTGTCCCTGGTTTTACTGATGCTGGCAACCCTGATGGGGCCCCCTAGTGGCATGGGGCCCTCGGGCAGTGCCCGAGTAGCCAAATGGTCAGTCTGCTCCTGCCTGCCCCTGATCTATCCATTAGGATGCATGTGCTCCCACTGTGGAGACGCTGATAATTTCAGTAGTGTTAGGACTGCAAGCATACACAGGGTGCCGTGAAGAGGCCTTGCAGCTTATGCATGCACTTGCAAAATGTGTGCTAACTAATCCCCTGTTTTTTAATGCAGGCTGTTGGGCAGGTTAATTCGGTTGGTCAGCGAACTGGTTGGTGAGTTGAGCTAAGGAATGTTCTCTGGTTTTGGCTTTCAGTTGGCTCTCTAGTAAACACAATCCTAGTGGCAAACTAGCCGATGGATTGCTTTTACAAGCAGCGGGAGTGCCCCCCCCCCCCCACAACCTTTCCCGGCTTGCTCAGGCTCTCCCGCCTCACGGGGAGACCAGAGCGGCCAGCTGCCACTTATATCGGGTAAACTGGAACAGCTAGGGAAGAGATACATTCTTTTGTGGGTGTAAAAGGTTCACCAAGGGGACATATCTTCCAATGAAACGTCAAAGTTTGGATTTCTGTTCACTTCCTGTTGTGTTCTCCAGGACAGGAAGTGAGGGAAAATGCCCCCTAATGGGCCAGAAATAAGAACTTCCCATCACCCAGTTGACTTCCCTCATTGTTACCAGAATACGCTGACGATTCAAGCCCCTTTCTACTCCTCATGTAGTCTTTCTAAGGAATTTCATCCAGACTGAATCACGAGCCCTGACGAAGGAGGCATTTTCTCAGGAAACGTGTTAAATGTATCTACTTATCTCAATCAAAAAAAATAAAAAATATTTTAAACAAATCACCAAGTGAGATAAACCTTTTACTGGACGTGTCGAACCCCACACCCAAAAAAATAAAGACCTGACAGAAACCCCAAAAATGTTTAATGCTGGAGGTACCTAAAAAACAAGGAGAGTTACATTATAAAGAATGACTCTTTTTTTGCCGCCAGCCGTCAGGAATAAAATGCCAACATTTAGATTTTGTTGAAATTAATCTGATCAGTTACAGATTTACAATTTGTGCAGAAATGAAGCAATTTCTCCGGGGCTGCACGTTACCTAATGTATTCCCGGGCTGTACGCTGCACCTAATCACGACTCAGCCGGCAGTTACATTTAATTCTCAATATCCATTAACAAATCTGTGGAGACGGCTCAGGAATGTACGATGATTAATACAGAAGAAATGACCTGATCGTTTTTACAAACTCTTGTAATTTACTCACATGGAAAATTGCATCTCCACAGTAAAGGAATGTTATATTCTTAGCGGCAGATGGCCGGCTCGCCAACGGGAAACGTGTTTTAATTCCCTAGATGATGAAATTGCAATATTTCTGCAAGGAACTTAAAGCCCTAATTAAGACAGAAGGTTTGATTTTGGATGACGTGTGGAAGACTGAGAACCTCCGTCTGAGTTTTATTACTCAAAGTTTTCAGGAGAAAGTTTTGTTGATGGTCCAAATAAAGTTTATACCCCACAGTAGATGTGTAAATAATGCTGCCCCCAAAGGGGCCAATGTAGAATAGCAGGTTCTTTCCCAAAGCTGTGCATAGGCAGCCAGGCACACAGCAACATCCAACCTCAATAATCAGTGCAGAGCTTGTCTTTCTGGAATTTTATTTCTAAAGAACTTGGGAGGGGGTGGCATGGAATATTCCAACTTTCATATCTGCTTGTATGAGGACACTTCACTTTGCTCAGTCTCCCTGAATAGTCTGAATCACTTTCTAAGTCCTCTCTTTAGAAGCATTCCCAGCTAGGAATTCTATAGGATTGTCCACCCAGAACAGAGATCTCCAAACTGCAGCCCTTTGCTTGCTTTTATCTGGACCTTTATTCCCCCCACTCTTAGCAACAGTGGTGCATAGTTCCTGCCACTGACACTGATGATGGGACACTATTCATCCCAATGACACCAATGATGGGGCACTATTCCTTCCATTGACACCAATGATGGTGCACTATTTTTCCCACTGATACCAATGATGGGGCACTATTCCTTCTTTAGACACCAATGATGGCACACTATTCCTTCCATTGACACCAATGATGGCGCACTATTCCTTCCATTGACACCAATGATGGTGCACTATTTCTCCCATTGACACCAATTATGGGGCACTATTTCTTTCACTGATACCAATGATAGGGCACTATTGTTCCCATTGGCACGAATGATGGGACACTATTCCTCCTATTGACACCAATGATGGGACACTATTCCTTCCATTGACACCAATGATGGTGCACTATTCCTCCTATTGACACCAATGATGGCACACTATTTCTCTCATTGACACCAATGATGGGGCACTATTCATCCCAATGACACCAATGATGGGGCACTATTCCTTCCATTGACACCAATGATGGTGCACTATTTTTCCCACTGATACCAATGATGGCACACTATTCCTTTCATTGACACCAATGATGGGGCACTATTGTTCCCATTGGCACGAATGATGGAGCACTATTCCTCCTATTGACACCAATGATGGCGCACTATTCCTTCCATTGACACCAATGATGGTGCACTATTTATCCCATTGACACCAATGATGGGGCACTATTTCTTTCACTGATACCAATGATAGGGCACTATTGTTCCCATTGGCACGAATGATGGGACACTATTCCTCCTATTGACACCAATGATGGCGCACTATTCCTTCCATTGACACCAATGATGGTGCACTATTCTTCCTACTGACACCAATGATGGCGCACTATTCCTCCTATTGACACCAATGATGGCACACTATTTCTCTCATTGACACCAATGATGGGGCACTATTCCTTCCATTGACACCAATGATGGGGCACTATTCCTCCCACTGATACCAATGATAGGGCCCTATTGTTCTCATTGGCACGAATGATGGTGCATTACTCCTCCCATTCACACCAATGATGGGGCACTATTCCTCCCAATGACACCAATGATGGGGCACAATTGCTCCCACTGACACCAATAATGGCCCACTATTCCTTCCATTGACACCAATGATGGGGCACTAGTCCTCCTATTGACACCAATGATGGCGCAATATTCCTTCCACTGACATCAAAATACATTTTTTGTCCCATCTTGGAGTCATTGGAAGGAATTGTGCCCACATCTTTGGTGTCATTGGGAGGAATTGTGCCCCATCTTGGTTTCATTGGGGGGAATTGTGCCCCCATCTTGGAGTCATTGGGAGGAATTGTGCCCCATCTTGGTTTCATTGGGGGGAATTGTGCCCCATCTTGGAGTCATTGGGAGGAATTGTGCCCCATCTTGGTTTCATTGGGGGGAATTGTGCCCCATCTTGGTTTCATTGGGGGGAATTGTGCCCCATCTTGGTTTCATTGGGGGGAATTGTGCCCCATCTTGGAGTCATTGGGAGGAATTGTGCCCCATCTTGGAGTCATTGGGAGGAATTGTGCCCCATCTTGGAGTCATTGGGAGGAATTGTGCCCCATCTTGGAGTCATTGGGAGGAATTGTGCCCACATCTTTGGTGTCATTGGGAGGAATTGTGCCCCATCTTGGTTTCATTGGGGGGAATTGTGCCCCATATTGGTTTCATTGGGAGGAATTGTGCCCCCATCTTGATGTCATTGGGAGGAATTGTGCCCACATCTTTGGTGTCATTGGGAGGAATGGTCTCCCATCCTTAGTTACATTTGGAGGAACTATGCCCCTTTGCTGGTGACAGTAAATTAAATAGTGCCCCGAGACCTGGATAAAAGCAAGCAAAGGGCCACATCCAGCCCCTGGGTTGCAGTCTGGAGACGGCTGGTCTAGTAGATGTCTATAGGGATTGACTGCACCGCAGGCACATCCAGGAAAAGCTTGAAAAAGGATTTGAACACTGCAGTGGACCACAGCCACGGGATAAAGGTAAGTGTGCACCTGGGAAAAGGGGACCTGCCATATGTACCAACAGTAACCAGCAGCTGCCAAGTAAGTATACTGTACACCTAGGCGGAGAAGAGGGCTTAGGGACAGGGTGGGGGTAACTGCACCATGTCTAATACACACTTATTTTTGACATTGCTCCCCTCCACTCTTCTTCTACAATAAGGAGGTTCACTGACCGAGGGTTTTTCTTACCAATAAGAATGATTTTCCATTGATGAGGTTCTCTTGTGACTCGATCTGTCTGACCGCCATCATTCTCTCCATCTTGCGTCTATAAGAGGCATCGGCCTCGCTGTTTGGCTGCTGGTAGGCCATGCTAGCCTCCTTCGTCCGGCTGTACAACATGGACGCCAATTCGCCGTCTAAGTCGGCCAGCTTCTGAGCCTGGGAAACATTCTTCTTGGCTGAAGGCACATAAACGAGGACATTCAGTAAAGACGATCACTGCGCTCAATCACACAATGACTCGCCATTAGATTTAATTGAGCCTGAAGAGACTTATCAAACGCGCGGTAATAAGCGCAGCCTTGGAACAAGGTAAGTCGCTTTGTGTGCGCCTGGCCTTTGCAATAAGTGTAATTAGGCGCGATTGTCAGGCCTTGTTGGAGTATGCACCGCTTTACACTGAGACCATTTCTTCCTTTTGCCAAGAACATGTATGGCTCCCATTGTCTGCGAAAATTTGGATCGCTTCATCATTTGTCACATAAATCCCCTTTATACAGCTTATAATCATACAGCAGCTGTATTACGTCGGGTTCTATGGTGAAAATTAGATTTTTTTCAAATTTAATATAATAAATGATGGTTTTTTACATCTATAAATATGATCAATTACACCTTAATCGACATTTATCAACGGTCACTGACAGCTGCCAACCCTCAACAGAAAGGCGGCTGATTGCAGAATTCCCGTCCACTATACAGATCTCCCAACCCCCACCCCGTACAATCCAGAACAAGAGACTAAGGCCTCGTTCATGTGGACTTAAAGTGGAACTCCGATCTAGAACTAGCGAAGCTTAAAACGGCTCCCCCCCCCCCCCCCCACAGTATCTCACAAAAGTAAGTACACCCCTCACATTTGTGTAAATCTTTTCTTCTATCTTTTCATGTGACAACACTGAAGAAATGACACTTGTCTACAATGTAAAGTAGTGAGTGTACAGCTTGTATAACAGTGTACATTTCCTGTCCCCTCAAAATAACTCAACACACAGCCATTAATGTCTAAACCGCTGGCAACAAAAGTGAGTACACCCCCTAAGTGAAAATGTCCAAATTGGGCTCAATTAGCCATTTTCCCTCCCCGGTGTCATGTGACTCGTTAGTGTTACAAAGTCTCAGGTGTGAATGGGGAGCAGGTGTGATAAATTTGGTGTTATCGCTCTCTCACTCTCTCATACTGGTCACTGGAAGTACAACATGGCACCTCATGGCAAAGAACTCTCTGAGGATCTGAAAAAAAATAATTGTTGCTCTACATAAAGATGGCCTAGGCCAGTGATGGCGAACCTTGGCACCCCAGATGTTTTGGAACTACATTTCCCATGATGCTATGGGACTCTGTAGTGTACTGGAGCATCATGGGAAATGTAGTTCCAAAACATCTGGGGTGCCAAGGTTCGCCATCACTGGCCTAGGCTATAAGAAGATTGCCGAGACCCTGAAACTGAGCTGCAGCACGGTGGCCAAGACCATACAGCGGTATAACAGGACAGGTTCCCCTCAGAACAGGCCTCGCCATGGTCCACCAAAGAGGTTGAGGTCACGTGCTCAGCGTCATATCCAGAGGTTGTCTTTGGGAAATAGACGTATGAGTGCTGCCAGCATTGCTGCAGAGGTTGTAGGGGTGGGGGGGTCAGCCTGTCAGTGCTCAGACCATACGCCGCACACTGCATCAAATTGGTCTGCATGGCTGTCATCCCAGAAGGAAGCCTCTTCTAAAGATGATGCACAAGAAAGACTGTAAACAGTTTGCTGAAGACAAGCAGACTAAGGATATGGATTACTGGAACCACGTCCTGTGGTCTGATGAGACCAAGATAAAGGTATTTGGTGTCAGATGGTGACAAGCGTGTGTGGGGGCAACCAGGTGAGGAGGACAAAGACAAGTGTGTCTTGTCTACAGTCAGGCATGGTGGTGGGAGTGTCATGGTCTGGGGCTGCATGAGTGCTGCCGGCACTGGGGGGCTACAGATCATTGAGGGGACCATGAATGCCAACATGTACTGTGACATACTGAAGCAGAGCATGATCCCCTCCCTTCAGAGACTGGACCGCAGGGCAGTATTCCAACATGATAACCACCCCAAACACACCTCCAACACCACCACTGCCTTGCAAAAGAAGCTGAAGGTAAAAGTGATGAACTGGCCAATCATGTCTCCAGAACTAAACCCTATTGATCATCTGTGGGACATCCTCAGACGTAAGGTGGAGGAGCGCAAGGTCTCCAACATCCACCAGCTCTGTGATGTCATCATGGGGGAGGGGAAGAGGACTCCAGTGACAACCTGTGAAGCTCTGGTGACCTCCATGCCCAAGAGGGTGAAGGCAGTGCTGGAAAATAATGGTGGCCACACAAAATATTGACACTTTGGGCCCAATTTGGACATTTTCCCTTAGGGGTGTACTGACTTTTGTTGCCAGTAGTTTAGACATTAATGGCTGTGTGTTGAGTTATTTTGAGAGGACAGGAAATTTACACTGTTATACAAGCTGTACACTCACTACTTTACATTGTAGACAAGTGTCATTTCTTCAGTGTTGTCACATGAAAGGGAGAGAAGAAAAAATTTACACAAATGTGACTGAGGGGTGTACTTACTTTTGTGACATACTTTATATTACTGCCCTGTAATAGGAAGATGCCTATACTTACCTATTTGCAGGGCACTCCGGTCTGGTCACATGATCATCTCCCAGTGACAGCTTCAGGGGAGAGGAGGGACAGCCGACAACGGATGCCCCCTAGTAAGTCTATGAGTGATGTCACAGCCTAGGCATTCCATCCATTGTCGGTGCTCTCTCCTCTACCCTGAAGCCGGCCGCTGGGGGGGGGGATCACATGACTGGACCGAAGCTCTTTGAGAATTTATAAGTATAAACATCTTCCTTCTACAAAGGTAGTTAGTATAGGTGTTAGAAGGGAGTGAGAGCCGTTTTAAGGCTAGTCAGATCTGGTAATAAATATCAATTTAAAGTGGTGGTAAACCTCAGGGGTACATTCAGGGGTAATCTCAGGGGTACATTCGGGGGTAATCTCAGGGGTACATTCGGGGGTAATCTCAGGGGTACATTCAGGGGTAATCTCAGGGGTACATTCAGGGGTAATCTCAGGGGTACATTCGGGGGTAATCTCAGGGGTACATTCGGGGGTAATCTCAGGGGTACATTCGGGGGTAATCTCAGGGGTACATTCGGGGGTAATCTCAGGGGTACATTCGGGGGTAATCTCAGTGGTACATTCAGGGGTAATCTCAGGGGTACATTCAGGGGTAAGCTCAGGGGTACATTCAGGGGTAAGCTCAGGGGTACATTCAGGGGTAATCTCAGGGGTACATTCGGGGGTAATCTCAGGGGTACATTCGGGGGTAATCTCAGGGGTACATTCGGGGGTAATCTCAGGGGTACATTCAGGGGTAATCTCAGGGGTACATTCAGGGGTACATTCAGGGGTAATCTCAGGGGTACATTCGGGGGTAATCTCAGGGGTACATTTGGGGGTAATCTCAGGGGTACATTCGGGGGTAATCTCAGGGGTACATTCGGGGGTAATCTCAGGGGTACATTCAGGGGTAATCTCAAGGGTACATTCAGGGGTAAGCTCAGGGGTACATTCAAGGGTAATCTCAGGGGTACATTCAGGGGTAATCTCAGGGGTACATTCAGGGGTAATCTCAGGGGTACATTCAGGGGTAATCTCAGGGGTACATTCAGGGGTAATCTCAGGGGTACATTCAGGGAGTAATCTCAGGGGTACATTCAGACGGGGCAACTAGTCCCATCCTTCACAAACATCCGCTGGCCGAGGCATGTGCACGCACCTCGGAGCGGCGGGCAGGCAGCCCCTAGAAGCGGACGCACATGAGTTGGATAAATGGACACAATCACATGTCAATATTAGTGAACGGATAAAGACATTTCCTATTCCGGTGAATACGCACCGCTCAGGCCTGAGAACAGGCTGCCTCCATGGAAGCCACTTCTAGCGTCATGGGAGGTGATGATACGGGAGCGCGATGCCGGGAGAGATTCCGATCTCTTCAGTCTCTGGTCTGAAAGGTGACCTGTGATAGGAAAACACGGCTCTACATGAATCCAAACTTCACTTCAATAATCACAAATAAATCTTTTACAAATCACATGGAAAACCCCCCAGATATGGGAACATAAAGAAACTTCCGGGGTATACTTTCGTTATAAACAATGCAAAACATAATTTATGGTAGATATACAGAAGTACAGAATTAACAACCAGATTTAATGTGGAATGAATTATAACAGTCCACAATCCTCAGCACTCAACATGGAACGTGTTTCATACCGGATAGTCGCTTCTTCAGGACAGGCGCTAAAATATGAGCAAATTCACATCATCCGATTAAAAGTGTTACTAAACCCCCAACAGTAAAATCAGTTTGTATATGCAGTAAAGCAATGCTTGTTATACTCACTGTGGAACCTAAGGGGTTAATCTTCTGCATTGTGTAAAAAGGCTGTTTGATCCTCCCCTTCTTCCACTGTCCCCAATCCATCTCCTGATAGTACAGAGCCTTGGAGTCACTCTGCACATGCTCAGTTTTGTGTGTATTGCTAGAGAGTTTTCAAATTTGATTTGAATTTGAATCTTCATTTAGTTATTTTTGATTCGTTTAACAACCACCCGCCCGCGGTATAGCCGAAAGACGGCTGCCGCGCTTACCTAATTTACCGGGAGGGTGTCCATAGAGGTCCTCCCGTGCCCGTGTTCGGTGCTCAGTGAGTCTATGAGACTCGGCTCATCACAGATCGGAGTAAGGGGTCGATCCTGACCCTTCAGCCAATCACAGCTGATCATGTGATGTAAACAGAGCCGGTAATCGGCTATTTTTTCTCCTCATGCTGGTAGGGTGAGGAGAAAAAAAAAAACGATCACCGGGCAGCTGTGAGAGGAACATCAGTCCCGATTGTGGAGAGCCTCTGCAGAGGCTTCTGTGCCACCTACCAGTGCCCACCTGCAAGATCTACGAGTGCCCACCAGCGCCACCTATCAGTGCACGCAGTACCACCCATCAGAGCCCACAGTGTCACCTATCAGTGCCCGCAGTACCACCCATCAGTGCCCACAGTGTCACCTATCAGTGCCCACAGTACCACCCATCAGAGCCCACAGTGTCACCTATCAGTGCCCGCAGTACCACCCAGTGCCCACAGTGTCACTTATCAGTGCCCACAGTACCACCCATCAGAGCCCACAGTGTCACCTATCAGTGCCCACAGTACCACCCATCAGAGCCCACAGTGTCACCTATCAGTGCCCACAGTACCACCCATCAGAGCCCACAGTGTCACCTATCAATGCCCGCAGTACCACCCATCAGTACCCACAGTGTCATCTATCAGTGCCCACAGTACCACCCATCAGAGCCCACAGTGTCACCTATCAGTGCCCGCAGTACCACCCAGTGCCCACAGTGTCACCTATCAGTGCCCACAGTACCACCCATCAGAGCCCACAGTGCCACCTATCAGTGCCCACAGTACCACCCATCAGTGCCCACAGTGTCACCTATCAGTGCCCACAGTACTACCCATCAGTGCCCACAGTACTACCCATCAGTGCCCACAGTACCACCCATCAGAGCCCACAGTGTCACCTATCAGTGCCCGCAGTACCACCCATCAGAGCCCACAGTTTCACCTATCAGTGCCCACAGTACCACCCATCAGTGCCCACAGTGTCACCTATCAGTGCCCACAGTGTTACCTATAAAAGTCAACAAAGTGTCTCATCACCAGTGCTGCCTATCAATACCATCTACCAGTGGCCATCAGTGCCACCCATCAGGGCCCATCAGTGCAGCCTCATCAGTGAATATCAATGAAGGAGAAAATTTTAGTTTCTTTTGTTTGTTTAGCAAAAAATAAAAATCCAAATGGCGATTAAATACCAGCAAAAGAAATCTCCATTTGTGTGAAAAAAATTATAAAAATTTAATTTGGCTACAGTGTTGCATGAGCGCGCAATTGAAGAGCGACAGCGCCGAAAGCTGAAAATTGGTCTGGGCAGGAGGGGGGTTTAAGTGCCCGGTAAGCAAGTGGTTAAATTTGTTACTTTTGTAGTTGGGAAATTCGGATACATCCTAATTTCCGAAATCATGAAAAGTGAGTCCAATAATTTTGATTCGGAACGAAACGAACCGCACGTGTCTATTCTTTATTCATGGATGAACAGATGCATTGTATACCACCTATTACAGTAACACTACCTATTCTATTCTGTTTTACTCTATTCTATTCTCTTCTATTTTATTATTTTCTATTCTATTCTTTTCTATTCTAGCTAGAAGAACACATGTATTAGAGTCTGAAAAGGCTGCACACCCCGATACAAGAGTTTGAAAAGGATTCGAAAAATTTCCCCCCGGGGTTTTTTTTTAGCAGCAATTGAGAGACACAATTTTAATATTTTTTTATTCTGCTTTTGTTTTATGCCGATTTTTATCAGGTTTTCTGTTAGCCCCCCTTAATTCTAGTAATTCTAGATTTATTCACTTTCACTTACAATATATCGCTGTGACCATCGGGGGGCCTTACTACGCCCTGATGATCACTCTAACAAACATAAATTATGTAGTTAATTACAACTTATTAATATTTTTTTATAATAGCTTCATTATAATAACCAACTACGGTGCTTAAAAATATTAAATCAAAATAAAATAAAAACATTATTGATAGAAATAAGAGGGGGGAACATTTATTTAAGGGTTCCCTCTCCTTCATCCTCTTCTCTTTTTAATGCTCGTTTCCCTTTCCCACTCTACATCCTCTTTTTTGCTTGTTTTTTTAGGACATATTAATAGTATATAATTATAATCTGTAGGTGCTCCCCCCCTCCATGTGCTCCCTCTGGGGGGCCCTCACGCTTCTGTGCCTGTTGGGAGCCATGTTTATATGCAAAAAGATTAAAAAAAACAAAAACAAAAAAAAAACAGTAGTGATTTAATACTCAATTTGTCTAAAAAAAAAAAAAAAGATATAATTTTCATTTGGGTACTGTGTCGAAAAAATTGAGTAATTGTCATTCAAAGTGCAACAGCGTTGAAAACTGGAAAATTGGGCAGGACGGGAGTGAAAGTGTCCGGGATTGAGGTGGTGAAAAAAAAAGATAGATAAAAAGTTCATTTTATATACAACTATATAGATCAGACCAAAATGAGGGACAAATGAGGAGGAAAGAAGGACAGAGGACTTTGTTCCAAATAAGGGAAAGTCTCTTGAAATCAGGCACAGTCCCTCAAAATCAGGGACAGTAGCTCGAAATCTGGGACAGTAGCTTGAAATCAGGGACTATAGCTCGAAGTCAGGGACAGTCCCTCAAAATCAGGGACAGTCCCTCAAAAGCAGGGACAGTAGCTTGAAATCAGGGACAGTTCCTCGAAATCAGGGACAGTCTTTGTTTGTCAGTGACAGTTCCTCAAAAGCAGGGAAAGTCTCTCGAAATCGGGGATAGTAGCTCTAAATCAGTGACAGACCCTCAAAATCAGGGACAGTAGCTCGAAATCAGGGACAGTAGCTTGAAATAAGGGACAGTCCCTCAAAATCAGGGACAGTAGCTCAAAATCAGGAACAGCCTCTCAAAATCAGGGGCAGTAGCTCGAAATCAGGGACAGGCCCTCAAGATCACAGACAGTAGCTGGAAATCAGGGACAGTCGCTCAAAATCAGGGACAGTAGCTTGAAATAAGGGACAGTCCCTCAAAATCAGGGACAGTAGCTCAAAATCAGGGACAGCCTCTCAAAATCAGGGGCAGTAGCTCGAAATCAGGGACAGTCCCTCAAAATCAGGGGCAGTATCTAGAAATCAGGGACAGGCCCTCAAGATCACGGACAGTAGCTTTAAATCAGGGACAGTGGCTCTAAATCAGGGAGTGTCTCTCAAAGTCAGGGACAGGCCCTCAAAATCAGAGACAGTAGCTCGAACTCAGTGACGGTCCCTCAAAATCAGGGAAAGTCTCTTGTAATCAGGTAAAGTCTCTCGAAATCGGGGACAGACCCTCAAAAGCAGAGACAGTAGCTCTAAATCAGGGACAGTGCCTCAAAGTCAGGGACAGTCCCTCAAAGTCAGGGACAGTCCCTCAAAGTCAGGGACAGTCCCTCAAAGTCAGGGACAGTTGGGAGCCATGTTTATATAGCAAAAAGATTTTTTTTTTTTAAAACAGTAGTGATTAAATACCACCAAATGAAAACTCAGTTTGTCTAAAAAAAAAGATCTCATTTTCATTTGGGTAGTGTCAAAAAATTGAGTAATTGTCATTCAAAGTGCGACAGCGTTAAAAACTGAAAATTCACTTGGGCAGGACGGGGGTGAAAGTGTCCGGGATTGAGGTGGTTAAAAAAAAAAAAAAGATAAAAAGTTCATTTTATATACAACTATATAGATCAGACCAAAATGAGAGACAAATGAGGAGGAAAGAGGGACAGAGGACTTTGTTCTAAATAAGGGAAAGTCTCTTGAAATCAGGCACAGTCCCTCAAAATCAGGAACAGTAGCTCGAAATCTGGGAAAGTAGCTTGAAATCAGGGACAATAGCTCGAAGTGAGGGACAGTCCCTCGAAATCAGGCACAGTAGCTTGAAATCAGGGACAGTCCCTTGAAATCAGGGACAGTAGCTCGAAATCAGGGACAGTCCTTCAAAGTCAGTGGCAGTCCCTCAAAAGCAGGGAAAGTCTCTCGAAATTGGGGACAGTAGCTCTAAATCAGTGACAGACCCTCAAAATCAGGGACAGTAGCTCTAAATCAGTGACAGTCCCTCAAAATCAGGGACAGTAGCTCGAAGTCAGGGACAGTCCCTCGAAATCAGGCACAGTAGCTTGAAATCAGGGACAGTCCCTTGAAATCAGGGGCAGTAGCTCGAAATCAGGGACAGTCCTTCAAAGTCAGTGACAGTCCCTCAAAAGCAGGGAAAGTCTCTCGAAATTGGGGACAGTAGCTCTAAATCAGTGACAGACCCTCAAAATCAGGGACAGTAGCTTGAAATCAGGGACAGTTGCTCATAATCAGGGCCAGTCGGTCAAAAACAGGGAGTGTCTCTCAAAGTCAGGGACAGACCCTCAAAATCAGAGACAGTAGCTCGAAATCAGTGATGGTCCCTCAAAATCAGGGAAAGTCTCTTGTAATCGGGGAAAGTCTCTCGAAATCGGGGACAGTCCCTCAAAACCAGGGACAGTAGCTTGAAATCAGGGACAGTCCCTCAAGATCAGGGACAGTAGCTCGAAATCAGGGACAGTCGGTCAAAATCAGGGAGCGTCTCTCAAAGTCAGGGACAGGCCCTCAAAATCAGAGACAGTAGCTCGAAATCAGTGACGGTCCCTCAAAATCAGGGAAAGTCTCTCGAAATCGGGGACAGTCCCTCAAAATCAGGGACAGTAGCTTGAAATCAGGGACCTTCCCTTTGAAATCAGAGACAGTTGAGAGCTATGTTTATATAGCAAAAAGGTTTTTTTTTTAAACCAGTAGTGATTAAATAGCACCAAATGAAAACTCCATCTGTCTACAAAAATAGATACAATTTTCATTTGGGTGTTGCAAAACGAATTGTCAAAGTGTGAGAGCGCTGAAATGTGAAAATGGGCCTGGGCATAAAGGGGGTGAAAATGTCCGGGATTGAGGTGGTTAAAAAAACAAACAACACGTTTCTATTGTAAGTAAATGTCCTCTCCCCCCCCATGTAACTGTACAAACACTCTCCATGCAGAGGATTCATGTTAGATTTCTAATCTGCCTGGTGTTTATTACATAACCTTCCCTCTTACTAATACATCAAAATGACCGGCACTGCTAATAAAAATCAAAAAGCATAAAATGAATAAAAGGGATAAAATCTCGCAGCTCTATAGCATAGAACAAGCGGACGAGTGCTCGTCTCTGGGCTTTGATGTACAGGAAGCCTCCAGTGGCTGGAAAAGCCTGACAACTTCAAAGAATGTAGAAATCATGTTGTCAACATTCTATCCAAGCAGCCGCCCCTGGAAGGGAGGCATTTAGCTTTATGTACAGCAGAGATGTTTTATGGATGTCGGCGATTCAATCCATTACTTCTCGTGTGCGATAATTTTATTCCGTTTTAGTGAGTGGAACTCGCAGAGGGGAAAAGAAAACGCAGAAGTAAAAGAGTCCGGATAAAGGCAAAGCTCTGAGAAAAAGCTTCTTGATGTTCTCTCGCTCTTCAAACTTTAATCCCATTGTGTTGGAGGACGGGAGCTGCGAGGCGGATTCTGTGCCGGGTGGGATCTTTTTTTTTCTCGCTAGTTTTCCCGTCGTTTTATTTGACAAATTTTAACTTTTACAGGTTATTAGAGAAGAGTTCTTTTTTTTATGGCTTAAAGGGGAACTCTGCTTAGAGAACTAAAAAAAAAAAACGGGATATGGCAACCCTCCTTCTCCATCCAATAAGATGCAGACTTTTTTCATTGATGGTCCCGGGGTGGGACATGCAGACTTTTTTCATTGATGGTCCCGGGGCGGGACATGCAGACTTTTTTCGTTGATGGTCCCGGGGCGGGACATGCAGACTTTTTTCGTTGATGGTCCCGGGGCGGGACATGCAGACTTTATTCCCTGATGGTCCCGGGGCGGGACATGCAGACTTTATTCCCTGATGGTCCCGGGGCGGGACATGCAGACTTTTTTCATTGATGGTCCTGGGGCGGGACATGCAGACTTTTTTCATTGATGGTCCCGGGGCGGGACATGCAGACTTTTTTTGTTGATGGTCCCGGGGCGGGACATGCAGACTTTTTTTGTTGATGGTCCCGGGGCGGGACATGCAGACTTTATTCCCTGATGGTCCCGGGGAGGGACATGCAGACTTTTTTCGTTGATAGTCCCGGGGCGGGACATGCAGACTTTTTTTGTTGATGGTCCCGGGGCGGGACATGCAGACTTTATTCCCTGATGGTCCCGGGGCGGGACATGCAGACTTTTTTCGTTGATAGTCCCGGGGCGGGACATGCAGACTTTTTTTGTTGATGGTCCCGGGGCGGGACATGCAGACTTTTTTTGTTGATGGTCCCGGGGCGGGACATGCAGACTTTTTTCATTGATGGTCCCGGGGCGGGACATGCAGACTTTTTTCGCTGATGGCCCTGGGGCGGGACATCCTGGGCGAGCTGGCGGCTGGAACCTTCTGCAATAATGCATGTGGTTTGGCCGGATGAAACTCGGGGATTGGAGATGGATAGAGCCATTCTTCTCAGGGTTAGTGGCATTATGATGTCACTCCGGTCCTCCAAGGCCATAGAGGTGATCAGAGATGACCTGGTCTGACCCAAGTTGGCGGTGGGTCAAATGGAAGTGGAGTTGTCCCTTAACCGCTTGCCGACTGCCACTCACGCAGATATACTGCGGCAGAAGGGCACGTACAGGCAGATTAACGTACCTGTACGTTGCCCTTTAAGAGGCGGCGCGCATGTGCCCGCCGGGAGCTCCATGGGTGTGATCGTGGGTCCCGCGGGGATAACCGCAATCGTCTCAGGGTGAGGAAGAACGGAGAAATACTGATGTAAACAAGCATCTCCCCGTTCTGCCTAATGACACTGATCTCTGATCCCTGTGATCGGGAGCACTGGTCAGTGACGTGACACATACAGCCCCCCCCCCCCCCCCACAGTAAGAATCACTCCCTAGGACACACTTAGCCCCTACAGCGCCACCTAGTGGTTAAGCCCTTTACTGCTAGTGACACTTGTACAGTAATCAATGCAATTGTTTTAGCATTGATCACTGTATTTATTGACAGTGGTCCCATAAATGTGTGAAAAATGTTCGATGTGTCCGCCGTAATGTCGCAGTCCCAATAAAAATCGCTGCCATTTCTAGTAAAAAAAAAAAAATAATCAATAAAAATGCCATAAAACTATCCCCTATTTTGTAAACACTATAACTTTTGCGCAAACCAATCAATAATCGCTTATTGCGATTTTTTTTTACCAAAAATATGTAGAAGAATACGTATCGGCCTAAACTGAGGGGAAAAAATAATTTTTATATATTTTTTGGGATATTTATTATAGCAAAAAGTTTTAAAAAAAAGCGTTTTTTTTTTTCAAATTTGTCGCTCTTTTTTTGTTTATAGCGCAAAAAATAAAAACCGCAGACGTGATGAAATACCATCAAAAGAAAGCTCTATTTGTGGTGAACAAAGGACGTCAATTTTGTTTGGGAGCCACGTCGCACGACCGCGCAATTGTCAGTTAAAGCGAAGCAGTGCCGAATCGCAAAAAAGTGCTCTGGTCAGGAAGGGGGGGTGGGGGGGGGTAAAATCTTCCGGGGCTGAAGTGGTTAAATCAGTGGTTCCCAAACTCAGTCCTTAAATCGGTATTAAACCCCAAAACAAACATGTTGCAACTTACTTATCAGATGTGGCGGCTGCATTAGTTTTATTTTTTTTAGGCTTTTTTCCCCTCTCTGTTTTCATCTGGTGATCTGACCAGTAACACGCCTCCTCTATTACAGTGCCCTCCCCCCACTCTGGAAGTGGAAGAGTATTCGGGGGTAAGGTAAGGCACAGAAGGTTCCTTCTCACACAAGGCACTTCGGGACCTTCAAACTCCAGGCCCCCGATCCGAAACGACCAAATCCAGAGGGAAAAAAGAGCACAGCTTTCCCTATAAACAATAAACGTGCTCAAAGCTCTCCAACTGCACTTTTGAGAATCCTGTGTCCATAGTAAACTGGTACTGCGGCAGGACCTGGAACTGTCATGGTGTGTACACAGTTCCGGGATAGGACCCCCTAATACTGGCACCTACAATGGGAGTCATTGGAGCACCATAGGACTTTGCTTAGAGCGCCACCCCAAGTTCTTGAGGTTTATGTCAATGGGAGTCATTGGAGCACCATAGGACTTTGCTCAGAGCGCCACCCCAAGTTCTTGAGGTTTATGTCAATGGGAGTCTTTGGAGCCCCATAGGACTTTGCTTAGAGCGCCACCTGAAGTTCTTGAGGTTTATGTCAATGGGAGTCATTGGACCACCATAGGACTTTGCATAGGGCGCCGCCCGAAGTTCCCGAGGTTTATGTCAATGGGAGTCTTTGGAGCCCCATAGGACTTTGCTTAGAGCGTCACCCGAAGTTCTTGAGGTTTATGCCAATGGGAGTCATTGGAGCACCATAGAACTTTGCTTAGAGCGCCACCCGAAGTTCTTGAGGTTTATGTCAATGGGAGTCATTGGAGCACCATAGGACTTCACTTGGAGCGCCGCCCCAAGTTCTTGAGGTTTATGTCAATGGGAGTCATTGGAGCACCATAGGACTTTGCTTAGAGCGCCGCCCCAAGTTCTTGAGGTTTATGTCAATGGGAGTCATTGGAGCACCATAGGACTTTGCTTAGAGCGCCACCCCAAGTTCTTGAGGTTAATGTCAATGGGAGTCATTGGAGCACCATAGGACTTTGCTTAGAGCGCCACCCCAAGTTCTTGAGGTTTATGTCAATGGGAGTCATTGGAGCACTATAGGGCTTTGCTTAGAGCGCCGCCCCAAGTTCTTGGGGTTTATTTCAATGGGAGTCATTGGAGCACCATAGGACTTTGCTTAGAGCGCCACCCCAAGTTCTTGGGGTTTATGTCAATGGGAGTCATTGGAGCACCATAGGACTTTGCTTAGAGCGCCACCCCAAGTTCTTGGGGTTTATGTCAATGGGATTCATTGGAGCACCATAGGACTTTGCTTAGAGCGCCACCCCAAGTTCTTGAGGCTTATGTCAATGGGAGCCATTGGAGCACCATAGGACTTTGCTTAGAGCGCCACCCCAAGTTCTTGAGGCTTATGTCAATGGGAGTCATTGGAGCACCATAGGACTTTGCTTAGAGCGCCACCCCAAGTTCTTGAGGCTTATGTCAATGGGAGTCATTGGAGCACCATAGGACTTTGCTTAGAGCGTCGCCCCAAGTTCTTGAGGCTTATGTCAATGGGAGTCATTGGAGCACCATAGGACTTTGCTTAGAGCGCCACCCCAAGTTCTTGAGGTTTATGTCAATGGGAGTCATTGGAGCACCATAGGACTTTGCTTAGAGCGCCGCCCGAAGTTCCCGAGGTTTATGTCAATGGGAGTCTTTGGAGCCCCATAGGACTTTGCTTAGAGCGTCACCCGAAGTTCTTGAGGTTTATGCCAATGGGAGTCATTGGAGCACCATAGAACTTTGCTTAGAGCGCCACCCGAAGTTCTTGAGGTTTATGTCAATGGGAGTCATTGGAGCACCATAGGACTTCACTTGGAGCGCCGCCCCAAGTTCTTGAGGTTTATGTCAATGGGAGTCATTGGAGCACCATAGGACTTTGCTTAGAGCGCCACCCTAAGTTTTTGAGATTTATGACAATGGGAGTCTTTGGAGCACCATAGGACTTTGCATAGGGCGCCGCCCGAAGTTCCCGAGGTTTATGTCAATGGGAGTCTTTGGAGCCCCATAGGACTTTGCTTAGAGCGCCACCCGAAGTTCTTGAGGTTTATGTCAATGGGAGTCATTGGAGCCCCATAGGACTTTGCTTAGAGCGCCACCCGAAGTTCTTGAGGTTTATGTCAATGGGAGTCATTGGAGCACCATAGAACTTTGCTTAGAGCGCCACCCGAAGTTCTTGAGATTTATGTCAATGGGAGTCATTGGAGCACCATAGGACTTCGCTTGGAGCGCTGCCCCAAGTTCTTGAGGTTTATGTCAATGGGAGTCATTGGAGCACCATAGGACTTCGCTTGGAGCGCTGCCCCAAGTTCTTGAGATTTATGTCAATGGGAGTCATTGGAGCACCATAGGACTTCGCTTAGAGCGCTGCCCCAGGTTTATGTGTCATAAGCTATACAATGCATATCGTTTGAGTAATCTGTCCTGATTGTTACCAAACCCTTGAAAATCAATAAAACCAAGCGAAAGAGAAAATAAAATAAACAGTTTAAATGAAAAAATAAAATAAAAATATTGAGCCCTGATGAAGGGGCCTGTGACTGTCACGAAACCCTGAAACGCGTTGGCTTTTCCTAGGAATCTCGCAATAAGAAACTGTTTCTGAACTCCTAGCAAATGCTATACCGACATCGCAGAACTTACAGGACCTGAGAAAATCCTCACCAATCAGAGCGATTGGGTTTCCGAGGGACGCAGCAAAGTGAACAATTGCGATGAAACGCACAAAACAGTTATTAAATATAAACGGATACAAATATAGGCGCAGCAAATATGTCATAGGTGGAAATGTCTCTCTAACGGTGATCTCGTTCTTCACCCACTCCGCTCATATTTCCCGCACGCGGCTACGCTTGGGAATTTCAGCGATTTTTGGCAAATATCCTTCTTTTATTTTTTTTTTGTTTGTTTTTTTTGTTTGTTTTTTTTTGCAGGCTGAATTAACAATCTGCTCGTATGATTTGCTAGTCTGCAGTTCTCTGCATTAACATTTGCATACCTCAACAGTTTTTTTTGTGTTTCATTTTAATTATTTATAGAAGGCACCGAATGTAATAAACTTTACAGAGAGTGCACATTAATTACACTTCTTTTTTTTTTTTTTTTTTTTTTTTTTTTTTTTATAATTTAGAATTAAAGACAAATCCTGCTTCAGAGGGGAAGCCTAATGGAGTGTTTTGGTTGATGTACTTTTTTTTTTTTTTTTTTTTTTTTAACATTTAAAAGTTTATAATCATTTCCAGCCTGACCTTTTCTGGTGGTTTTTGTTTACAAGTAGCAATCAGTATTTTTATTTTTTTTCGCTAGAAAATATCTTAGAACCCTAAAACATTAAAACAAATTTAAAACAGAATAAATTGGTGGGCTTTGCAAATTTTTTTATGTCATTAGAACCCCCAAACACTACATATATACATTTTTAAAGCCCTGGAAAAAATGATGATTTTTTATTTTTATTTTTTTTAAACACAATTTAAAAAAAAAAAAAAAAAAAAAACTTTTTTTTTATTTTAACCACTGCGGACCTGGAAGGTTTTACCCACTTCCTGACCAGGCCATTTTTTGCGGTACGGCATTGCGTCACTTTAACTGACAATTGCGCGGTTATGCGACGCTGTACCCAGAATTGACGTGCTTTTTTTTCCCCCACAAATAGAAATTTCGGGGGAAAAAATATATATATTTTTTACTTTTTGCTGTAATAAATATCCCCCCCCAAAAAAAAAAAAAAACTGAATTTCTTCATTAGTTTAGGCCAATACGTATTCTTCTACATATTTTTGGAAAAAAAAAAATTGCAATAAGTGTATATTGATTAGTATGTAGACAATTTATAGTGTCTACAAAATAGGAGATAGGTTTATAGCATTTTTATTATTTTATTTTTATTACTATTATTAAATATAAACAAAAGAAGAGCAACAATTTAGGAAAAAAAAAAAAAACAATATTTTTTTAATTTTTGCTATAATAAATATCCCACCAAAAAAACTAATTTCTTAAAAAATATTCTTCTACATACTTTTGGTAAAATAAAAAATGCAATAAGTGTATATTGATTCGTTTGTGCATAAGTTATAGCGTCTACAAAAAGGAGATAGGTTTATAGCATTTTTATTATTTTATTTTTATTACTATTATAAAATATAAACAAAAGAAGAGCAACAATTTTGGGAAAAAAAACAAACTATATTTTTTACCTTTTGCTATAATAAATATCCCCCCCCCCCCCCCCCCCAAAAAAAAAATTCTTAAAAAATATTCTTCTACATATTTTTGGTAAAAAAAATTGCAATAAGTGTATATTGATTAGTTTGTGCACAAGTTATAGCGTCTACAAAAAAGGAGATAGTAATAAAAATAAAATAATAAAAATGCTATAAATCTATCTCCTATTTTGTAGACACTATAACTTGTGCACAAACTAATCATATACACTTATTGTAATTTTTTTTTTTTTTTACCAAAAATATGTAGAAGAATATTTTTTAAGAATTTTTTTTGGGGAGGATATTTATTATAGCAAAAGGTTAAAAAATATAGGTTTTTTTTTCTCCCAAAATTGTTGCTCTTCTTTTGTTTATATTTTATAATAGTACTAAAAATAAAATAATAAAAATACTACAAACCTATTATAAAATATAAACAAAAGAAGAGCAACAATTTTGGGAGAAAAAAAATATTTTTTTTTTAACCTTTTGCTATAATAAATATCCCCCCCCCCAAAAAAAAAAATTCTTCTACATATTTTTGGTAAAAAAAAAAAAAAATTACAATAAGTGTATACGATTAGTTTGTGCACAAGTTATAGCGTCTACAAAATAGGAGATAGATTTATAGCATTTTTATTATTTTATTTTTATTACTATTATAAAATACAAACCAAAGAAGAGCAACAATTTTGGAAAGGAAAAAAAAAATATATTTTTTAAACTTTTGCTATAACAAATATCCGCCAAAAAAAACAACTAATTTCTTAAAAAATATTCTTCTACATATTTTAGGTAAAAAAATAAAATTGCAATAAGTGTATATTGATTAGTTTGTGCATAAGTTATAGCGTCTCCAAAATAGGGGATATATTTATGGCATTTTTATAATTGTTTTTTTTTTGCAAAATTGATCTGCGGCGGACAGATCGGACACTTGACACTTTTTGGGGACCACTGACATTTATACAGCAATCAGTGCTAAAAATAGCCACTGATTACTGTATAAATGTCACTGGCAGGGAAGGGGCTAACACTAGGGGGCGATCCAGGGGTTAAGTGTTCCCTAGGGAGGTGTTTCTAACTGTGGGGGGGGGAGGGGACTGACTGGGAGTAGAGAGAGAGATCGCTGTTCCTGATCACCAGAAACAGCAGATCTGTCTCTCCTCCCCCGTCAGAACGGGGATCTGTTTACATTGACAGATCCCCGTTCTGGCTCTGTGAGGAGCGATCGCAGGTCGCCGGCGGACATCACAGCCGCGCGCGTCATGCCGCGGAGCCCTATAGCCCTTAAAGCGGCCGCCGTACAGCTAAGACGATTCGCGCCGGGGAGCCAACTCAGCTGGTCGGCCAGCAACACAATACATAACTCAATAAAATAGAAAGATTCCCTCATGGGGGTTTTTTTTTTTTTTTAGCAGCCAGGAAATGATTCAAAGATTTTTAATTAAAATTTGTTATTGTATCAAAAAGCAATTTGACAGTTACATGAGAGTTGGAAAAAACGTGTACTCCGGTCTCCTGTCGAGAAACGTCCCCCCATTGGATAGTGTCCCTATACTGCGCAGGAGGACAAAGGAGACGCCGAAAGTCTCCGAACGTGAACATCTGAGCTCTACACCGCGCCTGCGCAATCAATTGTACATTCCGTCGCCTGCTCTTCGTGGGGGGGAGGGGATTTCTCAAATGGGCGGATCTTTGCGGAGGCGTGTTTACACAACTGAAGGGTGGTTTTAGCAGTGTTGATAGGCGGGTAAAGTATTGAAATTGCTTGTAACATTGAAGTACCTGCCCTAAAACTCCTTCAGTTGTGCAATCAGCTCTGCCCATCCTGTAGGCCCCGCCCACTTGCAGAGTTGAACGAGCATCGGGAGCGCACGGGGGAGTGTGACAGAATGTACTATTAATTGCGCAGGCGCGGCGTAGAGCTCATGAACTGCTGTTCATGTTCGGAGACTTTCGGTGTCTCCTTTGTCCTCCGTACTGCGCAAACGCAGTACAGGGCGGATACTGTCCGGGGGGGGGGGGGGGGGGCAACCTTTCTCGTCAGAACACATGAAAATGACAAATCCATTAAATCAAGATAAAAATGATTATCAAAGTGTAAAATAATTCCCTTTTTTTTTCTGCATAGAATAAAATGCCACCTTGAAGAAGACCACAATGAGAAGGGTCGAAACGCGTAGGGGTTCTATGTGGAAGATTATTCTTTGGCAATAAAAATGCAATTTTACTAAAATTTCATATAATATGTATTTTCATCTTGATTGGTGGATTTGTCATTTTCCTGTGAATGCCGGAGCACTATTTTTTTTTTTTTCAACTTACTCATGTAACTGTCAAATTGCTTTTTTTGATACAATTAAAAACATTTTAATTAAATATCTTTGAATAATTTATTGGCTGCTAAAAAAAAAAAACCCCATGAGGGAATATTTCTATTTTATAAATAATTTGGGGTGTGCAGCACCATTTAGCTCACATTTATGTGTTTTTTCTATTTTATACATAACTACATTTTTTGTTAAATATAAAAAAAAAAAGATGATGTTACGCCGAGTAAATAGATACCAAACATGTCACGGTTTAAAATTGCGCGCGCCCGCGCAATGGCATCAAGCAACGTACATTTTACTATCCATAGGCAATGATTTAAAAGCCTTTACAGGTCAAAAATAAAATCAAGTAATTTTTTTTTTTTTTAAAGCGCCCCGTCCCGACAAGCTCGCGCACAGAAGCGAACGCATACGTGAGTAGCGCCCGCTTATGAAGACGGCGGCCAAACCACACATGTGAGGTATCACCGCGATCGGTGGAGCGAGATCGATAATTCTAGCACTAGACCTCCTCTGTAACATGCAACCTGTAGAATTTTTTTGAACGTCGCCTATGGAGATTTTTAAGGGTAAAAGTTTGACGCCATTCCACGAGCGGGGCGCAATTTTGAAGCGTGACATGTTGGGTATCAATTTACTCGGCGTAACATTATCTTTCACAATATAAAAAAAATTGGGGTAACTTTACTGTTGTCTTATTATTTTATTTTAAAAAGTCAATTTTTTCCCAAAAAAAAGTACGCTTGCAAGACCGCTGCGCAAATACGGTGCGACAGGAAGTATTGCAATGACCGCCATTTTATTCTCTAGGGTGTTAGAAAAAATGAATGTATAATGTTTGGGGGTTGTAAGTAATTTTCTAGCAAAAAAAATTGTTTTTAACTTGTAAACACCGAGTCTGAAAAAGAGGCTCCGTCTTTAACCACTTCGCGCCCGCGATTTAGCCGAAAGACTGCTGCAGCGCAGCGCTCAATTGCCGGGAGGGCGTCCCTGGACGCCCTCCTGTCTACTTCCCCTCTGTGCGCTGCTGTGGGTGCACATCAGGGAAATTCTGTGTTGGCCATGTCCCTTGGACACAGCCAATCACAGATCATGCTAAACGGCCAATCACAGCGGCCATTTAGCACTTGATCTGAGCTTCCAATGAGAGATGATCTCATATGTAAATATATGAGATCATCTCTCATCACCGGCTCTCCCTCCTCACACAGAGACCGCGTGTGAGGAGGGAGAGCTTCCTGCTGAAGCATGAGTAAAAAAACAATCAAACAACACAGTGCCACCTGTCCCCAGTGCCACCTATCAGTGCCATTTGCTCCCAGTGCCACCCATCAGCGACATCTGTCCCCAGTGCCACCTATCAGTGCCACCTGTCAGTGCCATCTGCCCCCAGTGTCACCCATTAGTGCCATCTGTCCACAGTGCCACCTGTCAGTGCTATCTGTCCCCAGTGCCACCTATCAGCGCCATCTGTCCCCAGTGTCACCTATCAGCGCCATCTGTCCCCAGCGCCACCTGTCCCCAGTGCCACCTGTCCCCAGTGCCACCTGTCAGTGCCATCCGTCCCCAGTGCCACCTATCAGTGCCATCTATCCCCAGTGCCATCTGTCTGTGCCATCTGTCCCCAGTGCCAGCTATCAGTGCCATCTGTCCCCAGTGCCACCTGTCCCCAGCGCCACCTGTCAGTGTCACGTGTCATCTGTTATCGGTGTCACGTGTCATCAGTGCCACGCATCAGTGCCATCTGTTATCAGTGTCACATGTCATCAGTGCCACGTATCAGTGCCATCTGTCATCAGTGCCACGTATTAGTTCCATCTGTCAACAATGCCACATATTAGTGCCATCTGTCATCAATGTCGTGTGTCATCAGTGCCACCTGTCATCAATGCCACATCAGTGCCACGTGTCATTGTCCTGGTGCTCCAGGGCCTTCAAAAGTGTAATAGGTAGGCAACAAGTTAGATGTGTAATTTATGCTCCTAGAACACATGATGGCGCTCCCTGCATGTTGGGCCTCTCTATGTGGCCAGGCTGTGAAAAAGTCCCACACATGTGGTATCATAATACTCAGGAGGAGTAGCGGAATATATTTTGGGGTGTCATCTGTGGTATACACGTGCCACGTGAGAGAAATAACCTATTACAATGACAATTTTGTGGAAAATAAATAAATAAATAAATAAATCTTAATTTTGCAAAGAATTGTGGGAAAAAAATGACAATATCAACAACCTCACCATGCCTCTTACTAAATACCTTGGAATGTCTACTTTCCAAAAAGGGGTCATTTGGGGGGTATTTGTACTTTCCTGACTTGTTCGGGTCACAAGAAATGAGATCGGCCACCAGTACATCAGGTGTGATCAATTTTGTGCGATTCGCACCATAGTTTGTAGACTCTCTAACTTTCACAAAGACCAAATAATATACACTAATTTGGGTTATTTTTACCAAAGATATGTAGCAGTATAAATTGTGGCCAAAATTTATGAAGAAAAATTAATAATTAGCAAAATTGTATCACAGAAACAAAGAAATATGCGTTTTTTTTTTCATTTATAGCGCAAAAAATAAAAAAAACCCAGAGGTGATCAAATACCACCAAAAGAAAGCTCTATTTGTATGAAAGAAAGGACAAAAATTCATTTGGGTACAGTGTTGCATGACTGAGTAATTGTCATTCAAAGTGTGAGAGCACCGAAAGCTGAAAATTGGTCTGGGCAGGAGGGGGGGGGGGGGTTAAATGGTCAAGTGGTTAAGGGCATCTGATCAAACCAAGATTGGTGCGATCCAATGCTTTTAGAAAAAAAATGGTGCCATTTACCTCGGGGTAAACCAGAAGTGATGTGATGTCACTGCTTCTGGGTTACTATATTCTATATCAGTGATGGCGAACCTTGGCACCCCAGGTGTTTTGGAACTACATTTCCCATGATGCTCATCTACACTGCAGAGTGCATGAGCATCATGGGAAATGTAGTTCCAAAACATCTGGGGTGCCAAGGTTCCCCATCACTGTCCTATATCATATACTAGGGCGGCACAGTGGTGTAGTGGTTAGCACTCTCGCCTAGCAGTAAAAAAAAGGGTCGCTGGTTCGTATCCCAACCACGACACTACCTGCCTGGAGGTTGCATGTTCTCCCTGTGCCTGCGTGGGTTTCCTCCGGGTACTCCGGTTTCCTCCCACACTCCAAAGACATGCAGGTAGGTTAATTGGCTTCTGTCCAAAATTGGCCCTACTATATGAATGGGGACCTTGGACTGTGGGCTCCTTGAGGGTAGGGACTGATGTGAGTGTGCGATGTACAGGGATAGGGACAATTGTAGACACTCACTCAGGTTGAACTGGATGGACTGGTGTCTTTATTCAACCTTACTAACTATGTAACTATATCATAGAGCCCAGCAAAGCCGATCCGGTCTTGCTAATACAAGAGAGACGCCCGTCAGCTCTAAAAAAACGGTACTGGGAGCAGCTGGATATCATCCCACTATAACGGCTGAAACTCCAGCAACACAAGTGGTTAAAGTTATTTTTATATCTTTCTTTTTTTTGTATTTTTTTTTTTTTTTTTTTTTACTTTTTTTTTTTTTTCTTTTTACAAAAATAAAACATTTATTATCGGCTGTTCCCATGATACTCTGCTGAGTGTTCTGGGCTTCTAAGAAGAAATATCACGCCATTTCCAGGCGTTTGATGCATCTGGTGATAAAAACTGTTTTGGGAAATTGAAAACTATAGAAGAGTTTGTTTAAAAACTTTACAGAATAAGTTAAGATTTGCGCATAACTTCAGCTGTCTATATCCCTGGAGCTAACGATCGTTTTGCCATGTTTTTTTTTTTTTTTTGGGGGGGGGGGGGGGTTGATTTTTTTTTTCTGTTTATTAACCACTTTCAGCCCCGGACCATTTTGCTGGCTTAAGACCAGACCACTTTTTGCGATTCGGCACTGCGTCGCTTTAACTGACAATTGCGCGGTCGTGCGACGTGGCTCCCAAACAAAATTGACGTCCTTTTTTTCCCACAAATAGAGCTTTCTTTTGGTGGTATTTGATCACCTCTGCGGTTTTTATTTTTTGCGCTATAAACAAAAATAGAGCGACAATTTTGAAAAAAAAAACGCATTATTTTTTACTTTTTGTTATAATAAATATCCCCCAAACATATATATAAAAAAAAAATTTTTTCCCTCAGTTTAGGCCGATACGTATTCTTCTACATATTTTTGGTAAAAAAAAAATAGCAATAAGCGATTATTGATTGGTTTGCGCAAAAGCTATAGTGTTTACAAAATAGGGGATAGTTTTATGGCATTTTTATTAATCTTTTTTTTTTTTACTAGCAATGGCGGCGATCAGTGATTTTTATTGTGACTGCGACATTATGGCGGACACATCGGACATTTTTGACACATTTTTGGGTCCATTGTCATTTATACAGCAATCAGTGCTATATAAATGCAGTGATTCCTGTGTAAATGATACTGGCAGTGAAGGGGTTAACCAGTGGGTGGCAGTGTAGGGGGTTAAGTGTTCCTAGGGGCGTGTTACTAACTGTTGGGGGTTGGGCTTTCTTTTAGTGAACACTGATCTCTGCTCCAATCACATGGAGCAGAGATCAGCGTCACTTGTTGCTAGGCAGAACTGGGAGATGCTGTTTACAACGGCATCTCCTAGTTCAGCCGCCCCGTGAGACGATCGTGGGTATGGCAGCGGCGATCGAAGTCCGTGGGACCCGCGACCGGACTCACGGGGGTCCCGACCAGCACGCGAGCTCGCCAGCAGCGGCGGTGCGCTTGTGATGGCAGGGCAGCAAATTTAAAGGGACATACAGGTACACCCATTTGCCTGCCCGTGCCATTCTGCCGACGTACATCGGCGTGCGCCGGTCGGGAAGTGGTTAAAGTGGCTGTAAAGGAAGAAGGTGCATTTTATGCATTAACCACTTCAGCCACGGAAAGGATTTTCCCTCCAATGCCGCGTACACACGAGCGGGATGTCCGACAGAAAAAGTCAGACGAGAGCTTTTCATCGTATATTCCGATCGTGTGAATGCCCCATCGGACTTTTTACGTCGAAAATTCTGACGGACCTAGAAATAGAACATGTTTTAAATATTCCCGAAGCAACCAATTCCTATCGGAAAAAACGTTCGTCTGTGTGCTGTTACGGCGAACCAAAAATGATGCAAGGGCAGCTATTGGCTACTGGTTATTGAACTTCCTTTTTCTAGTTCCGTCGTACGTGTTGTACGTCACCGCGTTCTTGACGATCGGACTTCGGTGTGATTGTGTGTACAGTTTCAGCGGAACTCCGTCGGAAAAACCTGCAGAGTTTATTCCGATGGGAAAACCGGTCGTGTGTACGCGGCATTAGACCCCTTTCACGCTAAAAAAAAAAAAGCGCCAGAAAAGCTCTCGAAAACCTATTTCCATTCAAATCAATGAATGCTTTCACACTGGGGCAGTGCGAAAAGACGCCCCTCTCCACTGAAATGAATGAAAAGCTCTTGGAAAGCGCTCCGTGTTTTACTGGCAGTTTAGAAGCGCCTCAGTGTGAAAGGGGCCTGAATGACCGGGCCATTTTTTTGCGATACGGCACTGCGTCGCTTCAACTGACAATTGCGCGGTCATGCTGCGTTTTTTTCCCCCTCACAAATAGAGCTTAGTTTTGGTCACCTCTGCAGTTTTTATTTTTTGTGCTATAAACAAAAAAATGACACACAATTTCGAAAAAAAAAAATATATATATATATATATATATATATATATATATATATATACTTTTATATTCATATATATATATATTTATATTTTATATCCAAAAAATAAATAAATGTCTTCATCGATTTAGGCCAATATGTATTCTTCTACATATTTTTGGTAAAAAATAAATAAAAAATTTGCAATAAGCGTATATTAATTGAGCTCTGTAAAAAAAAAAAAAAAAAAAAAATCTGCTTTTTTAGATGGAACCACTTGATAAGGGTGGAGTCACTGCTGTGTGTGTGTAAATTTCAGCTAGAGCTATTGAGCTCTGTAAGCATTCAGCTTTATTAGATGAAGGCGTTTGATAGGGAAAAAGTCACTGGTTTGACTCATTCTTGTGTGTGTGTGTGTGTGTGTGTGTGTGTGTGTGTGTGTGTATACACATGTCAGCTTGAGCTATTGAGCTCTATAAACAATTGGCTTTTTTAGAGGGGGCCACCTGATTTGGAAGGAGTGATTGCTTTAACTTATTCTTGTGTGTGTGTAAATGTCAGTATGAGATATTGAGGTCTGTAAACAATCAACATTTTATCACAGAGGGGGTTATGGGTCCCTGAAGAAGAACTAAAGCCCATTCTTTTACACTTTCATTTGAGGTGCAAATGAGCAATGTCAAATGCCAGGGTGACGTTGTTACTTCCTGGTATTACTAACACCACAAGATCTTGTGTGATCCAAATGGACTAACAAACTAGTGTGGTGATCATGTGAAGGACTGCCCCCAAGCTGCTTGGCTGTCAGGACCCTGATCTGAACCTGCAACCTCTGCTGTGTTTGGCAGGAACTCTTCTCTCTGAGCCTCCTGAGAGGCTGGACAGCTCCCTGCCTAATTCCTAGACAACCGTGCCTTGTTTCTGGTGAACCTTGAACCCTTTTTTCCTCCCATGAACTTCCTATTTAAGCCATGACTCTCTACTTCCTGTTTGCCAGATTATTGTGCTCTCTCCAGCCAATATCTCTAGTCAGCCTTGCTGCCATCTGTATCTTTGCTACCACTCATTACTGAAATTTGACTTGTTCCTCGAGTACGTTTCTGCATGATCTCAACCTGCTATATCTGCTACTGGACCACGGCTTGCTCGCTTGCTGGTGGGGCAATACCGGGGACCGCAACCTGGTACTAACATGCAGCAAAATGCATCTCCACCATCAGGAGCTCTTGTGAATACTTGGACCCCGCACCTCGGGTGAGCCCATCCACCAGGGTGATCTGCTTGTGTACCTATCCTGCTGGTCGGTTGGAGTCTCTCTACCGCTATAGCTACTGGTCTCCAAGCCTGACCCCTGACCGTGACTATTGAAGATATGGTGCCAGTTACACTGGACCAGGGACCTCGCAAATACTTTCTGCTTTAACCCGTTAGAGCTGGCGCCTAGGGATTTAGGGGGCTATGACAGCTTTAAGTCTTCTGGGAAGGCCGTCCACAAGGTTTAGGAGGGTGTCTATGGGAATGTTTGACCATTCTTCCAGAAGAGCATTTGTGAGGTCAGGCACTGATGTTGGACAAGAAGGCTTGGCTTGCAGTCTCCACTCTAATTCATCCCAAAAGGTGTTCTATAGGGTTGCGGTCAGGACTTTGTGCAGGCCAGTCAAGTTCCTCCACCCCAAAATCGCTCATCCATGTCTTTATGGACCTCGCTTTGTGCTCTGGTGGGCAGTCATGTTGGAACAGGAAAGGGCCGTCCCCAAACTGTTCAAACAATGTTGGGAACATGAAATTGCCCAAAATGTCTTGGTATGCTGACGACCTTAAGCCCTTGTACACACGGTTGGAGAATCCGTCGGAATGTGTGCTATTGGACCGTGTCGTCGGATAATCCGACTGTGTGTGGTCTGCATCGGACTGATTCCATCGGAATATCCGTCGGACCCAATTTCCCAACATGTTGGAAATATTTCCCGACCAACTGGGCCGGTCGGACCTAATCCGATCATGTGTAGAGAATTTTGATCGGACCAAGTGCCACGCATGCTCAGATCAAATTCCTACATCAAAGCTATTGGCTACTAGCCTGAACGTAGTCCCATCGTAACGAAATTACGTCATCACGTTCTGAAAGATCGGATTTTTCGCCAACTTTGTTCGGCCGTGTGTATGCAACAGTTTCGGACAAGATCCGACGGATTTGGTTGTGGAAATCTCCGACCGTGTGTACAGGGGCTTAGAGTTCCCTTCAGGGGAACTAAGGGGTCCAGCCCAACCCTTGAAAAACAACCCCCACACCATAATCCCCTCCTCCACCAAATGATTTGGACCAGTGCACAAAGCAAGGTTCATAAAGACATGGATGAGCGAGTTTGGGGTGGAGGAACTTGGCTGACCTACACAGAGTCCTGACGTTAACCTGATAGAACACCTTCACCTTCGTCTTCGTCCAACATCAGTGCCTGACCTCAAAAATGCTCTTCTGGAAGAATGGTCAAACATCTCCATAGACACCCTCCAAAGCCTTGTGGACAGCCTTCCCAGAAGAGTTGAAGCTGTTATAGCTGCAAAGGGCGGGGCCAACTCCATAGTGAACCCTACGGACTAAGGGCCGGTTCACACTGCAGGCGAGGCGAGGCGACACCGACTTGCCTCGCCGCGACCTGCCGCGACCTCAGCGGCAACTTGCAGATGACTTCTGTATAGAAGTCAATGCAAGTCGCCCCGAGGTCGCCCAGAAGTAGTACAGGAACCTTTTTTCTGAGTCGGAGCGACTCGAGTCGCTCCTCTCAGAACGGTTCCATTGTACAGAACGGGGGCGACTTGTCACACTGCAGCGAGGCGAGTCGTGTCGCCTCGCTTCGCCCGCAGTTTGAACCGGCCCTTAGACTGGGACGGGATTAAAGTTCCTTTGCGTGTAAAGGCAGCCGTCCCAATACTTTTGACAATAAAGTATATGTCCACAAACTCTGAAAACACGATCAATCTTTTTTTTTTTAAATGAAGGCTCATTTGAAACCAAAGCTGAACTGACGAATTGTGCGTCAGTCGGAGTATTTACCCGCGCCTCCTTTTTTTTTTTGCTGGTATTATTATTCAGCTTACAGCGGTGTACACAGAGAACATACATCATAAAGTAGCCAGAAATCTCCTTTTCATTTGAATATGACCTACATTTCCCCATTCATTATAATGAGAGTGAGGGATTAGCCGCCATTCACGACCCGCGATCTTATTACGTGCGTTCCCAAGATGCTGAACGGTGCTGCCATCGTCTCCTTCCTATGCCGCGGAGATGTAATTTGCGTACGGAGCGCAAACATCCTCCGCGTACATCATACCGATGACATCACTCGTCTATGTAAACCCCCCCCCCCATTACCTCCATTCCAGCGACACGGAATTAGAATTATATATATATATATATATATATTTTTTTTTTTTTTTTTTGTTTGATTCTATTTTTTTAACTCGCCGATCGGCTTCCAGTGACATTTCACTTGTGACAGGTTTTTGGATTCGCCGCGCCGCGCTCTCCATAAGCTTATCTTTCTCCCACAGGCAATGTATGAAAAAGTATGATAATGGCAATTTAACTTTTAATATAGCTAATCTTTCTTATGAAGATTAGATGTCGGGGCCATAAAGCAGCCGGATTGTTTAACTGTGTGTGTTCACATTAAATTACGAGACAATTTAAAGGGGAAACGTTCTGTTTTTTTACAACTTCTGACATATAAATACACGGCAGCAGATTACAGCAAACGTATTCGTTACTTATTCAGGATACGTGGGTGAGAGGGAAGGCGTGCCCAGTGACTATAAAAATAAAAATGCAAATCTTGGTGTAGGGTTCACAAAGCATTTATTACATAAAACATGTAAATCAACCCAACGTGTTTCGAGGGAATGGGCTTCTTCAGGACAAATTTGCATAAATTTAAACAATTAGTGATTGCGTGAGTTATGGCACAGTGGCCGAGAAACAAACAGATATAAACTAAACCGGCATAAAATTCAATAAAAGCGTATATGGATAGAGGGAATGGGCTTCCTCTGGACAAATTGGCACAAAGCCTTGTTCACAGCTCATGGGAATGGCTTCTTCAGGACATATAAGCATTAATGTAAACAATTAGTGATCGTGGGAAGGTATGCCCAGTGGCTTAGAAACAAACAACTATAAACTAAACATGCATAAAAGTCAATAAAAGCATATCTGGGTGGTCTAATTGGACCATTTTGATGATCCGTGTTCCAATTAGACTATCTACATATGCCTTCATTGACTTTTATGCATGTTTTGTTTATATCTGTTTGTGTCTAAGCCACTAGGCATACCTACCGTAATCACGAATTGTTTAAATCTATGGTTATAGGTCCTGAAGAAGCCCATTCCCTCGAAACACGTTGGGTTGATGTACATGTTTTACTCAATAAACGCTTTATGAACCTGCCATAAGCTACCACATTAGCAAATTGTTTCGTTTTAGTATGCTTATATGTCAGCCATGAAGAAGGGGGGAGTGTGTTCTCCCAAAACGTGTTGGTTTGCCATGCATATTTTACCCTTTCAATAGACGTTTGTGAACCCTACACAAAAAGTTGCATTTTTCGGGACAATGGGCGCTTCTTCCTTCTCTAAATACGCCTTCATTGACTTTTATGCATGTTTCGTTTATATCTGTTTGTTTCTAAGCCACTAGGCATACCTACCACAATTACTAATTGTTTAAATCTATGCTTATAGGTCCTGAAGAAGCCCATTCCCTCGAAATACGTTGGGTTGATGTACATGTTTTACTCAATAAACGCTTTATGAACCCTACGCAAAGCTACCACAATAGCGAATTGTTTCGTTTTAGTATGCTTATATGTCAGCCATGAAGAAGGGGGGAGTGTGTTCTCCCAAAACGTGTTGGTTTGCCATACATATTTTACCCTTTCAATAGACGTTTGTGAACCCTACACAAAAAGTTGCATTTTTCGGGACAATAGGCGCTCCTTCCTTCTCTAAATATGCCTTCATTGACTTTTATGCATGTTTCGTTTATATCTGTTTGTTTCTAAGCCACTAGGCATACCTACCACAATTACTAATTGTTTAAATCTATGCTTATAGGTCCTGAAGAAGCCCATTCCCTCGAAATACGTTGGGTTGATGTACATGTTTTACTCAATAAACGCTTTATGAACCTGCGCAAAGCTACCACATTAGCAAATTGTTTCGTTTTAGTATGCTTATATGTCAGCCATGAAGAAGGGGGGAGTGTATTCTCCCAAAACGTGTTGGTTTGCCATACATATTTTACCCTTTCAATAGACGTTTGTGAACCCTACACAAAAAGTTGCATTTTTCGGGACAATGGGCGCTCCTTCCTTCTCTAAATACGCCTTCATTGACTTTTATGCATGTTTCGTTTATATCTGTTTGTTTCTAAGCCACTAGGCATACCTACCACAATTACTAATTGTTTAAATCTATGCTTATAGGTCCTGAAGAAGCCCATTCCCTCGAAATACGTTGGTTTGATGTACATGTTTTACTCAATAAACGCTTTATGAACCCTAGGCAAAGCTACCACATTAGCAAATTGTTTCGTTTTAGTATGCATATATGTCAGCCATGAAGAAGGGGGGAGCGTGTTCTCCCAAAACGTGTTGGTTTGCCATACATATTTTACCCTTTCAATAGACGTTTGTGAACCCTACACAAAAAGTTGCATTTTTCGGGGACAATGGGCGCTCCTTCCTTCTCACCCAAGTCTTGTTTCCTTTTTGTATGTTTATATGTCAGCCATGAAGAAGGGGGGAGTGTGTTCTCCCAAAATGTGTTGGTTTGCCATACATGTTTTACCCTTTCAGTAGACGTTTGTGAACCCTACACAAAAAGTTGCATTTTTCGGGACAATAGGCGCTCCTTCCTTCTCTAAATATGCCTTCATTGACTTTTATGCATGTTTCGTTTATATCTGTTTGTTTCTAAGCCACTAGGCATACCTACCACAATTACTAATTGTTTAAATCTATGCTTATAGGTCCTGAAGAAGCCCATTCCCTCGAAATACGTTGGGTTGATGTACATGTTTTACTCAATAAACGCTTTATGAACCTGCGCAAAGCTACCACATTAGCAAATTGTTTCGTTTTAGTATGCTTATATGTCAGCCATGAAGAAGGGGGGAGTGTATTCTCCCAAAACGTGTTGGTTTGCCATACATATTTTACCCTTTCAATAGACGTTTGTGAACCCTACACAAAAAGTTGCATTTTTCGGGACAATGGGCGCTCCTTCCTTCTCTAAATACGCCTTCATTGACTTTTATGCATGTTTCGTTTATATCTGTTTGTTTCTAAGCCACTAGGCATACCTACCACAATTACTAATTGTTTAAATCTATGCTTATAGGTCCTGAAGAAGCCCATTCCCTCGAAATACGTTGGTTTGATGTACATGTTTTACTCAATAAACGCTTTATGAACCCTAGGCAAAGCTACCACATTAGCAAATTGTTTCGTTTTAGTATGCATATATGTCAGCCATGAAGAAGGGGGGAGCGTGTTCTCCCAAAACGTGTTGGTTTGCCATACATATTTTACCCTTTCAATAGACGTTTGTGAACCCTACACAAAAAGTTGCATTTTTCGGGGACAATGGGCGCTCCTTCCTTCTCACCCAAGTCTTGTTTCCTTTTTGTATGTTTATATGTCAGCCATGAAGAAGGGGGGAGTGTGTTCTCCCAAAATGTGTTGGTTTGCCATACATGTTTTACCCTTTCAATAGACGTTTTGTGAACCCTGCACAAAAAGTTGCATTTTTCAGGACAATGGGCGTTCCTTCCTTCTCTAAATATGCCTTCATTGACTTTTATGCATGTTTCATTTATATCTGTTTGTTTCTAAGCCACTAGGCATACCTACCGTAATCACTAATTGTTTAAATCTATAGTTATAGGTCCAGAAGAAGCCCATTCCCTCGAAACACGTTGGGTTGATGTACATGTTTTACTCAATAAACACTTTATGAACCCTACGCAAAGCTACTACAATAGCGAATTGTTTCGTTTTAGTATGCTTATATGTCAGCCATGAAGAAGGGGGGAGTGTGTTCTCCCAAAACGTGTTGGTTTGCCATACATATTTTACCCTTTCAATAGACGTTTGTGAACCCTACACAAAAAGTTGCATTTTTCGGGACAATAGGCGCTCTTTCCTTCTCTAAATATGCCTTCATTGACTTTTATGCATGTTTCGTTTATATCTGTTTGTTTCTAAGCCACTAGGCATACCTACCACAATTACTAATTGTTTAAATCTATGCTTATAGGTCCTGAAGAAGCCCATTCCCTCGAAATACGTTGGGTTGATGTACATGTTTTACTCAATAAACGCTTTATGAACCCTACGCAAAGCTACCACAATAGCGAATTGTTTCGTTTTAGTATGCTTATATGTCAGCCATGAAGAAGGGGGGAGTGTGTTCTCCCAAAACGTGTTGGTTTGCCATACATATTTTACCCTTTCAATAGACGTTTGTGAACCCTACACAAAAAGTTGCATTTTTCGGGACAATAGGCGCTCCTTCCTTCTCTAAATATGCCTTCATTGACTTTTATGCATGTTTCGTTTATATCTGTTTGTTTCTAAGCCACTAGGCATACCTACCGCAATCACTAATTGTTTAAATCTATGGTTATAAGTCCAGAAGAAGCCCATTCCCTCGAAACACGTTGGGTTGATGTACATGTTTTACTCAATAAACGCTTTATGAACCTGCGGAAAGCTACCACATTAGCAAATTGTTTCGTTTTAGTATGCATATATGTCAGCCATGAAGAAGGGGGGAGCGTGTCCTCCCAAAACGTGTTGGTTTGCCATACGTATTTTACCCTTTCAATAGACGTTTTGTGAACCCTTCACAAAAAGTTGCATTTTTCGGGGACAATGGGCGCTCCTTCCTTCTCACTCAAGTCTTGTTTCCTTTTTGTATGTTTATATGTCAGCCATGAAGAAGGGGGGAGTGTGTTCTCCCAAAATGTGTTGGTTTGCCATACATGTTTTACCCTTTTAATAGACGTTTGTGAACCCTACACAAAAAGTTGAATTTTTCAGGACAATGGGCATTCCTTCCTTCTCTACATATGCCTTCATTGACTTTTATGCATGTTTCGTTTATATCTGTTTGTTTCTAAGCCACTAGGCATACCTACCGCAATTACTAATTGTTTAAATCTATGCTTATAGGTCCTGAAGAAGCCCATTCCCTCGAAATACGTTGGGTTGATGTACATGTTTTACTCAAACGCTTTATGAACCCTACGCAAAGCTACCACAATAGCGAATTGTTTCGTTTTAGTATGCGTATATGTCAGCCATGAAGAAGGGGGGAGTGTGTTCTCCCAAAAAGTGTTGGTTTGCCATACATATTTTACCCTTTCAATAGACGTTTTGTGAACCCTACACAAAAAGTTGAATTTTTTTTGCAGGACGATGGGCTCTCCTTCCTTCTCTCAAATCTTCTCACTGAAACAACCAAACGGTTGTACCAGAAAGTTAGCAGCCCAAGCCCCCCAAACGGTGACCAACATTACCATCCACCCTTGGGCTCAATTCACTGGAAGTGACTTCTTCCTCACTGCCCACGTATCCACCTACCCACATCTAGATACCGATCCAGTCAGTCCAGCGTGGTCTCCAGCCCAAACCACCTTATTCAGGACACAGCACCAAGGTTGTGTCTTAAAACACTGGCACAATGAATGATTGCCATATTTTTTTGTAATATGATTGCTTCCTATGATCATCAGCTCCATCTAGTGGCCATAATGCAGCATTTTCTGAAATTCTGCTAACAAAAGAAGTACACAGCAGAGAGCACCAATCTGAGTGTAATAATGAACAGAGTGGCAACTCACATGTGGCAGTAAAATGGAGTGCAGGTCACAAATGGGTCACCTGCAGATGGAATCTCTGCACCCGGGATCAGTCAGTACAGTCCAGAATGTGTAGGATACCACCGCAGCCTTGGCAAAACAGGAAGCAGGAAATGATTAGGGGCCATAGAGGGCAGAGCAGAGCCCACCGGAAGTGATGTCAGCACTGGGGCGGAATGGGGGCATGGCTACGTATGCTTTAGACACCCAGCTCCTTTGTCAAGCCATTTTTATTCACAGACGTTTCTTGAGTCTACGAAGGAGCTGATAAGAGTGAATAAACTCTTATGGACCAACTTGGACTATTACCTTCTTGTCTATTCTATGCCACATACTCCAGCATTTACATGCGTCACCATGTATGTTTTTTTATTGCTCAAATAAATAAAAAAATACTGCATTATGGCCACTAGATGGGGCTAACGCACTTAGGAGACAAAAAAAAAAGTTGATCATTTGTGGTGTAAACGTCTTAAGACATCTGCACAATACATTTTTCAGACACGACCCCATAGGGTTTCAGTAGTGATGGCCATTTCTTTCATTTGGATTTATATGGTGCTACTCATTGTGCGCCTTTCTCCACTTTGGAAATGTAGGAGAAAATGACAAAGGATTCAAATTAACGCTTATTGCAAGATTTTTGAGTTTTTGTCTTTCTCTGGTTTCTGTAAATCTAGATTGAGGCCTGAAGCTTGAAGGTTTCAAAGTGCCTTGGGTGGGACAGAACATTCGATCCTGTATTTGGATTTTACTGGGTGCCTACAGCCTGTGTGAGTACACAGGTGTGCACAGTTGTTGTATACTCAGGCCTGAGGATAGCTCAGGGCTTTCAGTTTGGGGACAGCTCCCATATTGGAGACAGGAGGTCTCAACCAGGGGTCAGAAGTGCCCCCACCCAGGAGTCAAGAGACAGAAGGTCTCATGCCGGGGTTTAGAGGTACCCAGCCTGGAGTCAAGAGACAGGAGGTCTCAACCAGGGGTCAGATGTGCCCCAGCCAAGAGTCAAGAAACAGGAGATATCACCCAGGGGTCAGAGGTGTCCCAGCCAGGAGTAAAGAGACAGGAGGTCTCAACCAGGGGTAAGAGGTGACACAGCCAGGAGTCAAGAAACAGGAGATATCACCCAGGGGTTAGAGGTGTCCCAGCCAGGAGTCAAGAGCCAGGAGGTCTCAACCAGGGGTAAGAGGTGACCCAGCCAGGAGTCGAGAGACAGGAAGTCTCAGCCAGAGGTCAAGGTGCCCCTAGCCAGGAGTCAAGAGACAGGAGGTCTCAACCAGGGGTTAGAGGTACCCCAGCCAGAAGTCAAGAGACAGGAGGCCTCAACCAGGAGTTGGACATGCCCCCAGCCAGGAGTCAAAAAACAGGAGGTCTCAACCAGGGGTAAGAGGTGACCCAGCCAGGAGTCAAGAGACAGGAAGTCTCAGCCAGAGGTCAAGGTGCCCCCAGCCAGGGGTCAAGAGACAGGAAGTCTCAGCCAGAGGTCAAGGTGCCCCCAGCCAGGGGTCAAGAGACAGGAGGCCTCAACCAGGAGTTGGACATGCCCCCAGCCAGGAGTCAAGAAACAAAAGGTCTCAACCAGGGGTTAGAGGTACCCCAGCCAGGAGTCAAGAACCAGGAGGTCTCAACCAGGAGTTAGACATGCCCTCAGCCAGGAGTTAAGTGATAGGAGATCTTACCAAGGGGTCAGAGGTACCCCAGCCAAGAGTCAAGCAGTCTCAATCAGGGGTCAAAGGAGCCCCAGCCAGGAGTCAAGAGGTAGGAGGTCTCACCCGGGGGTCAGAGGTGCCCATGCAATAGGTAAGTGATGGGATATCTCAACCAGGGGTCAGAGGTGCCCTAGCCAGTAGCCAGGAGGGTTTGTTTTAGGAGTCAGGTGGACAGGAGAACCCCTATCCAGAGGCCAGGAGTGGGCCTGTGAAGCAGCACGCTGCGGCTAAAGGCTGAGTTAGCCGAGAGAAGCAGGAAAGCTGGGCAACACAGTCAGAGGGACTAGTAAGAAGATCAACCATGCTGCTGACAAGGGAGCTAGGTGGCTCAGCATTTTTAGTTAATTGTTGATGTAGAAGAACCTCTACGTTGGCAACTGATGTCTTTCTTTCTAATAAAAGTGGACTATCACACCCTAAAATACAGTTTATACTGGTGAAACTTATTGGAAACCACATGGGCATAATCACCCCAACACCACAATGTCAACCCATTGTGGTGTTGGGGTGATTATGCCCATGTGGTTTCCAATACGTTTCACCAGTATAAACTGTATTTTAGGGCGTGATAGTCCACTTTCACATCAACCTGTAATAGTACAGGACAGAATGTAGAACGTTGGCAACAACAAACTGAAATTAATTCTAACCCTTCACCGCTCAATCCATAACTAAAAGTAACAGTTCTGGCTAAAGATACTTTTTAATGAAGGCATCCATGCAAAAAGGCCCTTTATGGCCTGCCAGCCCTCCAGGAATGTGGCTTTGTAGCGTAGCCACCGGCTAAAATAAACTGGCAATTTATTCCAACCTGCATACAACTGTTTTGGGCTTGTTATCTCTCATCAGCGCAAGACATGGATAACAGGCTTCGGAGAACCTGGGCTTAGGGATCAAAGAGACATGAAAAGTTAATAACGGCTGGAGGAATGGATGTCATGGCGGTGTACAAGGTCTGTGCGGATCACGCAGAATTTCTCAGCACAGGGCAGGGAAAGGTCAAGATCAAGTGAAGGTTCGTGGCGGGAGGCCGCGCCTGGCAGAGACAAGTTGACGCAGAGCTTAGTTAGCAGGTAATGAAGATTAAATCGATCGTTCTCGTAGGATACGCAGTCCTGCTTACGCTGCAAGGGTAAAGAATACGGCTCTCCTATTTCACTCTTACACTGAGGACAAGGTCCTATGTGCGGACCGCGGCACGGCCAGGAAACCCACTCAACTACAATAGGTTTACTGCTTCCCAGCTCTTTAACCGCTTCAACACCAGACCCCCCCCCCTTTCCTGCCCCTGGGGTTTATGTCAATGGGAGTCATTGGAGCACCATAGGACTTTGCTTAGAGCGCCGCCCCAAGTTCTTGAGGTTTATGTCAATGGGAGTCATTGGAGCACCATAGGACTTCGCTTAGAGCGCCACCCCAAGTTCTTGAGGTTTATGTCAATGGGAGTCATTGGAGCACCAGAGGACTTTGCTCAGAGCGCCACCCCAAGTTCTTAAGGTTTATGTCAATGGGAGTCATTGGAGCACCATAGGACTTTGCTTAGAGCGACACCCCAAGTTCTTGAGGTTTATGTCAATGGGAGTCATTGGAGCATCATAGGACTTCGCTTAGAGCGCCAACTCAAGTTCTTCAGGTTTATGTCAATGGGAGTCATTGGAGCACCATAGGACTTTGCTCAGAGCGCCGCCCCAAGTTCTTGAGGTTTATGTCAATGGGAGTCATTGGAGCACCATAGGACTTCGCTTAGAGCGCCGCCTCAAGTTCTTGAGGTTTATGTCAATGGGAGTCATTGGAGCACCATAGGACTTTGCTTAGAGCACCGCCCCAAGTTTTTGAGATTTATGTCAATGGGAGTCTTTGGAGCACCATAGGACTTTGCATAGGGCGCCGCCCGAAGTTCCTGAGGTTTATATCAATGGGAGTCATTGGAGCACCATAGGACTTTGCATAGGGCACCGCCCGAAGTTCCTGAGGTTTATGTCAATGGGAGTCATTGGAGCACCATAGGACTTTGCTTAGAGCGCCGCCCCAAGTTCTTGAGGTTTATGTCAATGGGAGTCATTGGAGCACCATAGGACTTTGCTTCAACACCAGGCACCCCCCCCCCCCCTCCTCCCTTCCGGCCCAGGCCAAATGGGTCTCATCACAGAAGGCAGAAGTGGGGAGGAGGATGGGCCGGAAATGACGTAGATCGCCAAGCTTCTCCTTTTGGGTGGAGCTCCGCTTTAACAGCCATGCACTTAAAACTGGACTGCAAAACACAAATGAATGGCGTCCACGCCTCGTTGGGTGATGGTGGGTGGTCATAATGTGATGGCTGATCGGTGCGTATATATTTGTGTATTTAACAATGTGCTTGGCGTTCAGCTTTAACTTTAATGTGATTATGTAATGCAGAGATACAAGTGATTTATTTTTTAACTATAGGATTAAGAATAATCAGATCCCATTAGCTCCATGGTTCCAACACACAGCAAACCCGATCGCACAATCACTAATAACGCTAATCGCCGGTGCGGCTCAATATAAAGGAGAATGAAATGTAAAGAAAGGACCAGGAGAAGCGACATTGGAAGCGCAGAACGAAGACACGGCGAGCCGTTCCAGGTACTGCGCAAAAAAAATAGAAAATTAGCGGGTTTTGTCTTTTCATTGGTTTATCGCCATACACACATCGATCGTTAATAAACGCTATTTCTGAATACACAGCATAGGGGCAATCTATACTTCCGTCTCAACCCTCCTGTATTATATTGTAACTGCACTGTCTTTTCCTTTATATTGTAAAGTGCTGCACAAACTGTTGGCGCCATATAAATCCAGTAGAATAATAATAATAATAGTTTTGCTAGAATTAATTACATAATTTTTTTTTTTTTATTGTACGTTGCCGTTGGACGCAGATAGAGAGGCGAAGCCCCGTTCTCGCCGCCACCTGCAGTGCTGTCACTCTGCCAGTTCCATTACCGCTACAGATGGAGAACGGATAAACATGACACCGGCGTGATCTCCACCCGCTCCCCCATACCAGCTGACAACTGCGCACTTCCAGAGAGCGATTAATGAGACGTGGGAGGATAACGGGATCCGGGGGGACACTTGGACCAGATCCCCCAGACTAAGGATAGAGAATAAACTTAAAGTGAACCAAGCAGGGAAAGGCAACACCTTCACTTAAACGGTAACTCCACTTCTGTGGAAATTTTTTTTAATAAAGTAATAATAAAAAAATAAATAAAATGATATAACATATACAATTGCTACATAAGGCACATTGTAATTGAATATTATTAAAAATTCCCTTTGCTTTCCAATCTGCAGCTGCTGTAATCTTCTGTAAAATGCAATATGGTGAAAAACATGATAAACCCTCTAATGGGGGAAACACGTTAGAGGGAAGGAGCCAGGTCGAGTATTAAAGTGATTGTAACGCCTAAACATGTTTTACCTTACATACCTTGCACTAGGGCAGAATTTCCGGTATCCTATCATATACAGTCCCCCATCCGATAGTGTCCGCTGTGTACTGCGCATGCGCAGTACACAGCACACACAGATTCCGAAAATAGCCGAAGATGAACGGTGCCTGCGCCATGAGTTCAGGTTCTAGCCCCACCATCCAAGTGGACATAGAGTTGGAATAAAAAGAGCCCGAACAGTGGCGAGCGAAGCAATATTTGCAGCCCTATGTCCGCTTGGATGGTGGGGCTACCACCTCCACTCATGGCGCAGCGAATCTTTGGAGATTTTCCGAATCTCCTTCTGCTCCGTACTGCGCAAGCGCTGCGCCTGCACAGTACGGGCGGACACTATCTGATGGATGGATGCTATATGCCAGAACACCGGCCCAGAGTCTTCTAAGTATAGAAATGTTTTGTTTTTTTTATTTACCTTTACAATAACGTTTAGACCACCTTGAGCAATAAAGTAGATTGTACTTACACAGGAGAGAGAGGGAGAGAGAGAAAGAGAGAGAGAGAGAAAATTAAAAAGAGAAAGAGAGGGGGGAGAGAGAAAGAGGGGGGAGAGAGAAAGAGGGGGGAGAGAGAAAGAGGGGGGAGAGAGATAGAGAGAGAGAGAGAGAGAGAGAGAGAGAGAGAGAGAGAGAGAGAGAGAGAGAGAGAGAGAGAGAGAGAGAGAGAGAGAGGGGGGGGAGAGAGATAGAGAGAGAGAGAGAGGTAAAATAAAAGAAAATGAAAAAAGAGAGAGGGGGAGAGAGAAGGGGGGGGGAGAGAAAGAGAGAGAGAGATCAAATTAAAAAGAGAAAGAGAGGGGGAGAGAGAAAGAGAGGGGAGAGAGATAGAGAGCGAGAGAGATAGAGGTAAAATAAAAGAAAGAAAATGAAAACAAAAGAGAGAGGGGGGGAGAAAGAGAGAGAGAGAAATAAGAAAGAGAGAGAGAGAGAGAATTAAAAAGAGAAAGAGAGGGGGGAGAGAGAAGAGGGGGGGATAAAGAGGGGGAGAGAGAGATAAAATTAAAAAGAGAAAGAGAGGGGGGGAGAGAAAGAGAGGGGGGGAGAGAAAGAGAGGGGAGAGGGGAGAGGGGGAGAGAGAGAGAGAGAGAGAGAGAGAGGGAGAGGTAAAATAAAAGAAAGAAAATGAAAAAAAAGAGAGAGGGGGGAGAAAGAGAGAGAGAAATAAGAAAGAGAGAGAGAAATAAGAAAGAGACAGAGAGAGAGAAATAAGAAAGAGACAGAGAGAGAGAGGGAAATAGAAAGAGAAAGAAAGAAAGAGAGAGAGAGAGAGAGAGAGAGAGAGAGAGAGAGAGAGAGAGAGAGAGAGAGAGAAAATAAAAGAAAGAGAGAGAGAGAGAGAGAGAGAGAGAGAGAGAGAGAGAGAGAGAAAATAAAAGAAAGAGAGAGAGAGAGAGAGAGAGAGAGAAAATAAAAGAAAGAGAGAGAGAGAGAGAGAGAGAGAGAAAATAAAAGAAAGAGAGAGAGAGAGAGAGAGAGAGAAAATAAAAGAAAGAGAGAGAGAGAGAGAGAGAGAGAGAGAGAGAGAGAAAATAAAAGAAAGAAAATGAAAAAAAAGAGAGAGGGGGGAGAAAGAGAGGAAGAAAGAGAGAAATAAGAAGGAAAGAGAAAAAAGAAAAAGAAAGAGAGAGAGAAAAAAAAGAAAACGAAAGAGAGAGAAAGAAAGACAGAGAAGCAACACTAAGGTTTTGGGGGAAAAAAGCTAAAAGAATAAGGGGAGGAAGTAGTTAAAAAGAATAATAAAAGTTATTGGGTAACTCCACTTTCTTGGGAAAAAAGTAGCAAATAAATAAAATGTAACATATACAATTGCTACATAAGTTATATTGCAATTGGATGTTAAAAATTACCTTTCATTCCCAATCTGCAGTGTTGTCATTTTCTGTAAAATGCAATATGGCCACCAGGAGGCACTCTGTACACAGAAATGTAATTTTCTGCTTGTGTGATTGGCTCTCTGATTTTCCCAGAAGTCCGCACTAAGATACAAGTCAGATTTTAGGCATCCCCTGAAATAGGAATTTCAGTTTTGGTGAAATACTCCCCAAGGGTTAAACACTTCAAAAGGGATTCAGACCCTGCAGCTTTCCTCATTAGAACACTGAGAGTGAACCAGGTGATTATAACCCCTTCCCGCCAAGCGTACGCGGATATGCATACTCGGCTTTCAGGGGTTATACTGGGATGATATGCAGCTGCAGGCGTCATTCCGGTACCATATTTTAGATCAGGTGATCGGCTTTCCAGGCATAACAACCGATGTGGCTAAAAGCCACTCGATTGTTATCCCGGAGGAGAGGGAGGGGACCTACCCCCCTCTTGCCGCTCTGACCGGGCCTCCCGTCCCACCGGGAGACCCGATCCTCCATCTGCCACTTCCCGCGGCTAGAGACAGACTGTAATGAAGCCGCAAACGTCTTTGTTCCAGTCTCCTGGATGTAAACAAGGAAGCGACGTCACTTCCTGTTTACTCGGCTGCCAATGGCGCCGGATTTAAAAAAATATACAGTGTTCAGATAGACCGTTTTCAGTGATCTGAATACTTTGAAGTGTAAAGGAGGGATTGGAGGTTTTTTAGATCCCCCCGATCCCTCTATAAAGAGGACCTGTCACATAGGATGTTTACATTCCTTGTGATAGCAATAAAAGTGATAAAAAATGTTTTTTTTTTTTTAAAAAAAACACAATTTAATAATATAAAAATAAATAAGAATTTTTTTTTTTTAAAGCGCCTCCTCACCGCGAGCTCGCACAGCAAAGAAAACACATACGGAAGTCGCGCCCGCATATGTAAACGGTGTTCAAATCACACATGTGAGGTATCGCCGCGATCGTCAGAGCGAGAGCAATAATTCTAACACTAGACCTCCTCTGTAACTCAAACCTGGTAACCGTAATTTTTTTTTTTAAAGTGTCCCCTATGGAGATTTTTAGGTATCAAAGTTTGTCGCCATTTCACGAGTGCGTGCAATTATGACATGTTTGGTATCTATTTACTCGGCGTAACATCATCTTTCACATTATACAAAAAAAAAAATGGGATAACTTTACTGTTTTTTTTTTTTAAATTCATGAAAGTGTCCCTTTTCCCAAAAAGTTGCGTTTAAAACACCGCTGCGCAAATACCGTGTGACATAAAATATTGCAACAATCGCCGTTTTATTCTCTGCTAAAAAAAAAAAAAAAAAGAATAATTATATATGATTATATATATATATATATATATATATATATATATATATATATATATATATATATATATATATATATATATATATATATATTGCGGGTTCTAATTTTAGAGCAAAAAATACGGATTTTAACTTGCAAACACCAAATGTCAGAAATAGGCTTAGTCATGAAAGGGTTAATGAACCCAGACCCTCGCAATCAGAATCTGTCTGCAGAGGAAACAAGCAGCTATTTCTTCAGGATAACAAAAAGTAGGAGCTGCTACAAAGTTTGTTACAATGCCTGAGATCACCCGGGGGAGGGGTTTTTCTCAACATTGGTGGAGTTACTCTTTAACCACTTCCCGACCAACGCATGTACAGGTACGTCCAATATTCAATGCCGCCCTGCCATCGCGCTGGTCGGGACCCCCGTGAGTCCGGTCGCGGGACCCGCGGACTCGATCGCCGCGGGCATCCCCATGATCGTCTCACGGAGTGGCCGAATGGAGGAAATGCTGTGTAAACAACATTTCTCCATTCTGCCTAGCAACTAGTGACGCTGATCTCTGCTCCATGTGATTGGAGCAGAGATCAGTGTTCACTAAATGAACACTTAACCCCTACACTGCCACCCACTGGTTAACCCTTTCACTGCCAGTGTCATTTACACAGGAATCACTGCATTTATATAGCACTGATTACTGTATAAATGACAATGGTCCCAAAAATGTGTCAAAAATGTCCGATGGGTCCCCCACAATGTCGCAGTCACAATAAAAATCGCTGATCGCCGCCATTACTAGTAAAAAAAAAATAATAAAAAATTATTAATAAAAATGCTATAAAACTATCCCCTATTTTGTAAACGCTATAACTTTTGCGCAAACCAATCAATAATCGCTTATTGCGATTTTTTTTTACCAAAAATATGTAGAAGAATACGTATCGGCCTAAACTGAGGGAAAAAAATGTTTTTTTATATATTTTGGGGGATATTTATTATAACAAAAAGTAAAAAATAATGCGTTTTTTTCAAAATTGTCGCTCTATTTTTGTTTATAGCGCAAAAAATAAAAAACGCAGGGGTGATCAAATACCACCAAAAGAAAGCTCTATTTGTGGGAAAAAAAGGACGTCAATTTTGTTTGGGAGCCACGTCGCACGACCGCGCAATTGTCAGTTAAAGCGACGCAGTGCCGAATCGCAAAAAGGGGTCTGGTCTTTGACCAGCAAATTGGTCCGGTCTGCAAGTGGTTAAAGCAGTGTTTCTACTTTTGCAGTCTAATTTGAGGAAACACCGCCATATGATTGTTATGTTTTACCAATCACGCCGTGTACCTAAAGTCATTTAAAAAACAAAAAAAAAAAAAAAAAAACACTTTTCTTACATTATGTGGAAAAATTTGAAATGAGAGGGAACACAGTGTGTCCCCACTAAGAAAGCAGGAAGTGGGGACACACTGGACTTCCCTTTATTATTATACACTGGAGAAGGCCAGTTTCTACATCTTTAACCACGTGCCTACCGGGCACTTTCACCCCCTTCCTGCCCAGGACAATTTTCAGTGCTGTCACACTTTGAATGACAATTACGCGGTCATGCTACACTTTACTGATATGACATTTTTATAATTTTTTTTCCCCACAAATAGAGCTTTCTTTTGGTGGTATTTGATGACCTCTGGGTTTTTTTTTTTTTTTTTTTTTTGCTAAACAAATGAAAATAAGAGACACTAATATGCAGCACCGATGGGCACTAATAGGTGGCACTTATGAGGAGGCACTAATATGCTGCACTGATAGGCCACTCTTCCATAAAGGGCAGATTTGTGGAGAGACGACTAATAGTTGTCCTGTGGACAGATTCTCCCCCCTGAGCTGTGGATCTCTGCAGCTCCTCCAGAGTTACCATGGACCTCTTGGCTCTTCTCTGATGAATGTTCTCCTTGCCCGGCCCGGTCAGTTTAGGTGGACGGCCATGTCTTGGTAGGTTTGCAGTTGTGCCCATACTCTTTCCATTTTCCGATGATGGATTCAACAGAGCTCCGTGAGATGTTCAAAGCTTGGGAGATCTTTTTATAACCTAACCCTGCTTTATACTTCTCTACAACTTTATCCCTGACCTGCCTGGTGTGTTCCTTGGTCTTTAAGATGCTGTTTGTTCACTAAGGGTCTCTAACAAACCTCTGAGGGCTTCACACAACAGCTGTATTTATACTGAGATTAAATTACACACAGTTGGACTCTAGGTGACTTCTGAAGGCAATTGGTACCAATAGATTTTAGTTGGGGGGGGGTATCAGAGTAAAGGGGGCTGAATACAAATGCCCCTCCCCCCCACACTTTTCACATATTTATTTGTATCATTTATCATTTTCCTTCCACTTCACAATTATGTGACACTTTGTGTTGGTCCATCACATAAAAATCCCAATAAAATACATTTATGTTTTTTGGATGTAACATGACAACATGCGGGGAATTTTCAAGGGGTATGAATACTTTTAAGGCACTGTATCTGCGACACGTGGAATCGCATGAATATTGCAAGTGGGAAAAAGAGTGAATGGGGACCAAAGCTGCCCGTCCTAAACTGAAACCCACGCAGGCAAATTCTGTCCAGACCCGGCCTCATCTCCCGCTCCAGGCCGGGGGAAAAGATGGAAGAAGTACTTTGGTCTTCTACACACACAGATCTGAGAGCGCGGGGGGGGGGGGGGGGGGAGGGGTTTGCCGGGAGCCCCCCCATAGGGATTCCAGTCCTCCTTCGAGAATACCGCGAGCAAAACGTGCAACTCGCTAAACATCAGCCTGGTCCGGTCTACTAAAAATACATCTGAATTATTGAAGAAGCTTTAAATTGTACATGAAAAAAAGAATCCAGGCAGAAATAATGACATCAGAGAGGACCGGTCATTAAAGTATATGACGATCGCAGTTCTGTAGCAAGGCTTTCATTGGACACGTTTCCTCTCTGGCTATATATATATATATTACTATATTAGAGGTGACTGCTGCATGCAACCAATCACATAAAGCACTTCAATACCGGGCACTTTTACCCCCTTCCTGCCCAGGCCATTTGTCAGCTTTCAGCGCTGTCACACTTTCAATAACAATTGCGCAGTCATACTACACTGTACACATGTGACAATTCTGCTAATCTTTTTCACACAAATAGAATTTTTTTTTGGTGGCATTTAATCACCGGGGGGGGGGGGGGGGGGGGGGTCACTGATGAGGTGGCAAAGATGAGGCTGCATGGATGGGCACTGATAAGCTGCACTGATGGGCACTGATGAGGCGACACTGATGAGGCTGCATTAATGGGCACTGATGGGCACTAATGAGGTGACACTGATGAGTGCTGATGAGGAGGAATGGATGGGCACTGATGAGGAGGCATGGTTTGGCACTGATGAGGAGGCATGGTTGGCCACTGATGAGGAGGCATGGATGGGCACTTATAAGCAGCACTGATGGGCTGCACTGATGGGAACTAATGAGACTGCACTGATGTGTGCTGATGAGGAGGAACGGATGGGCCCTGATGAGGCTGCATGCATGGGCACTGATGAGGCTGCACGGGTGGGCACTTATAAGCAGCACTGATGGGCACTGATGAGGCTGCATGGATGGGCAGTTATAAGCAGCACTGATGGGTACTAATGAGGCTGCACTGATGTGTGCTGATGAGGCTGCACAGGTGGGCACTGATGAGGCTGCATGGATGGGCAGTTATAAGCAGCACTGATGGGTACTAATGAGGCTGCACTGATGTGTGCTGATGAGGCTGCACAGGTGGGCACTGATGAGGCTGCATGGATGGGCAGTTATAAGCAGCACTGATGGGTACTAATGAGGCTGCACTGATGTGTGCTGATGAGGCTGCACAGGTGGGCACTGATGAGGCTGCATGGATGGGCAGTTATAAGCAGCACTGATGGGTACTAATGAGGCTGCACTGATGTGTGCTGATGAGGAGGAACGGATGGGCACTAATGAGGCTGCACTGATGGCCATTGATGAGGCTGCACTGACGAGCACTGATGAGGCTGCACTGACGGGCACTAATGAGGTGACACTGATGTGTGCTGATGAGGAGGCACAGATGGGCATTGATGAGCTGCGCTGATGGGCATTAATGAGGTGACACTGATGTGTGCTGATGAGGTGGCACTGACGGGCACTAATGAGGTGACACTGATGTGTTCTGATGAGGTGGCACTGACGGGCACTAATGAGGTGACACTGATGTGTGCTGATGAGGTGGCACTGACGGGCACTTATAAGCTACACTGATGGGCTGCGCTGATGAAGCTGAACTGATGGGCACTAAGGAGGCTGCACTGATGTGAGCTGATGAGAGGAAAGGAGAGGCACTGATAACATAAAGACATGGATGAGCGAGTTTGGGGTGGAGGGACTGGACTGGCAAAGGCCTGACCTCAACCTGATAAAAACACCTTTAAGATGAATTAAGAGTGGAGGCTGTGAGCCAGGCCTTCTCATCCAACATCAGTGCCTGACCTCACAAATGCTCTTCTGGAAGACTGGTCAAACATTCCCATAGACACCCTCCTAAACCTTGTGGACGGCCTTCCCAGAAGAGTTGAAGCTGTTATAGCTGCAAAGGGCGGGGCCAACTCAATATTCAACCCTACAGACTAAGACTGGGATGTCATTAAAGATCATGTGCGTGTAAAGGAAGGCGTCCCAATACTTTTGGCAATATAGTGTATATTATCTGTGAATTGAGGTGGACTTCCACTGTAAGAATAACATTGAGTCACGATGGGGGTAGAAGAGGGTTCCTTACCAGCATTGCCCATGCGGAGGTGGAGTCTTCCTTTAATAACGGTGTGCACTCCGATGGGTTTTATGACACCTTGCTTCGAGACGTCCCCGCTCATCACCATCGTCTCCTGTTCATACTCCGTTGTGATGACCTCCAACTCCTGAGACACCTGAACCGCGGTGCGTCCCTGACGTAACAAGTGCTGCCAGACACAAAGAAAGAGGGTGGTAAATACCCACGTCTCTCGATAAATACCCACCTCTTTCCATAAATACCCTCATCTCTCGATAAATACCCATGTCTCTCGATAAATACCCACGTCTCTCTATAAATACCCACCTCTTTCGAAAAAACACCCACGTCTCTCGATAAATACCAGCGTCTCTCTATAAATACTCACGTCTCTCGATAAATACCCACGTCTCTCGATAAATACCCGCGTCTCTCGATAAATACCCACGTCTCTCGATAAATACCCACGTCTCTCGATAAATACCCACGTCTTTCGATAAATACCCACGTCTCTCGATAAATACCCGCGTCTCTCGATAAATACCCACGTCTCTCGATAAATACCCACGTCTCTCGATAAATACCCACGTCTCTCGATAAATACCCACGTCTCTCGATAAATACCCACGTCTTTCGATAAATACCCACGTCTCTCGATAAATACCCACGTCTCTCGATAAATACCCACGTCTTTCGATAAATACCCACGTCTCTCGATAAATACCCACATCTCTCGTCAGGCTAATGTAGCCCCTCTAATAGTGACACCAAACAATATCATTTTTCTCTAAAAATAATCCATATACATTCTCTACTCAGAGACCCTTTGATCTGTTTTTCATGAAATTGTTTGTTTTTCTTCCTCCTGTAATGTCCTCCATGAGCTCCGGAGCCTCTCCTTTACCACCTCATTTCCCTTTGTTTGGAATGATCCGTGCACTATGTACACTACAAACCCCACAGATCCATCTCAGGGGCGAGCAAGACAGGGGGGCTACATTCCTACATACAGTGGGACCAAGAGAGGGGGACTATATTCCTACATACAGGGGGACTACATTCCTACATACAGTGGGACCAAGGCGGGGGGGGGGGGGGGGGGGTACATTCCTACATACAGTGTGAACAAGGCAGGGGGGCTACATTCCTACATACAGTGTGAACAAGGCAGGGTGGCTACATTCCTACATACAGTGTGACCAAGGCAGGGGGGCTATGTTCCTACATACAGTGTGACCAAGGCAGGGGGGCTACATTCCTACATACAGTGTGACCAAGGCAGGGGGGCTACATTCCTACATACAGTGGGACTAGGACAGAGAGGCTACATTCCTACATACAGTGTGACCAAGGCAGGGGGGCTACATTCCTACATACAGTGGGACTAGGACAGAGGCTACATTCCTACATACAGTGTGACCAAGGCAGGGGGGGTACATTCCTACATACAGTGTGAACAAGGCAGGGGGGCTACATTCCTGCATATAGTGGGACCAAGGCAGGGGGGCTACATTCCTACATACAGTGGGACTAGGACAGAGAGGCTACATTCCTACATACAGTGTGACCAAGGCAGGGGGCTACATTCCTACATACAGTGGGACTAGGACAGAGAGGCTACATTCCTACATACAGTGTGAACCAGGCAGGGGGGCTACATTCCTGCATACAGTGGGACCAAGGCAGGGGGGCTACATTCCTACATACAGTGTGACCAAGGCAGGGGGGGTACATTCCTACATACAGAGTGACTAGGACAGGGAGGCTACATTCCTACATACAGTGTGACCAAGGCAAGGGGGCTACATTCCTGCATACAGTGGGACCAAGGCAGGGGGGGGGTACATTCCTACATACAGTGTGACCAAGGCAGGGGGGGTACATTCCTACATACAGAGTGACTAGGACAGGGAGGCTACATTCCTACATACAGTGTGACCAAGGCAAGGGGGCTACATTCCTGCATACAGTGGGACCAAGGCAGGGGGGGGGTGCATTCCTACATACAGTGTGTACAAGGCAGGGGGGCTACATTCCTACATACAGTGTGAACAAGGCAGGGGGGCTACATTCCTGCATACAGTGGGACCAAGGCAGGGGGGCTACATTCCTACATACAGTGTGACCAAGGCAGGGGGGGTACATTCCTACATACAGTGGGACCAAGGAGAACAAACACAGGAGATCAATAGAAGGTATTTTTTGTTAGATAGGAATACATATTTAAATATAATTTATTTAACTAAAGTTGTGAGATACTTTAAAATGTCTGTCAATCTAAAAACTTTTCTTTCTGGTTGTAGATAAATCTCGGAAGGATTTGAATCCCAGTCGGGTTTTTTCTGCTACCTGGGCTCACTGCCATGATGACAATGGCTTGACCAAGCAGGAAGTGATGGAAAATCTGCGATGGGGGACACAGACAGAGTACAAACCTTCATATGGGGATATTTGATGTACATATTCAGGAGGACCATACAAAAGATCCACAAGTACACAATAGGACTTTATAACCCCCCCCCCCCCCCCCCCAGATACAGAGAGGTAGATCCTTCGCAGTTTACTGCTTGTCTATTAGGCTCTGCCTGTGCACTTAATAACCTTCGACATGTAGCGCCGCCTCCTGAAGAGCACACGCTATATGTTTTACAATTTAATGTTACCCTCGAAACCGAAGTTTGGTTTGGATCTAATTGTTCTAAATCTTTGACTTCAGCATCAGTCTGACTGGACTGCAGGGCGTTCTGCCTGGCCATGGGGGGGCGCTGTCACTTTTGGCAGGCATTTTTAGTTTGGGTGCATTAAGGTTACTTTCTTTCGGAACCAGCCCAGTGGGAGTGTCGCTCTTGCTGTGCTTTCTGGGAGGGGGTACTTAAGGTGCGGATGTCACGTGTTTCGGGGGGTTCCGGTCCAGAAGTATGTTCTGACTGTATGGTCCTGGTCCTCCTGACCAGCCCCCAGGACATCCCTGGCCAGGGGTGCGGATCCACCCGACTCTACGACTGGGCGGCTGGCTAGCCCGAGGCGAGGAAACTGAAAGGAGGGATTCGGAGGTGGTCCGGTGCCGTCTCGGTTAGTGGAGAGGCCCAGCAACTGTGAAGGTATCCAGGGGAGGACTCTTCGGGAGAAGGCCAAGCAAGGGTTGGCTTCTCAATAAGAACCTGGACAAGATGAAGGATCTAGGCGAATCCAATCTTGTGCGGTATCACCGGACCGGCTGCAAGATCCTGGTACCACACGAGGGTTCTACAAGATTTCAAGTTTCCCTCACGTGTTCTATAACAAAGCCTGTGGCAGAGACTTATTCCCGACTCAAGCACCCTGTTGGCCGCTAGGCCTGGTGAGAGAAGGACTGTCCAACTAGGGTGAGGATCCAGCTGTGAATGGCCATTCTCTGGATTTATTCAAAGTGAGAGACCTGGACTTTTCACCTAAACCCTCCCATCCTATGTTGAGAGATTGTGTTGTGAACTATTCTTCGCATATAAAAATCCCTTTAAAGTGGTTGTAAACCCTTACAACACACTTTGACTTACAGGTAAGCCTAGATTAAGGCTTACCTGTAGGTCCAAGAAATATCTCCTAAACCTATATGGTTTAGGAGATATTTACCCGAAGACAGCCACCGCTGTCTACGGCGCGCAGGCGCACTGGGCAGGCCGCAGATCACGGCGATATGCCGCGAGCGTCGGCTCCCGTGCGCATGCGCGGGAGTGACGTCGTCGCGGCTCCAGCGAATCACAGCGCCGGAGCAGCGAGACCCGGAAGTCGCTCCGGGGTCCATGGCAGCAGCGAAGAGGAAGACGGAGGACCGCTTTGGGGGCTTCGTTCTCAGGTAAGTTATTCATAATGAGCTAGTATGCTATGCATACTAGCTCATTATGCCTTTGCCTTACAGGGTGTGTTTTTTATTTTTTTATTTTTTTGCCTTTACTTCCTCTTTAAGCGGATCTGTGGTCAGTCTCTGCAGTTTTTGGGCCATCTACCTGGGGAAACCCCCTAGACGCCTACGAGGTGAAGAAGGTAACGGTAAGCCCAACAAATTCAGCCGCTCCTTCGGGGGTCAGTGCTACAGACACATTTTTGATCACTTTTAGCCTTGAGTTTTATGAATTCCTGCTGCTCGGTGGTAACGGTTTGGCTTTCTTTCCATTTTCGGCGGTTTCACATTTCAGTCTCATTAAAATGTCAAAGACACCTCCATAATTGTGTGTGTGAGTGACAGCGGGATGGCGGGAGACGTCTCCTCCCCCATGAATCAATGTTGTGTCGGTTCTGGGAATGAGCTGGGGAAACATTACTAAGGAAAAAAGAATGAATAGAAATCTTTTTATGATCATATCCAACACCCGGATCCACGATTATTGCCGAAACCTTCCCCGACAGCCGGCAATACAACCGGATATATACAGTATATTGTATTTAAAGGGACCTATGAGCAATGAAATGACATGTATACCGTATATCAATGTGGTCAGTATATAGACTCACCGGACACTTTATTAGTTCAGTTGCTCGGTAACACAAATTGTTAATCAGCCAATCACACGGCAGCAACTCAATTCATTTAGGCATCTAGATGCGGTGAAGACGACTTGCTGAAGATCAAACCGAGCATCAGAATGGGGAAGAAAGGGGATCTCGGTGACTTTGAACATGGCATGGATGTTGGTGGCAGACGGACCGGGTGCACAATAGAAGATTGGAAAAACGTTGCCTGGTCTGATGAGTCTGGATTTCACCTCCGACATTCAGATGATGGGGTCCATCCTGCCTTGTATCACCGGTTCAGGCTGGTGGTGGGGGTGTAATGGTGCGGGGGATGGGATATCACCGGTTCAGGCTGGTGGTGGGGGTGTAATGGTGTGGGGGATGGGATATCACCAGTTCAGGCTGGTGGTGGGGGGTGTAATGGTGTGGGGGATGGGGTATCACCGGTTCAGGCTGGTGGTGGGGGTGTAATGGTGTGGGGGATGGGGTATCACCGGTTCAGGCTGGTGGTGGGGGTGTAATGATGTGGGGGATGGGGTATCACCGGTTCAGGCTGGTGGTGGGGGTGTAATGGTGTGGGGGATGGGATATCACCGGTTCAGGCTGGTGGTGGGGGTGTAATGGTGTGGGGGATGGGATATCACCGGTTCAGGCTGGTGGTGGGTGGTGTAATGGTGTGGGGGATGGGATATCACCGGTTCAGGCTGGTGGTGGGGGTGTAATGGTGTGGGGGATGGGATATCACCAGTTCAGGCTGGTGGTGGGTGGTGTAATGGTGTGGGGGATGGGATATCACCGGTTCAGGCTGGTGGTGGGGGTGTAATGGTGTGGGGGATGGGGTATCACCGGTTCAGGCTGGTGGTGGGGGTGTAATGGTGTGGGGGATGGGATATCACTGGTTCAGGCTGGTGGTGGGGGTGTAATGGTGTGGGGGATGGGATATCACCGGTTCAGGCTGGTGGTGGGGGTGTAATGGTGTGGGGGATGGGGTATCACCGGTTCAGGCTGGTGGTGGGGGTGTAATGGTGTGGGGGATGGGGTATCACCGGTGCACCTTTGGGATGTGGAGGAACGGGAGATTCGGCATCATTGATGTGCAGCAGACAAATCTGCAGCAACTGTGTGATGTTATTATGTCACTATGGAGCAAAATCTCTGAGGAACATTTCCAACATCATGTATCTATGCCACTCCACACCACAGCCAGCCCATTGGTTGTATTAGGGCTGGCGGCTCTTGGGAGGAGCACTGGAAGCAAAAATGTTAGCAGAATAAACTTCAGCATTAAAGTGTCACTAAACCCCCATCATAAAAAACGATGAATAAATGGTGTGTTCCATGCTGGTCATACTCATCACTATGGAATTAATTTTCTGCATTCTTCAAAAAGCCTGGTTGATCCTGCTGCTCTTTATCTCCCCCTTCAGCCCATGCCCCCAATTCAGCTCGGCATTTTGCAGAGCAGTGTTGGCAGCTCTGCACATGCTCAGTTTTCAGTGAGTTTCTATGCTGAGCATTTACTCCCCAGCACATCTGAACAGCCCATGTGACTATAGAGTCACACATGTGGGCGTATACACAGTGGTAAAGGACACCCCACTCCCTCCCTCCTCCTCCACACCCACTAACAAGCTAAACACAATAGGGGCGGGAAATTACGTGTAGATTGATGGAGGCTTCACCTCCGTCTTATTCTAAGACACAGGTTGGAGAGGGCGTGGCACAGCCTGTGACTGGCAGAAATCCGCCCACACCTTGTTATTGCAACAAAATAATAGATTTGATTTCAACTATATATTTGTATGATGATTAAAAACGCTTTATTGATATGAATTATTTATTATTACTTTGTATTCCAAAGGCTGTTTTTCTTTTTTTTTCTTTATAACATGTGACCAGCAGCAGAGGACTAGAAGCTCCTCCTGCTTATGTTTCCCTGCAGACAGGCTGGGAGAGAGCTGGGTCATGTGACAGCCGGTTATCAATGAGGAAAAAGGGACTTTAAAAAAAATTAAAATAATGACAGTTGTCATCCCCATACAGAGATAGAAGGGGATGTACATCACACAGCATGTGGTTAGTATCACTTTAAGGATTGGTGACCTTTCACCTTGATGATAATTGTTATGGTGGATGGGAGGGGCAAGATTCTTTTCACTTTACACTTCTACTTTAACACACATTAACCCCCTAGGTGCCAAGCGAATGGGGCCAGGCCTTATTATAGGCTTACCTCTAGGTATAAGTGCTGTAACAGAGTTCTCTACCACTTGAAGCTTGGCAAATTCCCCGTGTGTGCGTTGATTTTCTATTATTTTTAAAGGAGCTCAGCAGATCCCAAGCTCATTAGTACCCTCGATCAGCAGATCCCGAGCTCATTAGTACCTCCACTCAGCAGATCCTCAGCTCATTAGTACCTCCACTCAGCAGATCCTCAGCTCATTAGTACCCTCGTTCAGCGGGTTCCCGAGCTCATTATTACCTTTACTCAGCAGATCCTCAGCTCATTAGTACCCACCTTCAGCAGTTCCCGAGCTCAGCAGTTCCCGAGCTCATTAGTACCCTCGTTCAGTAGATCCCAAGCTCATTAGTACCTCCACTCAGCAGATCCTCAGCTCATTTGTACCCTCTTTCAGCAGATTCCGAGCTCATTTGTACCCTCGTTCAGCAGATCCCAAGCTCATTATTACCTCCACTCAGCAGATCCTCCGCTCATTAGTACCCTCGTTCAGCAGATTCTCAGTACATTAGTACCTCCACTCAGCAGATCCCAAGCTCATCAGTACCCTCGTTCAGCAGATCCTGAGCTCATTATTACCTCCATCAGCAGATCCTCAGCTCATTAGTACCCTCGTTCAGTAGATCCCAAGCTCATTAGTATCTCCACTCAGCAGATCCTCAGTTCATTAGTACCCTCCTTCAGCAGATTCCGAGCTCATTAGTACCTCCACTCAGCAGATCCTCATCTCATTAGTACCCTCTTTCAGCAGATTCCGAGCTCATTAGTACCCTCGTTCAGCAGATCCTCAGCTCATTAGTACCTCCACTCAGCAGATTCTCAGCTCATTAGTACCCTCGTTCAGCAGATCCCGAGCTCATTATTACCTTCACTCAGCAGATCCTCAGCTCATTAGTACCCACCTTCAGCAGTTCCCGAGCTCAGCAGTTCCCGAGCTCATTAGTACCCTCGTTCAGTAGATACCAAGCTCATTAGTACCTCCACTCAGCAGATCCTCAGCTCATTTGTACCCTCTTTCAGCAGATTCCGAGCTCATTAGTACCCTCGTTCAGCAGATCTTGAGCTCATTAGTACCCTTGTTCAGCAGATCCCAAGCTCATTAGTGCCTCCTCTCAGCAGATCCTCAGCTCACTAGTACCCTCGTTCAGCAGATTCCAAGCTAATTAGTACCCTCATTCAGCAGATCTTGAGCTCATTAGTACCCTTGTTCAGCAGATCCCAAGCTCATTATTACCTCCTCTCAGCAGATCCTCAGTTCATTAGTACCCTCCTTCAGCAGATTCCGAGCTCATTAGTACCTCCACTCAGCAGATCCTCATCTCATTAGTACCCTCATTCAGCAGATCCCAAGCTCATTAGTACCCTCATTCAGCAGATCCCAAGCTCATTAGTACCCTCGTTCAGCAGATCCTGAGCTCATTAGTACCTCCTTTCAGCAGATCCTCAGCTCATTAGTACCCTCGTTCAGCAGATCCTCAGCTCATTAGTACCATCATTCAGCAGATCCCAAGCTCATTAGTACCCTTGTTCAGCAGATCCCAAGCTCATTAGTACCCTTGTTCAGCAGATCCCAAGCTCATTAGTACCCTCGTACAGCAGATGCCCCATTTAGTAGCACCCCCAGCTTTGCTGACCCCCCCACTAAGTAGTAACCCTCAGCTCTGCTTATCCTCTGGTTTTTCTGGACCTCCTCTCTCTCTGGTCCCCGCTATATTGCTTCGGACCTTGTTCACCGTGTATGATGACACCTGTTGGTTTCTTCTGCTCTGTTTCCCCAGCTCTGCTGATCCTCTGCCACTCAGTCCTCTCTCCTTCCCCCACTCATCTACAGCTTCAGGTGCTGTAAGCAAGCGTTGTCATAGACTTCTATGAAAGCTTTGGAGATGCTTTGAAGCACCAAGAAAGCGACATAGTTACATAGTTGGTGAGGTTGAAAAAAAAGACACAAGTCCATCCTATGTGTGTGATTATATGTCAGTATTACATTGTATATCCCTGTATGTTGCGGTCATTCAGGTGCTTATCTAATAGTTTCTTGAAACTATCAATGCCCCCCGCTGAGACCACCGCCTGTGGAAGGGAATTCCACACCCTTGCCGCACTTACAGTAAAGAACCCTCTACGTAGTTTAAGGTTAAACCTCTTTTCTTCTAATTTTAACGAGTGGCCAGGAGTCTTGTTAAACTCCCTTCCACGAAAAAGTTTTCTCCCTATTGTGGGGTCACCAGTCCGGTATTTATATATTGTGGGGTCACCAGTCCGGTATTTATATATTGTGGGGTCACCAGTATGGTATTTATATATTGTGGGGTCACCAGTCCAGTATTTATATATTGTGGGGTCACCAGTCCAGTATTTATATATTGTGGGGTCACCAGTCTGGTATTTATATATTGTGGGGTCACCAGTCTGGTATTTATATATTGTGGGGTCACCAGTCTGGTATTTATATATTGTGGGATCACCAGTCAGGTATGTATATATTGTGGGGTCACCAGTCCGGTATTTATATATTGTGGGGTCACCAGTCCGGTATTTATATATTGTGGGGTCACCAGTCCGGTATTTATATATTGTGGGGTCACTAGTCCGGTATTTATATAATGAAATCATATCTCCTCTCAGGTGTCTCTTCTCCAGAGAGAATAAGTTCAGAGCTCACAACCTTTCCTCATAACTAATATCCTCCAGACCCTTTATTAGCTTTGTTGCCCTTCTTTGTAGTCGCTCCATTTCCAGTACATCCTTCCTGAGGACTGGTGCCCAGAACTGGACAGTTTACTCCAGGTGCGGCCGGACCAGAGTCTTGTAGATGGGAGAATTATCGTTTTATCTCTGGAGTTGATCCCCTTTTTAATGCCAATATTCTGTTTGCTTTGTTAGCAGCAGCTTGGCATTGCTGAGCCCATCATCTACTAGGACCCCCAGGTCCTTCTCCATCCTAGATCCCCCCATGGGGTATAATTTTTGAAGCAAAGCAAACACAACGTGTGACCAGGACTTTGAGGTAACCATTTTATTTAGTGACGGGGGGGGGGCTTTGATTAGCAATCAGGGTTCTGTAAAAAAAAAAGCGCGTCCGATGCCACATTTTGAAGCAAGTGTAAAAGAGACCTTATGGGGCAATTTTCATTTGCATTCAAATATCCAATGACAGGTGCCCAGTAATGCAGGTTGGCTTAATTAGTTTTTATTGCTGATGTCCTGTGTTCGATGTCAAACCATTATGTATCACATACATGGGCAGAAGTCCAAGACTTTGTCCTCAGACCACCTTCCGCCGCCATCTAGGCATAAAACGCCTCCCCGGCCTGGACTGTATTTCAATATAATTAGCCGAGTTGGACCTTTTTTTTTTTTTTCATCAATGCTAAGTCGTTTAACATTATTCCTTATTTTTATCTAAATTGCTCTTGTTTAAAATGCTTACGAAGTCATTTGTGTTCCTAACCTTTTATCCAGATTAAATTGCAGTAATATGATAATGAATGTGGTTGTGAGCCAGCGAACATTACTTTAATATCTTTATAGAGGAGCCCTATGTAGATGTCACGGCAAACAAGGGAAGACTCATGTACCCCCGCAGCGACCAATCCGCCGCTGGCTCACCTGGTGGCGCCATTTATCCCTTTCACTGCCAGACCTAATTTTGCGCTTTAAAAAAAAAAAATAATAATAATAATTTTAGGCCTGAAGATATGCCCAAAAAAAATATACATTTTCTGAAAGCAGACACCCTAAAGAATAAAACGGCGGTTGTTCCAATTTTTTATGTAACATGATATTAGCGCAACAATTTAATAACTCAAACAATTTCAGTAAAAAAAGTTCTTTTTTGGGCCCCCACATTCAACATATTACCAATTTGTTTTTTTATACATAAAAGACATTGTTGCACTGAATAAATAGATAGCCAACAGGCCAAGCCTTTAAAGTGGTTGTAAACCCTTACAACACACTTTGACCTACAGATAAGCCTAGATTAAGGCTTACCTGTAGGTCCAAGAAATATCTCCTAAACCTATACAGTTTAGGAGATATTTGCCGAAAGACAGTCACCGCTGTCTATGGCGCATGCGCCCTAGACAGCGGCGCGTAGGCGCACTGAGTGCGCCGTGGTCAACGGCGAATATGCCGCACGTGGCAGCTCCCGTGCGCATGCGCGAGAGTGACATCATCGCGGCTTCGCCGAATGACAGCGGCGGAGCAGCAAAACCCACGAGAAGATGGAGGCACCGGACTACAGGGGACAGCGGTGACATCGCTGGCTCCTGTGTCAGGTAAGTGACACATAATGGACTACTATGCGATGCGATGCGATGCATAGTAGTCCATTATGCTTTACCTTTGCAGGGAATCAAAGAGGAAGTAAACTCATCAGGGTTTACTTCCTCTTTAAAGTGTCACTAAACCCCCATCATAAAAAACGATGAATAAATGGTGTATTCCATGCTGGTCATACTCATCACTATGAGATTCCTTTTCCGTATTCTGCAAAAATCCTGGTTGACCCTGCTGCTCTCCATTCCCCCCCCCCTTCTGTCCATGTCCCCAATGCACTTGGGGATTTTGTAGCTGTGGTGGCAGCTCTGCACATGCTCAGTTCTCAGTGAGTTTCTATGCTGAGCATTTCCTCCCTAGCACATCTGAGCAGCCCATGTGTCTATAGAGTCACACATGTGGGCGTATACATGGCGGTAAATAACAGCCCACCCCCCCTCCTTCTCCATGCCCACTAACCAACTAAACGCAATGGGGTGGCGGAAAATTACATGTAGATCAGTGATTCTCAACCAGGGTTCCTCCAGAGGTTGCTAGGGGTTCCTTAAGCATTGAGCAATTTCTGCCTCTCAGATAAGTTCCCGCAGACACCATTGATCTTTTTAGATATCTGTAAGGAGGTAATCCTTCCCAATGACCATTCTTCCCACTGACCATCACACTAATGTATCATGAGTTGTAAATTTCAAATTTTTCGCAGGGGTTCCTCGAGACCGGAGAACTATTTCAAGGGTTCCTCTGTGTTGAAAAGGTTGAGAAAGGCTGATGTAGATTGATGGTGGCTTCGTCTCCCTCTTATTCTACTTTCAATAGATTTTTATTTTCAATCCCTCTTATTCTAAGACACAGGCTGGAGGGGGTGTGACACAACCTGTGACTGGCAGAAGTCCGCCCACACCGTGTTACTGCCAAAAAAACAATCAAGATTTTATTTCAAATGTGTATTTCTATGAAAATGTAAAATGGTTTATTGATATTATTTATTTATTTTTACTTTGTATTCCAAAGGCTGTTTTTTTGTTTTGTTTTGTTTTTTGTGAACATGTGACCAGCAGCAGAGGACTAGAAGCTCCTCCTGCTTATGTTTCCCTGCAGACAGGCTGGGAGAGAGCCAAGTCATGTGACAGCTGGATATCCATTAGGAAAAAGGAACTTAGATTTTATTTTATTTTTTTAATTAAAATAATTACAGAGCCGTCATCCATATACAGAAATGGAGGGGAGATTGTATATCACACGGCGTGCGTTTTCTATCACTTTAAAACTAAAATGATGATAAACTTCAGAACCCTATACTATATTATCCATAGGCCATACTATAAAATTCCCTATAGGTCATGGCCCTTATGGGGGGTTGTGGAAGCAATTTTCAGCTACAGAGAGTGTAAGGCTGGGTTCACACTGCTGCGGGGGGAGATCCGGATGTGATTCGCACCGCAAATCACATCCGATCTCCGTAGCGCTGCGAGTTCAGCCATACAGATAGTATGGCTGAACTCGCAGCGGTCCCGCAGCAAACTCGCACGGGACCCTTTTTTTCGTCCGCAACAGAATCGGATCGCATGGGCGTTCACACCATGCGATCCGATTCTTGTGCGAGTCGGCAGATCGCACTGCGATATGCGATTGGATCTGGGGGTGTCATTAACATATCATTGACACTCCCAGCTGTTCGCATAGGGCAGTGTGAACTGCCGGCGGGAGTCGTGCGATGCGGGAAAACGCCGCGGATTCGCGGCGTTCCCGCATCGCAGCGGTGTGAACCCGGCCTTAAGCAAAACTCGAGTTACATACAGTGGTGTGAAAAAGTGTTTGCCCCTTCCTCATTTCCTGTTCCTTTGCATGTTTGTCACACTTAAGTGTTTCCGAACATCAAACCAATTTAAACAATAGTCAAGGACAACACAAGTAAACACAAAATGCAATTTGTAAATGAAGGTGTTTATTATTAAAGGTGAAAAAAAATCCAAACCATCATGGCCCTGTGTGAAAAAGTGATTGCCCCCTAAACCTAATAACTGGTTGGGCCACCCTTAGCAGCAACAACTGCAACCAAGCGTTTGCGATAACGTGCAATGAGGCTTTTACAGCGTCCTGGAGGAATTTTGGCCCACTCATCTTTGCAGAATTGTCCTAATTCAGTTACATTAGAGGGTTTTCGAGCATGAACGGCCTTTTTAAGGTCATACCACAACATCTCAATAGGATTAAGGTCAGGACTTTGGCTAGGCCACTCCAAAGTCTTCATTTTGTTTTTCTTCAGCCATTCGGTGGTGGACTTGCTGGTGTGTTTAGGATCATTGTCCTGCTGCAGAACCCAAGTTCGTTTCAGCTTGAGTACACGAACAGATGGTCGGACATTCTCCTTCAGGATCTCTTGGTAGACAGCAGAATTCATAGTTCCTTTTATCACGGCAAGTCTTCCAGGTCCTGAAGCAGCAAAACAGCCCCAGACCATCACACTACCACCACCATATTTTACTGTTGGTATAATGTTCTTTTTATGAAATGCAGTGTTCCTTCTACGCCAGATATACTTGGACACACACCTTCCAAAGAGTTCCACTTTTGTCTCATCGGTCCACAGAATGTTGTCCCAAAAGTCTTGGGGATCATCAAGATGTGTTGTGGAGAAATTGAGACGAGCTTTGATGTTCTTTTTGCTCAGCAGTGGTTTTCTCCTTGGAACTCTGCCATGCAGGTCATTTTTGCCCAGTCTTTTCCTGATGGTGGAGGCATGAACGCTGACCTTAACTGAGGCAAGTGAGGCCTGCAGTTCCTTGGACGTTGTTGTGGGGTCTTTTGTGACCTCTTGGATGAGTCGTCGCTGCGCTCTTGGGGTAATTTTGGGCGGCCGGCCACTCCTGGGAAGGTTCACCACTGTTCCATGTCTTCGCCATTTGTGGATAATGGCTCTCACTGTGGTTCGCTGGATTCCCAAAGCTTTGGAAATGGCTTTATAACCCTTTCCAGACTGATAGATCTCAATTACTTTCTTTCTCAATTGTTCCTGAATTTCTTTGGGTCTCGGCATGATGTGTAGCTTTTAAGGATCTTCTGGTGGACCTTACTGTGTCAAGCAGCTCCTATTTAAGTGATGCCTTGATTGTGAACATGTGTGGCAATAATCAGGCCTGGGTGTGGCTAGAGAAATTGAACTCAGGTGTGGACAACCACAGTTATAGTATGTTTTAACAAGGAGGGCAATCACTTTTTCACACAGGGCCATGATGGTTTGGATTTTTTTTCACCTTTAATAATAAACACCTTCATTTACAAATTGCATTTTGTGTTTACTTGTGCTGTCCTTGACTATTGTTTAAATTGGTTTGATGTTCCGAAACACTTAAGTGTGACAAACATGCAAAGGAACAGGAAACGAGGAAGGGGGCAAACACTTTTTCACACCACTGTATTTATTAAAAATAATTACTGATCCTTTTTTTTTTTTTCCTTTTTCTTTTTTATAGCTGTCTTTCTATTTTATTCTGGAACACCAGACAGCAGGAAGGTAAGTATAACATATTTGTTATTTAAAAAAAATAAAAATAAAAATTAGGCTTCACAACTTCTTTAATTTCATCCCATGAAAGGTTCAGCAACAGAGGAACCCAAAAATCCACTAAACGTGGCACTAAACTATGCATATCAAACACATACAAAATACTGCATGTATAACATTGATCTATTCTTTGAGCCAATGAGTGATCTGTTGATTCCAATCAAATAGCAACCAATCAAATCTCTTCTCTCTCTCTCTGCAACGGCTGAAAATGTGGCCATGCGTTGCTCTGCCCGTCGTTCTTTAGCGCTTTTCTCCTATACCCGGGATCTAATGATTATAGACACACCTGAATACACAGTATATAGAGGAACAAAAAAAGATGTATATATATAAAAATAAAATGAAAATGTTTATTTCCTAGAAGCAGAAGGGCGCGTTGTTTACCCTCGCGGCTATTCTCCAAAACAATAAACCTGCCTCATCCTCTCTGCTGGCAACTACATAAAAAGTAATATCCAAAGTAAAATACCTACAAAACACGCCGTGAACCTGAACAGGCCACATTTGGCTGCCTTAAAGCTGAACGCCACTACGTTTTTATTTTCAAAAACAAAATTCTCTTCTTTCCGTCTCTCCAAAAAGAGTTTCCAAAATCTGTTCTCACCGTCTCTACATGTGCCACTCCAGAGCCAGTGACCACTCCCCCTCCAGCTCCAGCTGCCACTCCCCCTCCAGCCCCAGCTGCCGCTCCCCTTCCAGCCCCAGCTGCCGCTCCCCTTCCAGCCCCAGCTGCCGCTCCCCCTCCAGCCCCAGCTGCCGCTCCCCTTCCAGTCCCAGCTGCCGCTCCCCCTCCAGCCCCAGCTGCCGCTCCCCTTCCAGCCCCAGCTGCCGCTCCCCCTCCAGCCCCAGCTGCCGCTCCCCTTCCAGCCCCAGCTGCCACTCCCCCTCCAGCCCCAGCTGCCACTCCCCCTCCAGCCCCAGCTGCCGCTCCCCTTCCAGCCCCAGCTGCCGCTCCCCCTCCAGCCCCAGCTGCCGCTCCCCTTCCAGTCCCAGCTGCCGCTCCCCCTCCAGCCCCAGCTGCCACTCCCCCTCCAGCCCCAGCTGCCACTCCCCCTCCAGCCCCAGCTGCCACTCCCCCTCCAGCTCCAGCTGCCACTCCCCCTCCAGCCCCAGCTGCCGCTCCCCTTCCAGCCCCAGCTGCCGCTCCCCTTCCAGCCCCAGCTGCCGCTCCCCCTCCAGCCCCAGCTGCCGCTCCCCTTCCAGTCCCAGCTGCCGCTCCCCCTCCAGCCCCAGCTGCCGCTCCCCTTCCAGTCCCAGCTGCCGCTCCCCCTCCAGCCCCAGCTGCCGCTCCCCTTCCAGCCCCAGCTGCCGCTCCCCCTCCAGCCCCAGCTGCCGCTCCCCTTCCAGCCCCAGCTGCCACTCCCCCTCCAGCCCCAGCTGCCGCTCCCCTTCCAGCCCCAGCTGCCGCTCCCCCTCCAGCCCCAGCTGCCGCTCCCCTTCCAGTCCCAGCTGCCGCTCCCCCTCCAGCCCCAGCTGCCGCTCCCCTTCCAGTCCCAGCTGCCGCTCCCCCTCCAGCCCAAGCTGCCGCTCCCCTTCCAGCACCAGCTGCCGCTCCACTCTTCCTCCACTCCCAGCTGTTATTCCCCCTCCAGTCCCAGCTGCTGATCTACTTCCAGTCCTCAGCTTCCACTCCCCCTACAGTCCCAGCTGCCACCCCCCCCCCCCCAGTCCCAGCTGCCACTCCCTCGCCAGCCCCAGATGCCACTCCCTCTCCAGCCCCAGATGCCACTCCCTCTCCAGCCCCAGCTGCCACTCCCTCTCCAGCCCCAGCTGCCACTCCCTCTCCAGCCCCAGCTGCCACTCCCTCTCCAGCCCCAGCTGCCACTCCCTCTCCAGCCCCAGCTGCCACTCCCCAGCTGCCATGACCCCACCAGTCCCAAGCTGCCACGTCCCCACCAGTGCCAAGCTGTCACATGCTCACCACTCCTCAGCTGCCGCTACTCCCCCAGTCCCCAGCTGCCGCTCCCCCCACCCAATCCCCAGCTCCCACATCCACTTCAGCTCCAGTTCCCACACCTTCTTCAGTCCCAGCTTCCACACCTCCTTCAGTCCCAGCTCCCACACCTCCTTCAGTCCCAGCTCCCACACCTCCTTCAGTCCCAGCTCCCACACCTTCAGCTCCAGTTCCCACACCTCCTTCAGTCCCAGCTACCACACCTCCTTCAGATCCAGTTCCCACACCTCCTTCAGTCCCAGCTCCTACACATTATTCAGTCCCAGCTCCCACACCTTCTTCAGTCCCAGCTCCCACACCTCTTACAGTCCCATCTCCCACACCTCCTTCAGTCCCAGCTACCACACCTCCTTCAGTCCCACCTTACCACACCTTCTTCATTCCCAGCTCACACATCTTCTTCATTCCCAGCTCCCACACCTTCTTCATTCCCAGCTCACACATCTTCTTCAGTCCCAGCTCCCACACCTTCTTCATTCCCAGCTCACACATCTTCTTCATTCCCAGCTCCCACACCTTCTTCATTCCCAGCTCCCACACCTTCTTCATTCCCAGCTCACACATCTTCTTCAGTCCCAGCTCCCACACCTTCTTCATTCCCAGCTCACACATCTTCTTCATTCCCAGCTCACACACCTTCTTCAGTCCCAGCTCACAAATCTTCTTCAGTCCCAGCTCCTAGACCTTCTTCATTCCCAGCTCACACATCTTCTTCAGTCCCAGCTCCCACATCTTCTTCATTCCCAGCTCACACATCTTCTTCAGTCCCAGCTACCACACCTTCTTCAGTCCCAGCTCACAAATCTTCTTCAGTCCCAGCTCCTAGACCTTCTTCATTCCCAGCTCACACATCTTCTTCAGTCCCAGCTCCCACATCTTCTTCATTCCCAGCTCACACATCTTCTTTAGTCCCAGCTCCCACATCTTCTTTAGTCCCAGCTCCCACACCTACTTTAGCTCCCACACCTTCTTCAGTCCCAGCTCCCATACCTTCTTCAGCTCCAACTGCCACTCCTACCCTACATTCCCAGATCCCCTGCCCCTCCATTTACACCTGCAACTCCTTCAGCCCCAGCTCTCCCTTTCTTCCTTCAGTCCCAACTACCACTCCTCCTCCAGTCCCAGCTGCTTCTCCCCCTATAGTCCCAGCTGCTTCTCTTTCTTCAGTCCCAGCTCCCACACCTCCTTCAGTCCCAGCTCCCACACCTTCTTCAGTCCCAGCTCCCACACCTTCTTCAGTCCCAGTCCCACAACTTCTTCAGTCCCAGCTCCCACAACTTCTTCAGTCCCAGCTCCCACACCTTCTTCAGTCCCAGCTCCCACACCTTCAGTCCCAGCTCCCACACCTTCAGTCCCAGCTCCCACACCTTCAGTCCCAGTCCCAGCTCCCACACCTTCAGTCCCAGTCCCAGCTCCCACACCCTCAGTCCCAGCTCCCACACCTTCTTCAGTCCCAGTCCCAGCTCCCACACCTTCTTCGGTTTCAGCTCCCACACCTTCTTCGGTTTCAGCTCCCACACCTTCTTTGGTTTCAGCTCCCACACCTTCTTCGGTTTCAGCTCCCACAACCTCTTCAGTCCCAGCTCCCATACCTTCTACAGTCCCAGCTCCCACACCTTCTTCAGTCCCAGCTCCCACACCTCCTTCAGTCCCAGCTCCCACACCTCCTTCAGTCCCAGCTCCCACACCTTCAGCTCCAGTTCCCACACCTCCTTCAGTCCCAGCTACCACACCTCCTTCAGCTCCAGTTCCCACACCTCCTTCAGTCCCAGCTCCTACACATTATTCAGTCCCAGCTCCCACACCTTCTTCAGTCCCAGCTCCCACACCTCTTACAGTCCCATCTGCCACACCTCCTTCAGTCCCAGCTACCACACCTCCTTCAGTCCCACCTTACCACACCTTCTTCATTCCCAGCTCACACATCTTCTTCATTCCCAGCTCCCACACCTTCTTCATTCCCAGCTCACACATCTTCTTCAGTCCCAGCTCCCACACCTTCTTCATTCCCAGCTCACACATCTTCTTCATTCCCAGCTCCCACACCTTCTTCATTCCCAGCTCCCACACCTTCTTCATTCCCAGCTCACACATCTTCTTCAGTCCCAGCTCCCACATCTTCTTCATTCCCAGCTCACACATCTTCTTCAGTCCCAGCTACCACACCTTCTTCAGTCCCAGCTACCACACCTTCTTCAGTCCCAGCTCACAAATCTTCTTCAGTCCCAGCTCCTAGACCTTCTTCATTCCCAGCTCACACATCTTCTTCAGTCCCAGCTCCCACATCTTCTTCATTCCCAGCTCACACATCTTCTTCAGTCCCAGCTACCACACCTTCTTCAGTCCCAGCTCACAAATCTTCTTCAGTCCCAGCTCCTAGACCTTCTTCATTCCCAGCTCACACATCTTCTTCAGTCCCAGCTCCCACATCTTCTTCATTCCCAGCTCACACATCTTCTTTAGTCCCAGCTCCCACATCTTCTTTAGTCCCAGCTCCCACACCTACTTTAGCTCCCACACCTTCTTCAGTCCCAGCTCCCATACCTTCTTCAGCTCCAACTGCCACTCCTACCCTACATTCCCAGATCCCCTGCCCCTCCATTTACACCTGCAACTCCTTCAGCCCCAGCTCTCCCTTTCTTCCTTCAGTCCCAACTACCACTCCTCCTCCAGTCCCAGCTGCTTCTCCCCCTATAGTCCCAGCTGCTTCTCTTTCTTCAGTCCCAGCTCCCACACCTCCTTCAGTCCCAGCTCCCACACCTTCTTCAGTCCCAGCTCCCACACCTTCTTCAGTCCCAGCTCCCACACCTTCTTCAGTCCCAGTCCCACAACTTCTTCAGTCCCAGCTCCCACACCTTCTTCAGTCCCAGCTCCCACACCTTCAGTCCCAGCTCCCACACCTTCAGTCCCAGCTCCCACACCTTCAGTCCCAGTCCCAGCTCCCACACCCTCAGTCCCAGCTCCCACACCTTCTTCAGTCCCAGTCCCAGCTCCCACACCTTCTTCGGTTTCAGCTCCCACACCTTCTTCGGTTTCAGCTCCCACACCTTCTTTGGTTTCAGCTCCCACACCTTCTTCGGTTTCAGCTCCCACAACCTCTTCAGTCCCAGCTCCCATACCTTCTACAGTCCCAGCTCCCACACCTTCTTCAGTCCCAGCTCCCACACCTTCTTCAGTCCCAGCTCCCACACCTTCTTCAGTCCCAGTCCCACAACTTCTTCAGTCCCAGCTCCCACACCTTCTTCAGTCCCAGCTCCCACACCTTCTTCAGTCCCAGCTCCCACACCTTCTTCAGTCCCAGCTCCCACACCTTCTTCAGTCCCAGCTCCCACACCTTCTTCAGTCCCAGCTCCCACACCTTTGTCAGTCCCAGTCCAAGCTCCCACACCTTCTTCAGTCCCAGTCCCAGCTCCCACACCTTCTTATACTCCAGCTGCCACTCCCACCCTACATTCCCAGATCCCCTCACTCTCCAATTACAGCTGCCACTCCTTCAACCACAGCTCTGCCCGTCTTCCTCCAGTCCCAACTACCACTCCTCCTCCAGTAGCAGCTGCTACTCCTCCTCTAGTCCCAGCTGATACTAATTGGGTCTCAGCTGCCCCAGTCCCAGTTGCTGCTTCTCTTTCTTCAGTCCCAGATCCCACTCCTCCTTCAGTCCCAGCTGCTACTACTCCTCCAGTCCCAGCTGCCACTCCTCCTCCAGGATTGTGCCCAGGGCATGACGGACGTTCCCCCTATGTCATCAAGCCATTCTGTGCCCACAGGAGAATGATGCAGAGAACGCCACTCACATCACTACATGAATGCCATATTCTGAATCCTTGAGGATCACCCACCACTGGCACTGGAAAATGAATTTGTTATAGTAATATTACGCATTTACATTTTTTCACTTCGTTCTCTTTTGTATGTGACTCCAAAACAGCAAAATAAACAACATTCAAGGGGATTACAGCACAAAGAGTATAACTTGTTGCTTCATTAAATAATATTACAACAACTTCAGGCCCACCTGTCCTTTTCATTTACTAACCTGCTCTATGCAGTTGAGATGCAGATGTGTGTTCAGTAGACATGTGTGATTAGTAATTCGTACATTCGTGAGGATCCAAAATACAAATTTTTATGCATACAAATTTTGTATGAAATACAAAATTTAGTTTACGAATTTCGCATAAGTTTATCATAACAAACTTTCATTATTGTTGTGAAAAGTTAACGAAACGAAAGGTTAAAAACCAAGGACGTCAGCACAGTACAGGGATGGTGGGAGCCCCTCATAATGATAAATTTATCATACCGAACTTTCCTTATTGTTATGAAAAGTTTACGAACCTAACGAAAATTCGTATTTCGTACGAATCTGAATTGAATTTCGGACACAAATTAATTTTAATACGAAACGGAACGAAACAAAACAAATTTATTGATGGCACACATGTCTAGTGTTCAGATCCTAAATGGCTTTCATATGTACAACACGTGAGATACTAACGAGGTGTAACCAACCACATAGCAACCATTACATATTCATAGAAAATGTCATAAAAAACAGGAGTCTAATTTTCTTTCATTGAAATATGTGTTCATGCTGGCCAACTGCATCAAAGTGATTCTTCTATGGAAAACTGGTTTAAAGTGATCCTCTCTGGTCAACTGGGTCAAAATGATCCCTCTCTGGCCAACTGTGTCAAAGTGATCCCTCTATAGCCAACCGCGTCAAAATGATCGCTCTCTGGCCAACTGGGCAAAATTATCCCCCTGTGGCCAACTGCATTAAAGTGATCACTCTCTGGCCAGCTGGGTCAAACTGATCCCCCTCTAGCCAAATGTGTCAAAGTGATCCCACAAAGGACAGCTGTGTCAAAGTGATCCCCCTCTGGTCATCTGTGTCAAAGTGACCCCTCTCTGGCCAACTGGGTCAAAGTGATCTCTCTCTCGCCAACTATGTCAAAATGATCCCCCTCTGGCCAACTGGGTTAAAGTGACCCCTCTCTGGCCAACTGGGTCAAAGTGATCTCTTTCTCGCCAACTATGTCAGAGTGATCCCCATCTGGCCAACTGGGTCAAAGTGACCCCTCTCTGGCTAACTGGGTCAAAGTGACCCCTCTCTGGCCAACTGGGTCAAAGTGATCCCAGTTTTGCCAGCCCCTACTCTATCTTGTAGATTGCAATCCTCTGCTAAAACAGCACACTCCAAAAACAAACTATTAGTCACCCACACAGTACCTTCATTTCTACTGCGGCTGACCCAATGAGCAGCAGGGAGTCTCCATCCCAAACATCAATCTGTAGAGTCTGGAGAGCCAGATACCGCAGAAACCAGCGCTGTTCTCCTGACTTTAGGAATCCGGGGTCCACCATGTACTTCAACTGATAACCCGGACAGCCTGTGAGAAAAAGAAAATAAAAAAATGAATATAAAAATTATTTTAGTCAACTATTTCAAGATTTCTTTTTACTTGGTGCTATTTTATTATAAAGAGAAGTCCTTTTTCTGTGTTAATAGACTTTCCCAGTTTTTAGACATATTGTATCCTGTATCATGTTATTTACCAGTAAAAGCCTCCCTTGTGTAGCCATCCAAAAGCACTGAGACTGCTGCTGGGTGCCGCCATCTTGGATGTGATGTCAGCCTCCCCAACAGACTCACAGCTGTCGCTCAAGTGACACTCCACAGTATCCCCCTATGCTCCTGCTCTGACATAGATAGCAATGAAGGGAAGGAGATAAAACAGACACTCACCCTGGTTTATCGAGCCATCCTTATTGAGCGACACAATCACCCGGGCCGGGGTTTCCGTCCTTGACGCACCTTTGGAGTGAACCTGTACTAGCTGCAAGCGAGGCGTGGTTACTGGCTGGAATCGATAGAACTGGAAGGTGAAGTAAAGGGTCTGCGGCCAGTTCAGTGACGAGTTACCTTCCGGTATGCTAAGCAAAGGAAAAAAAAGAATTTGTATTATCATTCCAGGAATATAATAATAAAGCCCAACGCCAGCTCAGACACACAGAAAGATATACAGAATGAGGCCCCCTTTGCTTAAAAACAGGGGAGTCTTAGTTCGCTTACATTGCAATACATATCCAAGCTAGCCAACTGCATTTAGAGTGATCCCCCTCTGGCCAACTTTTTAAAAGTGATTCCTCGCTAGCCAGCTGTGCCATAAAGATCCCACCTGGCCAGCTATTTTAAAGTGATCCTTCTCTGGCCAACTGCATCAAAGTAGTCCTCCTTTCTGGCCAAATGTGTCAAAGTGATCCCTCTCTCTAACCAACTGTGTCAAACTGGTCCCCCCTCTGGTTAACGGTGTCAAAGAGGTCCCCCTCTCTGGTCAACTGTGTCAAAAGTGGTCCCCCTCTCTGGCCAACCTTTTTTAAAGTGATCCCTCTCTGGTCAACTTCATCAAAGTGACCCCCCTCTCTGGCCAACTGTGTCAATGTGAACCCCCCCCCCCCGGCAAACTATGTCAAAGTGATCCCCCTCTCTGGCCAACCTTTTTTAAAGTGATCCCTCTCTGGTCAACAACATCAAAGTTATCCCCCTCTCTGGTCAACTGTGTTAAAGTGATTCCCTTCCCTGGCCAACTGTGTCAAAGTGATCCCCCTCTCTGGCCAACTGTGCCAAAGTGGCCCCCCTCTCTGGCCAACTGTGTCAAAGTGGTCCCCCTCTCTGGCCAACTGTGCCAAAGTGGCCCCCCTCTCTGGCCAACTGTGCCAAAGTGGTCCCCCTCTCTGGCTAACTGTGTCAAAATGATCCCCCTCTCTGGCCAACTGTGCCAAAGTGGCCCCCCTCTCTGGCCAACTGTGCCAAAGTGGTCCCTCTCTCTGGCTAACTGTGTCAAAATGATCCCCCTCTCTGGCCAACTGTGTCAAAGTGATCCCTCTCTCAGGCCAACTGTGCCAAAGTGGCCCCCCTCTCTGGCCAACTGTGCCAAAGTGGTCCCCCTCTCTGGCTAACTGTGTCAAAATGATCCCCCTCTCTGGCCAACTGTGCCAAAGTGGCCCCCCTCTCTGGCCAACTGTGTCAAAGTGGTCCCCCTCTCTGGCCAACTGTGCCAAAGTGGTCCCCCTCTCTGGCTAACTGTGTCAAAATGATCCCCCTCTCTGGCCAACTGTGCCAAAGTGGCCCCCCTCTCTGGCCAACTGTGTCAAAAGTGGTCCCCCTCTCTGGCCAACTGTGCCAAAGTGGTCCCTCTCTCTGGCTAACTGTGTCAAAATGGTCCCCCTCTGGCCAACTGTGTCAAAGTGATCCCTCTCTCAGGCCAACTGTGCCAAAGTGGCCCCCCTCTCTGGCCAACTGTGCCAAAGTGGTCCCCCTCTCTGGCTAACTGTGTCAAAATGATCCCCCTCTCTGGCCAACTGTGCCAAAGTGGCCCCCCTCTCTGGCCAACTGTGTCAAAAGTGGTCCCCCTCTCTGGCCAACTGTGCCAAAGTGGTCCCCCTCTCTGGCTAACTGTGTCAAAATGATCCCCCTCTCTGGCCAACTGTGCCAAAGTGGCCCCCCTCTCTGGCCAACTGTGCCAAAGTGGTCCCCCTCTCTGGCCAACTGTGCCAAAGTGGTCCCCCTCTCTGGCTAACTGTGTCAAAATGATCCCCCTCTCTGGCCAACTGTGCCAACGTGGCCCCCCTCTCTGGCCAACTGTGTCAAAAGTGGTCCCCCTCTCTGGCCAACTGTGCCAAAGTGGTCCCCCTCTCTGGCTAACTGTGCCAAAATGGTCCCCCTCTGGCCAACTGTGTCAAAGTGGTCTCCCTTTCTGGCCAACTGGGTCAAAGTGATCCCTCTCTCAGGTCAACTGTGTCAAAGTGGTCTCCCTCTCGAAAATTGTGTCAAAGTGATTCCCCTCTGGCCAACTGTGTCAAATTGACCCCCCCCCCCCCCCCCGGCCAACTGTGTCAAAGTGATCCCCCTCTCTGGCCAACCTTTTTTAAAGTGATCCCTCTCTGGTCAACTACATCAAAGTGACACCCCTCTCTGGCCAACTGTGTCAAAGTGGTGCCCCCCCTCTGGCCAACAGTTTCAAAGTGAGCCCTCTCTAGCTAACTTTTTAAAAGTGAGCCCTCTCTGGCCAACTGTGTCCACGTGCAGACTGTATGCTGCATGGCCACCATTGCCCAACTAAAGGGAAGAACCACTGAGCCTGGAGTATGCAGATAAATTCCTGTAAAATGCGTGCAAACACATAATTGTATATATAAACACAGGAGAAAAGTTCTCAGAGCTATTCTTCCTGTAAAACTGATGCACATTCATGTGTAGATGCCAGCAAAAAAATTATGGTTATTAAGCAATTTTCTTTCGAGGTCAAATGTTATTCTTAAAAAAAAAAAAAAAAAAAAGAAATAGAGTCGTCTGGGAAATGACTGCCTTATGGCCACTAGATGGTGCTGATGACCATGGGAAATAAATACTTAATGTAATCATTAGCGCCAACTAGTGGCCATAATGCAGTATTTTCCTAATACACTGCATTCTGTATGAATGAAAAAATTTCCACCTGGAGAGTGAATATCCTAACAACATTTGATTTTGCCCCCCCTTGCACACAAGAAAGGCACATGCAATTTTGTAGGGCAAACAGCTCTGTAAAGTTTTCGTGCACATGCCCCATGGTGTTTGTTTATACCTCAAAGGTCAATTTCTTCTGCATTTAACGCACTTACTTTAACTAAAGTCGGTTCTCACCTGCTGAATGCCAGGAACTGCAGGACTATTTCATTGCACTGCAGATAATCAGCTTCTTCTCTCTGAGGGTTAAAGTTCACCGGACTCGAAGGATCGACCACTTCAGCTACTTCGTTATTGCAGTCCAAAATTTCCGGGAAGGCAACAGAGTGAAGGCGGGCCAGGGCGGCTCGGGACAAAATGGAGGTGGTGCTGGGAGGAAGAAAAGTCAGCGATCAATAGGAAGCCAGAGAATAAACCTTCCTGTAGCCTCCTGATCCTCCATAGACACATGGCAGGGAGTGAGCGTTGTCACCCCTGGACAGCTCGTGTCTTGCAGGATCACCGGAGAAAAATTCAACAAATATAAATAAATAACCTGAAAAACAGAAAACTAATGCAGCCGCCACATCTAAGGGCTGGTAAACTGCAATATATGACATTTCTGTTCGCTGGATTAGATACTCTTTAATGTATATCTGACTTTTCCAGATCACGGCCCGCGGCAGGATTCCAGAAGAGTGTAAATTGGTGTGTCGGAGGCAGATAAACACATAATTTATGACATGCGTTCCCTTCCCTATTTCCAAATGTTATCGGTGGCGGATGATGAATGGCTGGAGTACAGTACATAGATCCGTGTACAGTTTCCATAAACAGAATCTTCTTCTCTTATGAAATATAACAGAGATATACATTGTATGACCTCACTATAGAGGAATACGGTTGTCTTCTACTCTCTGGTCAGGAGCGTATATATGAATAGAAAACTAGAAAAAGTATTCATACCCTTGACATTTTCCACATTTTCTCATGTTACAACCAAAAACATAAATGTATTTTATTTGGATTTATTGTGATAGACCAACACAAAGTGTCACATAATTGTGAAGTGGAAGGAAAATTATAAGTGATACAAATAAATATGTAAAAAGTGTGGGGGGGGGGAGGGGGCATTTGTATTCAGTCCCCTTTACTCTGATACCCCTAACTAAAATCTAGTGGAACCAATTTCCTTCAGAAGTCACCTAATTAGTAAATAGAGCCCACCTGTGTGTCATTTAATCTCAGTATAAATACAGCTGTTCTGTGAAGCCCTCAGATGTTTGTTAGAGAAACGTAGTGAACAAACAGCATCATGAAGGCCAAGGAACACACCAGAACACAGTGGAGAAGTATAAAGCAGAATTAGGTTATAAATAAAATCTCCCAAGCTTTGAACATCTCACGGAGTTCTGTTCAGTCCATCATCGGAAAATGGGAAGAGTATGGCACAACTGCAAACCTACCAAGACATGGCCGTCCACCTAAACTGACCGGGCCGGGCAAGGAGAACATTCATCAGAGAAGAGCCAAGAGGTCCATGGTAACTCTGGAAGAGCTGCAGAGATCCACAGCTCAGGGGGGAGAATCTGTCCACAGGACAACTATTAGTCGTCTCTCCACAAATCTGCCCTTTATGGAAGAGTGACAAGAAGAAAGACATTGGAGAAAGAAAGTCATAAGAAGTCCTGTAAATTAGGTGACACTCGCGCTTTGGTAATGTGGAGTGACTATATCTGGCCAATGCTGTATATACTGTCTGCCTTGCAAGGGGGAGCAAATGTGGCGATTGGTTAAACTAAACAGCGTTTGCCCCACCCCCACCTCTATCTAATGAGAACTTTATGCTTAATCAATAAGTTGATGATGGGTGGCAAACTATAAATGAATAACTCTAATATTACATACTTTTTTTTGATAATAGTGACTTGATTTATAATGTAAAGTGACTTGTGATAATATGTGCAAATACAGCAAAACAAAGTGGTTGGTGCGCCGTGCTCCAAAGGTGACTGTACTTCCACCACTGTCTGGTTCTGCACTCACCAGATGGGTTGGACTCCTCTGCCTTATTTCAGGAAGAGTCAACTGTGCTTCACAATTATGAGCCATTTTGTGTTGGTCTATCACATAAAATGTGGGAAATTTCAAGGGGTATGAATACTTTTTCAAGACACTGTATGTATTCATAACACTAACCGGCCCGCTTAAAGCTGAACTCCGGGCACAAAAACTTTAATTCAATATATTTCTCAATAGTCACGAAGGATACAAATTTACTTTGTGTGCACCCAATGCCTTTACAAATCTAGATATTACCTTGTAAAAGTAGCAGTGACATCAGTACAGTTAATACATAGCCTGTGCAGAGAGCAGAACTGTGGGAGTGGCCCAGCAGTCTCCACCCACAACTGGAAAGGTAGCAGTGACATCACTATTGTGTTATACGTAGCCTACGCAGTGAGCAGAGTAGTGGGAGGGCCCCAGCAGGTCCCACCACACTACTGGAAATATAGCAGTGACATCATCACTGCTGTACATAGTCTGTGCATACAGTAAAGCTGTGGGAGGGACCCTGCAGGCTCCACCCACTATGGCCTGCCTGCATAAAACTACAGAAGGGGGGCGGAGACAAGACCAGTCCCCCTGCACAAGGAGAGAGGGCAGCGGTGAGTGGTCTTTATTACAGGAAGCTCCCACACAGAGGTAAAGTTTGTAATAGTATAGAATGCAGCCACATGGAGTATATAATGTACATATACTGTATCTTATGCCTGAAGTTGATGTGTTGAAAGCAGAAAAAAAAAATGGACAAGTGTAAGGATTTCAGGGACTTTGACAAGGATACTATTGTAATGTGTAGGGTCAGAGCAATACCATAACTGCAGCCCTTGTGGGATGTTTCCAGTCCGCAGTGGTCAGGACCGACCTTTGTTAGAGTGGTCTAACAAAGGAGAACTGGTGAAAGGGTCAAAGGCAGCCAAGGCTCATAGATGGAGGGAAGGTTCATTAATGGAGGTGGGGGGTGGAGTCCATTGATGGAGGTGGTGAGGGGAAGGCACATTGATGAAGATGGGGAGGGAAGGCTCATGGATGGAGGTGGGGAGGGAAGGCTTATTGATCGAGGTGGAGAGGGAAGGCTCACTGACAGAGGTGGGTGAAGAAGGCTCACTGATGGAGGTGGGGAGGGAAGGCTCACTGACAGAGGTGGGTGAAGAAGGCTCACTGATGAAGGTGGGGGAGGGAAGGCTCACTGATGGAGGTGGGGAGGGAAGGCTCACTGACAGAGGTGGGTGAAGATGGCTCATTGATGGAGGTGGGAAGGGAAGGCTCATTGATGGAGGTGGGGAGGGAAGGCTCATTGATGGAGGTGGGGAGGGAAGGCTCATTGATTGAGGTTGGAAGGAAGGTTTACTGATAGAGGTGGGGATGGAAGGCTTATTGATGGAGGTGGGGAGGGAAGGCTCATTGATGGAGGTGGGGAGGGAAGACTCATTGATGGAGGTGGGGAGGGAAGGCTCATTGATGGAGGTGGGGAGGGAAGGCTCATTGATTGAGGTTGGAAGGAAGGTTTACTGATAGAGGTGGGGATGGAAGGCTTATTGATGGAGGTGGGGAGGGAAGGCTCATTGATGGAGGTGGGGAGGGAAGGCTCATTGATGGAGGTGGGGAGGGAAGGCTCATTGATGGAGGCGGGGAGGGAAGGCTCATTGATGCAGGTGGGGAGGGAAGGCTCATTGATTGAGGTGGGGAGGGAAGGCTCATTGATGGAGGTGGGGAGGGAAGGCTCATTGATTGAGGTGGGGAGGGAAGGCTCATTGATGGAGGTGGGGAGGGAAGGCTCATTGCTGGAGGTGGGGAGGGAAGGTTCATTGATGGAGGTGGGGGAGGGAAGGCTCATTGATGGAGGTGGGGGGGGAAGGCTCATTGATGGAGGTGGGGAGGGAAGGCTCATTGCTGGAGGTGGGGAGGGAAGGTTCATTGATGGAGGTGGGGAGGGAAGGCTCATTGATGGAGGTGGGGAGGGAAGGCTCATTGATTGAGGTGGGGAGGGAAGGCTCACTGACTGAGGTGGGTGAAGAAGGCTCATTGATGGAGGTGGAAAGGGAAGGCTCACTGACGGAGGTGGGGAGGAAAGGCTCACTGACGGAGGTGGGGGAAGAAGGCTCATTGATGGAGGTGGGGGAGGGAAGGCTCATTGACGGAGGTGGGAAGGAAGGCTCACTGACGGAGGTGGGGAGGAAAGGCTCACTGACGGAGGTGGGGAGGAAATGCTCACTGCCGGAGGTGGGGAGGAAAGGCTCACTGACGGAGGTGGGGGAAGAAGGCTCAATGATGGAGGTGGGGGAGGGAAGGCTCATTGATGGAGGTGGGGAGGGAAGGCTCACTGACGGAGGTGGGGGAAGAAGGCTCATTGATGGAGGTGGGAAGGGAAGGCTCACTGATAGAGGTGGGGAGAGGGAAGGCTCATTGATGGAGGTGGGGGGAGGGAAGGCTCATTGATGGAGGTGGGAAGGGAAGGCTCATTGATGGAGGTGGGGAGGGGAAGGCTCATTGATGGAGGTGGGGAGAGAAGGCTCATTGATGGAGGTGGGGGAGGGAAGGCTCATTGATGGAGGTGGGGAGGAAAGGCTCACTGACGGAGGTGGGGGAAGAAGGCTCATTGATGGAGGTGGGGGAGGGAAGGCTCATTGATGGAGGTGGGGAGGGAAGGCTCACTGATGGAGGTGGGGAGGGAAGGCTCACTGATGGAGGTGGGGAGGGAAGGCTCACTGACGGAGGTGGGGGAAGAAGGCTCACTGACGGAGGTGGGAAGGGAAGGCTCATTGATGGAGGTGTGGGGAGGGAAGGCTCATTGATGGAGGTGGGGGGAGGGAAGGCTCATTGATGGAGATGGGGGGAGGGAAGGCTCATTGATGGAGGTGGGGAGGGGACGGCTCATTGATGGAGGTGGGGAGAGAAGGCTCATTGATGGAGATGGGGAGGGAAGGCTCATTGATGGAGGTGGGGGAGGGAAGGCTCATTGATGGAGGTGGGGGAGGGAAGGCTCATTGATGGAGGTGGGGAGGGAAGGCTCATTGATGGAGGTGGGGAGGAGAGGCTCATTGATGGAGGTGGGGAGGGAAGGCTCATTGATGGAGGTGGGAAGGAAGGCTCACTGACGGAGGTGGGGAGGAAAGGCTCACTGACAGAGGTGGGGAGGAAAGGCTCACTGACGGAGGTGGGGGAAGAAGGCTCATTGATGGAGGTGGGGGAGGGAAGGCTCATTGATGGAGGTGGGGAGGAAAGGCTCACTGACGGAGGTGGGGGAAGAAGGCTCATTGATGGAGGTGGGGGAGGGAAGGCTCATTGATGGAGGTGGGGAGGGAGGGCTCATTGATGGAGGTGGGGAGGGAAGGCTCATTGATGGAGGTGGGAAGGAAGGCTCACTGACGGAGGTGGGGAGGAAAGGCTCACTGACGGAGGTGGGGGAAGAAGGCTCATTGATGGAGGTGGGGGAGGGAAGGCTCATTGCTGGAGGTGGGGAGGAAAGGCTCATTGACGGAGGTGGGGGAGGGAAGGCTCATTGATGGAGGTGGGGGAGGGAAGGCTCATTGATGGAGGTGGGGAGGGAAGGCTCACTGATGGAGGTGGGGAGGGAAGGCTCATTGATGGAGGTGGGGGAAGAAGGCTCATTGATGGAGGTGGGGAGAGAAGGCTCACTGATGGAGGTGGGGAGGGAAGGTTCACTGACGGAGGTGGGGGAAGAAGGCTCATTGATGGAGGTGAGGATGTAAGGCTCATTGATTGAGGTGGGAAGGAAGGTTTACTGATAGAGGTGATGAGGGAAGGCTCATTGATTGAGGTGGGAAGGAAGGCTCACTGATGGAGGTGGTGAGGGAAGGCTCATTGATTGAGGTGGGAAGGAAGGCTCACTGATGGAGGTGGTGAGGGAAGGCTCATTGATTGAGGTGGGAAGGAAGGTTTACGGATAGAGGTGGTGAGGGAAGGACTACTGATGGAGGTGGGGAGGAAAGGCTCACTGACGGAGGTGGGGGAAGAAGGCTCATTGATGGAGGTGGGGAGGGAAGGCTCATTGGTGGAGGTGGGAAGGGAAGGCTCATTGGTGGAGGTGGGGAGGGGAGGCTCATTGATGGAAGTGGGGAGGGGAGGCTCATTGATGGAGGTGGGGGAGGGAAGGCTCATTGGTGGAGGTGGGAAGGGAAGGCTCATTGATGGAGGTGGGGAGGGGAGGCTCATTGATGGAAGTGGGGAGGGGAGGCTCATTGATGGAAGTGGGGAGGGGAGGTTCATTGATGGAGGTGGGGGATGGAAGGCTCATTGATGGAGGTGGGGGACAGGAGGCTCATTGATGGAGGTGGGGGACGGGAGGCTCATTGATGGAGGTGGGAGAGGGAAGGCTCATTGATGGAGGTGGGGGAGGGAAGGCTCATTGATGGAGGTGGGGAGGGACGGCTCATTGGTGGAGGTGGGAAGGGAAGGCTCATTGATGGAGGTGGGGGAGGGAAGGCTCATTGATGGAGGTGGGGAGGGAAGGCTCATTGATGGAGGTGGGGGAGGGAAGGCTCATTGATGGAGGTGGGGGAGGGAAGGCTCATTGATGGAGGTGGGGAGGGAAGACTCATTGATGGAGGTGGGGAGGGAAGGCTCATTGATGGAGGTGGGGGAGGGAAGGCTCATTGATGGAGGTGGGGGAGGGAAGGCTCATTGATGGAGGTGGGGAGGGAAGACTCATTGATGGAGGTGGGGAGGGAAGGCTCATTGATGAAGGTGGGGAAGGAAGTCTCATTGATGGAGGTGGGGGAGGGAAGGCTCATTGGTGGAGGTGGGGATGGAAGGCTCATTGATGGAGGTGGGAGGGAAGGCTCATTGATGGAGGTGGGGAGGGAAGGCTCATTGGTGGAGGTGGGAAGGAAGGCTCATTGATGGAGGTGGGAAGGAAGGCTCATTGATGGAGGTGGGAAGGAAGGCTCACTGATGGAGGTGGGGAGGGAAGGCTCATTGGTGGAGGTGGGAGGGAAGGCTCATTGATGGAGGTGGGGAGGGAAGGCTCATTGGTGGAGGTGGGAAGGAAGGCTCATTGATGGAGGTGGGGAAGGAAGGCTCATTGGTGGAGGTGGGGATGGAAGGCTCATTGGTGGAGGTGGGGGAGGGAAGGCTCATTGATGGAGGTGGGGAGGGAAGGCTCATTGATGGAGGTGGGGAGGGAAGGCTCATTGGTGGAGGTGGGAAGGAAGGCTCATTGATGGAGGTGGGAAGGAAGGCTCACTGATGGAGGTGGGGAGGGAAGGCTCATTGATGGAGGTGGGGAGGGAAGGCTCATTGATGGAGGTGGGGAGGGAAGGCTCATTGGTGGAGGTGGGAAGGAAGGCTCATTGATGGAGGTGGGAAGGAAGGCTCACTGATGGAGGTGGGGAGGGAAGGCTCATTGGTGGAGGTGGGGATGGAAGGCTCATTGGTGGAGGTGGGAGGGAAGGCTCATTGATGGAGGTGGGGAGGGAAGGCTCATTGATGGAGGTGGGGGGAGGGAAGGCTCATTGATGGAGGTGGGAAGGAAGGCTCACTGATGGAGGTGGGGAGGGAAGGCTCATTGGTGGAGGTGGGGATGGAAGGCTCATTGGTGGAGGTGGGGGAGGGAAGGCTGGCCCATGTAGTCTGATCCAATAGAAGAGCTACTGGAGCTCACATTGCTGAAAAAGTGAATACTGGTTCTGATAGAAAGGTGTCAGAACACACACAGCATCAAAGTTGTTGTGTATGGGGCTGTGTAGCTGCTGACAGCTCAGGGTGTCCATGCTGACCCGCGCCCACAGCCAAAAAAAGCCTAAAATGGGCATGTGAGAATCAGAACTGGAGCATGGAGCAAAGGATAAAGGTGGCCTGGTCTGATGAAAATAAGAATGGTTTAAGGAACAATTTTGGGGTATTGACTTGGCCTCCAAATTCTCCAGATCTAAATCCAATCAAGCATCTGTAGGATGTGCTGGAAAAACAAGTCTGATCCATGGAGGCCCCACCTCACATCTTACAGGACCTAAAGGATCTGCTACTGATGGCTTGGTGCCAGATACCACACCGTACCTTCAGAGGTCTAGTGGGGTCCATACCTGGACGGGTTATGGTGGGTGGTCATAATGTTATGACTGATCAATGTGTATACATACAGTATATATTTGTGGTATATCCTTGCAATGTGTCATGTTGTGAAGCCAGGGTAGCATAACAAAATATAAAACTGATAATAGGGAGTGAAGCTGAACAGACGGGATGAGTCAGCCCCGCTTGGCATTTTGTACAGACACATGGTAACTGCTATTTCTGTTTTAGGAACAATCCTACACGGATCTTTTTTAAACTAAAGTGAATCAGACGGTCGCTTATCTAAAGAGGAGAATAATCCAACCTGAAAGTTTTCAGAGAATCGCACCGAGGTGTCTGAAGGATGAACACTACTCAGGGCAGGTGACGATCCCCATGAAGGGATCCGCCTGTAAACTGGATGGGTCTGCAGAGACCAAAGGGGAATGTTCAGAGATCAGGTCCAGGATCAATCCATCTATCAGCAAAGCCCCTACTCCCCTACTGATTGCTGAGCTATTAGGGGGACTTCTGCAGAGAGACCGCTGCTTTCAAACAGAGAGCAAGGATCCAAGCTGGCAGGGGATAGGCTTTTCTACTCTGGCTGTGGCTGCTTTCTAAAGACAATGATCTGCAGATCCTCTCTGTAAATCGGGGGACCATAATCTCTTCAATATGATGGACATATTGTATATTTTACACATATTTGTGGACTGAAAAAATTAGTTTTATAAATGAATAAATAAACACACTCTAAGAAATAACTTCAGAAGTCCCCCCTTTCACATCAGACACTTCCCATCGCATCAAAGCCCCCCTCAATTTCCATTAAGTCCTCCATTAACATCAGAAGCCCCCCATAACATCAGAGTTCCCCCTTCACATCAGAAGCTTCCTCATTTCATCAGAGCCCTATCTCCCCATTAATCAGAGCGCCCCTTCCACATCAGAGCCCCCCCATTTCATCAAAGTCCCCCTCAATTTCCATTAAAGGCCTCCCTTAACATCAGAAGCCCCCCATCAGAGTTCCCCCTTCCACATCGGAAGCCCCCTCATTTCATCAGGGCCCCACCTTCCCTTCCATTAGCATCCCCCTTTAAAATCAAAATCCCCCCCCCCCCCAATCACATCCGAGTTCCCCCTTCAAATTCAAAGACCCCTCATTTCATCAGAACCCCACCTCCTCTTCCATTAGAGTCCCCCTTTCACACCAGGGCTCCTCTTTTACATCAGAAGCTCCCCCCCCCCCATTTTCTGAGAGCCCCCCTCCACATTCACCAGAGTGCTCCTCCCACACATCAGAAGCCCCCCCCCCATCAGAGTCCCCTTCAAATCAGTCCCCCTTTCCCATAGGACACTTCCCATCACATCAGATACCCCCTCACTTTCCATTAGAATCCCCCTTTAAAATCAAAAGCCCCCCTTAATCACATCAGAGTTCCCCCTTCAAATTCAAAGCCCCCTCATTTCATCAGAACCCCAATTCCTCTTCCATTGGAGTCCCCCTTTCACATCAGGGCTCCTCTTTTACATCAGAAGCTCCCCCATTTTCTCAGAACCCCCCCCTCCTAAATCATCTGAGTATCCCTTCCACATCAGAAGCCCCCTCATTTCATCAGAGCCCCACCTTCCCTTCCATTAGCATCCCCCTTTAAAATCAAAAGCCCCCCCCAATCACATCAGAGTTCCCCCTTCAAATTCAAAGACCCCTCATTTCATCAGAACCCCACCTCCTCTTCCATTAGAGTCCCCCTTTCACACCAGGGCTCCTCTTTTACATCAGAAGCTCCCCCCCCATTTTCTCAGAGCCCCCCCTCCACATTCACCAGAGTTCTCCTCCCACACATCAGAAGCCCCCCCCCCATTAGAGTCCCCTTCAAATCAGTCCCCCTTTCCCATCGGACACTTCCCATCACATCAGACACATCAGATACCCCCTCACTTTCCATTAGAACCCCTCTTTAAAATCAAAAGCCCCCCAATCACATCAGTTCCCCCTTCAAATTCAAAGCCCCCTCATTTCATCAGAACCCCAATTCCTCTTCCATTAGAGTCCCCCTTTCACATCAGGGCTCCTCTTTTACATCGGAAGCTCCCCCATTTTCTATGAACCCCCCCCCCCTCCTAAATCATCTGAGTGTCCCTTCCACATCAGAAGTCTCCCATTTCATCAGAGACCACCCCCCCCCCCCCGCCTCCTCAGAGTCCCCCTTTTACATAAGAGCTCCCTTCCTCATCAGTCCCCCTTTCCCATCAGAAATCTTCCATCACATCTGAAGCCCCCGTCACATCAAAGTCTCCCCCCCCATCACATCAGAGCCCTGTTTCGCATCAGCCCCTCTTTCCTATCAGAAATCTCCCATCACATAACAAGCCCCTCCCCCACACCATATTAGAGTCCTCTACTCATCAGAAACCTCCCATCACATCGGAGTTCCTGTGGGCCGGGTAAAATCTTGCAGAGGGCTGGATGTGGCTTGCGGACCGTAGTTTGGAGACCCCCGGGTATGACATGTAAAAGTGCACACAACATTTTAAATCCAATACTAAAATGTATTTAGAGGATTTAAACTCAAAGTTCAGTTGGGCTTCAAAGGGGGTCTGAGGGATGCTGCCCTGGGCCCCAAAGATGATGTCTCTGGAGGACCCAGTGATGGCGCTCCAGCCTTGTACAGATCCCCGCAGACAGTGTCTATGTTGCTGCATAACTTGTCCATCAGCACCACGGAGAGCTCCAGCACTGTCCACCCTTCATCAGAAAAACACCCGCCTGCAATCAGATCTGCCAACCAATAATTGCTCTTAATGGTTTTCGGCTTCTCGATTACTGAACAATTGCATTTAAAATGCAGAAAAAAAGAATTCACAATCCGGTTTAATAAAGAGATGGTAATTTGGGTCTGCTTGGTTGGACGGTAATTCAGCACAGCGTTTGAGGGAACAAAGTAAAGAGACTGACAAAGCAGGCTGAGCTCAAGGGCACGAGGCGGTTCAATGGCATTAGCCGGAGCGAAACCGCGCCATACAAACACTGATTTATATCTCACGTCCCGCGCTGTTGATCTGCTGAGATATCAATGTGACTTTTTTAATGGTATCTCGGTGCTGGCGGCAGGACGGATGCATTCATGGGACTTTTTTTTTTTGTTCCAGCTGAGGAAGAAGAGGTTTGTGACTATAAGGACGCCCGAACATTTATATAGAGGAATAAAGCTGAACTCCTGGTAATAAAGATATACGGCCTGAATGAACACCAAGGAATTGTGGACTTTTATATTCCGTGCCCTCTAGGCTGAGAGCTCGGAACAAGAATAAATACGGCGCTGGATTTGACTTCCCAGTACGGTTCGCAGAGGTGAGGAGCATTTTGACCACCCTAATGGTCCATGGGAAAATGTCTAGTGTACTTCACGATACACACATTTCAAATTCCCTAAAGTGTGTGACCCCTGGTGGTCACATGCCCCTCCGACCCTGTCCTCATCTAGTATGGGCACCCCCAACCAACCTGTTGCTGATTGGCCTGCAGAACCTTCTTCTCCCTACTTCTCTCGTTTTCTCCCTCCCCTGCCCAGGGCCGTCTTTAAGGCAGGGCAAAAGGGGCAGCTGCCCTGGGCCCTGTCATTGTTGGGGGCCCAAAGCAGCTGCCTCATACTTGCCAACTATCCTGGTTTAAATTCCCTTGCCCCTTGAAGTCTTAAGCCTTGTACACACGGTCAGAGAATCCGTCGGAATGTGTCCTATCGAACCATGTTGTCGGATAATCCGACTGTGTGTGGTATGCATCGGACTGATTCCGTCCGAATCTCCGTCCGACCCAATTTTCCAACATGTTGGAAATATTTCCCCGACCAACTGGGCCGGTCGGACCTAATCCGATCATGTGTAGAGCATTTTGATCAGACCAAGTGCCACGCATGCTCAGATCAAATTCCTACATCAAAGCTATTGGCTACTAGCCTGAATGTAGTCCCATCGTAACGAAATTACGTCATCACGTTCTGAAAGATCGGATTTTTCTCCAACTTTGTCCGACCATGTGTATGCAACAGTTTCGGACAAGATCCGACGGACAAAATCCGACGGGCAAAATCCGACGGCAGAATCCGACGGATTTGGTTGGGGAAATCTCCGACTGTGTGTACAGGGGCTTAGTCCTGTGCTGTGTCCCAATATCTGGTACTAATGCTGCCCAGCTCTGCCCTATTGTTGTATACAAGTAACTCACCTGTAGACCCTGTGTTTACATGTAAATAACCGGCATTGATATGTAAATAGCAGCAGCATAAGTAAGTAAATAGATGCGGCCGGCGGCATTGATATGTAAATAAAGGCAGCATTCATATGTATATCATGCTCCCCTGCAGTGAGGTGATGATATGCTGTAACCTCTAGCAACGAATCAGTGAGCTGTAATGTGTGCTGTAACCTCTAGCAACCAGTCAGTAAGCAGTATTGATATGCTGTAACTTCTGAAAACCAATCGCAATTGCTGCCTGATCTGATACAGTAAACTGATTTTAAGTCTAGCTGTTATTTATTGTATGTCTCAGAGCAGGTGGAGAATGAAATTGCATGGGGGGGGGGGGGGGGCAAGAAAAATTTTGCCCAGGGTCCAATCAATATTAAAGACGGCCCTGCCCCCGTCTCCTACCTTCCTTTTGTTTTCTTTTCCCCCCAACCCCTTCTCAGCTGGAGTCCTCTCTCCGATGAGGCGGAAGGCCCATCCCCACCCCTCTCCCCTTCCCTTTATTTAGTATTTTTCTTTGTTGTCGAATTGGGTCTTCCAGTCCCATCATTTGAGACCATCTCTAGCCAGGGCAGGCGGCTTATGTTGTAGTGTACACAAAATGTAACTTTCGATACCGTTATTGTTACCGCAATTATTTTCCCCTGCGTGGGAAACAACTACTTTTTTGTTTATTGTGTCATGTTTGCTATCTTTTGTCTCAATAAATATGATTGTATCAGAAAATCAATGCGTAAAAATTCTAATGAGAATGCCATTCCAAAATAATCCAAAAAGTATTATTGATGTTAGTTGGCACTATATAAATCCTGTATAATAATAATCAAGTTTTTGGGGCTCAAGGATCTGCCCCTTTTTCAGGGCTATAAAAGATATATTGTCACGGTTGGGGTCAGGCTAGAAAAAAACAGTAGCAATAGCAGTAGAGAGGCTCCCACCAACCAGCAGGGTAAACACACAAGCAGGACACCCTGGCTGATGACGTGGGCTCACCCAAGGTGTGGGATCTAAGCACTAAATGGGGTTTAGCAGAGCTCCTGATGGGTTTTGCTGCGTGTTAGTACTAGGCTGCAGTCCTCAGGATCACCCCAACAGGACTGGAGGAAGACGGGGTCCAGTAGCAGATATAGCAAGTTGGGATCAAGAAGAAGCTTAGTCAGTAAACAAGCCAAAGGTCAGCAACAAGTGGCTGCATGGAAAGAAGAAAGAAATGGCTGCACATCCAGAACTTTCACAAAGATAACACCAAAGACACCTAACTGTGGTTACGTAGACGCGTTTCACACATACATCAGATGTATGTGTGAAACGCGTCTACTGTTTGCCTTTTATTTTGTTTCTCAAAGATGACACCAATCAAAAGTTCTGGATGTGCAGCCATTTCTTTCTTCTCTCCAATTTTCCCACAGCCTTATCTTTATACACCTGGATCAGCAGTTCTTTTTCTTGTAAACAAGTGGTTGCAGGTTGGGATCAAACAGAAACATAGTTGAAGAACAGAGTGGTAGAGGAGATACAGACAACAGCAGGAGCGACAACAGAGACAAAAGTGAGCTGGAGAGAGCACAATCATCTGGCAAACCAGAAGTGCAAAGGTGTGGCTTAAATAGGAAATCCAGACAGGGAGCTGTCCAGCATCTCAGGTGGTTCAGCAAGAAGAGATACTGCCAGGCACAGCAGAGGTTGTAGATCTGGGTCCTGACAGACACAGTGTAAGGAAGCTGGGTGTTACACAAAGATCTGGGAGTGAGCATGTGCATTTTTCTGGGCATACAGTTACTACTAGACATGTATTAGCATGCATGTGTAGGGGTATTATTGCACACAATGGCTCATACAGACATTCTGCACTGGTACTAGCACCAAATGGCCTGTATAGGCTAGGGCAGTGATGGCGAGCCTTGGCACCCCAGATTTTTTTTTGGAGCTACATTTTCCATGATGCTCATGCACTCTGCAGTGTTGCTGAGCATCATGGGAAATGTAGTTCCAAAACATCTGGGGTGCCAAGGTTCGCCATCACTGGGCTAGAGTCTTCAGTTAGTTCCTCGTGTGCTCCGTCTGTCTTCCCATGTATGACCCAGCTTGCCTTTGACCCGCCTCTGAATTTTTGTCTACCTGTTGTAAGCTCGACCTGTGTTTCGGAATATGCATCCTGTCTTCTGATTTACTACCTTGCTGCCCGGCTGTTGAACTGATCGTGGCCTTTATCCTGACATTGCCTTATGCTCTTGTCCCTGGTTATCTGGTTGTTGCCTTGGGTCGTATCTTGACGCTGTCCCCTGCCTTCTGATTTGGTAATTCGCTGCCTGGCTGTTGGAAACTATCAGCTTGTGCCCTGGCTTGGTTCCTGTCTACTGATCAAGTGTTACCGACCTCCTACATCTCAACGAGTCTGTCCCTCACACCAAACATCTGACGCTGCTTGCAACACTCTGCTTCCTTACATTCTCTATCACCATTACTTAGGGTGTTGGACAAGAGGTGCAAGAGAAGCCATCTCTTCATCTCAATCTCCACCAGGTACACCAGCCAATGAAGACCAAGAGCAAGACCTGAGCTGTGAGATCTAAGGAAGTGAGTATCTGAATCCAGAACAATTGTGAACAAGAGTGGGCTTAATGGAGAAAAATTTCAGAGGGGGGAGGGGGTGGGTTGTTATGTTATTCTTTAAATCTGCAGCTTCCATTACAAATACCCAGTCCTAGGTATCTATCGTGGTACTGGGAATTACCGTTCTGTATTGTTAGGCCTGTTTTTCCACTTACCTCCCAGTCTGAGTCCCCATTGCAACAACAGGAGCGTGGACGGGAGAGAAGGCCAGTTCCTGGAGATGGTCGGTGTTGGAGTAGTCCAGGTTACGGTCACCCATCTCTGCTTCAAGGTGGGTAATTCCACTCACTCCTGGGATCTCCTATTAAATAGTAAAATTTGATTAAACGATCGGCTGCATGAGGGGAGATGTTGGTTTGCAGTGAAGGCCAAAAATATATATTTTATTCAGTTTAAACGCAAATGTAAATTTAACCACTTGCTTACTGGGCACTTAAACCCCCCTCAGTCCCAGACCAATTTTCAGCTTTCAGCGCTGATGCACTTTGAATGACAATTGCGCGGTCATACAACACTGTACCCAAATGACATTTTTATCATTTTTTTCCCACAAATAGAGATTTCTTTTGGTGGTATTTAATTACAGCTCGGAGTTTTATTTTTTGCTAAACAAACAAAAAAAGATGCAAAATAAAAAAAATAAAAAAATCATGTTTAATAGTTTGTTATAAAATTTTGCAAACAGGTAATTTTTCTCCTTCATTGAAGTACGCTGATGAGGCGGCACTGATAGGCTGCACTGGTGGGCACTGATGGGCTGCACTGGTGGGCACTGATAGGCTGCACTGGTGGGCACTGATAGGCTGCACTGGTGGGCACTGATGGGCTGCACTGGTGGGCACTGATAGGCTGCACTGGTGGGCACTGATAGGCTGCACTGGTGGGCACTGATAGGCATAGTTAAGGTGGCACCAATAGGCATAGTTAAGGTGGCACTGATAGGCACAGATAAGGTAGTACTGATGGGCACAGATAAGGCGGCACTGATGGGCACAGATGGGCACAGATAAGATGGCACGGATGGGTGGCACTAAGGGGCACTGATAGGTACCACTGATAGATGGGACTGATGGGCACTGATAGGTGGCACTGATAGGTGGCTCTGATAGGTGGCACTGATGGGCGGCACTGATGGGCACTGGTAGATGAAACTGATGGGCACGGATATGTGGCACTGGGGTGCAGCACCGTTGCTGAGGCAGATTGCGGGCACTGATGGGTGGCACTGTGGGCACTGCTGGGTGGCACTGTGGGCACTGCTGGGTGGCACTGACGGGGGGTACTTATTTATTGATGGGTGGCACTGGCAGGGGGCAGGTGGGCACTGGCAGGGCTGGCCGTGATCGGGACTGATGTCCCAATCACGGCCGCCGGTGATCGGCTTTTTTTTTTTAGCCGATTACCGGCTTCGTTGTATCACATGATCAGCTGTCATTGGCTGACAGCTGATCACGTGGTAAGGGGTCGGGATCGACCCCTTGCTCGGATCGGTGATCAGGTGAGTCTCATAGAATCGCCGATCACAGAGTGCTGTAGCCGTCATTTGGCTATAGCGCGGATCTCAACTGGTTAAACACGCCGTTTCTTTCTCAACCACTTCAGCTCCAGAAGATTTACCCTCCTCCCCCTTCATGACCAGGCCATTTTTTGCAATACAGCACCGTGTTACTTTAACTGACAATTACGCGGTCGTGCGACGCTGTACCCACATAAAATTGATGTTCTTTTTTTCCTACACATAGAAATTTCTTTTGGTGGTATTTGATCACCTCTGCCGTTTAAATTTTTTTGCGCTATAAACAAAAAAAACGTAAAAAAAACAAAAAAAACAATACTTTTTACTTTTTGCTATAAAATATATCCAGTTGAAAAAGAAAAAAATTCTTCAGCAATTTAGGCCAATATGCTACATATTTTTGGTAAAAAAAATGCCAATAAGCGTATATTTATTGGTTTTTTCAAAAGTTATAGAGTCTACAAACTATGGGATATATACTGGAATTTCTATTTATTTTTTATTTTTTTTCATACTGGTAATGGCGGCCATCAATGAGAATATTACATAAGACCAATAAAAAATAAAATAAAACAAAAAAAAGAATTTTTAATACATAGATGTTGGCTTAGTGAGAAGTCTGGCCATGTAGAGTATAGTATACACTCAATACTTGGTCGGGGCTCCTTTTGCATGAATTATGGCATCAATGCAGCGTGGCATGGAGGAGATCAGCCTGTGGCACTGCTGAGGTCTTATGGAAGGTCGGGTTGCTTTGATAGCGGCCTTCAGATCGTCTACATTGTTGGGTCTGGTGTCTCTCATCTTCCTCTTGACAATACGCCACAGATTCTCTACGGGGTTTAGGTCAGGCGAGTTTGCTGACCAATCAAGCACAGTGATCCCATGATCAGGTTTTGGTCATTTTGGCAGTGTGGGCAGATACCAAGTCCTGCTGCAAAATGAAATCATCATCTCCATAAAGCTGGTCAGCGGAGGGAAGCATGAAGTGCTCTAGAATCTCCTGGTAGAGGGCTGCGCTGACTTTGGACTTGATAAAACACAGAGGACCAACACCAGCAGATGACACGGCTCCCCAAATCATCACTGCCTCTCCACTCCTCCTCCAGACTCTGGGGCCTTGATTTCCAAATGAAATGCAAAATTTACTTTCATCCGAAAAGAGGACTTTTTCGGGGCCACTGAGCAACAGCCCAGTTATTTTTCTCCTTAGCCCGGGTAAGACGCTTCCGACGTTGTCTCTGGTTCAAGAGTGGGGTGACACAAGAAATAGGACAGTTGTAGCCCATGTCCTGCATGTGTGTGGTGGCTCTTGAAGCTCTGACACCAGCCATAGTCCACTCCTTGTTTATCTCCTCCACATTCTTAAATGGCCTTTGCTTCACAATCCTCTCAAGGCTGCGGTTATCCCCGTTGCTTGTGCACCTTTTTCTACCACACCTTTTCCTTCCTTTCAACTTTCCATTGATATGCTTGGATACAGCACTCTGTGAACAGCCAGCTTCTTTAGCAATGGCCTTTTGTGACTTCCCCTCCTTGTGGAGGGTGTCAATGACTGTCTTCTGGACAACTGTCAAGCAGTCTTCCCCATGATTGTGTAACCTACTAAACCAGAACGAGAGAATATTCAAAGGCTCAGGAAACCTTTATAGGTGTTTTGAGTTAATTAGCTGATTGCTAATTCAACTTTTTCACAATATTCTCATTTTAAAATTAAAAGAAAGAAATGTTTGAAATCTATCACTCTGTGTGTAACATATCTATATAGAATATAGGAGTTTCACCTTTTGAATTGAAGTACTGAAATAAATTACCTTTTTGATGATATTCAAATTTTTTGGGATATACCTGTATTGCAGGGTATGCTAGCAGCTACAATTTATTCTGTTTTGTTTGTACTCACAAGAACTGTTACTTTTTGTTAGGGCTGTGGAAATGAAAAGATGAATTCCTCGATTAATTTTTTTCGATCAATCAAAATTCTTTTGATCGGTACTCGCCTCTCCGCCGGCTTCCGGGTCTTCAGGAAGTTCCGTCGGAGATCCGGTGACGTCACGGACATCGACGTCACCGGACTCCTCACCCCTTCCCCAAATGCCTCCATCTGCTAATGAAGGGAAGGGGGGGAGGAGTCCGGTGATGTCGAAGTTCTGTTGAACGTACCGCGTACGGGGGAGGAGCTACGCATGACGTCACCCTGCTGCTGCCCTATGGAACTAACACGATTGTCGGCTTTACATGCTGTGTTTTTATCATCTTTATGTGAGTAGTTTGTGTTTTGAACACAAAAATGAAATCTTATACTTAAGCGGTGAGCACTGAGATCTTTTCTTTCTACCCATGACCCGGCGTCCTTGCTGAGATCTAAGGAGACGTGAGAGAAGTTTATGGTCCGTGTTATCCCTTTTGATACCCGCTTGTGTGACCCCCTGTTTGCACCGGGGTCCATGCCATAAGGTGAGAGTGATTAGTTAGACCGGAGGTGGAGGGATTGTCACTCTACTGTGGGAAAAAAAATGACAGTTTGAATTTAAAACGTATTTGTGTGAACTGTGAAGTCAAGTCATGGATTGTGGAAACTAACTAGTGTCGGGTGATTGTATATAGTGTATACCACATTTACCACTGACTATGCAGAGCTGCAATGCAAGGAGATCAGCTAAAAGTAGTTGGATCTGTATGTGCATTATAATTAATCGAAATTAGTCGATTAATCGATTAAAAAAAAAATTGATTAATCGAACATGAAAATTTTAATCAGTAACAACTCTACTTTTTGTATATATATCTGAAATCACATCGGTGTGAACCAGGCTTAATTGTACTGCTTCTCCTTTTACCGTCCAGTCACAGGTTGGGGGCTGGTCCGGGATGACCTGAGCTCAGAGGAAGTGGGTTAAATGATGCTGATTATCAGGCTAGTGGCAGAAAAAAAAAGTATTTCGGGGGTTTAAAAACTGAACATTGCAGCAAAATCTGATTTTGATATTTTATCTATTAATGGCCTATTTATTTTTATCCTATTATTTTTGCCTGGTGCTTATTTTTCAGATTAATGGTGCTGGCCACCAGACTGATGACATCTAGTGGCAGAAAAAAAGTACTACGGGGGGAAATCTCTGGATGGAAAGTGAATTTTGCAGCAAAGGCCAATTTTGTGATTATATCTTTCAAAGGGATATTCATCAGGGATGCACTGACACCGGTACTTGCCCCAAATGCTCCCCATACCGAAACCGATACTTTGCATTGTGGTTTGCATCAATACAAAATAAATAGGAGCAATCACATTGTAAAGAATCACATGCGATTTGAACAGGAAGGCAATCATGAGAAGGAAGTGCCACCAGCACACCTGGATCTCCAAAATTGGGTCCAAAATTGTAATCACATAGTATACAAAAAAAATAGAAGCAACATTTCGGCGCCACGCAGGACCCCTTCATCAGGACACATGCCTGATGAAGGGGTCCTACGTGGCTCTGAAACTTTGCTTCTATTTATTTTTTTGATACTATGTGATTAAAATTTTGGACCCAATTTTGGAGATCCTGGTGTGCTGGTGACACTTCCTTCTTATGATTGCAGTTGGTTCCAGCCATTGGTCATTTCAGCACCCAATCTAAGATACAGCTGTTTGCGTAGGTACGTGTGCGTTGGGAGTATTGCATTGGTTGAACAGGAATCCGATGCGATCGCATGTGATTTTCCTCACCCCTCCTGTGTGTGTATAGAAAAGGGAATAAAGTGCCATCTAGTGGGAAGTTTAATGTGGTGCGATCGCATGTGATTTTCCTCACCCCTCCTGTGTGTGTATAGAAAGGGAATAAAGTGCCATCTAGTAGGAAGTTTAATGCTGTGTGAGCGCATGTGATTTTCCTCACCCCTCCTGTGTGTGTATAGAAAACGGAATAAAGCTCCATCTAGTGGGAAGTTTAATGTGGTGCGATCGCATGTGATTTTCCTCACCCCTCCTGTGTGTGTATAGAAAACGGAATAAAGCTCCATCTAGTGGGAAGTTTATTCGGTGCGATCGCATGTGATTTTCCTTACCTCTCCTGTGTGTGTGTGTAGAAAGGGAATAAAGCACCATCTAGTGGGAAGTTTAATATGATGCGATCGCATGTGATTTTCCTCACCCTACCTGTGTGAGTATAGAAAAGGGAATAAAGCGCCATCTAGTGGGAAGTTTAATATGATGCGATCGCATGTGATTTCCTCACCCTTCCTGTGTCTGTATAGAAAAGGGAATAAAGCGCCATCTAGTGGAAAGTTTAATGTGATGCGATCGCATGTGATTTTCCTCACCTCTCCTGTGTGTGTATAGAAAACGGAATAAAGCGCCATCTAGTGGGAAGTTTAATGCGGTGCGATCGCATGTGATTTTCCTCACCTCTCCTGTGTGTGTATATAGAAAAGGGAATAAAGCGCCATCTAGGGGAAGTTTAATGTGGTGCGATCGCATGTGATTTTCCTCACCTCTCCTGTGTGTGTATATAGAAAAGGGAATAAAGCGCCATCTAGTGGGAAGTTTAATGTGGTGCGATCGCATGTGATTTTCCTCACCTCTCCTGTGTGTGTATATAGAAAAGGGAATAAAGCGCCATCTAGTAGGAAGTTTAATGCGGTGCGATCGCATGTGATTTTCCTCACCTCTCCTGTGTGTGTAAAGAAAACAGAATAGAGCGCCATCTAGTGGGAAGTTTAATTTTTTTTAGAACTCACAGTACATAGAGCCTGCATGCACAGGCCCCTGGAGGTGCTCACAGGGCTGGAGGAGATGTAGAAGAGGACCGCCCCCAAGCCGACATCACTTCCGCCCTATACCCACAATCTCCTGTAACGTCTCCTACAGCTATGTGAGCACCTCCAGCGGCCCTGGTTTGCTACCATCAGCAGACCGGGACAACTATGTAGATTATTTTGCATGTGGCCAGTTGTACTGTGTGTTCCAACTCTTGCACACACACACAGTTGCAGTAGAGGAAATCGCATGTGATTCGGACAGGAATCGCACTGCATTCCTGTTTGAACCGCATGCAATTCTTTGCATCGCGATTGGCTCCAATTTTTTATTGTTTTTGTGTTGACACAAAGTATCGGTACTCGTACCCGCCAATACAAAACCGGTATTGGCGCAACCCTAATATTCATGTTTGCTTTGGTATGCCTGAAGTTCCGCTGTAATTTATGTGTAATGTATTAGTCTTTTTCTGAATATAGATACACTTTAATCCTCTGCAGAATATGACTGCGCTGGTAACGTATGAGTTGGGTGCCAATTGCAAACTTTAGAAAAAAAAAATAATACAGAAAATTGCGATTGACGCAGCGGCGGGCAGAGGGCGTACAAAAGTCCGACAGCAAAGGACAGGGAAATATCACACCGCCGGCTCCTGAAACTTTTCCAGGTCTCCTCTTACAAGCACCATGGCAGGTAATTGAAAATAAAAAATGGTTTCACACTCCAGGGAACAACGGCGAGGAAGACAAAAGGTTCCGGGTGCTACATAAAACATTATGCAAATGGCGTTTCGGCATGCCTCCCTGCCAGTGTTGCAGCGTGTAACTCCTGACACACGCAGCCTCCGGTTGCATATTATTTACATGCTAAACGACGGAGGAGAAAAAAAAATGATGGAGAAGGCCGAGGATACTGAAGCACCGGCTGAACTTTATGACCCCCAACGCCAACGAGCGGCACAACAATGGGCAGGAGGCTTCATCACCGTACGCGAATAAATGTCCTTCATTAACATAATTAAAGCAGATATAAAAGATACAGAATAATGCAGCTTTATAATTAACCCATTCAATGCTGGGCACTTTCATTTCAATACCGGGCACTTTCATTTCAATACCGGGCACTTTCATTTCAATACCGGGCACTTTCATTTCACTACCGGGCACTTTCATTTCAATACCGGGCACTTTCACCCCTTTCCTGCCTCAGGCTGATTTTCAGCATTTAGTGCTGTCATACTTTGAATGACAATTGCGCGGTCATGCTACACTGTACCCATATGACATTTTTATCACTTTATTCACACAAATAGAGCCTCTTTTTTTTTTGGGTGGTATTTAACCACCTCAATACCAGGCACTTACACCCCCTTCATGCCTAGGCCATTTTTCAGCTTTCGGCGCTGTCACACTTTGAATGGCGATCATGCAACACTGTAATCATGTGAAATTGTTATAATTTTCTTCACACAAATAGAGCTTTCTTTTGGTGGTATTTAAAGCGGAGGTCCACCCTAAAATGAACCTTCTGCTCATCAGATTCCCCCCCCCCTCCGGCGCCACAATTGGCACCTTTCAGGGGGGAGGGGGGTGCAGTTACCTGGATAATCCAGGTAACTGCACCCACTTCCGGGATAGCGCTCTGCGGAAAGGGGCGTAGATTACGCCCCTTTCCGCAAGTGCCCGCCCCCTTCCGCAAGTGCCCCGCTGCCTGCTGGGAAACACACAGATCCCAGAGGCAGCGGAGACCGTCCTTATTGCGCAGCGGAACTCGCGCATGCGCAGTAGGGAACCGAGAAATGAAGCCGAAAGGCTCCATTTCCTGATTCCCGTACCCAAGATGGCGGCGGCAGCACCCGAGTGACGATCTACAGATCGGCTTCGGGTGCCGACATCGCGGGCGCGCTGGACAGGTAAGTGTCACTATTTTAAAAGTCAGCAGCTGCAGTATTTGTAGCTGCTGGCTTTTAAAAAAAAAAAAAAAAAACGCGGAGTCCCGGCGGACTCCCGCTTTAATCACTCCTGGGTTTTTTATTTTTTCCTAAAAAAAAAAAAAAAAGTTTGAAAAAAAAAGAAGTTTTTCTTAGTTTCTGTCAGTAAATTTTGTAAATAAGTAATTTTTCTCCTTCACTGATGGAGCGCTGATAGGCTTCACTGATGGGCACTGATTAGGTGGCACGACTATGCCACACTTATGGGCACTGATAGGCAACATTGATTGGTGGCACTGATAGGCACAGATAGGCAGCACTTGTGGGCACAGATAGGCAGCACTATCTGTGCTGCCTATCTGTGCTCACCAGTGCTGCCTATCTGTGCCTATCACTGATGGGCATTGATAGGCAGCAGTGATGAGCGGCAGCACTGACTGGCATCATTAATGGCCACTGATTGCTGGCACTTGTGGTCACTGATTGGAGGCAATTGTGGGCACTGGTTGGCAGTGGTGGGCAATCATTGCTGGCACTGGTGGGCACTTAATTGTAATCAGGGCACTGCTGATCAGTGCCCGATTACATACCTAGATGTCCCCTGTGAGGAGATGCCGCTGATCGGCTCTCCTCTCCTCACTCTCGGTCAGTGTGAGGCGAGGAGCACTGATTACCGGCATCTCCGTGTTTACATGTGACCGTCTGTGATTGGACACAGCCGATCACATGGTTAAACAGCCGCGGCTCTTTACACAGATCAAGGTAACGTCGTGTCCTAGTAACATAGTAATCTTTCTTCATAAATTTAGGTTAAAATGGAATTCTGCTACATTTCTTTGATGAAAATAACCCAAATCAGTGTATATTATTTGGTCTTATGAAGTCCATGGGATATATATATGAAAATCGATCAATCCTGATGTACTGACAGCCGATCGCTTTTCTTGAGGCCTGAAAATGCCAGGACAGTACAAATACCCCCCAAAATGACCACTTTTTGGAAAGTAGACAGTCCAAAGTATTTAGTAAGAGGCATGCTGAGTTTTTTGAAGTTTTACATTTTTGTCACAACTATTTGCACGTATTGCACTATAGCTGTCAGCCATAAATCCCGGTATTTTTTTTCCGCCTGCAGCTGGCTCTCTCATAAAAGCGGTCCAAATGGCTGATTAGCCGCTGGATTGCTTTCAGAAGCAGCGGGAGGGATCGTACCCACTCCACCCCCACCACTTGCTGGTGTTTCCTCAGGCTTACCATTTTTACCGGCACGTCCTGAAAAGCGATTCGGTGGGTCGCGCAGCTGGCCATAGAGGTTCTCAGAGACCAGATTGTTTCATACATAGTTACATAGTAGGTGAGGTTGAAAAAAGACACAAGTCCATCAAGTCCAACCTATGTGTGTGATTATATGTCAGTATTACATTGTATATCCCTGTATGTCGCGGTCGTTCGGGTGATTATCTAATCGTTTTTTGAAACTATCGATGCCCCCCCGCTGAGACCACCGCCTGTGGAAGGGAATTCCACATCCTTGCCGCTCTTACAGTAAAGAACCCTCTACGTAGTTTAAGGTTAAACCTCTTTTCTTCAAAATTTTAATGAGTGGCCACGATTCTTGTTAAACTCCCTTTGGCGAAAAAGTTTTCTCCCTATTGTGAGGTCACCAGTCTGGTATTTATAAATTGAAATCATATCCCCTCTCGAGCATCTCTTCTCCAGATCTGATCGCCTCTATGACCTTGGAGGACTGGAGCGATGTTATGATGTCACTTCAGGTCTAGGGCAGAAGTAAACTTTTATTTTTTATTTTTATTTTTTAAAGCAAAAGATCACTTTTTTTTTTTTTGATCTAGGTAGAGGATATATGATCTAGGTAGAGGATATATGATCTAGGTAGTGGATATATGATCTAGGTAGAGGATATATGATCTAGGTAGAGGATATATGATCTAGGTAGTGGATATATGATCTAGGTAGTGGATATATGATCTAGGTAGAGGATATATGATCTAGGTAGTGGATATATGATCTAGGTAGTGGATATATGATCTAGGTAGAGGATATATGATCTAGGTAGTGGATATATGATCTAGGTAGAGGATATATGATCTAGGTAGAGGATATATGATCTAGGTAGTGGATATATGATCTAGGTAGTGGATATATGATCTAGGTAGAGGATATATGATCTAGGTAGTGGATATATGATCTAGGTAGAGGATATATGATCTAGGTAGTGGATATATGATCTAGGTAGAGGATATATGATCTAGGTAGAGGAGAGATTTTGGGTCCTATTGACCCCATATCTCTCCATAAAGAGGACCTGTCATCTCTTATTTATATTACAAGGGATGTTGACATTCCTTGCAATAGGAATAAAAGTGATAGAAAAAAATAAAAATAAAGGGACAGTGTAAAAATAAAAAATAAACTAAATAGGAATAAAAAATGTAAAGCGCCCCATCCCTCCATGCTCACGTGCAGAAGTGAACATATACGTAAGTCGCACACGCATATGTAAACGGTGTTCGCAGCACGCATGTGAGGTATCACCACGAACATTAGGGGGAGAGCAATAATTGTAGCGCTAGACCTCCTTTGTAACTCTAAATTTGTAACTTGCGAGAATTTTTAAAGGGACGTCTATATAGATTTTAAGACATTAAATATCTATTGCTGGGCCCTCGGGTGGCAGTCAGGACACCCTAACTAACAAACGTGCCACATCCTATTAATAGGTTTGAAAAGTGAAGGGAAAAGTGGACTTTACAGGCACATCTAAAAAATATCAAAAATCTTTAATAATTTACAATATATAATGTACAAATACACATCAAAATACAGATTAATTAAAAAATACAAAGACAACAAAAAAAATAATAGAAGAATAAAGAGGACCCATTGATCAACCCAAAAAGGGTTAAAACCACATATATACTTCCTGTGGGGGGGATTCAGATATTAATATCCCGCAGGAAGTATATCATTTTAACCCTTTTTGAGTTGATCAATGGGTGCTTTTTATTCTTCTATTTTTCTTTTTGTTGTCTTTGTATTGTTTAATTAATCTGTATTTTGATGTGTATTTATACATTAAATATTGTGAATTATTAAAGATTTTTGATATTTTCTAGATGTGCCTGTAAAGTCCATTTTTCCCTTCACTTTTCAAATCTATATAGATTTTAAAGTATCATAGGTTGCCGCCATTCCACGAGCGTGCGCAATTTTAAAATGTGACATGTTAGGTATCTATTTCCTCGGCCTAACATCATCTTTCATATTTTACAAAAAATAAATAAAAATGGGGTACATATTATGTTTTTTTTTTTTTATTATTAATTCAAGTATATTTTTTTCACCAACAAAATTGTGTTTAAAAAATTGCTGCCCAAATACAGCGCGACATAAAATATTGCAACAATCGCCATTTTATTCTCTAGGTTCTCTATTAAAAAAAAAAAATATATATATATATATAATGTTTGGGGGTTCTAAGTAATTTTCTAGCAAAAAAAATAAAAAAATACAGATTTTAACTTGTAAACAAAAAGTGGCAGAAAAGGCCTGCTTGGCAAGTGGATAAATACCGCTTAATATATAAATATTTATAAATAAATAGAAACAAGAGGCACTCCGGAAAGCATCTCAAATACCACCAAACACTTATCAAAACCTACGCAAAAGAGCGGAGAGTGCGAGGGGAAGGTTAACGGCACAACGCGGGGGCAAAACCGGCTGGATTTAGGCAGGAAGGAGCAGAAGGTGTTTGGCAGATGCTTTTTGATTACCGCAGTTTATTTACAGGAAATGTCAAAAGACGGAGCGAAGCAGACGATCCCCTTTCACACGTGAAAACAAGTTTCAGTCAATTATTCATGTCGGGAAAGCAATCTTGGAAAGCACATGGCATTAAAAATTTGTTTGTTTTAAATAGCTAATTGCTTTCTAGGGAGCCATCTTATTAGAATTACCTAACTAATTAAACTAACTAAATGTTATACCATTATAGGCACGTCACGCGATGCTAACCGCCAACAATTACGGGCGGCTAATCTGTTTTTATTTGTACTGTATAATCCCTCCAAAATGGATACAAATAACGGTGTCAGGGACACTTACCTCCGCTTGGCACAAGAACGTCCTCCCATTTCCAGGGAGAGCAAGGACGCGGCGACATGTCATTTCCCCAGTTTTTAACCACTTGCTTATCATGTTTCCTGACAACAAGTGGCTACTACAAGATCACAGTTGCAGCCGTGTTCTTCGTACCCGCCAGGACCCGGGTCTAAACCTGCGACCTCTGCTGTGCCTGGGGGTAGCTCTTCATACTGAGCCACCCGAGATGCTGGACAGCTTCCCGTCTGATCCATTGCACAATCCTGCCTTCTCTTTTCTTTTTTTTTTTTTTAACAAGACATCCTTTATTAAAGAACACTCCAGAAGAACAGACAAGGAGCAGAACTTCAGAAGGAAAGTTGATCTATTGGTCTTTGAATTCCTTCAGTCTTCTGATGGTGGATTGCACTGTGATGTTGTAGGTCCAGGCTCCTCCAGTTACAATTTTCATGCAAGAACCGCAGCGCCAGATTCCTACAGCTTTCCTCTTCATTTTGGTCTTGCCACAGAAGGAGCGGGTGTACTTGGCGTGTTGGCTGATTTCAATTTTCTTGACCATCCTCCTTAGGGAAGCACCATAACAGGTCCCATATTTAACTACAATGCCGACCTTCTTGGTGCGTTTGGCCATCTTCCTCCAGTACCCGAGCGGAAAGGGCGCCTTGTGCCTTATTTCTGGTGAAACTTGAACCCTTTGCTTCTCCCATCAACATTAACATTATTTAAGACATGCCTTTGCATCCTGTTTGCTAGATTATTGTGCTCTCTCCAGCCAATAACTCGCTCTGGTCACTGCTGTTGCCACCTGTATCTTCACTATCACTCATCACCGACCTTTGGCTTTGCCCTCGACTACACTTCCACTTGATCCCAGCCTGCAACCACTTGTTACCGACCTTTGGCTTGTTTACTGACTATGCTTCTGCTTGATCCTAACTTGTAACCACTCGTTAATGACCTTTGGCTTGTTTACCGACTATGCTTCTGCTTGATCCTAACTTGTAACCACTCGTTAAAGCGGGACTGTACTGCGGAAAAAAATATTAAAAGCCAGCAGCTACAAATACTACAGCTTCTGACTTTTAATAAATGGACACTCACCTGTCCCGGGGTCCAGCGATGCCGGCAGCTGAGGCCGATCGATCGCTCGGCTCTCGGCTGCTGCCGCCACCATTCTAGGTGAGGGAATCAGGAAGTGAAGCGAAGCGGCTTCACTTCCCGGTTCCCTACTGCGCATGCGCGAGACGCGCAGCGCAATAGGAATTGTCAGCGCTGTCTCTGGGACCCGTGTGTGTCCCAGCAGACAGCGCGGCAGGACAGGAAATGGCATAGACTCCCACGGGAGTCTATGCCCGGAAGTGGGTGTAAATACCTGTCTTTGACAGGTATCTGCACCCCCCTCCCCCCTTAAAGGTGCCAATTGTGACACCGGAGGGGGGAGGGTTCCGATCAGCGGAAGTTCCGCTTTAATGACCTTTGGCTTGTTTACCGACTATGCTTCTGCTTGATCCTAACTTGTAACCACTTGTTACCGACTTTTGGCTTGTTTACTGACTATGCTTCTGCTTGATCCTAACCTGCAACCACTTGTGACCTGGTACTGACACACAGCAAAACCCATTCTTCATCATTAGAAGCTCTGGTGAACACCGGTTAGTGCTTAGAACTCGCACCTCGGGTGAGCCTGTGTGATCCACCAGGGTGATCTGCTTGTATACCTATCCTGTCGGGTGGTGGGAGTTTCTCTACTACTATAGCTACTGCTATAGGAGACTGACCCCAACTGTGACGGTACCTTTCTTTATAGCAAACAACTGGCTGTTTTGTAAAAGTGATCCAAAGGACCGCCCCTGCCCCCACCCGCTTCCTTCCCCCTGCCTGCTGCCACCCATTGTGGTTCCCAGGCTCTCCTTTTCTTTAAGGCAGCCTGGGGCCACGGTAACTGCTTCCCACTGAGGAGATGGAGGAACGTCCATTCCCCCATCTCCTCTGTGACAAATGAAATCTGAAGCGACAAGGATTCAATCACTTCCAGTTTCACACATATGCTTGGTTTAGTTGCTTTGGAGGGCAAGGGAAACTTGGGAGGTCCACCTATGGATAATTTTAGGTATCGTAGCTTGTCACCATTTCATGGGTGTACGCAATTTTAAATCTGCCTATTTGTTTACTCAACTCAACTCAACATCAACTTTTATCTTTTACCAAAAAAAGAAAAATGGTATAATCATCGTGTTTGTACTAAAATTCATTTTAGTGTATTTTGTTCCTCAAAATCTGCATTTGATAAATGGCTGCGCATTATTGTGTGACATGAAAAGACTGCAACGGCCACTATTTTCTTCTCCAGGGCCTCTGCTTTCAGAAAATATATAATGTTTTGGGGTTCTAAGAACTTTTCTAGCAAAAAAAATTGGATTTTATGGTGCTTGAAAAAGAAAACATAGCCCACCACAGCAAGTGGTTAAAGTAAGTGGTAAACCCAGATACTCTGTACAAAACCATCAACGATCAATCTATATATTAGATGCTACAATATACATTTCCAAGTCACATGACTGCTTTGCTTTTCCTCTGCTCCACGTGGGCTGGATCAGTGGGCGGAACTTTTTCCTCTCCTCCTTCCTGGGCCATCCAAAGCAGAGTGGAGGAAAAGCTGTCAATCATGTACACTGGAGAGTCCCCTTGCGGGTGTTGATGTGACCGGGGCATCTAGGAGCTGAATGTGACAGAACATAGCAAGGGGTGGCAGCATGTGCTCTATGGTGACAACACTGCATAGGCTACATCAGTTTGAATGGTTGCCACCATTAACCCAGAATTGAAAGTAACTGGCAGGATCAACAGCTATTTTCCTATTTTCTCTTTTACAGAAGGAATACTGTAAAGGGCGCACATTGCTAGATACATTTAGTATGGAGGCCTTGGGTCCTGCCATTCACGTGGGTGCTACTTGCCATGTACCATCTACCTATACATTGTTGGTGACTAAGTAATCCCCTTTATGGTAACTGTATTCCCTGATGGCAGTGGCCTCTTTCAGCAGGATAATGCACCCTGCCAAACTGCAAAAATGGCTCAAGAATGGTTTGAGGAACACAACAGCGAGTTTGGGGCTGTAAGGAAGGGCATGCCAATAGACTAGATGGCTCCTCTAGACTGACTCTTATGCACAGGCTAATACATGTACTCTTTCTTGCTCGCAGGAATTGGGCACTGGCTAATGCATATGAGCATATTGGGCTATTTAAACTGAACCAGTGCTCAGGATCGGTGCTGCTTTGTCTTCAGCCTCCTGTGTTCCCGTTACCCTAGCTTGTCTTGACCATTCTATAAACTGTCAGGGCTGGGCTCAGCCCTTCCTTCTCTGAGCTGGCTGCTCAGCTGTCGGCTAATTGCCAGCTCCTATCGCTCCACAGTTACTCACCTGTTGATGTTATCCTGCTCGTCAGTCCTGCCTACTTAAGCAGCTCAGCCCAGAGGATCTCTGCCTTCACCTTGGTCAACATCACAGAGACCATCTCCTGCAATCCTGTTAAAGACTTGCTTGGCTGACATCCCTTCTGGCTCCAGATCCTGCTTGCGGTTTTACTACACTCATCTCCGTCTCCCTGACGTTTGGCTTGTCTGACTATCTGTTCCAGTTCCTGAACTCTGACTATGTTTTGACTATGTTTGTTCTGTTTACTTTTATTAAACAAGTGCGATTTAACTCTACTTCTGTCTCAGTCTGATTTCATGGTTTCTGACATAAACATTGCCTGCACTGACCTCAGCTTGTCCCCTGACCTCCGCTTTTGTCTGCTCCATTGGCTCCTGCTTTACTGACCAGTTCCAGACCCAGCTTTTTTGCTGACCACGCTCCTGGCTGTGCCCCTATACCCGATCCATCCTGTCTGTGTATGACCCGGCCTGCCAGACCCTGCTGCTATTCTGCCTGCTGTCACCGGTACTCACCTACCATCCTGGTGTTCTGGCTGACCTACAGTCTGCTCAGTGGCCTCTTTCAGCAGGATAATGCGCCCTACAACATTGCAAAAACGGTTCAAGAGTGATTTGAGGAACACAACGACGACTTTGAGTGTTGAATTGGCCTCCAGATTCTCCAGACCTCAATTGATCATCTGTGGGATGCGATGGGAAAAAAAACAAATCCGATCCATGGAGGCCCCACCGCCCAACATACAGGACTTAAAGAATCTGCTAATGGCAGCTTGGTGCCAGATACTACAAAGTACCTTCAGAGGTCTAGTGGAGTCGATGCCTCCATGGGTCAGAACTGTTTTGGCTTCAAAAGGGAGACCTGCTCAATATTATGGCTGATTGGTGGATGTATTTCACTGCTTGTCTGTTTAGCTTTAAAATATTGAAATGAAATGTGTGACTTCTTTATGTGTGGAGGTGAGATGTGGGAATTTCACAGCCGTTACATACGCTACACTGTGCAGGCATGTTTTTTTTTTTCTTATTTTATTTAAAGCGATGCGACTCTAGACAACAAATACGTATTTTATATGCTGGTTAATAAATAAGCCGGATCCTGGAGAAGATTCTCCCAAACACTTCCATTAAGTTAAGTGAGCGACTTGCTACTTTGCTTCACCCTTGCGGGTTATCTATAATTAAACCGACTGCTTATCGCTGTCGCCTCCCATGATCTCAGGGAACTTTATTCCTTCCCCTAAGTACGGCTAAGATGTCACTTACTACAGGGCTTAAAATATATTTATTTTATTCTTAAAAGCCCAAATGAACTTACAGTTTAAATCAGCCAAATGCATTCCAGGTACATTAAATGTGCAAAGTCTCACAGTTCATTTTCTTTAGAAAGCAGCCACAGGCTGAGTAGAAAAGCCTGTCCCCCTGCCAGCAAGCTGTAAGAAAGGACCATTGATCTCCGCCTGGAAGCAGTGGTCTCTTTGCAGAGGTCTGACACAACCCCCTGCTGAGAGCCAGAGTCCTCCAATAAGCAGGGAGCATAATAGCCGATCTATAGGTCTGACTTAGAAAGGGGCGGGTCTATGACGCCCTGTACTCACTGGATGTCCTCTGTTTTTCAGGTTGCATAATTTAGAAAGACATCTAGTGGCGGAAAGAAATTACTGCAGGGGACTACACCAGTGAGGACTGTAGCCAAAGCTGCTTGTTGTAACCCTTTCACTGCCACCAATGTATGTCAGGGGGTTTTACACTACAGCAGCCAGGTGTATGTGTATGTTTCACAAGACAAACATTGGCTTTTTGCCACCCAATCGCTTTCACTGACCCCTGAAGGTCCGTTTTCTGATCCCATCTAGCTGCAAAGACCCCCGGACGTGGTGTGTGTATAACATCACCTTTGGTTTCAGGTGTCCCTTTCCCCTTGCAGCTGGAGGGCAGATGAGACATCAGGAGTCTAATAGACCCCTGATGTCTTACTAAAGAGAACCTGTCACAAAAAGTAATATTATCACATAGGGGACTATTAGTCCCCTATGTGATATAAGGCCTGATTCACACCTATGCAGGTTGCATATTCCAGATGCATTTCGTGTTTTTCAACACACAATTTTGGTCCATTGAAGTCTATGGATCCAAAAACCAGAAAAAAGACCTCGGCCTTTTCCATAAAATGCACAGATGTGAACGTGACCCATAGAAAACCATGTTAAATGGACTGTAGTGCATTTCTGCAAAACTGAAAACGCACTAAAAAAATGCATAGGTGTGAACGAGACTTTAAGGTTACAGTGAAAAAAAAAAAAGGAAAATAAAAATAAAGTTACACCCAAGCATTTAACCCCCCCCTCCCCCCTCCCAAGGGCAGATGAGATATCAGGGGTCTAATAGACCCCCTGATGTCTTCGTAAATGGAACCTGTCCCAAAGACATATTATCACTTTTAGTCCACTATATGATATAAATAAAGTTATAGTGAAAAAAAAAAAAAGTTACACCCAAGCATTTAACTCCGCCCCCCCCCCCCAAAAAAAAATTTGAGCCGCCCCCTCTCATATAAACATGAATGTAGACTAACATGGCGTAGGCACCTACATACGAAAATGTCACGTGAGTTACACATGTTACATGAGATCAATAATTCTCAGGGATCAATAATTCTCAGACCATTATTCACAGTTGGTGATCACAGAGGTCAGACGTTTCTTGTAGTTGGTGATCAGGTTTGCACAAATCTCAGGAGGGATTTTGGTTCTCTCTTCTTTACAGATCTTCTCGGCTGGTGGTTTCTTGGCTGTGGCTTGGCAACTCAAAGTTTCAGCTCCCTCCATAAATTTTCTATAGGATTAAGGTCTGGAGACTGGCTAGGCCACTCCATGACCTTAATGTGCTTCTTCTTGAGCCACTCCTTTGTTGTCTTGGCGGTATGTGTTGGGTCATTGTCATGCTGGAAGACCCATCCACGACCCATCTTCAGTGTTCTGGCTGAGGGAAGAAGGTTCTCATCCAAGATCTTACATTACATGGCCCCGTCCATTGGACCCTCAATGCATCAAAGTCGCCCTGTACCTTTAGCAGAGAAATGGCACCAAAGCATCATTTTTACACCTCCGTGTGTGACTGTAAGGATGGTCTTCTTAGGGTCATAGTGTGCATTTTTTTTCCTCCAAACGCGGCAAGTCAAGTTAATGCCAAAGAGCTTAATTTCGGTCTTCTCTGACCACAGCACTTTACCCTATTCCTTCTCTGAATCATTTAGATGTTCACTGGGAAACTGCAGACCGGTCTGTACACGTGTCTTCTTGAGGAGAAGGATCTGTACATGTGTCTTCTTGAGGAGAAGGACCTGTACATGTGTCTTCTTGAGGAGAAGGACCTGTACATGTGTCTTCTTGAGGAGAAGGACCTGTACATGTGTCTTCTTGAGAAGGAGGACCTGTACATGTGTCTTCTTGAGGAGGAGGACCTGTACATGTGTCTTCTTGAGGAGGAGGACCTGTACATGTGTCTTCTTGAGGAGGAGGACCTGTACATGTGTCTTCTTGAGGAGGAGGACCTGTACATGTGTCTTCTTGAGGAGGGGGGACCTGTACATGTGTCTTCTTGAGGAGAAGGACCTGTACATGTGTCTTCTTGAGGAGGAGGACCTGTACATGTGTCTTCTTGAGGAGAAGGATCTGTACATGTGTCTTCTTGAGGAGGGGAACCTGTACATGTGTCTTCTTGAGGAGGAGGACCTGTACATGTGTCTTCTTGAGGAGAAGGACCTGTACATGTGTCTTCTTGAGGAGAAGGATCTGTACATGTGTCTTCTTGAGGAGGGGGACCTGTACATGTGTCTTCTTGAGGAGGAGGACCTGTACACGTGTCTTCTTGAGGAGGAGGACCTGTACATGTGTCTTCTTGAGGAGGAGGACATGTACATGTGTCTTCTTGAGGAGAAGGACCTGTACATGTGTCTTCTTGAGGAGAAGGACCTGTACATGTGTCTTCTTGAGGAGGAGGACCTGTACATGTGTCTTCTTGAGGAGGAGGACATGTACATGTGTCTTCTTGAGGAGAAGGACCTGTACATGTGTCTTCTTGAGGAGAAGGACCTGTACACGTGTCTTCTTGAGGAGAAGGATCTGTACATGTGTCTTCTTGAGGAGGAGGACCTGTACATGTGTCTTCTTGAGGAGAAGGACCTGTACACGTGTCTTCTTGAGGAGGAGGACCTGTACATGTGTCTTCTTGAGGAGGAGGACCTGTACACGTGTCTTCTTGAGGAGGGGGACCTGTACACGTGTCTTCTTGAGGGGGAGGATCTTGTGGGTGCTGCAGGATTTCAATCCATGGCGGTGTATTGTGTTACCAATGGTTTGTTTGGTGACTGTGGTCCCAACTGCCTTGAGATCCTTCATAAGCTCCTCCCGTGTAGTTCTGGGCTGACCCCTCACTTTTCTCATGACCATCCTCACCCCATGAGGAGAAACTTTTCCTGGAGCTCCAGACTGAGGACGATTTGATGGTTATTTTGTATTTCTCCCATTTGCGAATAATCGCTCCAGCAGTTGTCTCCTTCTCACCAAGCTTCTTGCTGATGGTCTTGTAGCCCATTCCAGGCTTGTGCAGGTCTCCAATCTTCTCCCCGACGTCCTCTGACAGATCTTTGGTCTTCCCCATGATGGTGAGGATTGGATGGAAGAGATTCTGTGGACAGGTGTCTTTTATACACATAACGAGTTGTCGTTAGGAGAACCTTCTTACATTGACAGGACTAATCTGTGTACCACATGAGCACCTACTGTAGCCAGGCTGTGGGAGCCGGAATGATTGTTGGATGGTAAGGGATCAAATACTTATTTTACTCACTGAACTGCAATTCCATTTATAACATTTGTATTGTGTGTTGTTTTCTGGATTTTTGGTTGATATTCTGTCTCTATCATATAAAATACACCTATGATAGAAATGATAGACCCTTTATTCCTTTGTAAATGGGCAAAACGTACACAATCTGCAAGGGATCCAATCATTTTCCCAACTGTACAATATATATATATATATATATATATATATATATATATATATATATATACAGCCATCTCTACAAGAAAGTGCATGTAGGGATTAGTGCATTAGGTACTCTTCATGAAGATATCATTGGTCTTTTACACCCTTGATGCCCCCCCTGCCCTCCAAAGAAGCTAACCAAGCACACATGATGCTTGGTCAGCAGCTTCCCTGACTGTACCAGCCAGAAAATTTGAATTCTGAACCTGGAAGTGATGGAATCATTGTTGCTTCCCGGTTCATCACAGAAGAGATCAGGGAATGGGTGTTCCTCCATCTCCTTTGTGGGAAGCTGTTCTGGACTCCCCCTCGCAGCGCTGTAAAAGTGATAATTTTTTACAAGATGGCAACTTGCCGACTGAAAACAATAGCATCGGGATGATGGTTGCCGCTGTAACCATGGTCCTGGTAGAACCACCTGCTGACATGACGTTTTAGACACGCATCGGTTAACAAGCGGTTAAAGCCCGGACGCAGTCATTTTGAATAGCGATTTGCCGTGTTCAGGCGGACAGCGGAGATCTCCCAATGTGCAGATCATGAAGGTTATTTAGCAGTTGCCTGCGGGATCCTGAGCATTCCACGCCGTTCACCTGTCCCACCCTAGCAACCAACATTTCACATCGCTCACTGAAGTCTGGTTGCCACGGTAAGTGAGGTGCAGCGGACAGGCTAACCTGTATTTTCTGAAAAAAATGAAATGGCAACACAAGAGCACCATGCGAGCATTTATGAAACAATTTCTGATACTTTGTAAAATCTGCGGGATGTAATGGGGAGCCAACGCCGGGCTCCGAACTGACAGGACAGAGCGTATTTGTTAAACAAACCTAATTGCAAATCAGCAGGAGATTCCAACACATCGGAGGTGGAGAGGAGCGCGCCGTATTGTACCGAGAAATACGCAGAGAAAGAGACGAGGAGCAAAGACAGATAGAAAGATCAAGGGTAAGAGGAGAAACGATGGGGGAGAAAAGAGAGACAAAGAAGAAAGGAGAGGAAAGAAAAAAGGACAGGATGGAGGAAGGAAATTACTAATGGACAGAAGAGGAGAATAAGAGAAGAGAAAAAAGAGGAGAAGAGAGGGGAGGAAAAAGGAGAGAGGAGAAGAGAGGGAAGGAAAAGGAGAGAGGAGAGGAAACATGAAAAGAAAAAGAAGAGGACATAGGAGAGAAGAAGGAAAAATAAAAGAGGAGAGAAAAATTATAACAGGGGATAAAAGAGGAGAAAAAAAGGATAGAAATAGGAGAAGAAGAAGAAAAGAGGACAGAAGAGGGAAAGGAGTAAAAGAAAGAGGAGAGGAGAGGAAAGAGGAGAGAAGAGAGAGGAGAGGAGAGAAGAGAAGAAGAGAAGGGAAGAGAAGGGAAGAGAAGGGAAGAGAAGGGAAGAAGTGAAGAGAAGAGAGAAGGGAAGAAGTGAAGAGAAGAGAGAAGAAAGGTATAGTAATAGGAGAAGAAGAAAAGAGGAAAGAAGAGGGAAAGGGGTAAAAGAAAGAGGAGAGGAAAGAGAAGAGAAAGGAGAAGAGAGAAGAGAAGAGAAAGGAGAAGAGAAAGGAGAAGAGAGAAGAGAAGAGAAGAGAAGAGAAGAGAAGAGAGAATAAAAGAGATAAGAAAAGAGAGAGGAGAAGAGAGTAGAGAGGAGAAGAGAGAAGAGATACACAAGAGGATAGAGAAAAAGAGAGGACAGGAAACAGGAAAGGAATGTGAAGAGGAAGCAGGAGGGGAGTGGAAAGGGTAGAGGAAAGGAGAGAAAAAAATATGAGGATAAGAAAAAGTAAAAAAAAAATAAAAAAAAGAAGGGAGAGAAGAAAAAAGAGAGAATAGGAGGAGAATAAGAAAAAAATGTAAATATCCATTAAAGAGAAAGGAGAACAGAAGAGAGGATAGAAACAAAGAGAAGAGTAAAAAAGAGGGAAGAAGAGAAGAGAGGAGACGGTAGAGCAAAGGAAAGAGGTGAGAAGAGAAAAGGAAAATGGAAAGGAGAAGAAAGAGGAGGGGAGGGGAAAAAGAAAAGAGAGGTGAGAGAAAAGAGAGAGAAGGGGAGAGGAGAGAAAAGGTAGGTGGAGGAGGACTGGAGAGGAGAAAAATGGAGAGGAGAGGAAAAAGAGGAGAGAGGAGGAAAGAGGAGAGAAAAAGAAGGTGGAGAGGTGAGAAAAAAAAGAGAAGAGGAGATAAGAAAAAAAGGACAACAAGAACAGCGCCCTCTAATTGCAGTATGTACAGTAGGTATTTAATGTAGATTAAAAATGTATTAAAATACACTCACAAAGGTGTAGAGGAAATAGGCATGTAACATGGTTCATCCGCTCCGACTATCAAGCGTAGAAACAGTTGTTATAGGTGTGTGTCCAGGATCCTGTCTTTCCTCCGGCCACACTGCTGGTGTACAGGGCTTCCGGATGTCGGGGACACACTCACACCTATAACAACAGTTTTGGTCCTTCTCTTCACTTGATAGTCGGAGCGGATGAACCATGTTACATGTCTATTTCCTCTACACCTTTGTGAGTGTATTTTAATACATTTTTAATCTACAATAAATACCCACATACTGCACTTAGAGGGCGCTGTTCTTTTTTTCCTGTTTGTATTTTAAAGATTTTTCTGCCTTCTAAACTCTGGAACTGGCAGCCCCCCCGGGACAGTTATTTGATTCTCCTTACATGGACTCATTTCCCAATAAGAACTGTTTTATATGTAATATGTTTTACCCCCCTACCTATACCAGATTTTATGCATTGTCATATCCAGAGTGCGCCGTATTACTCTATTGTTTTTATATTGATAAGAAAAAGAGGAGAGGAGAATCATAGAGGGGAGGAGATAAAAGAGAAGAAAGGTGAAGAGAGAAGGGAGTAGAGGAGAGGAAAGAGAAGAGTTAAGAAAAGGAAGGCAGAAGAGAGAGGAAAATGAAAAAAGGAGATGAGAGGAAAAAGAAAAGAGAGGAGGGGAGAAAAAGGAAAGGTGTAGAGGAGAAGAAAGAGGAGATAAAAAAGGGAGGAGAGGATAAGAAAAAAAAAAAAAGAGGAGAAGAGAAGAAAAAGAGGAGAGGAGCTGAGTGGAGAGGCAGAGATAAGAGAAGAGAAAAAAAAATGAGAAGCGTAAAGGGGAGGTGATAAAAGAGAAGAAAGGTGAAGAGAGAAATGGGAGTAGAGGAGAGGAAAGAGAAGGGAGTGGAGAGGAAAGAGAAGGGTTAAGAAAAGGAAGGTAGAGAAGAGAGGAAAATGAAAAAAAAGAGAGGAGAGGAAAAAGAAAAGAGGGGAGGGGAGAAAAAAGGAAGGTGTAGAGGAGAAGAAAGAGGAGATAAAAAAAGGGAGGAGAGGTTAAGAAAAAAAAAAAAGAGGAGACGAGAAGAAAAAGAGGAGAGGAGCGGAGAGGCGGAGATAAAAGAAGAGAAAAAAAAAAAGAGAAGCGTAGAAGGGAGGTGATAAAAGAGTAGAAAGGTGATAGCAGAGGGCAGGAAAGCGAAGAGATGAGAAAGGGAAAGCGGAGAGAAGAGAGGAAACTGAAAAAAAAAAGGAGAGGAGATGGAAAAAAGGAGCAGAGAGAAGAGGAAATAAGTAAAGAATAATGGCGCGTACACACGACCGGACATTCCGGCAAACTAGGTCCAATGGTCTTCCCGGCGGACTTTTGGCGGAGTTACGACGGATTTCCGAACAAATGGACTTGCCCACACAGGAACAGACTAAGTCCGTTCAATAGCCAGTAGCCAATAGCTGCCCTTGCGTGGTATTTGGTCCATCGGACCAGCATACAGACGAACGGTTTTCCAGATTTAAGTCCGTCGGACAGATTTTGAAGCATGTTCTATTTTTCCCGGAAAACGAACGGATTAGCCCACATACGCTCGGATTGTCTGACGGACTAATCCCGTCGGCCCTAGTCTGCCGGAAAGTCCGGTGTTCTGGCAGATAGTGTCCGGCCATCATATAGTGTCCGCCCCGTACCGCGCATGCACAGAACGGGGCAGAAGAGGCTTCGGAAAATCTCCGAAGCTGAACGGCACCTGCGCCGTGAGTGGAGGTGGTGGCCCCACCATCCAAGCGGACACAGGGCTGTGAAAATTAGAGGGCCCCTGGCGGGTGAGCTTCGCTCGCCACGCTTCGGGCTCCGCCTTGCTGCGCTCGGCTCTTTTATATTCCTACTCTATGTCCACTTGGATGCTGGGGATAGAACCTGGACTCAGTGCGCAGGCGCCGTTCATCCTCGGCTATTTTTGGAATCTGTGTTGCTGTGTACTGCGCATGCGGATGGGGGACCTTATATGATGGGACACCAGTCGTGTGTACGCGGCATAAGAAACGCACGCAGAACAAAGAGATGAAAAGATGAGGATAGGAAAAGAGGATAGGGAGACAAATGCAAAGCAGAAGAGTAGAGGAAAGAAGAGAGGAGAGACAGAAATAGGAAGGGATGAATGAGGAGAAGATTGTAAAAAAGGTGAAGAGAAAAGAAAAAGGATAACAGAGAAACAAAAGAGAAGAGGAAAAGGGAATAAAAGAGGAATAAAAAACAAAGAAATAAGGTATGGAAAGGAAAAAAGGAAAGAAGAGAGAGGAGTTGTTGGAAGGAGATGAGGTCGATGTTGAGCGTATAACATGTGAGGAGCTCCTAATTATTCATTGGAGGAGGCATTAGGTGGAGTGGATTGTAGAGTGAAGAGTGAAGGTCAATGAGCTGGAAGCTATAGACGGAGCGCACACACGCCGGTGAATTTCTAATGTACCATTAGTTGTTGTCGTATGTAAATAAATAATTCAGCTGTCACGGAAGAGCGTCGGTTCTACCAGAGAAACCTTTCAGGCGGCTTAATGCCGAGTCCGGGATGCTAATCTCCTCCTGTGTAGTCAGCTCAGCCCCGGGACAGAAGAACAAAGCGGAAGGTCGGCAGGTTCCCGGCAAAAACGCCGCGCACTTATTAGCCAAATAAGGGGCTCACATTAACCACTTACCTGCCAGGTACCTGCTGCACAATATTCTAGCTCAGCTAAAATCTGCAGCATTCCGAGTGAGACTACCATTGAATATATAGAGCCCCACACTGTCCTGCAGAAAGGGAAACTTGACAACTAGAATTTAAAGAGTAACTCCACTTTTATGGGGGGGATAAAAAAAAAAACGTAAAAAATAATAATAATAATAATAATATAAAGTATACATCTGCTACATAAGTCATATTGTAATTAAATGTTTTTAAAAATTTCCTTTCCTTTCCAATCTGCAGCCGCTGTCATTTTCTGTAAAATGCAATATGGCCACTTGGAGGCGCTCTGTACACAGACGGTATACAGCGCGCCCCCCCCCCCCCCCCCCAGATATCTCATTTCCTGCTTGTGTGATTGGCTCATTGATTTTCCCAGAAGTCTGCACTGAGATACAAGTCAGATTTTAGGCATCCCCTGCAACACAAATATCATTTTTGGTGAGATACTCCCAAAAATGGAATTCACTTAGGCCCCTTACACACTGGGGAGGTACGGGCATCGGTGGTAAAGCGGTGCTATTTTTAGCGCCCTTTTACCAACGTTTTAGCGGCGGTATGTGGCCGCTAGCGGGGCGGTTTTAACCCCCCGCTAGCAGCCGAAAAAGGGTTAAAACCGCCCGCAAAGTAGAGGGGTGCGATTAATCGCGAAACGATCACGATCTCGATTCACCTCCCCACGCGATCTGGGTGACCAGCGATTTTCTTTTAGTGCCGCCTGTTCCACGTAACCAGCGTGGAACGCAAATGGCAGATATCGGAACTGACGTCAGCCATCGGAACTGACGTCAGTCATTGGAGCGTGCGATGTGGCGTGTCGCTGCCTGGTTGTGGGCGGGTACAGTGGCCGAGAAACAGCACACTGTTTACACTGTGATCACTCAGACGGAGCGATCACTTGTAAACAAAGCGGCGTCATGTCATGACGCCGGTTCCTCTCTCCCCCTCTGTACTAATCTGTACAGTGGAGGGGAGAGATCCAGAGATGGAAGCAGCCATCCCTCCTTACCCTGCCAATACCCTAGCAATACCCTAGCAATACCCTAACAATACCCTAGCAATACCCTAGCAATACCCTAGCAATACCCTAACAATACCCTAACAATACCCTAACAATACCCTAGCAATAACCTAGCAATACCCTAGCAATACCCTAGCAATACTCTAGCAATACTCTAGCAATACTCTAGCAATACTCTAGCAATACTCTAGCAATACTCTGCGATACCCTGCCAATACCCTAGCAATACCCTAGCAATACCCTAGCAATACCCTAGCAATACCCTAGCAATACTCTAGCAATACTCTAGCAATACTCTAGCAATACTCTGCGATACCCTGCCAATACCCTTCCTGCCAATACCCTAGCAATACCCTAGCAATACCCTAGCAATACCCTAGCAATACCCTAGCAATACCCTAGCAATACTCTAGCAATACTCTAGCAATACTCTGCGATACCCTGCCAATACCCTTCCTGCCAATACCCTAGCAATACCCTAGCAATACCCTAGCAATACTCTAGCAATACTATAGCAATACCCTGCCAATACCCTTCCTGCCAATACTCTAGCAATACCCTAGCAATACCCTAGCAATACCCTAGCAATACCCTAGCAATACTCTAGCAATACTCTAGCAATACTCTAGCAATACTCTAGCAATACTCTAGCAATACTCTAGCAATACCCTGCCAATACCCTTCCTGCCAATACTCTAGCAATACTCTAGCAATACCCTAGCAATACCCTAGCAATACCCTAGCAATACCCTAGCAATACTCTAGCAATACTCTAGCAATACCCTTCCTGCCAATACTCTAGCAATACTCTAGCAATACTCTAGCAATACCCTTCCTGCCAATACTCTAGCAATACCCTTCCTGCCAATACTCTAGCAATACCCTTCCTGCCAATACTCTAGCAATACCCTAGCAATACCCTAGCAATACTCTGCGATACCCTGCCAATACCCTTCCTGCCAATACCCTAGCAATACCCTAGCAATACTCTGCGATACCCTGCCAATACCCTTCCTGCCAATACCCTAGCAATACCCTAGCAATACTCTAGCAATACTCTAGCAATACCCTGCCAATACCCTTCCTGCCAATACTCAGCGATACCCTGCCTGTAAATTTTTCAAATAAAACAGTTTTTTGAGAATCGTGATCTTCATTCTAAGCAAAAGAATTGTGATTCTCATTTTTCCCAGAATCGTGCAGCTCTACCGCAAAGCGCCGCTTTGCCGGCGGTATAGCCGCGCTGCCCCATTTATTTCAATGGGTAGGAGCGGTTTAGGATTGGTGACTACACCGCTCCTTCACCGCTCCAAAGATACGGCCGGCAGGACTTTTTTCACCGCCCTGCCAGCGCACCGCTCCAGTGTGGAAGCCCTCCGGCTTTCACACTGGAGTGAAAGGGGCCGTTTTTTTTTCAGGCGCTATTTCGAGCTCTGTAGCGCCTGAAAACCGCCTCAGTGTGAAAGGGGCCTAAAGGGAGGCAGACCCTGTCACTTTCCTCATTAGAGCCCTGCAGGTGCAGCAGCCGATTGATAATTATAAAAGTGACTCCCATTCACATTGGCTCTACGCATGGACACAGAGAAACAAACAGCTATTTCTTCACAATATTAAAAAGGTAGAAAATCTGCAACAAAGTTTGTTACAATCCCTGCAAAGTACAGAGATCGCCCAGAGGGGGAGGGGTTTTTTCTCAATGAAAGTGAAGTAACTCTTTAGGGTAGAAGTCATGGTTTGTTCCTATATGGCTGGTTCACACACGCACTGAAGCTTAGCATGTTTTTAATATAGGAAATAGAGAATACATTGGTGCACCCCTCCGATTTTTACAATGACTTTGAATTATTTTATTTTTCTAAGCTGACTTCCACCCTTCCTTACTTCCCAATGGGGTGTTTGTAGGTTATAAAAAATAGCTTCTATCATGAGATAAGCAGAGCGGAATAAATCCAAAAAGTCATAAGAAGCTGCAGCAGGAGTTGAGCTCAATTTTGTACCCATCGGTGATCCTATAATAAGACGTACCTATAGGTAGTGTAAATATCTCCTAAACATGCGCCGCTTAAAGTGGTTGTAAACCCTTACAACACACTCTGACCTACAGGTAAGCCTAGATTAAGGCTCACCTGTAGGTCTAAGAAATATCTCCTAAGCCGAAAGACAGGCACCGCTGTCGATGGCGCATGCGCCGTAGACAGCGGCGCGCAGGCGCACTGAGCGAGGCACCCGTCAACGGCGATATGCCGCGCGTGGCGGCTCCTGTGTGCATGCGCGGGAGTGACATTGCGGCTTCCCGAATGACAGCGGCGGAGAAGCGAGACCCACGAGAAAATGGATGCTCCGGACTACAGGGGACAGCGGCGACTTCGCTGGCTCCTGTGTCAGGTAAGTGACACATAATGGGCTACTATGCGATGCGATGCGATGCATAGTAGTCCATTATGCTTTACCTTTGCAGGGAATCAAAGAGGAAGTAAACCCATCAGGGTTTACTTACTCTTTAAAGTCCTTGTAGGTCTTATTTTCAGGGTAGGGCTTATTTTCAGGGCAAACAGGGTAGGGCTTATTTGGGGGGTAGGGCTTATATTGCAGCCTTTACTGACAATCACTCTAGGTCTTATTTTCAGGGAAACAGGGTATACAGTGGTGTGAAAAAGTGTTTGCCCCCTTCCTCATTTCCTGTTCCTTTGCATGTTTGTCACACTTAAGTGTTTCGGAACATCAAACCAATTTAAACAATAGTCAAGGACAACACAAGTAAACACAAAATGCAATTTGTAAATGAAGGTGTTTATTATTAAAGGTGAAAAAAAATCCAAACCATCATGGCCCTGTGTGAAAAAGTGATTGCCCCCCTTGTTAAAACATACTATAACTGTGGTTGTCCACACCTGAGTTCAATTTCTCTAGCCACACCCAGGCCTGATTATTGCCACACCTGTTCACAATCAAGGCATCACTTAAATAGGAGCTGCTTGACACAGTAAGGTCCACCAGAAGATCCTTAAAAGCTACACATCATGCCGAGACCCAAAGAAATTCAGGAACAATTGAGAAAGAAAGTAATTGAGATGTATCAGTCTGGAAAGGGTTATAAAGCCATTTCCAAAGCTTTGGGAATCCAGCGAACCACAGTGAGAGCCATTATCCACAAATGGCCAAGACATGGAACAGTGGTGAACCTTCCCAGGAGTGGCCGGCCGCCCAAAATTACCCCAAGAGCGCAGCGACGACTCATCCAAGAGGTCACAAAAGACCCCACAACAACGTCCAAGGAACTGCAGGCCTCACTTGCCTCAGTTAAGGTCAGCGTTCATGCCTCCACCATCAGGAAAAGACTGGGCAAAAATGGCCTGCATGGCAGAGTTCCAAGGAGAAAACCACTGCTGAGCAAAAAGAACATCAAAGCTCGTCTCAATTTCGCCACAACACATCTTGATGATCCCCAAGACTTTTGGGACAACATTCTGTGGACCGATGAGACAAAAGTGGAACTCTTTGGAAGGTGTGTGTCCAAGTATATCTGGCGTAGAAGGAACACTGCATTTCATAAAAAGAACATTATACCAACAGTAAAATATGGTGGTGGTAGTGTGATGGTCTGGGGCTGTTTTGCTGCTTCAGGACCTGGAAGACTTGCCGTGATAAAAGGAACTATGAATTCTGCTGTCTACCAAGAGATCCTGAAGGAGAATGTCCGACCATCTGTTCGTGTACTCAAGCTGAAACGAACTTGGGTTCTGCAGCAGGACAATGATCCTAAACACACCAGCAAGTCCACCACCGAATGGCTGAAGAAAAACAAAATGAAGACTTTGGAGTGGCCTAGCCAAAGTCCTGACCTGAATCCTATTGAGATGTTGTGGTATGACCTTAAAAAGGCCGTTCATGCTCGAAAACCCTCTAATGTAACTGAATTAGGACAATTCTGCAAAGATGAGTGGGCCAAAATTCCTCCAGGACGCTGTAAAAGCCTCATTGCACGTTATCGCAAACGCTTGGTTGCAGTTGTTGCTGCTAAGGGTGGCCCAACCAGTTATTAGGTTTAGGGGGCAATCATTTTTTCACACAGGGCCATGATGGTTTGGATTTTTTTTCACCTTTCATAATAAACACCTTCATTTACAAATTGCATTTTGTGTTTACTTGTGTTGTCCTTGTCTATTGTTTAAATTGGTTTGATGTTCCGAAACACTTAAGTGTGACAAACATGCAAAGGAACAGGAAATGAGGAAGGGGGCAAACACTTTTTCACACCACTGTATATAGTATCTCACAAAAGTCAGTACACCCCTCACATTTGTGTAAATCTTTCCTTCTCTCTTTTCCTGTGACAACACTGAAGAAATGACACTTGTCTACAATGTAAAGTAGTGAGTGTACAGCTTGTATAACAGTGTAAATTTCCTGTCCCCTCAAAATAACTCAACACACAGCCATTAATGTCTAAACCGCTGGCAACAAAAGTCAGTATACCCCTAAGTGAAAATGTCCAAATTGGGCCCAAAGTGTCGATATTTTGTGTGGCCGCCATTATTTTCCAGCACTGCCTTCACCCTCTTGGGCATGGAGGTCAGCAGAGCTTCACAGGTCACCACTGGAGTCCTCTTCCCCTCCTCCATGAGGAGGCTCTAGTTGGCTACAAAAAGGGGGGGCTCGGGGGTGCAGAGCACTTGCGCCTGAAGTCCACCCAACTTGTGTGATATTAGCAAATTAATATTCGCTAATGTCTTCCTGCTTCTGCTCCCAGCCAATCAGAAAGCGGGCCCTGAGACCCGATTGGCACCTCTACTGCAAAGTAATAAAAGTGAGGCCATGGATTGCCCAGGGGGTTTGCGGGGGTGCCAGTGGTTCACCGCCTATCGCGCGCCCAGGGGGAGGGGTGTAATGCGATGGAATTGCCGCTTTGATCAATCGTGAACCGTGGAACGTGTCAGTAAAATTCCATTCTCTCACTGATCAGTCAACTCCGGTCATGTTGATTAGAAGACAGATTTATTACAGATGTACAGAGCAAAGGGGTGATAGATCTCTTACAGCAAGGAGTCCCACAGCAGAATCACACAGGAAATCTGTACACCAAGTTATTTTCTAGCAGTATTTGGCAGCCTGCCATTGGCTGAGACCCACTGGTGACTCCCGGTGCATTGCCAGCTTCATTGCCAAATCCAGCGTGCCTTTCACAAGGTTTCCTATCATGGTAACTTTTGCTAGTTCTTTAAGTATTGTTTTAGGCGTTGGTCGGGACTAGGAAAGTTGCATAAACAATAAGTCAGCGCCATTTTAGCTAGAGAAAGTGCATACAAGGAACAAGGCAAATGTCGATATCACCTGTAATTCTTTGCATATTTCTTATCAGACGGAGCGAGGGCGCCAGGTCTGTTTAACACCCCCCCCCCCCCCCCCCCCAGCAAAATATTGACCACCAGCTGCCACTGCCCTTTATCAGATGCCTCAACCCTCCACTTTCACATCAGAGTCCTCGGCCACCACGGAAACGCATGACGCTGTGCAACACTATGGGGTGCAGCGCAGCAACTCAGGGAAGCCCACAAGGCACCCCAGGGGCCACGGCACACCGGTTGAGAAAAGCTGCTTTAGGACGCATACCGGAAATATAGGTTACCTGCCCAACTCTTTGAAGCGGTTGTAAACCGCTGGGTGCTTTTTTTTTTTTTTTTTCTCCAGACCTGCAAGGTAAAGGCATAATGTGCTAGTATGCATTGCATACTAGCACATTATGTGAAACTTACTTGAAAACGAAGCCCTCCCGCGATGCGATGTCTTCACTGGAGGCCGCTTCCATCTTCCCCCGTCTTCCTTCCGGGTCTGCGGACTCCGGCTCTGTGACTGGCCAGGAGCCATGATGACGTCACTCCTTTATTTACGGCACAGGATTCCGCATCCAATGCGCCAATGACGTGCTTGGATGCATATATAGTCAATATCTCTTAAAGAGGAAGTAAACCCTGATGGGTGTTACTTCCTCTTTGTTTCCCTGCAAAGGCAAAGCATAATGGGCTACTATGCATCACATCTCATCGCATAGTAGCCCATTATGTGACCTGACACAGGAGCCAGCGATGTCCCCGATTTCCTCGCCGGCTCGAAGCGTTCATCTTCCAGGGGTGGACTGACCATTCGGCCACTCGGGCACTGCCCGAGGGCCCTGGGCCACTAGGGGGCCCCATCAGGGTTGCCAGCCTCCGTAAAACCAGGGACAGTATGTAAAAATATGTGTTTTATTTACATCTGTCTCTGAAACGTCTCTTACTGACGTCCTTTTCGTCTAAAAATCCTGAGATTGTAGCTGCCCCACCTCTCCAGGACCTTCTCAGCCAATAGAAACATGTCTGTGTATACTGTGTGATTGTACACTGTGTGTGTGTGTGTGTACTGTGTGGCCCCATAATCTCTGATTGCCTGGGGGCCCCATAATCTCCTATTGCCTGGGGGCCCCATTAGTTGTCAGCCCACCCCTGCCATCTTCCTTCCGGGGTCACGGACTCCGTGCGCACTTGAGCTGCCAGTCACAGCATGTCGTTTAATGAAAACGGCCCGCAGTGACCCTTCTAAAGTGCGCATGCACCAAGTACATCGGCGCATGCGCAGAAGAAATCCTTGTACAGGGAATTGTAAATATCTCCTAAACCATGTAGGTTTAGGAGTAGGGATGAGCCGAACACCCCCCGGTTCGGTTCACACCAGAACTTGCGAACGACCCCCGCGTTCGGTACGAACGTTAGAACCCCATTGAAGTCTATGGGACTCGAACGTTCGAATTGGAAAATACTAATTTTAACGGCTAATATGCAAGATAGTGTGCTAAAAAGGGTTTGGGGACCTGCCTCCTGCCTCAGGGGACATGGGTCACTGCAAAAAAAAGTTTTAAAAACTACCGTTTTGGCGGGAGCACTGATTTTAATGACGATTAAAGTGAAAAAAAAAGTGAAATATTCCTTTAAATATGGTGCCTGGGGGGTGTCTGTAGTATGCCTGTGAAGTGCCACGTGTTTCCCGTGTTTAGAACAGTCCCTGCACAAAATGACATTAAACGGAAATAATACCATTTAAAACTGCTTGCGGTTTTAATGTTATATCTGGTTCCTGCAATATGGTTGAAAATCATTCAGAAAAATGGCATGGGTAGCCCTCCCTGCCCATTACCAGCCTATTTGGGTCTTGTACGCATATTAAGGGGAACCCCGTACCCATATTAAAAAAAGGAAATGCGTGTGGCCCCCAGGCCCTATATACTCAGAACAGCAGTATACAGGCGGTGCAAACAAGACAGGGACTGTGTAGGTTTGTTGTGATAAGTTGAATCTGTTTGTCATTTTCAACTGGTACATTTTTAAAGTGTAGCTCCAGTCAAAAAAAATATCTTTAAGCTTTTTGGAAAACATAGGGAAGGGTTATCACCCCTGTATAATTTGTTTTGTCGTCCATCTTTTTTCATCTCACTTGCTGCTGTCTCCTTGCGTTTGCAAGTAGGAGATGTTTGTAAGTTGGATGTTTGAAAGTAGGGGCCTGCCCTATATTATAGCGGTATGTACTGGGTACAGAGCACGCAGACGCACGCACTATCTCCTAACACTACTGACTGCAAGCTCTATTATTAACCACTTGTTAGCCCAATGTTTGCATAAAGTGAAAGATGAAGTTATGCTGAGTAAATAGATATCAAACATGTCACTCTTCAAAATTGCACATGCCCGTGGAATGGCGCCAAACGTCGCTACTTAAAAAATCCCCATAGGCGACGCTTTAAATATTTTTTTACTGGTTACATGTTTTGAGTTGCAGAGGAGGTCTAGGACTAGAATTATTGCTCTCGCTCTAACATTCTCGGCGATACCTCACATGTGTGGCACATGCGAGCACATGGGGACATGGGCGCTTTAATTTTTATTTTATTTTTTTATTGTTCATTTTACTTTATTTATTTTAGTTTGACATTTTTTTTCCCAAAAATATATTTTTGATCACTTTTATTCCTATTACAAGAAATGTAAACATCCCTTGTAATAGGAATATGGGGCGACAGGTCCTCTTTACAGTGAAATCTGGGGGGTCAATATGACCCCACATCTCACCTCTAGGCTGGGAAGCCTGAAATAAAAAATTAAAAAAAAGATTCTGGCTTTGATCGTACTGGCGAGTTGTTAGAAGCACCGGAGGGCGGTGAGGGATGGGGGGCGTCTATGGCTGGGTACTTCAGGGTATCACCGAGTATGGCTGGGTATCTCTGAGTATGGCTGGGTATGGCAATTTATGGCAGGGTATTACAGAGTATTGGCGGGGTATTGGCGGGGTACTACAGAGTAATAGCAGGGTACTGCAGAGTATTGGGGGTACTGCAGAGTAATGGCGGGTACTGCAGAGTATTGGGGGGTACTGCAGAGTAATGGGGGGTACTGCAGAGTAATGGCAGGGTACTGCAGAGTAATGGCAGGGTACTGCAGAGTAATGGCAGGGTACTGCAGAGTAATGGCAGGGTACTGCACTGCAGAGTAATGGCAGGGTACTGCACTGCAGAGTAATGGCAGGGTACTGCACTGCAGAGTAATGGCAGGGTACTGCACTGCAGAGTAATGGCGGGGTACTGCACTGCACAGTAATGGCGGGGTACTGCACTGCACAGTAATGGCGGGGTACTGCACTGCAGAGTAATGGCGGGGTACTGCAGAGTAATGGCAGGGTACTGCAGAGTATGCACTGGTATTGCAGAGTATTGGCAGGGAATTGAGGGGTTAAATTCGGTGAGCAGCGATGTGGGCACTGCAGATGCAGCCCACATCGCTGCTGACACCGATCTCTTTCCCCTCCGCTGTACCGATCGGTACAGAAAGGGGAGGGAGGAACAGGCGTCATAACATGACGCCGGTGTGTTTCCAAGTGATCACTCCGTCATTTGACGGAGCAATCACGTGGTAAACGGCCGGTGGTCACGGATGCTCTCGAGTGCGCACACCTCGGGGCACGCGAGAGCACAATTCGGGAAGGCCGTTAATTAACGGCCTCTCTGAGTTAAACAACCGCCCTGAAGCCGTTAATCGGCAATGGGCAGTTGTTAAGTGGTTAAAGCTAGATGACTAGCTATATAGGTGAGGTGAATATAGTGGTGTATACTGCAGTCAGGGCACAGACAACAACCACTACACAGCAGCAAGATAGGAAATCAGCCAAAAACGATTGGTGTGTAACTGTGTTGAAGGTACACAGAACACCCACTGCTTCAGATGCAAAGTAACACACTACAGGAGGCGGCCTTAAAGGCGGCCTTATATAGTGTGGGGCGTGCACTACACAGTTTGAGCTATGATTGGCCACAGGCATCCTGCCTGTGGCCAATCATGGCTCTCCTCGCTGCCGGCGCTGCGATTGGCCAAGCATGCGGGGTCACAGTGCATGCTTGGCCAATCATCGGACAGCAATGCACTGCGCCAACGCAGTGCATTGTGGTCCGCGCGCGCGTCACTCGAATTTTGACGCGAACGGCCAAAACGTTCGGAATTCGCCGAACGCACGAACAGCCAATGTTCGAGTCGAACGTACGTTCGACTCGAACACGAAGCTCATCCCTATTTAGGAGATATTTGCAGCACCTATAGGTAAGCCTTAATCTAGGCTTACCTGTAGGTAAACCACTTCAGCCCCGGACCATTTTGCTGGCCAAAGACCAGACCACTTTTTGCGATTCGGCACTGCGTCGCTTTAACTGACAATTGCGCGGTCGTGCGACGTGGCTCCCAAACAAAATTGACGTCCTTTTTTCCCCACAAATAGAGCTTTCTTTTGGTGGTATTTGATCACCCCTGCGATTTTTATTTTTTGCGCTATAAACAAAAATAGAGCGACAATTTTGAAAAAAAACGCATTATTTTTAACTTTTTGTTATAATAAATATCTCCCAAAAATATATAAAAAACATTTTTTTCCCTCAGTTTAGGCCAATACGTATTCTTCTACATATTTTTGGTAAAAAAAAAATCACAATAAGCGATTATTGATTGGTTTGCGCAAAAGTTATAGCGTTTACAAAATAGGGGATAGTTTTATATCATTTTTATTAATAATTTTTTTTTGTACTAGTAATGACGGCGATCAGCGATTTTTATTGTGACTGCGACATTGTGGCGGACACATCGGACATTTTTGACACATTTTTCAGACCATTGTCATTTATACAGCAATCAGTGCTATATAAATGCAGTGATTCCTGTGTAAATGACACTGACAGTGAAGGGGTTAACCAGTGGGTGGCAGTGTAGGGGTTAAGTGTTCCTAGGGGCGTGTTACTAACTGTGGGGGGCTGGGCTTTGTTTTAGTGAACACTGATCTCTGCTCCAATCACATGGAGCAGAGATCAGCGTCACTTGTTTCTAGGCAGAACGGGGAGATGCTGTTTACAACGGAATTTCCTCGTTCAGCCGCCCCGTGAGACGATCGCGGGTATGCCCGTGGCGATCGAGTCTGCGAGACCCGTGACTGGACTCACGGGGGTCCTGATCAGCACGCGATGGCAGGGCGGCATTATAGATTGGACGTACCCGTACGCCGATATGCCTGCCCGTGCCATTCTGCCGACGTAGATCGGCGTGCGCCGGTTGGGAACTGGTTAAAGAGGAAGTAAACCCTGATGAGTTTACTTCCTCTTTCATTCCCTGCAAAGGTAAAGCATAATGGACTACTATGCATCGCATCGCATCGCATCGCATCGCATCGCATCGCATAGTAGTCCATTATGTGTCACTTACCTGACACAGGAGCCAGCAAAGTCACCGCTGTCCCCTGTAGTCCGGCGCATCCATCTTCTCAGTGGGTCTCGCTGCTCCGCCGCTGTCATTCGGCGAAGCCGCGATGACGTCACTCCTGCACATGCGCACGGGAGCCGCCACGCGCGGCATATCACCGTTGATGGGTGCCGCGCTCAGTGCGCCTGCGCGCCGCTGTCTACGGCGCATGCACCGTAGACAGCGGTGCCTGTCCTTCGGCAAATATCTCCTAAACCGTGTAGGTTTAGGAGATATTTCTTGGACCTACAGGTAAGCCTTAATCTAGGCCTTAATCTAGGCTTACCTGTAGGTCAAAGTGTGTTGTAAGGGTTTACAACCACTTTAACGAGGGCTTATTTGGGGGGTAGGGCTTATATTGCAGCCATCACCGACAATCACGCTAGGTCTTATTTTTGGGGGAAATAGGGTCGTTTATACGATTTAGAAAATTGCTGTGCACCGCTAAAGTGTTTGGGTTTGCCTTGAAGAAAAGGTAGGGACCTTACTATGAACAGATATATGACATGCAGCCTTTCACTAAAAGCCCAAATGCCCTCAAATCGCATCATCAGCTGTGCGTCTTCTCAGCACGTGGAAAGCAACTTTATTTTTTCGTATTTCGGAGGCTGGAAATGCGAAACGTTAGAATAACGTAACAAGACTTACCGCGTGAGAGGGATGAAAGGCCATTGGGGAAGGCAGGAGCTGGCTGGGGACTTGCTGTAGAGGCGTTTTAGACGAGTGACTTATGGTTGGATAGCGGGACGATGTCGTCAGCTGGGAGATCGACAGCTACAGGAAAAAACAAAACAGTTCCATCTCAGCGGGGATTGTGAAAGGTCAAAATCAACATGTCAACCTAGTCTATGGTGCTTCTCTCACATCTTCTACGTGGGCTTGTAGGAGATATCACACGGGGGGGGGGGGGGGGGGGCACTCGGGGAAACGGAAGATCTCCAGAAGGACGGAGAACTACAGACTTTCATCAGAGCTTCAAAAGCAAATCCTTCTCCGTACAGCTCAGAGGTCGGAGATTACACCGGCCTTCCTTCTCACTTTAGGTTGGTCCAATTTTCCATTTATCGGTGGACAGCCCTACAATACTTTATCATCATTCAGGTACACTGATGGGTAAATGATGGCATCCAGGACCATCTTAAATCATGGGCACTGCCCAGGGACCCCAGGTGCATAGAGGCAGGGCTGCTGTTAGAAATGATGGGGACCCACACAGCCTACCTGACAGGGCACCCCCCCCCCCCCCCCCCGACCATAAGTAACTGAGGACATAGGTGTATCAGTCCCTTTCTTTGAAGCCTCAGTTGCAAAAATGAATAAATAGGAAGCACTCTGAAGCTTCTTGCTCATTCACAGGATGAAGCATAGTAAACACAGTTTACTATGCCTCCGTGATGAAAGGACACAGAGGTGATTGGTACCAATTGCGCACTGTGTTCATTTAGGAAAGGAAGGGGCCAATTAATTCCCCTTGTGTGCCCGAAGCAGCTTCCAGCAGTAGAGGAGGAAAGCTGGCAGAGCTGCGAAGAAGAGGGGCACACAGGGGGGCCTGGACAGCAGATGGAAGGGGTGCATGTGCTACAACCGCTCCCCAGCAGTGCAGCCGGAGGGAGAAGCTGGCAGCATTGCAGGGGAAGGCTGAAAGGTATTGGTGTCTGCAATAAGACAGTACAGCCGGTCCTCCTGCTTAGCAGGTGCCAGAGGCCCCCTTTTCGAGCTGATGGGGCCCAGGCCCAGTACAGGAGGGCGGGTTGTACTGCCTTATCAGCGGCTCTGCATGAAGGCGTCATGATAATCTTTACCTGCCAAATGTCCCAGATTTGCTGGGACAGTCCTGCTTTTTCCTAAGCTGTCCCAGCATCCCAGAACCTGTACTGTGCCTTCTCAATCCCAGTACTGTGCCCTCCTGACCCGCCCTGTACTGTGCCTTCTCAATCCCAGTACTGTGCCCTCCTGACCCGCCCTGTACTGTGCCTTCTCAATCCCAGTACTGTGCCCTCCTGACCCGCCCTGTACTGTGCCTTCTCAATCCCAGTACTGTGCCCTCCTGACCCGCCCTGTACTGTGCCTTCTCAATCCCAGTACTGTGCCCTCCTGACCCGCCCTGTACTGTGCCTTCTCAATCCCAGTACTGTGCCCTCCTGACCCGCCCTGTACTGTGCCTTCTCAATCCCAGTACTGTGCCCTCCTGACCCGCCCTGTACTGTGCCTTCTCAATCCCAGTACTGTGCCCTCCTGACCCGCCCTGTACTGTGACCTTTGCGCTAATTAGTCTTTGATTTATGCCAGGTTTTATTTACTGTGTTGTGACAGGTCCTCTTGAATCCTGCACAGGCATCAGCAGCCAGGTGGTGGAAGAAAATGTACCCTTGACCATTGCTGGTGGGAAGATGGAAGAGGGGAGCAGGGTGGTGGTGGGCAGGGCTGCAGCTAGAAATCATGGGGCTCTCTACAGCCTTATTGACTGGGCCCCCCACCCCCAACCCGGCCTACACCCCACCCGCCCCCGCTGGGGTGCAGCAAAACAGCACAACCGACTTTCCCCCCACACCGTGAAAATGAAAAAAAAAAATCTCACTTCCTGGGCCCCTCTGTCGAAACAATGGGGCCCAGGGAAATGTAAATTAAGCCCTGGTAAACAAGTAGGAGTGGGGGGGGGGGGGGGGTTCTTTTTTTCCCTTTGCTGCTGTTATTTGTGTGATGTGAGGTTTTTTAGTTTGAAGAAATAAAAGGCACTTTTTACTTTTCATCTGATCCAGAGTGCGGCTGTAAAGAGTTTGTTCATCCTTTATCTACTTGGGGGTGTTACATAGCAGGTGAGGTTGAAAAAAGACACAAGTCCATCAAGTCCAACCTATGTGTGTGATTATATGTCAGTATTACATTGTATATCCCTGTATGTTGTGGTCATTCAGGTGATTATCTAAGCCCTGGTACACACGGTCGGAGATTCCGACAACCAAATCCGTCGGATTTTGACGGACGGATTTTGTCCCAAACTGTTGCATACACACAGTCGGACAAAGTTGTCGGAAAATCCGACGTGATGACGTTATTTCGTTATGACGGGACTACGTTCAGGCTAGTAGCCAATAGCTTTGATGTAGGAATTTGATCTGAGCATGCGTGGCACTTTGTCCGATCGGAATTCTCTACACATGATCGGAGTATGTCCGATCGGAGCATTTTGTCGGAAAATTTTATCAACAAGTTTGAAAACTTTATCATACAAAGAAACAAAACAAAGTGGTTAACCTGAAAATTCAAATCCAACCACTAACAAAATCCAGATACACCACGTCTACGGGCCTTCCTTTATCTAGATACACCACGTCTACGGGCCTTCCTTTATCCAGATACACCACATCTACAGGCCTTCCTTTATCTAGATACACCATGTCTATGGGCCTTCCTTTATCTAGATACACCACGTCTACGGGCCTTCCTTTATCCAGATACACCACGTCTACGGGCCTTCCTTTATCTAGATACACCACATCTACGGGCCTTCCTTTATCCAGATACACCACGTCTACGGACCTTCCTTTATCTAGATACACCACATCTACGGGCCTTCCTTTATCCAGATACACCACGTCTACGGGCCTTCCTTTATCTAGATACACCACATCTACGAGCCTTCCTTTATCTACATACACCACATCTACAGGCCTTCCTTTATCTAGATACACCACGTCTACGGGCCTTCCTTTATCCAGATACACCACGTCTACGGGCCTTCCTTTATCTAGATACACCACATCTATGAGCCTTCCTTTATCTACATACACCACATCTACGGGCCTTCCTTTATCCAGATATACCACATCTACAGGCCTTCCTTTATCTAGATACACCACATCTACGGACCTTCCTTTATCCAGATACACCACGTCTACGGGCCTTCCTTTATCTAGATACACCACGTCTACGGGCCTTCCTTTATCCAGATACACCACGTCTACGGGCCTTCCTTTATCTAGATACACCACATCTATGAGCCTTCCTTTATCTCGATACACCACATCTACAGGCCTTCCTTTATCTACATACACCACATCTACAGGCCTTCCTTTATCTAGATACACCACGTCTACGGGCCTTCCTTTACCTAGATACACTACGTCTACGGGCCTTCCTTTATCTAGATACACCACATCTACGAGCCTTCCTTTATCTACATACACCACATCTACGGGCCTTCCTTTATCTAGATACACCACATCTACGGGCCTTCCTTTATCTAGATACACCACGTCTACAGGCCTTCCTTTATCTAGATACACCACATCTACGGGCCTTCCTTTATCTAGATACACCACGTCTACAGGCCTTCCTTTATCCAGATACACCACGTCTACAGACCTTCCTTTATCCAGATACACCACATCTACGAGCCTTCCTTTATCTAGATACACCACGTCTACGGGCCTTCCTTTATCTAGATACACCACATCTACGAGCCTTCCTTTATCTACATACACCACATCTACAGGCCTTCCTTTATCTAGATACACCACGTCTACGGGCCTTCCTTTATCCAGATACACCACGCCTACGGGCCTTCCTTTATCCAGATACACCACGTCTACGGGCCTTCCTTTATCTAGATACACCACGTCTACGGGCCTTCCTTTATCCAGATACACCACGTCTACGGGCCTTCCTTTATCTAGATACACCACATCTACGAGCCTTCCTTTATCTACATACACCACATCTTCAGGCCTTCCTTTATCTAGATACACCACGTCTACGGGCCTTCCTTTACCTAGATACACTACGTCTACGGGCCTTCCTTTATCTAGATACACCACATCTACGAGCCTTCCTTTATCTACATACACCACATCTACGGGCCTTCCTTTATCCAGATATACCACATCTACAGGCCTTCCTTTATCTAGATACACCACATCTACGGGCCTTCCTTTATCTAGATACACCACGTCTACGGGCCTTCCTTTATCCAGATACACCACGTCTACGGGCCTTCCTTTATCTAGATACACCACATCTACGAGCCTTCCTTTATCTACATACACCACATCTACAGGCCTTCCTTTATCTAGATACACCACGTCTACGGGCCTTCCTTTACCTAGATACACCACGTCTACAGGCCTTCCTTTATCTAGATACACCACATCTACGGGCCTTCCTTTATCTAGATACACCACGTCAACAGGCCTTCCTTTATCTAGATACACCACGTCTACAGGCCTTCCTTTATCCAGATACACCACGTCTACAGGCCTTCCTTTATCCAGATACACCACGTCTCCTGGCCTTCTTTTATCTAGATACACCACGTCTACGGGCCTTCCTTTATCTAGATACACCACATCTACGAGCCTTCCTTTATCTACATACACCACATCTACAGGCCTTCCTTTATCTAGATACACCACGTCTACGGGCCTTCCTTTACCTAGATACACTACGTCTACGGGCCTTCCTTTATCTAGATACACCACATCTACGAGCCTTCCTTTATCTACATACACCACATCTACGGGCCTTCCTTTATCCAGATATACCACATCTACAGGCCTTCCTTTATCTAGATACACCACATCTACGGGCCTTCCTTTATCTAGATACACCACGTCTACGGGCCTTCCTTTATCCAGATACACCACGTCTACGGGCCTTCCTTTATCTAGATACACCACATCTACGAGCCTTCCTTTATCTACATACACCACATCTACAGGCCTTCCTTTATCTAGATACACCACGTCTACGGGCCTTCCTTTACCTAGATACACCACGTCTACAGGCCTTCCTTTATCTAGATACACCACATCTACGGGCCTTCCTTTATCTAGATACACCACGTCAACAGGCCTTCCTTTATCTAGATACACCACGTCTACGGGCCTTCCTTTATCTAGATACACCACGTCTACAGGCCTTCCTTTATCCAGATACACCACGTCTACAGGCCTTCCTTTATCCAGATACACCACGTCTCCTGGCCTTCTTTTATCTAGATACACCACGTCTACGGGCCTTCCTTTATCTACATACACCACATCTACAGGCCTTCCTTTATCTAGATACACCACGTCTACGGGCCTTCCTTTATCCAGATACACCACGTCTACGGGCCTTCCTTTATCCAGATACACCACGTCTACGGGCCTTCCTTTATCTAGATACACCACGTCTACGGGCCTTCCTTTATCCAGATACACCACGTCTACGGGCCTTCCTTTATCTAGATACACCACATCTACGAGCCTTCCTTTATCTACATACACCACATCTACGGGCCTTCCTTTATCCAGATATACCACATCTACAGGCCTTCCTTTATCTAGATACACCACATCTACGGGCCTTCCTTTATCTAGATACACCACGTCTACGGGCCTTCCTTTATCCAGATACACCACGTCTACGGGCCTTCCTTTATCTAGATACACCACATCTACGAGCCTTCCTTTATCTAGATACACCACATCTACGGGCCTTCCTTTATCTAGATACACCACGTCTACAGGCCTTCCTTTATCTAGATACACCACATCTACGGGCCTTCCTTTATCTAGATACACCACGTCAACAGGCCTTCCTTTATCTAGATACACCACGTCTACAGGCCTTCCTTTATCCAGATACACCACGTCTACAGGCCTTCCTTTATCCAGATACACCACGTCTCCTGGCCTTCTTTTATCTAGATACACCACGTCTACATCTCAGGTGCAAGCCATCCGGTCCCGGTGACTTATTAATGTTGAGTTTTTTTCTAATTCTGTCTTCTGTTAGCCATGGAGGTGCTTCCTGTGATGTGTCATGAGGATAAACACTGCAGTTTTGGTTACTAAAGCCCCCCAATTCCCTCGTGAAGGCTGAGGAGAAGAATCAATTCAATACCTTGGCCATCTTTCCAGCTCAGAAATAGACCTACCGCACTTTGTAATTAGCACTCAGAAACAGAACTTGACAGACATGCCCCCCTCCCCTTCTCTGTAATGCAATTCTGTGTGGCAAAAACATCAGGAGTACAACATTATATAAAAAAAAAGGTTGCCCTGTACAGCAATATACTTACTGCAGGTCCTAGCTGAGACTCCTGAAAGTTGACAGATGTTGGCACCAATCTCTTTGCTAAAAAACGAAAATAAAATGTTAATAAAATAAATAAAATGTATAATTAATTGTACTATCTTACCAATGTCCTTGCTTAAAAATAAACAATACAAGTGTAAAAATAATAAATGAATACAATTTATGAATTCTTTTACTATCTTACCAATGTCTTTGATAAAAAAAAAAAAAAAAACATTTGAAAAAAAAAAACATTTGAAAAAAAAAAAATATATGAATTCTTTTACTATCTCACCAATGTCTTTGATAAAAATAAATAAACATTTAAAAAAATAAAAATTATGATTTCTTTTACTATCTTACCAATGTCTTTGATAAAAAACAAAAACAAAAAAAAACAATAAAAAATAAAAAAAATATATAAAATATATGATTTATTTTACTATCTTACCAATGTTAAAGAAAAACAAAACAGAACAAAAATGTAAAAATAAAATGTATGATGTATTTTGCTATCTCATTAGATAAAAAAAAAAAAAGAAAATAGTTCTGACTTATTTTAGGTTATTGTATATTTAGAAGCCATGTTATAGCTCTGCAATGTACTGAATTCTATCTGCTGAAAGTTCATGGCGTATTTTTGTGCTTAAAAAACCCATATATTTTTAATTCACATTTTATATGCATTCAAATACTTTTTTTTTTGATACATCAAAAACACTTTCCCGGGGTATTTTGTGTGCAGCTCCATGAAGTAAACTGCAAAGTATAATGCAGTTATCAGGGGGTATATTTTGTGTTATCTGTATACAGTGACCAGGTATTGGGATCAAATGGTCAGAAGCTTGAAAAAAAAAAAAAAGAAAAAAAAAAAAGTTTTGAATAAAGAAAATGTGCACAGCCAGCACATCTCAGGACTGGTACGCTGCAATGTAGTACATTTTTGTTCTTGGGTTTTGATACTCTTTAAAGCCTATTTATGGTGAAAATGTCAAATCCTATCTTCATTTACACATTGGATTCCAAATATTTATGGCCTCTTCCTATTAGGAGAAAGAATGACCGACAATTGTTTGTCCAGACTTCTCTTGTGGGTCATAGGGGTGCACTTAGTTCTGCTCTCCTGTGACCCAGAATCAGCCCGCAGCAGGCTAAATGCTCTGTCGGCTGATGTCACAGAATGACCCCAGTCTTTGCATGACAATAATGTCGGGATTCACCCAGATGCCCGCTGAGAGTCTGAGCCAGCCACTCCCGCCCCCCTCGCCATCCAAGCGTTCCAGTGAGCGCTGGAGGGGCAGAGCAGAGAGTGGGAACTGACGGTCACTGTGCTCAGGACAGACTGAAGAACTGAGCGATTGACGGTCTTGTGATCGCTCAGTTCTCAGGCTTATAGCCAGCGGGGAACAGCTGTAGCATTGTACTGATGCTTCAGCCATATATATGTTTGATTTTTTTTTTTTACTTCCTGCACTTCTTAAATCTGAACCATCTTGTAGTTTGTAGACTTACTTAGTGAAGATCCCACACATTGACTTCCTGGAATTCTGGTACACGGAGTCACTATGCCCTGTGGGTGGGCACTGCTGTGTCGTCACACAATTCATAAAACATATAAAACAGGCACTCACCCCTAGTTCTAGGTCAATACCACTATTCCCAAAGTCAAAAATTGCCTGCGATAGTGCTTCCTAATGTACATGAACTGTATGGAAGTCATGCTAATTAGCTAACTGGTCATGGGTAAACCTATTAAACCAGCATCCCTTGTAAGGTAGAAAGACCCAGTGCTATAGGATGACCAGAGGGTGAAGCTCTGGGATCATGAGGAGCTCATATGTTAAACACGAGGCCCGCGAGGCCACAGAGATGCTTGCCTTAGTCCCCCATTCGGCAGCAGAGAAGAGGACAGAACTCTTCCCACAGATCCTGCACCTCTCTGTGCAGTTGCAGCCCCCCCCCCCCTTATCTCTGCCTCTCCTGCTCTCAGCATTCAGCAGACTCCAGCCCTTCTCTGGTCCTCCTCCAGACCCTGCACTAATTCTGCTTCACAGCTCTGCCCCCAGCTTTTCCCTGGCAGCAGCACAAAGTAAGGGGGGTGCACTGTGATGTAAGGGAGGGTGGGAGACTCTTGACTTCTGAGGGTGGGGGTTCTTGACATCTGATTTAACCACTTCCATACCCGACACTTTCCCCCATCTCCTGCAGAAAGTTCTTCTATCAACACCTGACAGCACTCATGTTCCTCCTGTCCATCAGCACCATCTGTTTCACCTACAGTGGGGCCTGGGCTATAAATACAAGAGAAGTCAACCTCGTAAATTCAGTCGCCTACCTGGTACGTGGCACATCTTCATGTAGTCTTCCACTTCCTGGAAGGAGACCAAGGTTCCAGGCCTTGGCTATACTCTGCTTGACATCAAAGAACAGACAAGTTGCCAGCTTTAATTGACATCGAAAAAGATCTGGGATCAGACAGTGTAACAAATCCAGCATGGCATCAGCTGGAATAGAGCTTGAAGCAAGGCAAAAACCCTCGACCAGAATCCCAGTAACCATTGCCAGGAACACCATATATGCAAAACATCGCCATGCTGCCCACAGGCTGCAAAACATCTGCCACCCAATATCATCTGAAGAGAACTTGGTATGCTGATTCAAGAATAGATGTGTTGTAGGAGCATTTTTCTATTGTCGACCAGGTTTTATTCCAGACCTCGGTGGCCTACATAGGATATAGTCGATATGGAGGTCTGGTTGGTGAGCATAGAGTAGATATCAGAGATAAGTTCCTGAGATCCAAGCAAATGCAATAACCAGTGCTCAAAGGACGTTTCCCATAGGGAAATTCAGATACCCAACGTAGAGTCATTATCCAGAGTCAAAGTTGTAGAGAACGGTAAAATTTGTCTGTGGGACCCTCATGAGTTTCTTGTAAGAAACTTTCTGGTCATTAGAAAATGATCTACATACAGTGCCTTGCGAAAGTATTCGGCCCCTTTGAACTTTTCAACCTTTTGCCACATTTCAGGCTTCAAACATAAAGATATAAAATTTTTATTTTTTATGAAGAATCACCAACAAGTGGGACACAATTGTGAAGTGGAACGAAATCTATTGGATATTTTAAACTTTTTTAGCAAATAAAAAACTGAAAAGTGGTGCGTGCAAAATTATTCGGCCCCTTTACTTTCAGTGCAGCAAACTCACTCCAGAAGTTCAGCGAGGATCTCTGAATGATCCAATGTTGTCCTAAATGACTGATGGTGATAAATAGAATCCACCTGTGTGTAATCAAGTCTCTGTATAAATGCACCTGCTCTGTGATAGTCTCAGGGTTCTGTTGAAAGCGCAGAGAGCATCATGAAGACCAAGGAACACACCAGGCAGGTCCGTAATACTGTTGTGGAGAAGTTTAAAGTCGGATTTGGATACAAAAAGATTTCCCAAGCTTTAAACATCCCAAGGAGCACTGTGCAAGCGATCATTTTGAAATGGAAGGAGTATCAGACCACTGCAAATCTACCAAGACCTGGCCGTAACCCTAAACTATCAGCTCAGACAAGGAGAAGACTGATCAGAGATGCAGCCAAGAGGCCCATGATCACTCTGGATGTACTGCAGAGAACTACAGCTGAGGTGGGAGAGTCTGTCCATAGGACAACAATCAGTCGTACACTGCACAAATCTGGCCTTTATGGAAGAGTGGCAAGAAGAAAGCCATTTCCCAAAGATATCCATAAAAAGTCTCGTCTAAAGTTTGCCACAAGCCACCTGGGAGACACACCAAACATGTGGAAGAAGGTGCTCTGGTCAGATGAAACCAAAATCCAACTTTTTGCCCACAATGCAAAACGATATGTTTGGCGTAAAAGCAACACAGCTCATCACCCTCAAAACACCATCCCCACTGTCACACATGGTGGTGGCAGCATCATGGTTTGGGCCTGCTTTTCTTCAGCAGGGACAGGGAAGATGGTTAAAATTGAGGGGAAGATGGATGCAGCCAAATACAGGACCATTCTGGATGAAAACCTGTTGGAGTCTGCAAAAGACCTGAAACTGGGACGGAGATTTACCTTCCAACAAGACAATGATCCCAAACATACAGCAAAATCTACAAAGGAATGGTTCACAAATAAACGTATCCAGGTGTTAGAATGGCCAAGTCAAAGTCCAGACCTGAATCCAATCGAGAATCTGTGGAAAGAGCTGAAAACTGCTGTTCACAAACGCTCTCCATCCAACCTCACTGAGCTCCAGCTGTTGTAGATAATGATAAAATTAGTCTGGGGCAGCCTCATGAGTTTCTTGTAAGAAACGTCCTGGTCCTTAAAATATGATGTACGTGTGAAATCTCATGAGATGACCACCATGTGAATGCAACTGTTTGTTCCAAATCCGGTGAGAAGAGAGGGTTACGCAGAATCGGCAGTAAGGCAGACGTGAGTCTGCCCCAGTATCAGACCAAGTCCCACAATTTCAAACCATGCTCCATTAGGGGGCTCAGAGAGTGGACGTAGCTTATAAGGAAGTCAAAGTAAGACCGTTATGTGGATTGGTGCGCAATTGGGAGATCCATGAGTACCCATAGCGGGATGAGCATTCCTTCATTTCAATGACCAGAATTAATTAATATTCTGGCCAATGAAATAAATGAATGCCAATATGCTTGACATGCCTAAACATGTTGGAGAGAAACGTGGCTGTAGGTGCATTTTTAATGCTGCTTTCTCCTGCCAGGAAGAGGCATTTAGAAGAGTCGCAGTGTCCATGAGGCCTAAAACAATAATAATAATAATGATCTCACCCCCTCCTTCCCTTTCCAACTCCTAGGCAGGCTATTATTTATTTAGTATTACAGGTACACTTAAAAACTGAGTAAACAAGCCAATGACCTGCCTCCCCGATGGCCTTCTCTTTGTATTTTTCGCTCGCCTTTTTCTCCGGCGTTCTTCTGTCAGACTTTTTCAGAGACGCAGTTCTTTATAAAGAAATGTAGAAACCTTTCTCGGCAGCCGGGAAGGAGTAGGTCAGTGTTACCAGCTTTTCAATATTTTTTTTTTTTTTTCTCTTTGATGCTGAATGAATCCGACCTGATTATTCCATCTCAAGGTCATTCGGGGTTTAAATGGCATTGATCGACGACACGGCGAGCTGTTAACTGCTATTTTAGATTATTCCCTTCTCTGTGAAGCCTCTAATATCATTACTAAAAAAAAAGGTGATCGCTTTCTCTGCGCTAGACGTGGGACCGAAGCTCATTTTTTTGCTCTTATTTTTACTTCTAAGACAGGAACTTCGTCAAACTTGAAATATTTCCAGTGTCCCCCATACAGGCGGACATCAGGAGACCTTAGAACCGAGGTATAAAGGCAAATAAAAATAATCTTTACAAGAAAATTCTTTCATCGCAGAAAAAGGCGCTATGTAGATATTAACACTCAAGGGGCAATTTATTAGGAGAACCACAACTCATACTGGGTAGGGCCTCCCTCTGCTCGTAATACAGCCTCCATTCTTGGTGGCATGGATCCCACATTTCTTTGAAAAAATGCTCATGTTCAGACGTTACTGGCGTGTTTCAGCCGTTCCTTTTGAAGTCTAGGAGGCCACAAAATGCCCCAACCTGCTTCCAAAGTATCTGATGGACCTTTTTGAGCTTCAGACATCAAGCTACAGGTAACAGGTACCTGAGTGCTCATCTGTGAAAAGGCCGAATTTAAAATATGAGATTTTGGCTGTTGAACCCTACGGGCTGAGCGGGAGAAATCAGTGGGTTCACTTATCCAAACTTAAGAGCATGGATGAAGGAATCCTCCTGACCACTACTGTATTCAGCAGCCAGCAGTCACACAGGTCCCGGGGGCACACCATTGGAGTCGTTGTCTTTGCTGCAGCTGCAATTATCACTTGCAGTCACAGCAAAGATCCATCAACCGCTCAGGGATCAGAGATCAGGGGGCAAGTCCCTGTTTCCGGGGGGGGGGGGGCTTGGGGGGGGGAGAGACAGTAATTAAACACTGCCTAGGCCAATTACAGTCCTGATAGCCCAGCCTACCAAACCGGGGTAAAAGAGAAAAAGAGCCCAAACTGAGGGAGTAACCACCCTGAGTCCAGAGATGGTGGTAAGCTGAGCAGGGGAGGGCTTTGTGGCTGTTCTCTGTGCCACTTACTGCTGACCCCCTGAAAACCGGGGAAGCTTTTGCTAGGCTCCTCTTCGGCTCTGACGTGCCTCATGACAGGTCACGAGGAGGAGCCTGGGAGAAAGGGCATCTCCTGCACTGTACTGGGTCGCTCTGTATCTGAGGTCTGTATTTGGAAGGGGATGGAAGGCTTTGCTGGGAGGAGGAAGACAATGCTGTAATGGATGTCGATTTGGGGCTGGAACTCTGCACTCTGTACATAGCACCCACCTGAACTCTGCACCCTGTACCTAGCACCCCCCTGAACTCTGCACCCTGTATCTAGCACCCACCTGAACTCTGCACCCTGTACCCAGCACCCCCCTGAACTCTGCACCCTGTACCTAGCACCCCCCTGAACACTGCACCCTGTATCTAGCACCCCCCTGAACTCTGCACCCTGTACCTAGCACCCCCCTGAACTCTGCAACCTGTATCTAGCACCCACCTGAACTCTGCACCCTGTACCCAGCACCCACCTGAACTCTGCACCCTGTACCCAGCACCCACCTGAACTCTGCACCCTGTACCTAGCACCCCCCTGAACTCTGCACCCTGTACCTAGCACCCCCCTGAACTCTGCACCCTGTACCTAGCACCCCCCTGAACCCTGCACTCTCCTGAACTCTACACCATGTGCCTAGCACCCACCAGAACCCTGCACCCTGTACCTAGCACCCACTTGAATTGTGCAGCCTGTACATAGCACTCACTTGAACTGTGCACCCTGTAACTATCACCCACCAGAACTATGCACCCTGTACATAGCACCCTCCAGAATCCTGCACACTCTACATAGCACCCTCCTGAACTCTGCACCCTTCTGAACCCTGCACCCTGTATGTAGCAACCTCCTGGTATTTAATGCCCCTTTAGGACCCTCCCACACCCATTTGCTGTAGCTCACTCAACCCCTTGCCTTCCTACCCTGGGGAAAGGTGCAGGGCGTGGTTGAGTACCTGCACCTATTCTCTGAGAAAAGTGCGCAGGGTGACACTATTAAGTAGCACTGTGGCAGGTTAGGGGGGAGAGCCATGCATTGCACTAGCCTGCTTAGTGCCCTACTGCCTGTTCTGCTGTCACTACAGAGCGGCAGGACAGAGCAGTGTAGCAGGCTAGCCGGGGGGGGGGGGGGGCATGGCTTCCACATGCATGCCCAAGGATGGGTAGATCTAGAGTCCCAAAAGTTCAGTATCTTTGCACACACACAGGAAATACCCTGCATGTGTGCAGAAGTGCCAAAGGGCTCTGCAAGGACCTGACCTCCAAGCAGAGCCCTTCAGCTTATCTGTGCACGCACCATAATGGAGGTGTAGGAGAGGGCGGAGCCACAAAAATTGGGGCTGAATCTCCTCTTTAAGTTAAAGTTTACTTAATGAAGGTTACCTACAACAGCAGCCAACAATCACCCTTTAAGCAGATCAGCCCTCATTTTAAATATCCAAACGGCCAGACAGCCAGACCAGGTCAGACCACTGCCATCTAATCTCTTCCATCCTTACCAAATCGACCCATTTTTTTATTCTACCATGGTGTTCCACGGATGTTTTTCTCCCTTTTGTATGAGATTTTCACCCCGCCTACTTACTGGCGTAGATTTACGACGTGCTAATAGCATATAGAATCTTTACAGAAAAATTAAAACAGAAAAATAAAATCCCAATGGTATCATCCTCAACAGCCAAACTAATAAAACGATAGTTATAGAGGAATAATATATAATTCCAGCATCTCCTCGTAGAATGAAGATCTGGCTTCAGAAAGTTGGCTTTGGTGTTAAGGAAGCCATAATATTTGCATCAGGCATATTACACGCCTCATAAACTCCAGTTATGGGAGTTTTATTACCAATCTTGGAAGACCTGAGAATGCCCATTTTAACTTTACTTACACTTGGCTTCTGAGAGGTAATAAAGAATTAACGCCAAGCCGGGACCGGAACCTTCATAAGGCCGAGTGACATACTTGGTCCCGAAAAAGGTTTGTGTTGTGTTCCTAACCATGGGAGGTTTTGCTATGTTTCTTCTTCCATTGTTTGTCCTATACTATGCAGAAATAAAGTGTACCCGTCAGAGCAGGGGGCAATCCAAAAGAACAATATTTTAAGGAGGAGCCACCTTTATTCCTATTTAATATAAGGCAGCTTCTAGACTTTCCAGCATTGTTTAATTGGCTTTGGCCAATTCCAAAACTTCAACCATAATGGCGAACGACGGACCTTGCCTTGTTTAGATTGATCATATCTGACCCGAGGTCACCTATCTGCAGGCTAAGTGACAGCTGGAAACAATTTGTGCAAAAATCTGTCAGAAACTGAAGATTGAGAACATGAGATGAAGAAACAAGAATACTGTTGAAATTTGTATTGTGTGCGCATGTATACACCCCTACTACACCCCTCACATGTGTGTAAATCTTTTCTTCTCTCTTTTCATGTGACAACACTGAAGAAATGACACTTGTCTACAATGTAAAGTAGTGAGTGTACAGCTTGTATAACAGTGTAAATTTCCTGTCCCCTCAAAATAACTCAACACACAGCCATTAATGTCTAAACCGCTGGCAACAAAAGTCAGTACACCCCTAAGTGTTAATGTCCGAATTGGGCCCAAAGTGTCAATATTTTGTGTGGCGGCCATTATTTTCCAGCACTGCCTTCACCCTCTTGGGCATGGAGGTCACCAGAGCTTCACAGGTTGTCACTGGAGTCCTCTTCCCCTCCTCCATGATGACATCACAGTGCTGGTGGATGTTGGAGACCTTGCGCTCCTCCACCTTCCATGTGAGGATCCCCCACAGATGATCAATAGGGTTTAGGTCTGGAAACATGCTTGGCCAGTCCATCACCTTTACCCTCAGCTTCTATAGTAAGGCAGTGGTGGTGTTGGAGGTGTGTTTGGGGTAGTTATCATGTTGGAATACTACCCTGCGGCCCAGTCTCTGAAGGGAGGGGATCATGCTCTGCTTCAGTATATCACAGTACATGTTGGCATTCATGGTCCCCTCAATGATCTGTAGCCCCCCAGTGCCGGAAGCACTCATGCAGCCCCAGACCATGACACCCCCACCACCATGCCTGACTGTAGACAAGACACACTTGTCTTTGTCCTCCTCACCTGGTTGCCCCCACACACGCTTGTCACCATCTGACACCAAATACGTTTATCTTGGTCTCGTCAGACCACAGGACATGGTTCCAGTAATCCATCGCCTTAGTCTGCTTGTCTTCCGCAAACTGTTTGCGGACTTTCTTGTGCATCATCTTTAGAAGAGGCTTCCTTCTGGGATGACAGCCATGCAGACCAATTTGATGCAGTGTGCGGCGTATGGTCTGAGCACTGACAGGCTGACCCCCCACCCCTACAACCTCTGCAGCAATGCTGGCAACACTCATAGGTCTATTTCCCAAAGACAACCTCTTGCATATGACGCTGAGCACGTGACCTCAACTTCTTTGGTGGACCATGGCGAGGCCTGTTCTGAGTGGAACCTGTCCTGTTATACCGCTGTATGGTCTTGGCCACCGTGCTGCAGCTCAGTTTCAGGGTCTTGGCAATCTTCTTATAGCCTAGGCCATCTTTATGTAGAGCATCAATTCTTTTTTTCAGATCCTCAGAGAGTTCTTTGCCATGAGGTGCCATGTTGAACTACCAGTGACTAGTATGAGAGAGTGAGAGCGATAACACCAAATTTAACACACCTGCTCCCCATTCACACCTGAGACCTTGTAACACTAACGAGTCACATGACACCGGGGAGGGAAAATGGCTAATTGAGCCCAATTTGGACATTTTCACTTAGGGGTGTACTGACTTTTGTTGCCAGCAGTTTAGACATTAATGGCTGTGTGTTGAGTTATTTTGAGGGGACGGGAAATTTACACTGTTATACAAGCTGTACACACACTACTTTACATTGTAGACAAGTGTCATTTCTTCAGTGTTGTCACATGAAAAGAGAGAAGAAAAGATTTACACAAATGTGAGGGGTGTACTTACTTTTGTGAGATAATATAAATATATATATATATATATATATATATATATATATATATATATATATACACATATATATTAGTGGGAATTTACTCACCAGGAACTCTGTGAATCCTTATGTTGCTCGCTTTAGTAAGTTTTTTATATATTTCTTCGGTTGCTTTCTGGTTTCTGGCCTAGGCCACAATGATGTCATACATCCCAGGAATCTTCATGAGAGAAGGGGCTTTTTCATCTTGGCACACCCTCTTGCCATTATGTTTAACAACTTCAATACTATGCCATAGCCAAAAGATAGCTACAGCTCAGCGCTCTTGTTCTGGGAGGGCATCCATGGACATCCTCCCAGAACCTGGTCAGGAAGGGGTGAAAGTGCCCAGTATTGAAGTGGTTACGCTAAGGGCAGATGGATTCCAGGAAGTAAATGCTACATGAATCATCTGCCCTTACTCAAATGGCCGCAACTAAAAAATGCGAGGGGGCAGGAAGGTGTTTTTCACAGTGACTTCTCAATGTTGGACATGCCGATTCCTTGGCAGGTAAACCCGCTCCTGTATATATATATATACATGTTTATGGTACATTTAGTGGTTTAGGGAGGATCGCCCTGCCCTGCACACCCTCCAACTTACCGCTCCCTAATAACTTCTCCAAGGTAACAAAGAGCCAACCTTCAGTTTTATCCAATTAATTGCTGCAAAGTCTCCGGGCCCTTGTTTTCCGGGCCCCAACCGGTGTCATATAGAATATAGAACGTGCGTGTGCACTTGGGGGGGGGGGGGGCTTGCCAGGGTTAGGAGAAGAACGCACGTACGTGCCATTCCCCTTTAAGGCACCTTTGGGCTGCTGGCAGTTATAGATCACTATGACAACCGTCAAGTCATAAAACAGTCACCGCGCCGCAGACTTCATGTATGAAGAGCGTGTTCAAGGTGAAACAACTTCTGAATCTTAACAGTTCCCCCGTCATATTGTATTGTCTGACCCAAAACCTTCCCGTATACAGGGACAGATGTATAACCAGATGCTAAAGAGCTGTGCATCATAAACAACTGACATTTTTTCATTTATATATATATATATAAATATTTTTTGTTTGTTTGCATCTTAAAGCTGCTGATCTCCTCTGGCTGCTTTCTGCAACTTCCTGTCGCTGTGCACTGGGCTGCACATCGTTGCCCTGGACCGGGTTTGTGACATGGTGGGCCATGCTTGTGGAATGGGTCTACATGGGCATTTGTACCCTCCACCGGGAAATAAGGTGCCGGGTGACAACACAAGAGCCCCAATGGGAGATAGTGGTCACCAGTGGCGACCCGTCCATTAGGGACGGCCGGGCACCGCCCCTTCTCTCCTTGCCACATCCACTTCATGGTAATGGATAGATTCATACATATTATGAATCTATCCATGGCTGCCGTGGCCGCCCCCCTATTCATGTGTCCAGCCCCTTTCAGGGTGCATGAATTACAGTGGCGGGGGTTTTGTTTTGAAGCACCTGATTAGAGCCAGAGGCTCTGATAGGCTTCAAACTTGGGTGGGCTCGGGACGCAGAGGATGCACTCTGTTAGAAGTTTTTGAGTTAATTCATATTTTAAGTGATAAAAGTTTCTGAAAATATATGTAAGTCATATGTACGGTAATAAGTTATGGTTTCTGAAGGTCAAAGAACAACAGAGAGTATAGGGAGCAGTGGTTTTGCTGAGTAGGTACTTCTATTTTTGAGTTACTATGTCAGGACAATGGGCGGAGCTATGCTACTTATCTATAGACTGAACCATATTAGGTATATATGCAAATGTGGGAGTTATTAGGATATGCTGACATAGCATCATGAAACAGTATAAGAATGGAGTAAGATTATGAGAGTGTAGGAGATCGGTGGGAAGAGAAGGAACTCTACACTTTGGAAAATGTAAGAGCCGGTTCACACAGCGAGGCGATGCGAGGCGACACGACTTGCCTCGCCTCGATCTGACAAGTCGCCCCCGTTCTGTACAATGGAACCGTTCTGAGAGGAGCGACTCGAGTCGCTCCGACTCAGAAAAAAGGTTCCTGTACTACTTTTGGGCGACCTCGGGGCGACTTGCATTGACTTCTATACAGAAGTCATCTGCAAGTTGCCGCTGAGGCCGCGGCAGGTCGCGGCGAGGCAAGTCGGAGTCGCCTCGCCTCGCCTGCAGTGTGAACCGGCCCTTACACCAGAAGTACCACCTTAGAAGCCTAAACCATGCCATATGTTACCAGATGTCAATCTTGTCTTTGCTTATCTTCCTGAAAAATAAACCAACTATTGAACGAACAAAGGATTCTTCAATTTCTACTCCTGAAAAATACGTAGCAAATGCGGCTTTGGATGAAGACATACATATCTCTGCTACACACCCTTTAGGCGAAGGGATACTGATTCACATATTACACAAAGACTTTGCTATTCATTATGAAACGCCCCTGTGAGTATAGTAGAATACTAGAGTAATATGTATTTTACTGGGAAGTGTAGAGTATGTAGAGTTTCTTCTACATTTACTCTGTTACCCACTTTTTTTTTCACACTCCGATTCCCATCCAGCTATGTTATAACAGCAAATGAAAATTCACCGTTGAAACACTGACCCTCAGTCTGGCCAACCAGAAGCGGGTGTGAGACACGTTTTCGACTGGCTGAAAAGAGAAGACTCCCGATTGGCCACTGAGGAGGAGGGAGGAAACGGAAGCCACTGTGATGACCCAGAGAACAAGATTGCCAAAGGAGAACAGCAGGAGAATGAGAGGCCAGAGGAGAACAGCATGAAGAAAGAGAGGCCGCAGGAGAACAGCAGGAGAACGAGAGGCCAAAGGAGAACAGCAGGAGAACAAGAGGCCAAAGGAGAACAGCAGGAGAACGAGAGGCCAAAGGAGAACGAGAGGCCAAAGGAGAACGAGAGGCCAAAGGAGAACAGCATGAAGAAAGAGAGGCCGCAGGAGAACAGCAGGAGAATGAGAGGCCGCAGGAGAACAGCAGGAGAATGAGAGGCCGCAGGAGAACAGCAGGAGAATGAGAGGCCGCAGGAGAACAGCAGGAGAATGAGAGGCCGCAGGAGAACAGCAGGAGAATGAGAGGCCGCAGGAGAACAGCAGGAGAACGAGAGGCCAAAGGAGAACAGCAGGAGAACGAGAGGCCAAAGGAGAACAGCAGGAGAACGAGAGGCCAAAGGAGAACAGCAGGAGAACGAGAGGCCAAAGGAGAACAGCATTAAGAAAGTGAGGCCGCAGGAGAACAGCAGGAGAATGAGAGGCCGCAGGAGAACAGCAGGAGAATGAGAGGCCAAAGGAGAACAGCAGGAGAACAAGAGGCCAAAGGAGAACAGCAGGAGAACGAGAGGCCAAAGGAGAACGAGAGGCCAAAGGAGAACAGCATGAAGAAAGAGAGGCCGCAGGAGAACAGCAGGAGAATGAGAGGACAAAAGGAGAACAGCAGGAGAACGAGAGGCCAAAGGAGAACAGCATGAAGAAAGAGAGGCCGCAGGAGAACAGCAGGAGAATGAGAGGCCGCAGGAGAACAGCAGGAGAACGAGAGGCCAAAGGAGAACAGCAGGAGAACGAGAGGCCAAAGGAGAACAGCAGGAGAACGAGAGGCCAAAGGAGAACAGCAGGAGAACGAGAGGCCAAAGGAGAACAGCATGGAGAAAGAGAGGCCGCAGGAGAACAGCAGGAGAATGAGAGGCCGCAGGAGAACAGCAGGAGAATGAGAGGCCGCAGGAGAACAGCAGGAGAACGAGAGGCCAAAGGAGAACAGCAGGAGAATGAGAGGCTGCAGGAGAAAGCAGGAGAATGAGAGGCTGCAGGACAACAGCAGGAGAATGAGAGGCTGCAGGAGAAAGCAGGAGAATGAGAGGCCGGAGAACAGCAGGCAGGAGAATGAGAGGCCACTGAGCAGGGGAAGCTGCTGGTGATGGGGTAAGCTCTGCCGATCGGGGGGGGAGGGGGTAATATACTCTGTTTGTCACCCCCCACAAAAAAAAGAAAATTCCACCGGCCGCCACTGGTGGTCACCCTATAACAGGAAGTGCCTGCACAAGGAACTTCATGGCAGGATCATCATTTATCATTTTAACCCCTTGTCTACCAACAAACATTTATAAATGGCTTGTTGTACGAGGTGTTAAAGTAAGACCAGAGCTGCTACTGCAGCCAAGAGCTTGATATTGACTTTTAGCTCCGGCATTAGACTTTCATGATCCGGGTGGCTCTCAGGCCATTTAATCTCTTGTAAAGTGATAGTAAATTCTATAATAAAGAAAAGAAATGAGTCCCCCGGCTGGTTTAAGTCATAATGTACAAGTATGCAGTGCACTAGTAAATTATGGCAGACTTACCTACACACAGAGCTCGCTAGTGCAGCGCTGACACAGGGGTAAAGAGTCAGCGCTAGATAGGTAGATCATGTGTGGACTCCATCTGACTTTTTCCGTCAGAATTTCCGACGCACAAAGTTTGAGAGCTGATCTAAAATTTTCTGACAACAAAATCCGATCATTTAAATTCCGATCGTGCGTAGACAATTCCGACGGACAAAGTGCCACGCATGCTCAGAATAAATTACGAGACAAAAGCTATTGGCTACTGCCCTCTTTATAGTCCCGTCATACATGTTCTACATCACCTCATTCAGAACGATCGGATTTTCCGACAACTTTGTGCTACCGTGTGTATGCAAGACAAGTTTGGGCCAAAATCAAAGTCCGACTGTGTGTATGGGTCATTAGGTTATAAAAAAATCTCCCAAGCTTTGACCATCTCATGGAGATCTGTTCAATCCATCATCGGAAAATGGAAAGAGTATGGCCCAACTGAACACCTACCAAGACATGGCCATCCACCTAAACTGACCAGGCCGGGCAAGGAGAGCATTCATCGGAGAAGAGCCAAGAGGTCCATGGTAACTCTGCAGGGGCTGCAGAGATCCACAGCTCCCACCTTCCAGCAGGACAACGACCCGAAACATCCAGCCAGAGCTACAATGGAATGGTTTACATCAAAGCATATTCATGTGTTAGAATGGCCCAGTCACAGTCCAGACCTAAATCCCATTGAGAATCTGTGGCCAGACTTGAAAATTGCTGATCACAGACGCTCTCCATCCAATCTGACAGAGCTTGAGATATTTTACAAAGAAGAAGAATGGGCAGAAATGTCCTCTCTAGATGTGCAAAGCTGGTAGAGACACCCCCAAAAAGACTTGTAGACAAAGGGGGTTCTACAAAGTATTGACTCGGGGGGGCGCCATACAAATGCCCCTCCCCCACACATTTTTCACATATTTGTATCATTTATCATTTTCCTTCCACTTCACAATTATCAAAAATCCCAATAAAATACATTTACATTTTTGGTTGTAACATGACAAAATGTGGGAAATTTCAAGGGGTATGAATACTTTTTCAAGGCACTGTATCTTCAGCTGCTTGAATGGCCGGGCAGAGGCGACAGTGGGTCATAAATTTGGTCTGAACTGTGCATGCGCAGCTCAGATCACATTACCCGCCGACAGGCAGGGGGGAGCATTTATAAAAGGTGGGGCCGCTAGGGTCTCTTCTGTCATAAAAACCCTGCCTGTCAGCAGATTCTAACACTTTACTACCACTTTAAGGGGCTCTAATGGTCATTCCCCAGCTACAGTAGCCTAGGATGCAGCTAATCAGGCATGATTTGTATTTGATTAGCTGCAGCGGACGGCAGGGGAGAGATTGAGGGCCTAATAAACAAGCAAAGTCTCCATAAAGAGGACCTGTCACCTGCCTATATCATCATATTGGTGGCTTTTTTAGCCCCCTTGTGATAGAAATAAAATTAAACAAAAAATGTATTAAAAAGGGTAAAAGAAAAAAAAAGAAAAGAAAAATATATATATATATAAATATATACTTCACCGGCCACTTTATTAGGCACACCTTGCTAGTACCGGGTTTGACCCCCTTTTGGCTTCATTCTTGGTGGCAGAGATACAACAAGGTGTTGGAAACGTTCCTCTGAGATTTTGCTCCATAGTGACATGATAGCATCACACAGTGGCTGCAGATTTGTCGGTGCACATCCATGATGCCGAATCTCCCGTTCCACCACATCCCAAAGGTGCTCTATTGGATGAGATGTGGTGAGTGTGGAGGCCATTGGAGGAAAAGGATCTCATTGTCCAGTGGTGAGATGATCGGAGCTTTGTGACATGGTGCATTATCCTGCTGGGAGGAGCCATCAGAAGATGGGGACACTGTAGTCATAAAGGGATAAACATGGTCACCAACAATTCTCAGGTAGGCTGTGGTGATTAAACCATGCTCAATTGGTACTAAGGGGCCCAAAGTGTGCCAAGAAAATACCCCCCCCCCCACACCATTACACCCCCACCACCAGCCTGAACCGGTGATACCCCATCCCCCACACCATTTCACCCCCACCACCAGCCTGAACCGGTGATACCCCATCCCCCACACCATTACACCCCCACCACCAGCCTGAACCAATCATATCCCATCCCCCCACACCATTTCACCCCCACCACCAGCCTGAACCGGTGATACCCCACACCATTACACCCCCACCACCAGCCTGAACCGGTGATACCCCATCCCCCACACCATTACACCCCCACCACCAGCCTGAACTGGTGATACCCCATCCCCCACACCATTACACCCCCACCACCAGCCTGAACTGGTGATACCCCATCCCCCACTCATTAGACCCCCACCACCAGCCTGAACCGGTGATACCCCATCCCCCACACCATTACACCCCCACCACCAGCCTGAACCAGTGATATCCCATCCCCCATACCATTACACCCCCACCACCAGCCTGAACCGGTGATACCCCATCCCCCACACCATTACACCCCCACCACCAGCCTGAACTGGTGATACCCCATCCCCCACACCATTACACCCCCACCACCAGCCTGAACTGGTGATACCCCATCCCCCACACCATTACACCCCCACCACCAGCCTGAACCGGTGATACCCCATCCCCCACACCATTACACCCCCACCACCAGCCTGAACCGGTGATATCCCATCCCCCACACCATTATACCCCCACCACCAGCCTGAACCGGTGATACCCCATCACCCACATGATTTCACCCCCACCACCAGCCTGAACCAGTGATACCCCATCCCCCACACCAATACACCCCCACCACCAGCCTGAACTGGTGATATCCCATCCCCCGCACCATTACACCCCCACCACCAGCCTGAACCGGTGATACCCCATCCCCCACACCATTACACCCCCCACCACCAGCCTTAACCGGTGATACCCCATCCCCACACCATTACACCCCCACCACCAGCCTTAACCGGTGATACCCCACCCCCCCCCCACCATTACACCACCACCACCAGCCTGAACCGGGTCATACCCCACCCCCCACACCATTACACCCCCACCACCAGCCTGAACCGGTGATATCCCATCCCCCACACCATTACACCCCCACCACCAGCCTGAACCGGTGATACCCCACCCCCCACACCATTACACCCCCACCACCAGCCTGAACCGGTGATACCCCATCCCCCACACCATTACACCCCCACCACCAGCCTGAACCGGTGATACCCCATCCCCCACACCATTACACCCTCACCACCAGCCTGAACCGGTGATACCCCACCCCCCACACCATTACACCCCCACCACCAGCCTGAACCGGTGATATCCCATCCCCCACACCATTACACCCCCCACCACCAGCCTGAACCGGTGATACAAGGCAGGATGGATCCATGCGCCAAATTCTGACCCCACCATCTGAATGTTGGAGGTGAAATCCAGACTCATCAGACCAGACAACGTTTTTCCAATCTTCTATTGTCCAATGTTGGTGATCCTGTGCCAATTGTAGCCACAGTATCCTGTTCTTAGCTGACAGGAGTGGCACCCGGTGTGGTCTTCTGCTGCTGTAGTCCAACTACTTCAAGGTTGGATGTGTTGTGTGTTCAGAGATGGTATTCTGCATACCTTGGGTGTAATGAGGGGTTTTTTGAGTTACTGTTGCCTTTCTATCATCTGGAAACAGTCTGCCCATTCTCCTCTGACCTCAACAAGGCATTTTCCTCCACACAACTGCGGCTCACTGGTTAAAAGGGTCCCCCAGTGGCTTCCAGTGTGATCTACGTGGTATGTCTAAGCGTCGTTCTGCTTGTTCCCGTGTGCCTCCTCCAGTGTTCCCAGCATTGTTCTGCTTATTCCCAGTTCCTGTGTGCCTCCTCCAGTATTCCCAGCTTTGTTCTGCTTGTTCCCAGTTCCTGTGTGCCTCTTCCAGTGTTCCCAGTGTTGTTCTGCTTGTTTCCAATTCCTGTGTGCCTCCTCCAGTGTTCCCAGCATCGTTCTGCTTGTTCCCAGTTCCTGTGTGCATCCTCCAGTGTTCCCAGCATTGTTCTGCTTGTTCCCAGTTCCTGTGTGCCTCCTCCAGTGTTCCCAGCATTGTTCTGCTTGTTCCCAGTTCCTGTGTGCCTCCTCCAGTGTTCCCAGCTTCGTTCTGCTTGTTCCCAGTTCCTGTGTGCCTCCTCCAGTGTTCCCAGCATTGTTCTGCTTGTTCCCAGTTCCTGTGTGCCTCCTCCAGTGTTCCCAGCATCGTTCTGCTTGTTCCCAGTTCCTGTGTGCCTCCTCCAGTGTTCCCAGCATCGTTCTGCTTGTTCCCAGTTCCTGTGTGCCTCCTCCAGTGTTCCCAGCATTGTTCTGCTTGTTCCCAGTTCCTGTGTGCCTCCTCCAGTGTTCCCAGCGTTGTTCTGCTTGTTCCCAGTTCATGTGTGCCTCCTCCAGTGTTCCCAGTGTTGTTCTGCTTGTTCCCAGTTCCTGTGTGCCTCCTCCAGTGTTCCCAGCGTTATTCTGCTTGTTCCCAGTTCCTGTGTGCCTCCTCCAGTGTTCCCAGCGTCGTTCTGCTTGTTCCCGTGTGCCTCCTCCAGTGTTCCCAGCATTGTTTTGCTTATTCCCAGTTCCTGTGTGCCTCCTCCAGTATTCCCAGCTTTGTTCTGCTTGTTCCCAGTTCCTGTGTGCCTCTTCCAGTGTTCCCAGTGTTGTTCTGCTTGTTTCCAATTCCTGTGTGCCTCCTCCAGTGTTCCCAGCATCGTTCTGCTTGTTCCCAGTTCCTGTGTGCATCCTCCAGTGTTCCCAGCATTGTTCTGCTTGTTCCCAGTTCCTGTGTGGCTCCTCCAGTGTTCCCAGCATTGTTCTGCTTGTTCCCAGTTCCTGTGTGCCTCCTCCAGTGTTCCCAGCATCGTTCTGCTTGTTCCCAGTTCCTGTGTGCCTCCTCCAGTGTTCCCAGCATCGTTCTGCTTGTTCCCAGTTCCTGTGTGCCTCCTCCAGTGTTCCCAGCATCGTTCTGCTTGTTCCCAGTTCCTGTGTGCCTCCTCCAGTGTTCCCAGCATCGTTCTGCTTGTTCCCAGTTCCTGTGTGCCTCCTCCAGTGTTCCCAGCATCGTTCTGCTTGTTCCCAGTTCCTGTGTGCCTCCTCCAGTGTTCCCAGCATTGTTCTGCTTGTTCCCAGTTCCTGTGTGCCTCCTCCAGTGTTCCCAGCATTGTTCTGCTTGTTCCCAGTTCCTGTGTGCCTCCTCCAGTGTTCCCAGCATACCTCCAGCATGTATTCAGCTCCTGTGTGCGCCTGTGCTGCTCTTCAGTTTGCTGTCTACTCCAGTGTGACCTCATGCAATTCATGTGTTTTGGTGAAATCCTACACTCTACCTACTGACTTGTGATCTGTAGGGCTTGTCGCTGCAAGGCATTCTTTCCTGTATACCTGCTCTCAAGTCACAGTAGCTGCCTCTTTGGACTGCGCCCACTGTAACCCCGCCCCCTTGTGACATCATTGACCCAGCAAGCTCCAGACTGGTAACGTCACAAGGGGGCCAACTAAAGCCCAATGTTGTTGTTGGGGGGGAGACAGAGCACCCCCTGCCCCAATGCATGTTAAAGGGCATGCGGCCCCTGGGTGGTTTAGATGAGCGAGTTGCCCCCCCCCCCCCCCTTCCTGACCTCCATGCTCAGATAAGGGTTTGGTATCGTTTTTATTTGGGGGGAGGACCCTACGCTGGTTTTTTTTCCTGAATTTTTCTATTGCCAGCATTGTTTTGTTTGAATTTCAGCTGTCAGTTAAGGATGCAGAGGTCGTGTTAAGAAACCTTGCAAAATGATCTGAGCTAATTAATGGGGTGGCAACTACATGGCACATGAGGTTTAATGTGGAAAAACTTAAAATAATGCATTTGGGTGGCAAAAATCTGAATGCAATCTATAAACTGGGGGGAGAACCTCTGGGGGGATTTAGGATGGAGAAGGACCTGGGGGTCCTAGTAGATGATGGGCTCAGCAATGCCAAGCTGCTGCTAACAAAGCAAACAGAATATTGGCATTAAAAAGGGGATCAACTCCAGAGATAAAACAATAATTCTCCCCTCTACAAGACTCTGGTCCGGCTGCACCTGGAGTATACTGTCCAGTTCTGGGCACCAGTCCTCAGGAAGGATGTACTGGAAATGGAGCGACTACAAAGAAGGGCAACAAAGCTAATAAAGGGTCTGGAGGATATTAGTTATGAGGAAAGGTTGTGAGCTCGGAACTTATTCTCTCTGGAGAAGAGACGCCTGAGAGGGGATATGATTTCATTATATAAATACCGGACTGGTGACCCCACAATATATAAATACCGGACTGGTGACCATGCAATATATAAATACCGGACTGGTGACCCCACAATATACAAATACCGGACTGGTGACCCCACAATATACAAATACCGGACTGGTGACCCCACAATATATAAATACCGGACTGGTGACCCCACAATATATAAATACCAGACTGGTGACCCCACAATATATAAATACCGGACTGGTGACCCCACAATATATAAATACCGGACTGGTGACCCCACAATATACAAATACCGGACTGGTGACCCCACAATATACAAATACCGGACTGGTGACCCCACAATATACAAATACCGGACTGGTGACCCCACAATATACAAATACCGGACTGGTGACCCCACAATAGGGAGAAAACTTTTTGCAGAAGGGAGTTTAAAAAGACTCGTGGCCACTCATTAAAATTAAAAGAAAAGAGGTTTAACCTTAAACTACGTAGAGGGTACTTTACTGTAAGGGGGGCAAGGATGTGGAATTCCCTTCCACAGGTGGTGGTCTCAGCAGGGGGCATCAATAGTTTCCAGAAACGATTAGATAATCACCTGAATGACCGCAACATACAGGGATATACAATGTAATACTGACATATAATCACACACATAGGTTGGACTTGATGGACTTGTGTCTTTTTTCAGCCTCACCTGCTATGTAACTATGTAACGGTTTCATTACATGGGGGTTTTGTGTGGTTAGAAAAAATCGATTTGGCTGTGTTCAGGACCGATTTAACACATCTACACATAACCGCAGGTAATCACAGTGTACTATTTCACCTGCGGATAGCAGCAGCAACAAGGAAAGAAAAACAGGCAATACATCAGTAATGGAAATAATGTTCCACTGCAGCTAAACGCAGCCGCATGTAAACGCTGCTAATCGCAATGTACAACTGCAAGTGATCGCTGTGCCTGGAGTCTTGGAAATTCAAAATAACAAAACATGCTTTTAAGAGAGGCAGTGTGAAAGAGGCCTTATTGTGAGGAAGGCAATAATGAACTGGTTCTAGAGGCAAGGCTTAAAGTGGAAATACAGTTCAGAAATGGAAAATGAACAAAGCATATCCCTCTATATTGTGTGATTGTCTCAATCCAAAGCACCATGTGTCCTTTCTGTCTGCTCTCTCATTCCTCTGCTATCTGCACAAGTCACTTCTGACAGTCTTTGCCAGTGATGGTGAACCTTGTCACCCCAGATGTTTTGGAACTACATTTCCCATGATGCTCACCTACAGTGCAGAGTGCCAGAGCATCATGGGAAATGTAGTTCCAAAACTTCTGGGGTGCCGAGGTTTGCCATCACTAGTGTATGCTGACACCAAGCAATCCCAGGGGATGCCTCCCTCTTGCCCCTTCCCCCTACAGCACAAGCAAGTGATTGACAGCTTCAGCCGTGCATATTCTTCCTATTAGGCTGTGTAGAAGGGGGGATTGTCCGTTCTCCCCACTCAAGTCCCAGATTACACTCAGCTCTATACTGTGCATGGTATGACATCAGACCCCCCACCCACTGGCCTTCTGAAGCTCAGGAATGCTATGTAAATGTTGTACTTTGAAAGCTGACGGAGGAGAGATCCTGCAGATAAACAGGTACAACTTATGTAGGAGGATTTGTTTAATTTCTGTGTATCACCTGAGGCCGGTCACCTCACTGGGTATAGAGAATGGTTTACAACCACTTTAACAGTGCTTAAACCACATGTGAAAGCAATCAGCAGATCCAGAGGTAAAGGCAGCTGAAGTTATAGCCAAATCTTGAAGACTTGGCCACTCCCATTGTTATCTTCCCAGCCTTTTTATTGGTCAGTAAAGTCCCCCATCACATTACAGACCAATGGGCTGACTCTCTGCCTTTGAAATTCAGAGGGGAGGGTGATAGGGATGGTGAGTTGCAGGGGGGGGGGGGGGGGGAATGAAGTGATCAGGTCTCTGTACAGCTCATATGGTGCTATATACATACCAGTCATTATTATTGTGTCTTTGTATCTGCACAGTATTTATAATCAGGCTATACAATCTGGCGCAATGTACCAAACATCCCCTCCTTCCGCCAGCATCTACCAACTGTACCAAGACACCCCCATATAATACACCCCTAACTTTTGGGGGGGTTTCACCCCATTTCCAGCACTGGTCTCTCCCCCCCCCCCCCCATCTGAATGCTAACATGAATGTTTATCTTCTATTCCTTCTTTTTGTTCCACTTTCTGTTTTATTTCCCTCTTGAAATATCATGCATGGGTTATTTTTCCTCTCCAGACTTCTTGTGCTTTAGGCGGTTATATTTCCAATTGTGTGATTTTTTATTTATTTTTTCCTCTTTATTGTAGTTTTATTGTCATATGTTGCCATCTAATGGCCAAAGCGCAGCACTGCGCTCCACATATCAGATCAGCACAATCACAATATTCACACCTAGAATTCCATATATAAATAAGAATACGATGATCTCTCTATGGTCTGTTTTAATGGAACGGACTTTCATTTTCTTCTGTTTTGGCGACGTTTCTATGTTGTTGGGTCACTGCCGGAATGCGTTGCTGCTCCTGAGGGTCAGCCCATGTAATGTATAGTACATAGCAGGTTTGTTAAAGGGAAACTATAATAGTTCATTTGGTTATAAAAAGACACAAATCCATCCAGTTCAGCCAACAAAAAAAAACACATAAATAGAAAACCTCCAAATATACAATATCCAATACCCACAGCTGATCCAGAGGAAGGAAAAAAAAAAAAAGCCTTCAATAAAGTATGACCCAATCCAGTGGGGGGAAAGAATCCTTCCCGTTTCACGAAGAGGCAATCGGATTTTCCCCGGATCAACTCTACCTATAAATGTCAGGACCCCGTTATATTCTGTACACATAGGAAATAATCCAGACCTTTCTTATAGCAATCTACTGAGCCGGGCCAGATCCACCTCTAGAGGGAGTCTATTCCACATTGTCACAGCTCTTACTGTGAAGAAACCTTTCCGTATTTGGAGATGAACCACTTGCTTACTGGGCACTTATACCCCCTTCCTGCCCAGGCCAATTTTCAGCTGTCGCATTTTGAATGACAATTGCGCGGTTATGCAACACTGTACCCACGTGACAATTTTATCACACAAGTAGAGCTTTGTTTTGGTGGTATTTAATCACCACTGGGGGGGAGGGGGAGGTTATTTGTTTGCTAAAGAAACAAAAAAAGAATGAGAATATTGACAAAAATGAAAATAAATTATTCATAGTTTGTTATAAAATTTTGCAAACAATGGGTAATTTTTCTCCTTCACTGATGTGCGCTAATGAGGTGGCACTGATAGGTAGTTCTGATGGCTACTGACAGGTGGCACTGATGAGGTGGCACTGATACTGGTAGGTAGTTCTGATGGCTACTGACAGGTGGCACTGATGAGGTGGCACTGATACTGATAGGTAGTTCTGATGGCTACTGACAGGTGGCACTGATGAGGTGGCACTGATACTGATAGGTAGTTCTGATGGCTACTGACAGGTGGCACTGATGAGGTGGCACTGATACTGGTAGGTAGTTCTGATGGCTACTGACAGGTGGCACTGATGGGGCCCTTCAAAGAGAGGGTCACACACCAGGTTGGTTCCGTAATTGGAGATGAAATCTCTTTTCCTCTAGATGTAAAGAGCGCCCCCTTGTGCTTTGTGATGACCTTAAAGTGAATAACTCAACACAAAGATCACTATATTCCTGTCCACAATCATCAGCACCCATTACATATATTTCCTCTTCTAAGGATTGCAAAAATACTTTCTTAGTCCGCCGGACTTTTGGGTAAAAAAAAAGTCCACTTGAGCCCACACACGGCGGGATTGTCAGGCGGACTTAAGTCTGCCGGACTTTTCCACCAGATTGTTTGATCATGTGTATGAGGCATAACCATTCTTGTCCTCTCCCATCAGAACCCCAGACAGAGCACAGTCTACCTCAGTGATCTCCAAACTATAGTCCTTTGCTTGCTTTTATCCAGCCCTCGGGGCACTATTCCTCCCACTGACACCAACAATGGGGCACTACACCCACTGACACCAACAATGGGGCACTACTCCACCCACTGACACCAACAATGGGGCACTACTCCACCCACTGACACCAACAATGGGGCACTACTCCACCCACTGACACCAACAATGGGGCACTACTCCACCCACTGACACCAATGGGGCACTACTCCACCCACTGACACCAACAATGGGGTACTACTCCACCCACTGACACCAACAATGGGGCACTACTCCACCCACTGACACCAATGGGGCACTACTCCACCCACTGACACCAACAATGGGGCACTATTCCTCCCACTGACATCAACAATGGGGGCACTATTCCTCCCACTGACACCAATGATGGGGCACTATTCCTCCCACTGACACCAATGATGGGGCACTATTCCTCCCACTGACACCAACAATGGGGCAATATTCCTCCAACTGACACCAACGATGGGGCACTACTCCTCCCACTGACATCAACAATGGGGGCACTATTCCTCCCACTGACACCAATGGGGCACTATTCCTCCCACTGACACCAATGATGGGGCACTATTCCTCCCACTGACACCGATGGGGCACTATTCCTCCCACTGACACCAATGATGGGGCACTATTCCTCCCAGTGACACCAATGATGGGGCACTATTCCTTCCACTGACACCAATGATGGGGCACTATTCCCCCCACTGACACCAATGATGGGGCACTATTCCTCCCAGTGACACCAATGATGGGGCACTATTCCTCCCACTGACACCAATGATGGGGTACTATTCCTCCCACTGACAGCAATGATGGGGTACTATTCCTCCCACTGACACCAATGATGGGGCACTATTCCTCCCACTGACACCAATGATGGGGCACTATTCCTCCCACTGACACCAATGATGGGGCACTATTCCTCCCACTGACACCAATCATGGAGCACTATTCCTCCCACTGATACCAATGATCAGGCATTGTTACCAACAGCAAGACGTTTTTTTACTCTTACAGGCCACAGTCCGACCCCCTCTAAAGTCTGAAGGATAACAAACTGGCTCTTTGTTTAGAAAGTTTGGAGACCTCTGGTCTAGTTCTTCTTCTTACTATTTCTGCCCGGTGCCATCAGCACCATGGATAGTAAATAAGAAGCTTTATCATCCTCCTGCCATCATTGCCGTGTACAATGAATATTATTATACGGCCTCTTACTCTTGCTGACGATTGGCATCAGTATCACGCAGAGGAATCTTATGATAGAGCTTCTTACTATTCCCGTCAGGTGTCATCAGTACCGTGTACAGAGCATAGGACACGCATCCCTACTATTCCCGTCCAGTGCCACGGACCGTGTACAGAGCATAGGACACGCATCCCTACTATTCCCGTCCAGTGCCACGGACCGTGTACAGAGCATAGGACACGCATCCCTACTATTCCCGTCCAGTGCCACGGACCGTGTACAGAGCATAGGACACGCATCCCTACTATTCCCGTCCAGTGCCACGGACCGTGTAAGACACCTCTTATTACCATTCCCGCTCAAGGCTCTTCTTAATATTTCTGTCCTAATCTCTATGTAATGTATATCTCAGATCTTCACCTGTAGCACAGACATGTTTGAAAGATACAAGGACTGCAGAATATGTACGGCACATCCAGGGGGTAGACTCATTTCCATTTCAGCATGATGGGAACGACCCCTTCCTGTTCCAACATGACTGAGCACCAGATCACAAAGCAAGATCCATAAAGACATGGATGAGCGAGTTTGGAGTGGAGGAACCTGGCTGGCCTGCACAGAGTCCTGACCTCAACCCGATAGAACACCTTTGGGATGAATTAGTGCGAGCCAGGCCTTCTCGTCCAACATCAGTGCACAAATGCTCTTCTGGAAGAATGGTCAAACATTCCCATACACACCCTCCTAAACCTTGTGGACGGCCTTCTCAGAAGAGGTGAAGCTGTTATAGCTGCGCAGGGCCAACTCAATATTGAACCCTCCGGACTAAGACTGGGATACCATTAAAGTTCATGTGCGTGTAAAGGTAGCTTCCCACCCCCATTATATCAGATTTCAAGAGCCCCCCCTCCATAAGAAGTCAGGAGTCCCCCAACCTCCCTTGCATCACACTGCACCCCCCTATTTTGCAGAAGCTGGTGGTGAAACTGGGAAGCAAAAGGGGCAGCATCTGAAGGAGGACCAGAGGAGGGCTAGAGTCATCAGCCAGAGTCTGCTGAATGCTGAGACTTGGGGAGGCAGAGGGAAGGGGGTGCTGTGGCTAAATAGAGAGGTGCAGGACCTGGCAAAGGAGTCTTGTGCTCCTTTCAGCTGCCAAGTGCTGAGATGGGGGGGAGGGGCAAAGATGAGCCTCTCTGCAGCTGCACGGAGAAGCGCAGGATCTGGTGGAGGAGCTCTGTCCTCCTCTCGTCTGCTGACTGCTGAGACAAGGGAAGGTGCAGAGACCAGACAAGCCACGGCTGCACGGAGAAGCACAGGATCTGGTGGAGGAGCTCTGTCCTCCTCTCGTCTGCTGACTGCTGAGACAAGGGAAGGTGCAGAGACCAGACAAGCCATGGCTGCACAGAGAAGCACAGGATCTGATGGAGGAGCTCTGTCCTCCTCTGTTCTGCTGAGACAAGGGAAGGGGCAGAGACCAGACAAGCCACGGCTGCACAGAAAAGCACAGGATCTGGTGGAGGAGCTCTGTCCTCCTCTCCTCTGCTGACTGCTGAGACGAGGGAAGGGCCAGGGGCAGAGACCAGACAAGCCACGGCTGCACGGAGAAGCACAGGATCTGGTGGAGGAGCTCTGTCCTCCTCTCCTCTGATGACTGCTGAGACAAGGGAAGGGCCAGGGGCAGAGACCAGACAAACCACGGCTGCATGGAGAAGCACAGGATCTAGTGCAGGAGCTCTGTCCTCCTCTCTTTTGCTGACTGCTGAGACAAGGCAAGGGGCAGAGACCAGACAAGCCACAGCTGCACGGAGAAGCACAGGATCAGGCGGAGGAGTTCCGCTCTGCTACCGACTGCTGGGACAAGATGGGGGCGTAGATTAGGGGGGCGCCGCAGCTGCAGGAGAGGTGCGAGGGCCCTATGTGGTTAGAACTGCACATTACACACCCATTCAGAGCCAAGTCTACACGTTTCAAGGGTTAGGGGCTCTTTATAAGGGCTTTATTATAAATACTTTTGGTGGTAGAACTTGGAAATGTGAATGCTGTTGGGTGGCTAAGAGTAATCTAGTGCTCCAAATGCTGGCTGTACACCGAAAACACATTTTGTGGACTACCTAGAAGCTCATCGAGTTGGGGAGACGTGGTGCACCACCATCTATTATTCCGGTGTGCCCAAGTTATGATGTTTTCCTTTATCTGGTATATGGGGACTCTGCTCTGCCTGGGTCATGATGATAACAGCTTTTAGAGATATGTTCTAGTCTACTACACCTGACTGAATCCATGCTGGATGACCTTTATCACATCTTCTAACGTTCATCTCAAATTTCTTCTATAATGATACCTCAGATCTATCCAAGCCCATCTTCTGGGCAGCCAATAAACCAGCAATCCGAGGAGCAAATTCACCCAAACTACGTCTCAATGCCGACATGAAGGTGTAGCTGATATCTAAAGCTTCCTCCACCATGATAAAGAGTAAATCCCACCACAAAGTGGTTGGTCCTTTTAGGTTTACACCACCCAGTTTATTACCAGAACAACCTTAGACCTCTGGAGTCCAGCACTATACTGGAAGATACCTTTGTTTGATGGACTCTTTATTATGATGATGAGAAGGCAAACCCTTATCTTATTACATCCCTCAATAAAGAACCCCTTGACCAAACACCCTTGATCTCCATGTTTTCTGTTCCACCCACACCTCCGACACATACAGCAACAGTTTATTTTTTTCCCCTTTTGGAATAAAAGTTTTACATAAATCAATAAAAGCTTACCATTGTAAGCACCCCCGTCAGTGGTAAATGGTTTGTCTTAAAGGGTTGGTTCACTTTTACCAAAAAAAAAAAAAAAAACACACCTATGCACTTAGGGGACATCTATAGATAAAAACAAACTACATCTTTGACCGAAGTTGAATAATGCCCTTTCTATAGGCGAAGGTGATTTACATACCTTAAAGAATGGTTGAAAAACTCCCAGAGTTGGCATCATGCCATCCTGCCTTGTTGCTCCGAAATTGCTAAGATACTACCAGACAATTCAAACTCCCTTGCAGTAGCTCTTGAGCTACCCCCTTCCAATTCAAATCCCCTCGCCAGAGCTATTGCGCTACTGCTGGGTGCCACTTGAGGGAAGCCATGCTGTGCAGTGAGCTGCCTTGCCATAGTTATTGAGCTCCTGTTGGGTGGCCGTACAGGGAAGCTTTGTTATGTGAGATTTACCTTGCCAGAGCTATTGAGCTCCTGTTGGGTGGCCATAGAGGGAAGACTTGCTGTGTGTGACCTACCTTGCCAGAGCTATTGAGTTCCTGCTGGGTACCAGTTGAGGGAAGCCTTGCTGTACAGAAGCCACCTCACCAGACCTATTGAACTCTTATTGGGTACTCATTGAGGGTAGCCTTGCCATGCAGGAGCACCCTCACCAGACCTATTGAGCTCCTGTTGGGTGGCTGTAGAGGGAAGCCTTGCTGTGTAGGAGCTGCCTTGCAAGAGCTATTGAGCTCCTGTTGGGTGGCTGTAGAGGGAAGCCTTGCTGTGTGGGACCTACCATGCCAGAGCTATTGAGCTCTTGTTGGGTGGCCACAGAGGGAAGCCTTGCTGTGTGGGGCCTACCTCGTCAGAGCTATCGAGCTCCTGTTGGGTGGCCATAGAGGGAAGCCTTGTGTGGGTCCTACCTTCGCTAGAGCTATTGCGCATCTGTTGGGTGGCCATTGAGGGCAGCCTTGCCGTGCAGGAATAACCTCACCAGACCTATTGAGCTCCTATTGGATACCCTTTGAGGGAAGCCTTGCTGTGCAGAAGCCGCCTCGCCAGACCTATTGAGCTCCTATTGGGTGGCCATAGAGGGAAGCCTTGCTGTGCAGGAGCCCGCCCCGCCAGAGCTATTGAGCTCCTGTTCGGTGGCCATAGAGGGAAGCCTTGCTGTGTGGGATCTACTTTGCCAGAGCTATTGCGCTCCTGTTGGTGACCATAAAGGGAAGCCTTGCTGTGTGAGACCTACCACAACAAAGCTATTGAGCTCCTGTTCGGTGGCCATAGAGGGAAGCCTTGCTGTGTGGGGCCTACCTTGCCAGAGCTATTGAGCTCCTGTTGGGTGCCTGTAGAGGGAAGCCTTGTTGTGCAGTGAGCTGCCTCGCCAGAGTTATTGAGCTCCTGTTGGATGGCCGCAGAGGGAAGCCTTGCTGTGTGGGACCTACCACGCCAGAGCTATTGTGCTCCTGTTGGGTGGCCATAGAGGGAAGCCTTGCTGTGTGGGGCCTACCTCGCCAGAGCTATTGAGCTCCTGTTGGGTGGCCATAGAGGGAAGCCTTGCTGTGTGGGCCTAACCTCGCTGGAGCTATTGAGCTACTGTTGGGTGGCCATTGAGGGAAGCCTTCCTGTGCAGTGAGCTGCCTCGCCAAAGCTATTGAGCTCCTGTTGGATGGCTGCAGAGGGAAGCCTTGCTGTGTGGGACCTACCACGCCAGAGCTATTGAGCTCCTGTTGGGTGGCCATAGAGGGAAGCCTTGTTGCGCAGTGAGCTGCCTCGCCAGAGTTATTGAGCTCCTGTTGGATGGCCATTGAGGGAAGCCTTGCTGGGTGGGACCTACCTTGCCAAAGCTATTGAGCACCTGTTGGGTGGCTGTAGAGGGAAGCCTTGCTGTGCAGGAGCCGCCTTGCCAGAGCTATTGAACTCCTGCTGGGTGGCTGTAGAGGGAAGTCTTTCTGTGTGGGACCCACCTTGCCAGAGCTATTAAGCTATTGTTGGGTGGCCGTTGAAGGAAGCCTTCCTGTACGGGATCCGCCTGGTGGAAACTGACCACTTCTACAAGTCTAAATGTTCCCAGCACCTCTTGGAGTATCCTGTTCTCCTGGTAATGCGATTTACAAACTGCACCATATATATAATTTTTTTTTTATCTTGCCTAGAGTTCCACTTTAATCTTAGGTCAGACCATTATTCACAGCCCCTCCAACTCTCTCTCCCAGCCCTCCTATCAGGAGGGTGTATATACAGCAGAGACCCTGTACGGGGGGGGGGGGGGGATTGGGAAGAGGGATTTCTGCCGGGACGGAGCCTCATTTATATTTATAGTTTGGCATCACGTAGGCAGCCTTTTGCAGGCTTGCATTTTTTATTTTTTTTTAAACCAACATATAGTTATCCTTTATAGAACTAGAATACCGTGAAGATGCTCTTATGAGTTGCCGCAGCATTTGACTTTCACAAGTTTCCAGAAAGCTACAAGAGCAATAAATTGTCTATACACCAGCTGACATGACATATCAATTAGACAAATGCACACGGGAACCGCGGGTCAGTCTAAAATGAAGGAGCGCCATCTGTTCAATAACGTCGCTATCAAACTTCTAAACTCTCTCCATTAACTCCTGTCTGGAGGAAGGAAGAGATTGGTAACGGATCGAGAAACGGTCGAATTCCACACTGAAGAATGTAAAAAATTCAGTTTTAAAGCTCTTTTCTCAGTTCTGATCTATAAAAATAATGTTTTCTGCATGGGCAGTTGTTGCTGTTTGCCTGCGGCAGGTGGGGGGTGGGGGTCACTCTGCTATGTGAAGAATGGGGCACCCCACCAATGTTCATAAAGTCCAGAACAGTTTCTAATTAAATAATTGGTCTCAGTGCTCCAATCAGGAACACTTACCCTCTCGGAACAATACTGTTGATTGGAGTATAGGGGAGGGGGTTGGTCAGACCACTGTGCTCTCCAATTAAAAACGTAAAAAAAAAGAGCCAACACGTTTTGGGGATTCAGATGCGCTCCCTTCATCAGGGCTTATATATTGTGTGTGCTCAAAACAATCTGGACCCTATCTGATACTAATAATACTGGTATATGTAGAATTGAATAATATCAAAAATTTCAATAGAAAAAAACAATCTGAACTATGACCACTGGGGCGGCGCCTTCCTGATTTTTGCACAATTGGACTTCTCTCTCCTTTTTGGCTGGGGGGGATGATCTGGTACATGTAACCCGCCTCGCCAAAGAAAGCAAGCTTAAAGAGGAACTTCACCTGAGTTCTGCAAAGTGCTGCAGCTGTCCGACTTTTAACCACCTTAAGGCGGAGCTCCACCCAAAGGCTATAAATGAGATATTGTCACGGTTGGGGTCAGGCTTGGAGACCAGTAGCAATAGCAGTAGAGAGGCTCCCACCAACCAGCAGGGTAAACACACAAGCAGGACACCCTGGCTGATGACGTGGGCTCACCCAAGGTGTGGGATCTAAGCACTAAACGGGGTTCAGCAGAGCTCCTGATGGGTTTTGCTGTGTGTTAGTACTAGGCTGTGGTCCTTAGGATCATCCCAACATGACTGGAGGAAGACGGAGCCCAGTAGCAGATATAGCAAGTTGGGATCAAGAAGAAGCTTAGTCAGTAAACAAGCCAAAGGTCAGCAACAAGTGGTTGCATGGAAAGAAGAAAGAAATGGCTGCACATCCAGAACTTCCGATTGCCTTTTTTTATTTTGTTTCACAAAGATAACACCAAAAACACCTAACTGTGGTCATGTAGATGCATTTCACACATACATCTTGTGCTTAATCATTAATGATTAAGCACGAGGTGTATGTGTGAAACGCCTCTACGTGACCAGTTTGGTGTCTTTGGTGTTATCTTTGTGAAACAAAATAAAAGATAATCAGAAGTTCTGGATGTGCAGCTATTTCTTCTTTCCAAGTTTCCCACGGAGGCGGGCCTAGAACTCTGCAAGATACTCCAATCAGCCTTATCTCTATACACCTGGAGCAGAGATTATTTTTCTTGGGAAGCTACCCTTCTTTGCCTCCTCCCCCCACTCCCGTGCCACATTTGGCCCCTTGAGGGGGTGAGGGAGGAGAGGGTACTTGGTTTTGAAAGGTACCCACTCCCACTTTCTGCTGTGTTTCCCGGAAGTTTGGCCCTAGCCGCAGCCAGCCCAATGAGAAAGCGCAGCGCGATTCGCGCATGCGCAGTAGGAAACCAACTGCCGGTTTCCCTTACCCAAGATGGCGACGCCAGCGCGCCGAGAGCTGATTCAAGAATTGGCTTGGGTTAAGACACCTCAGACTCCGTGGACAGATAAGTACCCTAATAGTAAAAGTCAGCAGCTACAGTATTTGTACAGGATTTGTAGCTGCTGACTTTTAATTTTTTGGTGGGGGGGGGGGGGGGGGGGTTGGAGTTCTGCTTTAAGGCCAGCTCTTTTTTCTGGCACTTTTTGTTTACATGTAACAATCAGTATTTTTTTTCGCTAGAAAATTACTTTGAACCCCAAAACATTATACATTTTTTTAAAGCAGAGGCCCTAAAAAATAAATTAGTGGGTGTTGCAATTTTTTATGTTACACGGTGTTTGCGCAGCGGTTTTTCAAATGTAATTTTTGGGGAAAAAATACACTTATTTGAATGTTATTGCACAAATACACAATATAATACCCAATTGTTTGGTAAAATATAAAAGATGATGTTATGCAAAGTAAAGAGATACCAAACATGTCTCACTTTAAAATTGCGCACGCCCGGCAACAAACAATGTCAATTTCATATCCATTTATCATTTATCCATAGGCGATGATTTATTTATTTGTATTCATAAACCGTTGCTTTCATTTTTTTTTCTAATCACCGCATAGTATACACGGGGGAACGATGCTGATCCTTCTGAGCTCTGCATCTTGAACAGGAAACTCGCTTCAGCTGCTATGCCTGTCCCTCCCCTCCTCCTGCCCAAGCACAGAAGCCTTTGTATTAGGTGAGCACATTCAAAAATTACAAAGGCTTCTGTGAATGGGCAGCGGAGGGGAGAGGTGGCCACAGCAGCTCTAGGCTTATTTATATCTGACAGATTTATAGTACAGCTATCGCTGTAGTTCCAGGAGAGTGACGCCGATCCTTCTGAGCTCTGCATCTTGACAAGTAGAGTAGCTGCAGCTGCTATACACATCCCTCCCCTCCTCCTGCCCAAGCACAGAGGCCTCTGTATTAGGTGAGCACATTCACAAAATACAAAGGCTTCTGTGAATGGACAGCAGAGGAAAGGGGGGTGGCGGGCATAGCTGCTCTGTGCGCTTCTCTCCTCGCAGATCCCCGGCATGCCTTTCCGCCAGAGCAATAGACCAGTCAAATGTAAATAATAGAGATAAGCCCAGGAGATATCATGCACCTCCTTGGACTTAAAGTGATTGTAAAGGCAGAAGGTGTGTTCTATGAACTAAGATAAAAAGCCTTCTATGTGCAGCAGCCCCCCAATACTTGACCTCTCTGTCCAGTGATGTTCACAAGTGTCTCAGCCATCCAAGATTCTCCCTCCTGATTGGCTGAGACACAGCAGCGGCGGCACTGGTTGCCATTCAAAGTCAGCTAGCCAATCGGGGGAGAGAAGGGTGGGTCTGGGGTGAGGCAGGGCTCCGTGTCTGAATGGACACACAGAGCTGTGACTCGGCTCGGGTGCCCCCATAGCAAGCTGCTTGGTGTGGGGTCACTGAACAGGAGGGAGGGGCCAGGATCACAGAAGAGGGACCCGAGAAGAGGAGGATCCGGGCTGCTCTGTGCAAATCCACTGCAACAGAACAGGTAATTATTATTTTTTTTAGGGAAAAAAAGAGACTTTACAATCACTTTAACTCATAGTGAATTCCTGGAATTCAGCTTTAAATGCATTTTTTACATGCAAGCAGTGTACGTTCCTGAATTGGACCTACTGTCAACCTCTTGTGCCCCCTGCTGTACAACAGAGCTTTAACTGGAAGCAGCTGAAAGAGCCAATTTTCCTCATGCGGATAGGAGTAGAGAGCAGAGAGTAGGAGAGATGAGCTCATCAGTCGGCTGCTTCTCCTTTCACTGTCCTGTCAGAGGCTGGGGGTGGGACAAGACCTGTAAGAGTTACGTAACTGCCGTATAGAAAACGCAGGTCTCGTGTCCTGCCAGAAGGGGATGTGCTGAGTGGCAGAGCTGTGAAAAATCTCAGAACTGGATAGACAGAAGTACAAAAACAGCCCTGATAGATGTATGCTATCTGTGTGTTTAGTTATTTGTCTGGATAATCATATAAAATGAAGTCCACTTACCGTCCCCCAGAGTAACTTTCTTCTTGGACTGAACGAGCTCCTGGCCGGACTCATGGCCATCAAGCTGATGTTCTGACCGTAAACTAAAGTTAAAGAACAATGTCCCGCCTTCCACTTGCTGCACCTGATTGGACAAAAAAGAAAGGTCAGGAAAAGGCAGGCTACTACGACGATATATACACTAAAGGCTAGCGTTGGTCTCTGAAGAGCAATCTGCATTTGGATAGCTCTTCAGATTGCATTTGGGGGTGCCCTAATTCAGTTGAATGGGTCATGTTTAGCGGGTCGGTACTGCCCGCTGAACATGCCAGTGGGGATCATTTTTGCTGCATCGGTGCTGTGGCATATGTACACCTCCTCTGCTGCCCTTGCAGCTTAGGGGGGAGCGGTTGGGGGTGGTAAAAACGCAACTCCACCACATGTTTTTACCCCCCACCCCCAACCATTTGTGTAAACGAGGCCTAAGAGCTCCTTCAGGCAGGCAGCCAGGGGCTGGTAAAAACAGGCGACTGAACGGTGGCGGTTTTTATAAGCTTGGGGGGCCGCACCGCAACCAAAACGCTTAGCATGCCGCTGTGGCGTGGTCCTGCAACGTAAAACTGGCGTTTGGTAATTAAAAAAAGGTGGCGGGAGGTGGGAGTAGCGCCTTGTAAACAGCTGACAACTACAGCTATAATGTCCTCTGAAATACAATTCAAAGCGGATTGCTTTTCAGAGGGCTGCCTGTCTGGAAGGGACGGTCAAGTGATTTTCAGCTTCTCTCCATGTATGCTTCACTGACGTAGTCATCAATTCAATTTTTACTTCCATTTAAGTGAAACCTTCGTGTCCTCAGTCCCCCGGCCATGCAAAGTCAGTTTTCCCAGCAGGACCTATTAGGGTGGAGCCGATTTATGAGACGGCAGATAAAGAGAAGCGACCAATCAGCATTTCTACTCCCCGCTATGGATGTGTTATAAATGCGGAGAGTTATCTTTTATTATCTTTTATTACTATTATTTTCTGACTGTAGTGTATGATCCTTGTCAGGACGGAGGGGTCACTGCTGCCTGATCTTCTGCCCGACACCTAAAGAGGTTCTTCATCCTGCCCTCATGTACCCATTATGATTAGAGAAAAGCAAAAAATGACCTCCAACTGGTGAGGCTGCAGTGATCCAGATGGGTGGAACTACGCAACCTTCCTTAAGATGCAGGTGGAGGAAAAAAGTCTCGTCTCCACGCAGAGTGAAGAAGGTCGCTCTTGAAGCAACGGGGATCCCGATCTTGGATCCACTAATCATCCTTTAGAGCACATATGTCAAATATTTGGGCGCGGAATCCGAAACACCATGCCTTGTTATGTGCCCTTCGCACCCAATATTGAAGCCGAAACGTGGTGAAACTCCATTCCACCACCTCCGGCTCTCGCTTTCCTCTCCCTGCAGTCACTTGCAAGCACAGAAGCCTTCTAAACTCTGCACTCTGTACACAGCGCACTCCTGAACTCTGTACCCTGTACATAATGCACTCCTGAACTCTGCACTCTGTACACAGCACACCCCTGAACTCTGCACTCTGTACGTAGCGCACTCATGAACTCTGCACTCTATACATAAAGCACATCTGAACTCTGCACTCTATACATAAAGCACCCCTTAACTCTGCATTCTGTACATAATGCACTCCTGAACTCTGCACTCTGTACGTAGCTCTGCACTCTTGAACTCTGCAATCTGTACTCCTGATCTCTGCACTCTGTACACAGTGCACACCTGAACTCTGTATACAGCGCACTCCTGAACTCTGCACTCTGTACACAGTGCACTCCTGAACTCTGCACTCTGTACACAGTGCACACCTGAACTCTGCACTCTGTACACAGTGCACACCTGAACTCTGCACTCCGTACACAGTGCACACCTGAATTCTGCACTCCGTACACAGTGCACACCTGAATTCTGCACTCCGTACACAGTGCACACCTGAATTCTGCACTCCGTACACAGTGCACACCTGAACTCTGCACTCCGTACACAGTGCACACCTGAACTCTGCACTCTGTACACAGTGCACACCTGAACTCTGTACACAGTGCACACCTGAACTCTGTACACAGTGCACACCTGAACTCTGCACTCTGTACACAGTGCACACCTGAACTCTGCACTCTGTACACAGTGCACACCTGAACTCTGTACACAGCGCACACTCCTAAACTTTGCACTCTGGACATAGCGCACTCCTAAACTCTTCACTCTGTATGTAGCGCACTCTTGATCTCTGCACCCTGTACACAATGCACTTCTGAACTCTGCACTGTGTACACAGCGCATTCCTGAACTCTGCACTCTGTACATAATGCAATCCTGAACTTTGCACACAGGGCATTCCTAAACTCTGCACTCTGGACGTAGCGTAATCCTGAACTCTGCACTCTGGATGCAGCACAATCCTGCACTCTGTACATAACACATTCCTGAACCCTGCGCTCTGTCCGTAGTGCACCCTTGAACTCTGCACTCCGTACATAACGCACTCGTGAACTCTCCACTCATTACATTATGCACTCCTGAACTCTGCACTCTGTATATAGCATAATCCTGAACAATATAAGTGATGCACTCCTAAACCCTGTACACAGTGTGCCCCAAATACAACTGGCCCTTTGAGGGCAACCATACTGCTGATGCGGCCCATGGTGAAATAGAGTTTGACACCCCTGCTGTATAGGTTCTCAGGTAGGTATTGAACTGGTAGCATGCAAGGAGGTAAAGATGCCTGTCAATGATCCAAATGGCAGAGGCGTCAAGTGTGGTGTGTCGATGGACACACCACACACCGGACGCCTGTGCCATTTCGGATCACAAACAGGTTTTTTACACCCCACCCTTTCTTGATTGGTTCTCATTGTTAAAACCGAGTATTATTTGCAGTAGAATACTAGAAATTATTTTGTATAAAACCAAATCATACAATTTTTTTGCATCATTGTTACCTCGTCTGAGCTCATGTTGGTTGGCGGGATCTTGTAGACGAGATTATTACTGGGATTGGCTGGCGGTCCACCTTGAAGAGGTACAGTCACTTCTGTTCTCCCGACACTTAGCAAGGGGTTCCAGGAGGCCCAGCGTATCATCCGCATGTAGGATGTATTTGACAGAACTGATGCCGAAGGAATCTAAATAAAAACATTTGAGAAAAAAAAAAAATCTATAAAAGGCAGTAAGGCAACGGTACAGGTCAGCCCCAGACAGACTCATCAGCTCCGGCTTACAGCGCCGTCATCATTATACATAAAACTCCATCACAAATCCCGACATAAGAATATACAAGGAACTAATAGAACATATTTATTTTTCATTATGTGCAATTTTCTGGACAGATGACAAGCTACAGAGTATCTGATAAAAATACAAAACGGAACAACTTCACCCAGGAAAATCCTAAATTATAATTTTGGACAATTCCTTCCACTGACGGCCTGTCGGGGGTGCCATCAACGTCGGCATAATTGGTGATAAAGCAGCGGCGCTGTTCATTATAGGAGATAGTTAAGTGTTATGCTGGCGTTTCATTCCTGAAATGAATATGCTGCATCTTCTCCGGTAATATTTCCTTTTGCACTGAGATGTATAAATGGAAACAATTCCTCTGGAGGATCTGCTTCCCTAGTGTTGCTCTGTCATCCGTTTTGTACACAGAATTTAAAAAGTAACTCCACTTTTGTTGAGAAATGCCCCTCCCCCCACCATGGGTGGTCTCTGTACATTGCAGGGATTGTAACAAACTTTGAGGGAGATTCTGAAGAAATAGCTGTTTGTTTCTCTGTGTCCATGGGAAAAGTGAATATGAATGGGAGTGACTTTATAATTATCAATCAGCTGCTGCACCTACAGAGCTCCAGGCAATTTCCCTAAAAGTGAGGTTTTTGTTGCAGGGGGTGCCCAAAACCTGACTTGTATCTTAGTGCAGACTTCTGGGAAAATCAGTGAGCCAATCATAAATACAGGAAATGACATTTCTGGGGGACGCTCTGTATACTATCTGTGTAGAGAGCGCCTCCAAGTGGCAATATTGCATTTTACAGAAAATGACGGCGGCTGCAGATTGGAAAGGAGAGGTTATTTTTAATAACATTCAATTACAATATGACTTGTGTAGCAATTCTATATGATAATATATATATATATATATATATATATATATATACTGTGTGTATGTATTTATATATATATACCGTATATATATATATATATATTTCTTTTTTTTAATTGCTATTTTTTTTTTCAATTCAACATTCAATCACAATATGACTTTTGTAGCAATTGTATATGATATATATATATATATATATATATATATATATATATATATATATATATATATATATATTTCTAGATTGTAAGCTCTAACGAGCAGGGCCCTCTGATCCCTCCTGTATTGATTTGTATTGTAAGTGTACTGTCTGTCCTCATATTGTAAAGTGCAAACTGTTGGCGCTATATAAATCCTGAATAATAATAATTATATATATATATATATATATATATATATATATATATATCTATATATATATATATATATATTTATTTATTATTTTTTTTATTGCAAAAAAAATTTTTCCCACAAAAGTGGAGTTACCCTTCAAAAAAAATATGTTATAGGGTCAACTTATCCATCAAAACAGCAGCAAGCCCATCCATTAGGGGCACCTCCCCCCCCCCCCCCCCATCCACAACACCCTCTGCCTGGAGTTTGCATGTCCTCCCTGTGCCTGTGTTGGTTTCCTCCGGGTACTCCGGTTTCCTCCCACACTCTAAAGACATGCTGGTAGGTTAAGCAGATCCTGTCTAAAAATTGGCCCTAGTAAATGTATGAATGTGTGTTAGTGACCTTAGAGTGTAAGCTCCTTGAGGGTAGGGACTGAAACAACTAAATTGACAGCTCTATATAAGTACCTGAAATAATAATGATAATAATAATCCATGCCTGCGAGCCATCTGATCTACACACAGGGTGCCGGAACATGAACTCGAATGGGGGGGGGGGGGGTGGTTGAAGCACGTGATTATAGCCAGGCTCTAATAGGCTTCAAAAAAAAGGGGTGAACTCGGGGTGCAGAGCATTGCACTCCGAGCCCACCCAGTTGTGTGACAATAGCAAATGAATATTCGCCATCGCCACACTGATCTTCCTCCCAGCCAATGGGGAAGTCGGGTATTGAGACCCGTCAGCCGATCACCTGGAAGGACAGGCGATCCTATTGGATGCCTAGAAGGAGGAGGGAGGAGACACAGCAGAAGAGCAGAATAGGACACAGGAGCTGAGGGGGTTCCACTGGCCCACTGGGGGGGGGGCGCATGTTGTTTGCCTTCCCCCCAAAAATAAAAAACACCAGCCGTCTGCATCAGAATACCGTGGAAGCCGAACTCCAGCCAAAACTTTATTTATATTTATAGAAGAAGGAAAGCTTAGAGTCTCTGCTGCTGTCTATGACCCCATTGTGAACATTCCCCTCACTTCCTGTATGGTCACAGAGGCAGATAGTAAGGAGGAAATCTACTAAGTAAGTTACACCATTCCATCCCCACTGTACCCAGAAGCAAAAAAAAATAAATATTGCCTGGAACTCCACAATAACCACTTTCTGTCCGGGGCAAATTTTTTTAACTTTTTACACACATTAAAATCCTAGGTTTTTTTGCTAGAAAAAAAACTAGGAAACATTACACATTTTCTGGAAGCAGAGACCCCATGTCTCTGTATCTGCGTTCCTCATCAGTGGGTCATTTCTGCAGTCAGTCTATTGTTCTTTACAGTAAACTGTCAGGCGGATTAATAAGACAGCCGAGCAGCCTATCATTCGGGGAACACAAAGCCGACTTTTATGAAGCCGCGTCTCTGGATCACAGTCGTGTTTGCAGCTCTTTTCATATGCAGTACAGCGTCAGACATATGTCCGGGGATAACAAAGGGACCGCCGGCGCGCGTTGTGCGTCGCTCCTAAACTTGAAACAAAATCAGCTTTCACGGCAGATCAGAGTTTTTTCCTTTCTTTTACTTTTACATCTCGTTTCCGTTTTATTCTCTTGATTCGGGAAGAGAACAATGGAAGTTCGTTGGCACAGACATTCATCGGAAGGCGCGACATCAAACCCATCTTCGGTTGGTGCCCCTCCTCCGCCGTGCAGGGGAATTTTTATGCCTGCGTTTCAATTCACTCCTGAACAAAGTGCCTGTGCATTAACTCCCTCCACCTCTCCCTCGGAGTGAAACACTCACCAATAGTGAATGGCCCCTTATAAAATAAAAAGGTCATAAGCGCTAAAGCACAGGCTGCCTCTCATCTAGATCTCCACCTCGCAACCTTCTCTGTATTATATCTTCCAAACTTATTCCTCCAGTATCACTAGGTTCTATCCCTTGAAGACGTCACATGGACAAAACTCGTTGGGCGGAGCTACGCATACTACATCACTTCTGCTGCAGTGGGAGAGCAGAGCCATATTGGAAAAGGTGCCAATATAAAACATTGATGCCCAATCTCTAAATGTTACATGTGAGTGAACAATTTTATAATTTGATTTACATTTTAGCGCTACACCCATTTATATTTTTTTTCCGTGTTTTGTACTATTTCCCTGTAGTGGGATCATAGGAAGGAGGTAGGCAGCTGTGTAATACATATATAAAGCAAGGCATGCCATGGGTGCAGAGCATTGTGTGTATCGCCACAATTAAAGTAAACCCGTCCTTTGCTCATGCAGGGAAAAGTAAAAGGTTTACTTGCCCCCCCCCCCTTCCTCCCCGACAGTATATTTTTTACCTTTCCTCATTGGCTGGAAGAAGAAAGCCCTGTATAACCTCAAAGCTGACTTGTCAGAGCTTACACTCGACTATGGACTCCTTCCCCAGCGACAGTGGGGGGCCAATTAGGACGAAGCTAGCACTGTCACATCAGTGTACTCCAATACTGCACATCAGGGGTCTCCAAACTTTCTAAGCAAAGTGCCAGTTTACTGGGCTTCACACTTTAGGAGGGCCGGACTGTGACTATTGGGAGTAGAAAAGGTCCCGACATCAGGGGGAAAAAACAATGTCCATCATTGGTGTCAGTGGGAGGAATTGTGCATCATCGTTGGTGTCACTGGGTCCCCATTGTTGGTGTCATTGGAAAAAAATGTGCCCCATCGCTGGTGTCATTGGGATTCATTGTTGGTGTTAAGGGGGAAATTGAGCCCCATAAATGGTGTCATTGGAAGGAATTGTGTCCCACCATTTATGTAATTGGGAGAAATTGTGTCCCATCACTGGTGTCATTGAGACCCATTCATTGGGGTCATTGAGATAGAAAGAGGGGGTGAGAAAGAGAAGGGGGTGAGAGAGAGGGGGGATGAGAGAGAGAAAGGGAGAGAGGGGGGTGAGAGGGAGGGGGGTGAGAAAGAGAAAGGGAGAGAGAGAGAGAGGGGGAAAGAGAAGGGGGAGAGAGAGGAGGGGTGAGAGAGAGAAGGGGGAGAGAGAGAGAAGGGGAAGGAGAGAGAAGGGGAGGGAGAGAGAAGGGGAGAGAGGGGGTGATAGAGAGAGAAGTGGAGAGAGGGGGAGAGAGAGAGAGAGAGGGGTGAGAGAGAGAAGGGAGGAGAGGGGAGGTGAGAGAGAGAAGGGTGAGAGAGAGAAGGGGAGAGAGAGAGAAGGGTGAGAGAGAGAAGGGGAGAGAGAGAGAGAGAGGGTTGAGAGAGAGAAGGGAGGGGGTTAGAGAGAGAAGAGAATAGTGAGGGGTAAGAGAGAGAAGGGGAGAGAGAGAGGGGGGGTGAGAGAGAGAAGGGGGAGAGAGAGAAGTGGAGAGAGACAGAGAGAAGGGGAGAGAGGGGGGGTGATAGAGAGAAGGGTGGAGAGAGAGAGCAGTGGAGAAAGAGAGAGAGGGAGGGAGGAAGTTGTAGAGAGAAGGGTGGAGAGAGAGAGAAGTGGAGAGAGAGAGAAGGGGAGAGAGAGGGTGAGAGAGAGAGAAAGGGAGAGAGAGAGAGAGAGAGAGAGAGAAGGGGGGAGAGAGAGAGAAAGAGAGAGAGAGTGGTGAGAGAAAGGTTGGAGAGAGAAGGGGGTTAGAGAGAGAAGAGGAGAGAGAGGAGGGTGAGAGAGAGGAGGGTGAGAGAGAGAGGGGGGGTGAGAGAGAGAGGGGGAGAGAGAGAGAGAAGGGGAGATAGAGGGGGTGATAAAGAGAAGGGTGGAGAGAGAAAGAGAAGTGAAGAGAGAGGGGGGGAAGGGATAGAGAAAAGGGTGGAGAGAGAGAGAAGTGGAGAGAGAGAGAGAAGTGGAGAGAGAGAGAGAGAGAGAGAGAGGGGGGAGAGAAGGGGGGAGAGAAGGGGTGAGAGAAGGGGTGAGAGAGAGAAGGGGGGAGAGAGAGAGCAAGAGAGAGAGAGAGAGGGTGAGAGAGAGAAGAGAGAGAGGAGGGTGAGAGAGAGGAGGGTGAGAGAGAGGGTGTGAGAGAGAGGGGGTGACAGAGAGGGGGAGAGAGAGGGGGAGAGAGAGAGAGAGGGGGTGAGAGAGGGAGGGTGAGAGAGAGAGAAGGGGGAGAGAGAGAAGGGGGAGAGAGAGAGGGGAGAGAGAGAGAGCAAGAGAGAGAGAGAGGGGAGGAGAAGAGAGAGAGAGGAGGAGAAGAGAGAGAGAGAGGAGAGGAGGGTGAGAGAGAGGAGGGTGAGATAGAGGGTGTGAGAGAGGAGGGTGAGATAGAGGGTGTGAGAGAGAGGGGTGAAAGGGGGAGAGAGAGGGGGAGAGAGAGAGGGGTGAGAGAGAGAGAAGGGGGGAGAGAGAGAAGGGGGGAGAGAGAGAAGGGGGGAGAGAGAAGGGAGAGAGAGAGAGAGAGGGGATGAGAGGGGGGTAGAGAGAAGGGGAGTGTCTGCAGCCTCCCCCTCCTGTTTCCAGGAAATCTCCTGTGTGTGCACAGATGTACCATAGCGCTCTGCCACAAACCGAATGCCTGGCAGAGCCCTCAGGCACATCTGTGTATGCGCCATAATGGCGGCACCAGAGGGGTGGGCAAAGCCACTAAAAAGGGGACTGAAGCTCCTCTTTAAGGTAAATGGAGGGGATTATCCTGATTTTAGTACAGCTCCAGTACTTGCTCGGTAGAATTAGCCAATTTATTGTTTGGCTTGTTTCTTGAAAGTTCGGCGCGGTTCGTGTTTTATAGCAGGGAACTTTTTATTACCACAGAAGAGATTTACTTTTGGCACACGTTCATCAGTCCGTTATAAATTGTGGCGGTCGAGGTAAAGCGGCACGCGGTGTCGCGGCGCTCTCTTTTACAACGCACTGCTGGGTGTAGCGGATTAGTCACCGCGTGATATTTAGGTCTCTGGTGAACACAAAGCCCCGCGGGTTATGATTGAGGGTATAAATAGGGATTCTATCCCATCCTGCCGGGGGGGGGGGGGGTCTTTGTGTGCCTCCTTCCAACCTTCAGACGTTGTTTGTTTATTTTGAGATTGTCGCGTTGTCACCTGAATGAATGAACAATCGGATGTCAAAGTTCCAAAAGCCGATAAATATTTTGCATGGAGTAAAACGCTGTAAATATGCGATTTTGTTGGTGAATCCGCTGTGCATGAAATGAGACATTTTCATACGGGGTGGTGGGAAGCTGAATGGTAATGATGTGTCAGGATTGAGGAAGTTCGATTTCAAAAGTGACTCAATTAATTTCACTCCCCGTGTTAATCAGAGGACCAGGATGCCGAAATGAAAGGATAAGTCCACCTCTGTGATGAAAATAAAAATGTAACTGTTATTTCGCTCTGGGCTCCTGGGGGACTCAATGACAGAAAACTCAAAGCGGGGGTCTTCTTATTTGTTCCCTCGTACCAGCTGAAACAAAAAAATGGACAAGGTGACAGGGAGGGTCTAAACCCAAAATGTAATATACTGCAGCCCACTAGTCCTTGGTGTGGTGGCTGCATTAGTTTTATTTTCACCTGTCTTATCCACCATGACCTGGATAATAAATGAGAACCTTCACAAAGCGTAAAATGCTGAGAGACTCTTCACCAAGCTATACAAAGTAAGTGACGTCTTAATACAAAGTATAGGAATGCTGAGAGCCTTTTTATCCAGCTGTACCTAGTAAGTGATTGCTTGATACCAAGTACAGGAATGCTGAGAGCCTTTTCACCGAGCTATACAAAGTAGTTGGGTGAATGATACCAAGTACAGGAATGCTGAGAGCCTTTTCACCGAGCTATACAAAGTAGTTGGCTGCTTGATTCAAAGTACAGGAATACTGAGAGCCTTTTCACCAAGTGAAATATGCGGCTACCTGATACAAAGTACATGAATTAAGAGCCTTTTTACAAAGATAGGATAAGGGGCGACTTCAATGCGACTTGGGGAGACTTAAAACACAACTTCATGTCGCCCGCCAGGCCAGGCGACTTTGGCTGTGGCCAATCACAGAATAATCAGCTTTGGAGGGGGAACTCCACGCCAAATTTAATAACAAAACCAGCATGGGTTCCCCTCCAAGAGCACACCAGGCCCTGGGGGGACCCCACGCCCAAATCCATACCAGACCCTTATCCGAGCACGCAGCCTGGATGGTCAGGAAAGGGGGTGGGGACAAGCGAGTGCCCCCCCCCCTCATGAACCATACCAGACTGCGTGGGGGGTGGGTGCTTTGGGGAAGGGGGCCTACCTGCGGCTCCCCCACCCCAAAGCACCTTGTCCCCATGTTGATGAGGACAAGGGCCTCTTCCTGACAAGCCTGGCCGTTGGTTGTCGGGGTCTGCGAGTGGGAGGCTTATCAGAATCTGGGAGCCCCCTTTAATAAGGGGGACCCCAGATCCCCGGCCCCCCACCCTATGTGAATGGGTATGGGGTACATCGTACCCCTACCCATTCACCTGAGGGAAAAACACACTACACAGGTTTTTAAAGTAATGTATTAGGCAGCTCCGGGGGTCTTCTTCCAACTTCGGGGGTCTCTTCCGGCTTCTAAGACTTTAAGGGCCTGGTTTGTCCCTGGAGGGGAACCTATGCCGGTTTTTATTATTAGCGAGGTGACTTTTCCTGTAAAGTTGCTTCAATATAGATAGAGATCCGACTTGGAGGCGACTTCCATTGAATTCTATGGGTACAGGTCGCCTAGAAGTCGGATTGAAGTAGTACAGGAACCTTTTCTGAAGTCGGAGCGACTGCAGTAGTGTGCATTAAAGTGGTTGTAAACCCTTACAAACCACTTTGACCTACAGGTAAGCCTAGATTAAGGCTTACCTGTAGGTCTAAGAAATATCTCCTAAACCTACACGGGTTTAGGAGATATTTGCCGAAAGACAGGCACTGCTGTCTACGGCGCATGCGCCATAGACAGAGGCGTGCAGGCGCACTGAGCGCGCCGCAGTTAACGGCAATATGCGGCGACTGGCAGCTCCTGTGCGCATGCGCGGTAGTGACATCATCGCGGCTCTGACAAATGACAGCGCTGGAGCAGCAAGACCCACCAAGAAGATGGAGGTTCTGTACACAAGGGGACAGCGGTGACTTCGCTGGCTCCTGTGTCAGGTAAGTGACACATAATGGACTACTATGCGATGCGATGCGATTTGATGAATAGTAGCCCATTATGCTTTACCTTTGCAAGGAATCAAAGAGGAAGTAAACCCATCAGGGTTTAGTTCCTCTTTAAGACGGACCCATTCACTTACATAGATTTTTTCATGTAGTGCGACTTGAGGCGACTAGGAGTGACCTGAAGTCGGATCCAAAGTTGCCCGTGTGTGAAGGGACTCTAATGCACACAACCAGACTTTTCGAGGGACTTGGTCCGGCGGACTGGAATCCATCGGACAATTCGATCGCGCATGGGCTCCTGCGGAATTTTTCTTCCCAAAAGTCCGGCGGACCTAGAAATAAAACTTGCTTCAAATCTTTCCAACGGACTCGAGTCCGGTCGAAAAATCCGATCGTCTGTATGCTGGTCCGACGGACTAAAACCGACGCTAGGGCAGCTGTTGGCTACTGGCTATGAACTTCCTTATTTTACGTCATCACGTTCGAATCCGTCGGACTTTTGGGGTGATCGTGTGTGGCCAAGTCCGTTCGTTTGAAAGTCTGGCGGACCTCAGCTGCAAAGTGCGTTGGATTGTCCGCCGGACCAAGTAGTCGGGTGCTTGATACAAAGTACAGGAATGCAGAGAGCCTTTTCACCCTCCTATGTAAAGAAAGCGGCTGCCCAAAGGGAGGGAAAAAAAAAATCTGAGAAGCAGAACATGTAGCCAATCACCACAGATGGTTTTAAAACAATAACTTTTATAATGTTTCAAAGTTAATGAATAAAATATTTTCATTGCTGAGAGTGACAGACAGGAGCTACCGATGAACGAGAGGATCCACAGCCGCGACTCGCGTGGGACGCACAGAAAATAATGCGACATCAGCGGGCGAGATTTCAGCAGATGACTTAATTATTTATATGACATTTCGAACTCGGAAAGAAACGTTACAAATGAATAAGCTGCCAGATGTCTAATAAGACCGCGCCGGGGAGGAGAGACGACTTCTGCGCCTCCATAACAAATCTCCAATATTATTAATATTTATATCGGTGAAAGTGCCTTTAGCGTGTCAACTCCCTATGAATAGAAGTGTCAGCTTATTGCTTGGCTCAGCTTGTCTCTTTATCTATGACAAAGGGAGAGATGGCAGGTGGGGGGAAGGGGCATCTGTGAGTGACAGCCAGAGACCCCGAGGATACAAGTGGTGGTTCTCAGAGGTCTGGAAGTTTAAGAACAAAAAGACAAAACAAAGACCTAAAGAGGAGTACAGCACCCTTTAAAAGAAAAAAAAAACAAGCAAAAGAACACAGTAGTGTCCTCTGCCCCCCTCACATCACCTCCCCACAGTAGTGTCCTCTGCCCCCCTTCACATCACCTCCCCACAGTAGTGCCCTCTGCCCCCCTCACATCACTCCCCACAGTAGTGTCCTCTGCCCCCCTCACATCACCTCCCCACAGTAGTGTCCTCTGCCCCCCTTCACATCACCTCCCCACAGTAGTGTCCTCTGCCCCCCTCACATCACTCCCCACAGTAGTGTCCTCTGCCCCCCTTCACATCACTCCCCACAGTAGTGTCCTCTGCCCCCCTTCACATCACCTCCCCACAGTAGTGTCCTCTGCCCCCCTTCACATCACCTCCCCACAGTAGTGTCCTCTGCCCCCCTTGACATCACCTCCCCACAGTAGTGTCCTCTGCCCCCCATCACATCACCTCTCCACAGTAGTGTCCCCTGCCCCCCTTCACATCACTTCCCCACAGTAGTGTCCTCTGCCCCCCATCACATCACCTCTCCACAGTAGTGTCCTCTGCCCCCCTTCACATCACCTCCCCACAGCAGTGTCCTCTGCCCCCTTCACATCACCTCCCCACAGTAGTGTCCTCTGCCCCCCTTCATATCACCTCCCACAGTAGTGTCCTCTGCCCCCCTTCACATCACCTCCCCACAGTAGTGTCCTCTGCCCCCCTTCATATCACCTCCCACAGTAGTGTCCTCTGCCCACCTTCACATCACCTCCCCACAGTAGTGTCCTCTGCCCCTTCACATCACCTCCCCACAGTAGTGTCCTCTGCCCCCCTTCACATCACTCCCCACAGTAGTGTCCTCTGCTCCCATTCACATCACTCCCCACAGTAGTGTTCTCTGCCCCCCATCACATCACCTCTCCACAGTAGTGTCCTCTGCCCCCCTTCACATCACTCCCCACAGTAGTGTCCTCTGCCCCCATTCACATCACACCCCACAGTAGTGTCCTCTGCCCCCTTCACATCACTCCCCACAGTAGTGTCTTCTGCCCCCTTCCCATCACTCCCTACAGTAGTGTCTTCTGCCCCCCTTCACATCACCTCCCTACAGTAGTGTCCTCTGCCCCCTTCACATCACTCCCCACAGTAGTGTCTTCTGCCCCCTTCCCATCACTCCCTACAGTAGTGTCTTCTGCCCCCCTTCACATCACCTCCCTACAGTAGTGTCCTCTGCCCCCTTCACATCACTCCCCACAGTAGTGTCTTCTGCCCCCTTCCCATCACTCCCTACAGTAGTGTCTTCTGCCCCCCTTCACATCACCTCCCCACAGTAGTGCCCTCTGCCCCCCTCACATCACTCCCCACAGTAGTGTCCTCTGCCCCCCTCACATCACCTCCCCACAGTAGTGTCCTCTGCCCCCCTTCACATCACCTCCCCACAGTAGTGTCCTCTGCCCCCCTCACATCACTCCCCACAGTAGTGTCCTCTGCCCCCCTTCACATCACTCCCCACAGTAGTGTCCTCTGCCCCCCTTCACATCACCTCCCCACAGTAGTATCCTCTGCCCCACTTCACATCACCTCCCCACAGTAGTGTCCTCTGCCCCCCTTCACATCACCTCCCCACAGTAGTGTCCTCTGCCCCCCTTGACATCACCTCCCCACAGTAGTGTCCTCTGCCCCCCATCACATCACCTCTCCACAGTAGTGTCCCCTGCCCCCCTTCACATCACTTCCCCACAGTAGTGTCCTCTGCCCCCCATCACATCACCTCTCCACAGTAGTGTCCTCTGCCCCCCTTCACATCACCTCCCCACAGCAGTGTCCTCTGCCCCCTTCACATCACCTCCCCACAGTAGTGTCCTCTGCCCCCCTTCATATCACCTCCCACAGTAGTGTCCTCTGCCCCCCTTCACATCACCTCCCCACAGTAGTGTCCTCTGCCCCCCTTCACATCACCTCCCACAGTAGTGTCCTCTGCCCCCCTTCATATCACCTCCCACAGTAGTGTCCTCTGCCCACCTTCACATCACCTCCCCACAGTAGTGTCCTCTGCCCCCCTTCACATCACTCCCCACAGTAGTGTCCTCTGCTCCCATTCACATCACTCCCCACAGTAGTGTTCTCTGCCCCCCATCACATCACCTCTCCACAGTAGTGTCCTCTGCCCCCCTTCACATCACTCCCCACAGTAGTGTCCTCTGCCCCCATTCACATCACACCCCACAGTAGTGTCCTCTGCCCCCTTCACATCACTCCCCACAGTAGTGTCTTCTGCCCCCTTCCCATCACTCCCTACAGTAGTGTCTTCTGCCCCCCTTCACATCACCTCCCTACAGTAGTGTCTTCTGCCCCCCTTCACATCACCTCCCTACAGTAGTGTCCTCTGCCCCCTTCACATCACTCCCCACAGTAGTGTCTTCTGCCCCCTTCCCATCACTCCCTACAGTAGTGTCTTCTGCCCCCCTTCACATCACCTCCCTACAGTAGTGTCCTCTGCCCCCTTCATATCACCTCCCTACAGTAGTGTCCTCTGTCCCCTTCACATCAGTCCCCACAGTAGTGTCCTCTGCCCCCCTTCACATCACTCCCTACAGTAGTGTCCTCTGCCCCCCATCACATCACCTCCCCACAGTAGTGTCCTCTGCCCCCCATCACATCACCTCCCCACAGTAGTGTCCTCTGCCCCTTCACATCACCTCCTCACAGTAGTGTCCTCTGCCCCCCTTCACATCACTCCCCATAGTAGTGTCCTCTGCCCCCCTTCACATCACCTCCCCACAGTAGTGTCCTCTGCCCCCCCTACACATCACTCTACACAGTAGTGTCCTCTGCCCCCCTTCACATAACTCCCTACAGTAGTGTCCTCTGCCCCCCTTCACATCACTCCCCACAGTAGTGTCCTCTGCCCCCTTCACATCACCTCCCCACAGTAGTGTCCTCTGCCCCCCTTCACATCACCTCCCCACAGTAGTGTCCTCTGCCCCCCTTCACATCACTCCCCACAGTAGTGTCCTCTGCCCCCTTCACATTGCTCCCCACAGTAGTGTCCTCTGCCCCCCTTCACATCACTACCCTGCAGTGTAGTGTTCTCTGTCCCCCCCCCCCCCCCACCACAGTAGTGTTCTATATTCCCCCGAAACCCCAAAATAGTGCCCTCTGGCCCCCATCACATATCACCCCCATCTGCCCCCTGTAAGCAGCATGGTCTACCACCCCATCCCCCAAAGTAGTTGCTTCAGTTCCTTTCTCATCACAACCCCCGCGCCCACACACACACACACACACACACACACTGTAGTATCCTCTGTCCCCCCTCCATCAGTGTCTCCTCTTTCTGATTCACATAATTTTCCCCCACATACACACAGCACTGTTTAGGTAGAAATTCCTACCTGCCAGCATGTGTACAGCAGAGTAGAGATCAGGAGACGACATAGTGCTGGGTGGAAGGGAGGAGCTGCTAGAGCTAACATTTCATAATAACAAGATGGTGATTGGTTGCTGGGACTACCTAGCACCAATCACTGAGGCAGCTTCTGCCCCCACCCTCCATCAAGCACAATGATGTCCCCTGCTCTCCGCTGCAGAGAACATGAGAGCTACAGAAGGTGAAGAGAGGCAAAGTCTCCGCGATCGACCCCCGGTTTAGCGTGTTGCACAAACGTTTTCCACTTCCTGGTTCCAAATGAGGAGGATGGGGCATCCAATGTCAAAAATAATGTCACAATTGATGGGCATCTGCACCTGCAGTTCCAATATCTGCTGTCATAGGAGACACGGGTACCTCCGTGGGGCCAACCCATCTCTGTTGATGTGTACCAACAGCCCTGAAGAAGGAGGAGGCATATTCCCCTGAAACGCGTTGGTTTAATCTGTATATGCGTGACTCTCGGCAAATGACTGTCGACTTCCCATCAAATATGAAATATGAAATTACTTTGGACATTGGCAGCTCCTTCCGCCTCATCTACATCTACCATTGACACTGAAGAGATATCGCATGTGTACCAGTTAGGTAGCAGCCCACACCTCCAAAGGGAGATTAACATCACCATTCATCCACGGAACCATCGACTACTGATTAAGAACAACTGAACCAGTCAAGTGCGGCCCCTAACTCCACCCAACCATTTCACACTTCCTGGCTTGAGGCTTTCTCCAGGCTTGTTCCTGTGAAGCTTGGGAAAAGCCTGGAGCCAGGAAGTTGAAAACTTTCGCATTACCAGAAAATGATGCCGTGGCAAGTGTGAGACACAAAACGTGGTTTTCTGGGAAATAAAGCCCTATGTGATTCATCAAACATCACAACGCCGATCCATCCTTAGACACACCTCACTCCTATTACACACCACAATGGGAGCCTCTGTCGTTTGGATCACCAACTGTTCTTTTTTTTACCTCCTCCAATCCAAGAAATATATCACCCGCCTTAGAGCCCCCCCCCCCCCCCTCCAGAGCTTTTAGGATCAGAACCCCCTCCCCCAAGGCATTGAGCACCAACAACCTATCCTGCGTGGAGACATGTCATCTCCACCTGCGTTTCCCTATGGGTTGACCGCAACCTGATGTAAGAGTCCTGGGCTTACTACGCATGCACCAATGGCGCGTTGCCGCAAGAGGAAATCTGTGCCAACTGAGCATGCACCAAAGACGCTTCAGTGGGCCAACCCTCACCCGTGCAGAAGACCTGATGGAAAAAGGCAGGAAAATGTCCAAGAGGCGCACAGGAAGTGACCTCAACCTGATGGAATAAGGCGTAAAAATGGCCAGGAGGTACACAGGAAGTGACCTCAATCTGATGGAAAAGGGTGGGAAAATGCCCAGGAGGAGCACAGGAAGTGACCTCAAACTTCCCTATATAAGCCCAGCCCAGACACTGCCAAATTGCTGGATTATCGTCAGTACCCCTTGTTCCTGTGCTAGTGTGTGATCTGTCTGAACTTGTTGTGACCTGGAAATCTATTAGACTACTCTTGTTTGCTGCTTGCCATTGACCTCAGATTTGTAGCTTGACCATTCTATTTCTTTGTCCCTTTTGTACTCAGCTGCCAGATTGGAACCGACCCCGGCTTGGATCTCAACCATTCTTCTTCTGAATAACCCTTTTATACTTCGTGGCCAAACTGGACTGGACCTCGGCTCGGATCTCAGGCGAAGTCTTGCACGGTGCTCCGCACCCCTGGCACCCGTGCCACTCGGTGTCCCCACCAAGTCTCTGTCTCCATATCCAGAGGCTTCAAGGACCCGAGGTGCAAGGGAGACCGCCCCACTACTTCGTTCTCGCCTCAGGTATGTTGGTCCTTGTGACACCTCACCAATGGGTACCTCTGTTGGGATCACCAATGGGTTTTTTGACCTCCTACTAACCAAGAAGCCAAGATGGCGGTGTGGGGACAAAAAGAAGATGGACTTTACAGGCTATATGTTTTTTTTTTTTTTTACAACATTAGCTACAATACTTGTAGCTGCTGATTGTTGGATTCCTCATAACTGGGTGGTGAAGTTCCACCTTTAAGCATATGGATACTTGAATGTCCATAGTCTGGCCATAGGTTCACTTTAAACTCAAAAGAGGAAAAACGAACAAAGTAGCAGCATCAGCTTTATAATCTTTTGCTCGCTGTGTAGTTCTCTTTATTAGTTAATATAATCCCTCACTCTGAAAGTCCTTTGCAGACTTTATAGGCCACATGGTCTCCCAGCACACTCCCTCTGCTTGCACATCAATCACAGACTCCCCGCGTACTCCGTACATTATGAACTGCTGCACAGACACCTCCTGGTTCCTGTGGGTTTATTTCACTTATTAAATCAAAGGAAACGTGTCCTTAGTTGCTGGGTGCCGCTCTGTCAGTGGTTTCTCATCTCTCAGTTCCTGCTGCCTGCAGCCTCTGCTGGAATCAATGTATCTGCCACCTCTCCGGCTGGCTCGCCAATCTGTACCAACTCCACTTCCAGGATGGACCGAGCAGCAGAAAAAAAAAAAAAAAAAAGTCAATGGTGCCAAGAAAGGTCTTCTTTTTATATAAAGAGAAAGGGGCAAATCTCTGGCAGAGGGCAGAGACACAGAGAGAAGGGCTATCACAATAATACCCAGGCTGGGGATTGAGAGAAATCTAAATTCAAGGGGACGCAGATGATTACACATCAGTCCGGAAGAAGGCGAGCGAGAAAAGCACCACAGGCGATGATGTTATAATGTAATGGGGGCAGAAGACACAATGTTATTGACAGTGACAGGATAACATTTAACTCTTTATGGCTCATTTACACTAGCTTTGATTTTAACACACATTAAAGCTCCCGCCGCTTAAAGTGATTGTAAACACTTACACCCCACTTTTTCCTACAGGAGACCCTAAAATAAGGCCTGTTGGTACTGGAAATATCTCCTAAACTTGCAAGACTTACGAGATATTTACCATATATACGCTTGCGCCGACCTCATCTGTGCGTGCGCACTGAAGAAAGGGCATGATTGTGCCATTTCTAAAGGGCCCATGCTGTTCCCGTTCCCCCCCCCCCCCCCCCCTGCGCACATGCCCCAGGAGTGACGTCACATGACTCCGGCCAGTCACAGAGCCCCCTGGAAGGAAGAGGGGAGAAGATGGACGTGGCCACCAGCGGAGACCTCAGGGATATTGCGGGCTTTGTTTGCAGGTTAGTGCAACATAATGGGCTAGTATGCGATGCATATTAGCCCATTATGCTTTTACTTTGCAGGGGGAAAAAAGAGGAAGTGAAACCCATCAGGGTTTACTTCCTCTTTAACCGCTTCAATACCGGGCACTTTCACCCCCTTCCTGCCGAGGCTAATTTTCAGCTTTTAGGGCTGTCACACTTTGAATAACTCAATGCGCAGTTATGCTACACTGTACCCAAACCAAACCTTTCTTTTTTATATATAACACAAATAGAGCTTTCTTTTGGTGGTATTTAAAGTGGAGGGCCACCCTGAAAAACAAAAGTACATTAAAATTTTTCTAAAAATCTGAAAAAAAAAATTCATATATTTTTTTTTTAAACTTACCAGAAATGCCTGTTGCTAGGCATATCGTCCCAATCTGCCTCCTCCTACTCCGCGGTGATGTTCGGTCTTCTCTCCTTCATGCGACGTCTTCTGGGGAATGGGGCGCTGTGTGTTCTGGGAACTGTGTGTCCCAGAACACAGCGCACCCCCATTCACAAAGAGCTGCGCGACTCGCGCATGCGCAGTAGGAAACGGGCAGTGAAGCCGCAAGGCTCCACTGCACGTTTCCCTTAGTTGGAATGGCGGCGCCGGGACCCGAAAGCCAAGGGACGGGTCAGCCTCGGGCGGCTGACATCACGGGGCGCCCTGGACAGGTAAGTCTGCTTATTAAAAGTCAGCAGCTACAGTGTTTGCAGCTGCTGACTTTAAAAAAAAAAAATTTAAGCTGGCCCTCCTCTTTAATCACCACTGGGTTGTTTATTTTTTGCTAAAAAAAATTAAAAAAGACCGAAAATTAAAATAAATAAATAAATAAAGCTTCTGTTTATGTTTCTCTCCCCTGTTGCCTAGAAAGTCCCTTAGACCCCTTTCACACTGGGGCGTTTTTCAGGCGTTTTTCAGGTGCTTTAGCGTTAAAAAAAGCGCCTGTAAAGCGCTTGAAAGAAGCTGCAACTGCAATCCCAATGTAAAAGCCCGAGTGCTTTCACACTGAGGCGCTGCGCTGGCAGGGCGTCAAAAAAAGTCCTGCAAGCAGCTTCTTAGCAGCGCTTTTGGAGCGGTGAATACACTGCTCCTAAAGCGCCCCTTCCCATTGAAATCAATGGGAAGCGCCTGTAAAACGCCTGAAAAACGCTATTGGCAGCAGCGTTTTGTGGGCACTTTTAACCCTTTATTTGGCCACTAGCAGGGGTTAAAAGCGCCCCAATAACGCTTGAAAAACGCTGGTATAGCGCTGCTAGTTTAAGCGGCGCTTTACGAGCGTTTTTCGGGCGCTGACATTGTGAAAGGGCTCTTAAAGCACTTGGGCTTTCACATTGGGACTGCAGATGAGATTTCTTTCAAGCACTTTACAGGCACTTTTTTTAACGCTAAAGCGCCTGAAAAACACCTGAAAAACACCCCAGTGTGAAAGGGGTCTTATACTTTCCCTTGGAGGGGGGGAGGGGGGGGGGTACTTGTCTTTTGTTATTTTGCTTCAAAGTTCCTTATTTAAAATGTAATTTTTTTTCATGAAACTTCCCTCTTAAAATGAATGTGCGTGTTATACGCCGATAAATATGGTATATAAATATAATTAGGGTACAGTGTTGCATTACTGCGCAATTACCATTTAAAATAGCGCAGTGCTTCCGGGGGCCAAGTGGTTAAAAATACATTAAATGATGAGTTATTGATTACAGAGCTGCAATCATTTTCTTTTTTTTTTTTTTTTGCCTGGAGTTCAGCTTTAAGAACACTGATGAAATGCAGGGGACATAGAAGAAATCCACTTACCAGTAATACCTGTTCATCTCACACTGTACTGTGGAAGTGCATTTGTAAGGAAATGAGAGTGCATGTATCCGAAGAACATGGTAAAATGTGTCTGATAAGTGATCATCACCATCCGCCGTCATGTTACTCGACTTCCCAACAAGCTGAGATCGCGCATGCCGGAGTGTTATCTGGTGCTACATAAGAGAGCACTCTACAGAACCGTACAATATAGAGTTATCTAGGCCAAGGGGAAGAGAGGAGTGTCACTTAAAGAGGACCATCACTTAAATCAGACTTTTTCAGCACCTATAAATAAAAAACTGAATACTTACCTCTCTTCTGGTGCCAGCACCACTGAATTCTGCTTACGCTGCCGAGAAAAAGTCCTTCAAATTCGGCTGGGAAACTGAGACTTCAAGGAGTGTTGATCTCTTGGGTCCTTCCAGGAGCTAAATATTGATTCCCGATGACCTCCATGACTGTCAGGGGTCAGGGGTCAGGCATGGAGACCAGTAGCTATATCAGTAGAGAGGCTTGAGTTGGATAAGTACACAGGGAGGTCACCCTGGCGGATGATGCGGGCACACCCAAGGTGTGGGGGTCTAAGCATTAACCAGTGTTCACCGGAGCTCCTGATGATGGAGATGGGTTTTGCTGCATGCTAGTACCAGGTTGCGGTCCTCAGGATTGCCCCACCAGGAGGTGAGCAAACCGGGGTCCAGGAGCGGATATAGCAGGTAGGGATCAAGCAGAAACGTAGTCAGTAAACAAGCCAAAGGTCGGTAACCAGTGGTTGAAGGCTGGGATCAAGAAGAAGCGTAGTTGAGGAACAAGCCAAAAGTCGGTAACTAGTGGTGGTGAAGATATGGACAGCAGCAGAAAGGAAAGAGACAGATATTGGCTGGGGAGAGCACAGTAATCTGGCAAACAGAAAGCGTAAAGTCATGGCTTATATACAGTGCCTTGAAAAAGTATTCATACCCCTTGACATTTCTCACATTGTCATGTCACAACCAAAAACATAAATGTATTTTAAGTGATAGACCAACACAAAGTGGCACATAATTGTGAAGTGGATGATAAATTATTCAAATAAATATGTGAAAAGTGTGGGGGGGAGGCATTTGTATGGCGCCCCCCGGAGTCAATACTTTGTAGAACCCCCTTTCTCTACAAGACTTTTGGGGTGTCTCTACCAGCTTTGCACATCTAGAGAGGACATTTCTGCCCATTCTTCTTCTTTGTAAAATATCTCAAGCTCTGTCAGATTGGATGGAGAGCATCTGTGATCAGCAATTTTCAAGTCTTACCACAGATTCTCAATGTGATTTAGGTCTGGACTGTGACTGGCCCATTCCAACACATGAATATGCTTTGATTTAAACCATTCCATTGTAGCTCTGGCTGGATGTTTCGGGTCGTTGTCCTGCTGGAATGTTTTGAGTTGGAAGTCTTGTATACAGAAAAATGCACAATCCCAAAAGGTACAACTAATTGAAAAAAATGAGGTCTCCCCGAATCTCCTAGTAGGAGAGACATGGGGAAATAGGGGAAAAAACAAGAAAAAATGCAATCATATACAAAAGTCAGAAGGAATAAAATCGACAATATTTTTTAAACACCAATAAAACCTAGAAAAAAAATGTCTAAAAGCATGTAGTGCACGCTACCGGGCTGGTTATATATCCAACAAAGAATTTGAAGGAAACGGAGGGTGATGGGATCAACACGTTTCGCCCGAGATGGGTTTCTTCAGGACCCACTTCGTGTGTATAGCTTTTATGGCCAAATTTTGAAGCGAGGACAAATGCCGACAGAGAGAAAAATCCGGCAGGGTGTATAAATTCAATTGGTAAAAACGGTCTTTGCAGAAAGAGGTAGTCTGTCAGGGCTGGGCTTAGCCCTTCCTTCTTAGAGCTGGCCACTCAGCTGTCGGCTAATTGCCAGCTCCCATCTCACCACAGTGACTCAGCTGTTTATGATATCCTGCTCGTTAGTCCTGCCTACTTAAAGAGGAAGTAAACCCTGATGAGTTTACGTCCTCTTTCATTCCCTGCAAAGGTAAAGCATAATGGACTACTATGCATCGCATCGCATCACATCACATACAGTGGTGTGAAAAAGTGTTTGCCCCCTTCCTCATTTCCTGTTCCTTTGCATATTTGTCACACTTAAGTGTTTCGGAACATCAAACCAATTTAAACAATAGTCAAGGACAACACAAGTAAACACAAAATGCAATTTGTAAATGAAGGTGTTTATTATTAAAGGTGAAAAAAAATCCAAACCATCATGGCCCTGTGTGAAAAAGTGATTGCCCCCTAAACCTAATAACTGGTTGGGCCACCCTTAGCAGCAACAACTGCAACCAAGCGTTTGCGATAACGTGCAATGAGGCTTTTACAGCATCCTGGAGGAATTTTGGCCCACTCATCTTTGCAGAATTGTCCTAATTCAGTTACATTAGAGGGTTTTCGAGCATGAATGGCCTTTTTAAGGTCATACCACAACATCTCAATAGGATTCAGGTCAGGACTTTGGCTAGGCCACTCCAAAGTCTTCATTTTGTTTTTCTTCAGCCATTCGGTGGTGGACTTGCTGGTGTGTTTAGGATCATTGTCCTGCTGCAGAACCCAAGTTGGTTTCAGCTTGAGTACACGAACAGATGGTCGGACATTCTCCTTCAGGATCTCTTGGTAGACAGCAGAATTCATAGTTCCTTTTATCACGGCAAGTCTTCCAGGTCCTGAAGCAGCAAAACAGCCCCAGACCATCACACTACCACCACCATATTTTACTGTTGGTATAATGTTCTTTTTATGAAATGCAGTGTTCCTTCTACGCCAGATATACTTGGACACACACCTTCCAAAGAGTTCCACTTTTGTCTCATTGGTCCACAGAATGTTGTCCCAAAAGTCTTGGGGATCATCAAGATGTGTTGTGGAGAAATTGAGACGAGCTTTGATGTTCTTTTTGCTCAGCAGTGGTTTTCTCGTTGGAACTCTGCCATGCAGGCCATTTTTGCCCAGTCTTTTCCTGATGGTGGAGGCATGAACGCTGACCTTAACTGAGGCAAGTGAGGCCTGCAGTTCCTTGGACGTTGTTGTGGGGTCTTTTGTGACCTCTTGGATGAGTCGTCGCTGCGCTCTTGGGGTAATTTTGGGCGGCCAGCCACTCCTGGGAAGGTTCACCACTGTTCAATGTCTTCGCCATTTGTGGATAATGGCTCTCACTGTGGTTCGCTGGATTCCCAAAGCTTTGGAAATGGCTTTATAACCCTTTCCAGACTGATAGATCTCAATTACTTTCTTTCTCAATTGTTCCTGAATTTCTTTGGGTCTCGGCATGATGTGTAGCTTTTAAGGATCTTCTGGTGGACCTTACTGTGTCAAGCAGCTCCTATTTAAGTGATGCCTTGATTGTGAACAGGTGTGGCAATAATCAGGCCTGGGTGTGGCTATAGAAATTGAACTCAGGTGTGGACAACCACAGTTATAGTATGTTTTAACAAGGGGGCAATCACTTTTTCACACAGGGCCATGATGGTTTGGATTTTTTTTCACCTTTAATAATAAACATCTTCATTTACAAATTGCATTTTGTGTTTACTTGTGTTGTCCTTGACTATTGTTTAAATTGGTTTGATGTTTCGAAACACTTAAGTGTGACAAACATGCAAAGGAACAGGAAATGAGGAAGGGGGCAAACACTTTTTCACACCACTGTAGTAGTACATTATGTGTCACTTACCTGACACAGGAGCCAGCGAAGTCACCCCTGTCCCCTGTAGTCCGGCGCATCCATCTTCTCGGTGGGTCTTGCTGCTCAGCCGCTGTCATTCGGCGAAGCCGCGATGACGTCACTCCCGCGCATGCGCGCGGGAGCCGCCACGCGCGTCATATCGCCGTAGACAGGGGTGCCTGTCTTTCGGCAAATATCTCCTAAACCGTGTAGGTTTTAGGAGATATTTCTTGGACCTACAGGTAAGCCTTAATCTAGGCTTACCTGTAGGTCAAAGTGTGTTGTAAGGGTTTACAACCACTTTAAGCCGCCCAGTCCAGAGGATCTCTGCCTTCGCCTTGGTCAACAACACAGAAATGATCTCCTGCGATCCTGTTCAAGACATGGTGTGCTGACATCCCTTCTGGCTCCAGATCCTGCTAGCCGTTCCATTACATTGATCCCTGACGTCTGGCTTGGCTGACTATCCGTTCCGGTTACTGAACTTTGGCTATGTTTTGACTACGGTTTGTTCTTTTTACTTTTATTATTAAACAAGTGTGATTTAACCGTACTTCTGTCTCGGCCTGATTTCATGGTTTTTGACATAGTCCCATGTAGACAGTAATGGTTGGAGTACAAGGAAAGAACAAAGTCCCACCCAGTAAACCAGGGTCTACCCAGAGAGGGTCGCACCATAACACCTAGCGGGATAGGAGAGGGAGCAAATAGCCCCATGTACCGTGAGCGCAGAGGGCGCTAGCAGCCTGGTCGGGTATGTAAAGTTTGCGGCGTCCATCTTTACATAACCCAACCATCTTTCTTTACCTGCATCGCGTTGACCTGCGTTTTACACGTGTTGACTTGCACTGCGTTGCATTGACCTGCAGTTTACACCTGCGCTAAAATATAGATCAACGCACTACTGCGAATTTGCCCCCCAGTGTCAATAAATGAATCCATCGGAATTGTATAATTTTGTCAGCTGCTCTCCTAAATATCTCTGTAAATCTGCAGCCCTACTTTCGAAGTCCTCCAATTTATGGAGAGTGGCGCGATCCTTTCAGATTGGAAATGTCACAATGAAGAACGCTGTAAAAGGCAGAAGCAATTTTATTCCCCATAAAAGAGGTCATGTTTTTAAAAAAAAAAAGAAGAAGAAAGCACAAACAGGAAAGTATTTTTCTTGCCTTCTCGTTAAATAGCGCACTTAAAAATGTTAAGAGAAGCAGAAACATTTATTGAAAGTCAGACTGATAAATCTAACCAGCGCTGCAAAGAAAAGAGCGGAATATAATCAAGTCCAGAGATTCTTCCAGATACTGGGGGGTGGGGGATAATAGGAGCGGGGGTGATTGAAATCTACTTGTGTGTAAAGTGCAGAAAGTGGCATCGAGGAAATCAGAACCCCCCCCCCCCCGCCCCCACCAATATGGAGGGCCCAGCTTATCTCTGCCAGCAGATGGGAGACAACGGAAACTGCAACTTTATAGACAATAACAATTCACACATGGAGTCTATATGCAGCCAGCTGGGGAAACTAAAGAAGACTCCGCTGAGCAATGCTTGCATTTCTACAGGCAATAAATCATCACCCCAATGTTTTCAGAGTTTAAAGTGGAACTAAACTTTCTCAATCAACGTGGACTTTTTTTAATCCTTTTGCTGACAGAATTAGTAAATAAATAGGAAGGGTTTTTTTGGGGGGGGTTTTGATTACATTTTTTTCATCTGCTTCCTGGTTTCTGGCCTAGGACAAAATGATGTCATACATCCCAGGAGGAGGGGCTTTCTCAGCTAAGCACACCCTCTTGTCTGCATACCTGAGGTAATGGCAGATGGATTCCAGGCAGTAAATGCTACATGAATCATCTGCCCTTACTCAAGATGGCTGCAGCTAGAAATGCCGCAGGGGATCTCCAAACTACGGCTCTCCAGTTGTTCAGGAACTACAATTCCCATCATGCCTCGTCATGCCTGTGAATGTCAGAGTTTTACAATGCCTCGTGGGATGTGTAGTCCCATCCCATGTGTAGTACGGCAGCTGGAGGGCCACAGTTTGGAGATCCCTGCGCTAGGATGGTATTTTTTTAAGTGATTTCTCAACAGAATAAAGCATGGATACATGGATGGGTGGAGACATGGATGGGGGGATTGAGACATGGATGGGTGGAGGCACGGATAGGTGGAGACATGGATAGGTGGAGACATGGATGAATGTAGACATGGGTGGGTTGAGACATGGGTGGGTGGAGACATGGATAGGTGGAGACATGAGTGGGTGGAGACATGAGTGGTTGGACACATGAGTGGGTGGAGACATAAGTGGATGGTTGGAGACATGGATGGATGGAGACATGGGTGGGTGGAGAAATGGATAGGTGAATGGAGACATGAATAGGTGGAGACATGGATGAATGTAGACACGGATGGGTGGAGACATGGATAGGTGGAGACATGGATAGGTGGAGACATGAGTGGGTGGAGACATGGATGGATGGATGGAGACATGGGTGGGTGGAGACATGGATAGGTGGAGACATGGATGGGTGGAGACATGGATGGGTGGAGACATGGATGGGTGGATGGAGACATGGATGGATGGATGGAGACATGGATAGGTGGAGACATGGGTGGGTGGAGACATGGGTGGGTGGAGACATGGGTGGGTGGAAACATGAGTGGGTGTAGACATGGGTGGGTGGAGACATGGATAGGTGGAGACATAGATGGATGGATGGAGACATGGATGGATGGTGACATGGATGGATGGTGACATGGATAGGTGGAGACATGGGTGGGTGGAGACATGGGTGGATGGAGACATGGGTGGATGGAAACATGGGTGGATGGATGGAGACATGGGTGGGTGGATGGAGACATGGGTGGGTGGATGGAGACATGGGTGGGTGGATGGAGACATGGGTGGGTGGATGGAGACATGGGTGGGTGGATGGAGACATGGGTGGGTGGAGACATTGGTGGATGGAGACATGGGTGGATGGGTGGAGACATGGATAGGTGGAGACATGGATAGGTGGAGACATGGATGGGTGGAGACATGGGTGGGTGGAGACATGGGTGGATGGAGACATGGGTGGGTGAAGACATAGGTGGGTGAAGACATGGGTGGTTGGGTGGAGACATGGGTGGATGGAGACATGGGTGGATAGAGACATGGGTGGATGGAGACATGGGTGGATGGGTGGAGACATGGATAGGTGGAGACATGGATAGGTGTAGACATGGGTGGGTGTAGACATGGGTGGGTGTAGACATGGATGGGTGGAGACATGGGTGGGTGGAGACATGGATAGGTGGAGACATGGATGGGTGGAGACATGGGTGGATGGAGACATGGGTGGATGGGTGGAGACATGGATAGGTGGAGACATGGATGGGTGGAGACATGGGTGGATGGAGACATGGGTGGATGGAGACATGGGTGGATGGGTGGAGACATGGATAGGTGGAGAAGTGGATAGGTGGAGACATGGGTGGGTGGAGACATGGATAGGTGGAGACATGGATAGGTGGAGACATGGATGGGTGGAGACACGGATGGGTGGAGACACGAATGAGTGGAGGCGTGAATGGGTGGAGACATTAATGGGTGGAGACATGGATGGGTGGAGACATGGGTGGATGGAGACATGGGTGGATGGAGACATGGGTGGATGGAGACATGGGTGGATGGAGACATGGGTGGATGGATGGAGACATGAATGGGTGGAGACATGAATGGGTGGAGACATGAATGGGTGGAGACATGGATGGGTGGAGACATGGATGGGTGGAGACATGGATGGGTGGAGACATGGATGGGTGGAGACATGGATGGGTGGAGACATGGATGGGTGGAGACATGGGTGGATGGGTGAAGACATGAATGGGTGGAGACGTGGATGGGTGGAGACATGAATGGGTGCAGACATGAATGGGTGGAGACATGGATGGGTGGAGACATGGATGGGTGGAGACATGGATGGGTGGAGACATGGATAGGTGGAGACATGGATAGGTGGAGACGTGGATGGGTGGAGACGTGGGTGGGTGGAGACATGGGTGGGTGGAGACGTGGATGGGTGGAGACATGGGTGGGTGGAGACATGGGTGGGTGGAGACATGGGTGGGTGGAGACATGGGTGGGTGGAGACATGGGTGGGTGGAGACATGGATGGGTGGAGGAGTTTGCATTGAATAGTAAAAATGAAATAACCACACCTCCTTTTCTATTCTTGTCTTGACTGTTTCTCCTCCTCTTTCCTGGCCTAGTTCTACATCTCCGTTTTTTTCCCTGCTCTTTCCTACTCGTCTCTCACTTTGTCTCTTCCCACTCCACACTCCACCGCCCTGTCCCTCCCTATTCCACACCACCCCACCTTTTTTTTCCCTGCTCCTGTCCGCCAGGGGATGGCAATCCCACCTGCTCTGCGCCCAAAGCCCACCATTTTTTGAAGCCAATTAGAGCCTCAGGCTCTAATCACATGCTTCTAAAAAAAAATATACATAGAAATCCATGCGTCCGGCGCCCTGCATATAGACTAGTCCGGCGCCCATGCACCCCGTATAGCGCTGCTACTGATCAAGAAAAAGAACAAAATCCCAGAAGATAGAACATATTTTACGGTACCTTGCTGCCAACAGCGCTGGGCACAGTGAAGACATACTCCAGCAGGAAGACGATGGTGAATCTGGGGTCACTGACCATCTCAGGCAGACGCATGCGGCTCCTTAATACCAGCGCGGTAGAACTGCGGGAAGACAAAGCTTGGTGTTACGTCTCCTTCACATCCCCCACACGGCTCATCCTCACCTCCTATCACTGCTCAGTCAGGGTTAAAGCCTTTACCTATCATCGCCCCCGATGTTAATCCCTTCCCTGCCAGTGTCATTAGTACAGTGACAGTGCATATTTTGAGCACTGATCAACGTATTAGTGTCACTGGTCCCCAGAAAAAGTGTCAAAAGTGTCAGTTAGGTGTCCGATTTGTCCGCTGCAATATCTCAGTCCCACTAAAAATCGCTGATCGCCGCCATTACTAATTAAAAAAAATATATTAAAAAAAATCCATAAAAATATAATTTGTAGACGCTATAAATTTTGCGCAAACCAATCAATATATACTTATTGGGATTTATTTTTACCAAAAATATGTTAAAAATGTACATATTGGCCTAAATTGATAAAGAAACTACATTTTTTTAATTTTTTTATTGGATGTTTAATAGCATAAAGTAAAAAATATATATTTGTTTTTCACATTTTTTTGTTTTTAGCGCAAAAAATAAAAACTGCAGAGGTGATCAAATACCACCCAAAGAAAGCTCTATTTGTGATTAAAAAAAGGATACAGTATCTTATTTGGGTAAATCATCACACGACCGCGCAATTGTCAGTTAAAGTGACGCAATGCCATATTGCAAAAAATGGCCCCCTCATTGCTATCGGTGTGAAGAATAGTGCCCCATTGTTATCAGTGGGAGGAATAGTGCCCCATCATTAGTGTCAGTGGGAGGAATAGTGCCCCATCATTGGTGTCAGTGGGAGGAATAGTGCCCCATCATTGGTGTCAGTGGGAGGAATAGTGTCCCATCATTTGTGTCAGTGGGAGGAATAGTGCCCCATCATTGGTATCCTTGGGAGGAATAGTGCCCCATCATTGGTATCCCTGGGAGGAATAGTGCCCCATCATTGGTATCAGTGGGAGGAATAGTGCCCCATCATTGGCGTCAGTGGGAGGAATAGTGCCCCATCATTGGTATCCCTGGGAGGAATAGTGCCCCATCATTGGTATCAGTGGGAGGAATAGTGCCCCATCATTGGCATCAGTGGGAGGAATAGTGCCCCATCATCGGTATCAGTGGGATGAATAGTGCCCAATCATTGGTATCAATGGGATGAATAGTGTTCCATCATTGGTATCAGTGGGAGGAATAGTGTCCCATCATTGGTATCAGTGGGAGGAATAGTGTCCCATCATTGGTATCAGTGGGAGGAATAGTGCCCCATCATTGCTATCAGTGGGAGAAATAGTGCCCCATCATTGGTATCAGTGGGAGGAATAGTGCCCCATCATTGGTATCAGTGGGAGGAATAGTGTCCCATAATTGGTATCAGTTGGAGGAATAGTGCCCCATCACTGGTGTCAGTGGGAGGAATAGTGCCCCATCATTGGTGTCAGCAGGAGGAATAGTGCTCCATTGGTGTCAGTGGGTGGAATAGTGCCCCATCATTGGTGTCAGTGACAGGAATATTCAAACAAGATATTTGGGGGGCACACCCGCAAAAATGCATGCGTGTGCTGTAATATTTTTGTTCAGTGACAGGAACAGTGCCCCATTGTTGGTGTAAGTGGGAGGAATAGTGCCCCATCATTGGTGTCAGCAGGAGGAATAGTGCCCCATCATTGGTGTCAGTGGAGGAATAATGCCCCATCATTGGTGTCAGTAGGAGGAATACTGCCCCACAGTTGGTATCAGCAACAGGAATGATGCCCCTATTGGTGTTTTCAGTGGAAGGAATAGTGCCCCATTGTTGGTGTCAGTGGAGGAATAGTGCCCAATTGGTGTCAATGGTACGAATTGTGCCCCCATTGTCTGTGTTAGTAGGAGGAATAGTGCCCCAATAGCCGGATAAAATGAAGCAAAGGGCCACATCCGGCCCCTGGGCCACGGTTTGGAGACCACTGCCTTAGATGCTCTCACACTGCAAATATAAAGCTATTAGGCAGTAGGCACAGGAAGTGCACTGGTTAGTACAGGAAGAATTCAAAACAAAAGGCAAATCTTTCCACATACTAATTAGGCACAATTAACATTTCTAGATGTTCCTCATAACAGCAAATCTTCAGATTTTGATTTCAGGTCCACTTTAATATTTCACAAAATATAACAAAAGGATCTGGAACACACAAGGTTGGATGGGAACACCCTAGATTCCCAGATGGACAAAGTCAAAATTGTTGTGAAGTGTTAAAAACATATAAAAGCCAAGGGTAAGAGTCATAAAAACAGATACAACAGAGGGCGCATTCTAAGTGCAGCATTAAAACATTTATTGTATGAAAAAAAACAAAAAAACAATATGGCCACTCAGATAAAGTTGGTGGAGACAAGTAGAGCATAAGACATCCAGAGAACCTTGTAGCAAAGGCATTCAGTCCAGGGATTGTGTAGCACTGCCGCTGGCCGAGTCACCATAGGAAGCTCAGACCACTTCCTGGTCGGGAGAAGACTCCAGAGAAACTCAATGGATGGACATCCTGGGAACATGGCTACGCGTTTCAAGGCATTCCTGCCTCTTTGTCAAACTTTTACTGGATGCCTCTGCTACAGGGTTAGCAGGATGTCCCCATTTCTTATGCTCTAAAGGCCTCCACAAAAATACTTCTGGAGTTTGGCTTTAAGGGATATTCTGCTTGGAAACTGTAAAGGAAGTTTAGCAGTTTACAGTTCTATTCAATTGACTTTTCACAGAGTCAGTGCCATGCATCATGCGTCATGCGTCATGCCTAAGTATGTAGAGGGGACTTTCTACCATTTCACTCCCGAAATTCTGATATTTTCTACATGCTCATCATATGATTCATTTTCACCAGGCAATATATCAGAATTCTGAGATAATATCTCATAACTCAGACAAAGATCTCAGAGTGATCAGACATACCTTAGTGTCTGACTGCTGGCCTGTCTCTTCCTCAGGCTACCGACGGAATGCGCCTTCATGGCTCTGCTCTCCGGTGTTACCACCACAACCTGAGGCGGCTGCACAAAACACCAGCCATTGTGAACGCCAATGTGTAGTCTCCTCTCCTGGATCGAAACAGAAGTCCCACCGGCAACGGGGATTCCCTGGAGAGTAGGAGACGGAACAAGAGACAGAGGAACATGGAGGACATAAGAGTATGAGAGAGAGTGAGAGAGAGAGATAAAAAGGATGGGGGAGAGAGAGAGAGAAAGAGAGGATGAGAAAGGCAGGAAGTAGAAAAAGAGGGAGACATGGAGGATGAGAGAGAGAGAGAGACAAAAAAGAAGAGAGAGAGAGAGGGACATTTAGGAAGTGAGGGAGCGACACGGAAGAAGAGAGAGCAGGAAACATGGAGGAAGAGAGAGAGAGAGACATGCAAGAATTAAGAGGGACACAGAGGAAGCGAGAGAGACATGGAGGAAGAGAGAGAGCCATGGCAGAGGAGAGAGAGAGAGATATGAAAGGAGAGGGACACAGAGGACATAAGAGTATGAGAAAGAGACATGGAAGAAAAATGAAAGAGAGGGATAAAAAGGATGGGAGAGAGAGAGAGAAGAGAGACATGGAGGGAGAGAGAGAGAGAAAGAAAGAGAGGATGAGAAAGGCAGAAAGAAGAAAGTGAGGGAGACATGGAGGAAGAGAGAAAAACATGGAAGAAGAGAGAGAGAGACACATTTAGGAATTGAGGGAGAGACATGGAGGAAGAGAGAGCGAGAAACATGGAAGATGAAAGAGCCAAGGAGCAAGAGAGACACATGGCAGAAGAGAGAGAGACATGGCAGAAGAGAGAGAGACATGGCAGAAGAGAGAGAAACATGGCAGAAGAGAGAGAAACATGGCAGAAGAGAGAGAAACATGGCAGAAGAGAGAGAAACATGGCAGAAGAGAGAGAGACATGGCAGAAGAGAGAGAAACATGGCAGAAGAGAGAGAGACATGGCAGAAGAGAGAGAGACATGGCAGAAGAGAGAGAAACATGGCAGAAGAGAGAGAAACATGGCAGAAGAGAGAGAGACATGGCAGAAGAGAGAGAAACATGGCAGAAGAGAGAGAGACATGGCAGAAGAGAGAGGGACATGGCAGAAGAGAGAGAAACATGGCAGAAGAGAGAGAGACATGGCAGAAGAGAGAGGGACATGGCAGAAGAGAGAGAAACATGGCAGAAGAGAGAGAGACATGGCAGAAGAGAGAGGGACATGGCAGAAGAGAGAGAGACATGGCAGAAGAGAGAGGGACATGGCAGAAGAGAGAGAAACATGGCAGAAGAGAGAGGGACATGGCAGAAGAGAGAGAAACATGGCAGAAGAGAGAGAAACATGGCAGAAGAGAGAGAAACATGGCAGAAGAGAGAGGGACATGGCAGAAGAGAGAGAAACATGACAGAAAAGAGAGAGACATGCCAGAAGAGAGAGAGGCATGAAAGAAGTGAGAGAGACACAGAAGAAGCGAGAGAGACATGGAGGAAGACAGAGCACCATAGAGGAAAGGAGAGTACAATAGGGGAAGAGAGAGAGAGACATGGCAGTGGAGAAAGAGAGACGTGAAAGAAGTGAGAGGGACACGGAGGACATAAGAGTATGAGAAAGAGACATGGAAGAAGAGTGAGAGAGGGATAAAAAGTATGGGAGAGAGAGAGACATGGAGGGAGAGAGAGAGAAAGAAAGAGGATGAGAGAAAGTGAGGGGAACATGGAGGAAGATAGAGAAACATGGAAGAAGAGAGAGACATTTAGGAAGTGAGGGAGAGACATGGAGGAAGAGAGAGAGAGAGAAACATGGAAGAAGAGAGCCATGGAGAAAGAGAGAGGCATAGCAAAGGAGAGACACATGAAAGAAGTGAGAGGGACATGGAGGAGGCGAGAGAGCCATGGGGGAAGAGAGAGACATGGCAGAGGAGAGAGAAACATTGAAGGAGAGAGAGAGAGACATTTAGGAAGTGAGGGAGAGACATGGAGCAAGAGAGAGCAACAAACATGGAAGAAGAGGGCCATGGAGAAAGAGAAAGACATAGTAGAACGGAGAGACATTGAAAAGGTGAAAGGGACACGGAGGAAGTGCGAGAGCCATGGGGGAAGAGAGAGAGACATGGCAGAGGAGAGAGAATCATGGAGGAAGAAGGAGAATCATGGAGGAAGAGAGAGATAGGAAACAAGTGATAGGGACCCGGAGGAAGCGAGAGCGACATGGAGGATGTGAGGAGGAGGCATGGAAAAGGAGAGAGACAGAGGAAGTGAGAGGGACATGGAGGAAGAGAGAGACAGAAGAAGAGACAGGGACAATGAGGAAGAAAGAGACATGGTGGAAGAGAGAGAGAGGAACACGGAAGAAGAAAGAGACATGGATTAAGTAAGAGAGAGAGAGGCATGGAAGATGTGAGAGAGGGAGAGAGACATGGATGGTAATAGAGAGGCACAGCGGAAGACAACGAGGAATAAAGAAAGACATGAAAGATGAAAAAACACGAGGGAAGAATGAGAGGGGGAGACACACATGGAGGAATAGTGAGATGCAGAAGGAAAGGAAAAAAATGGAAAGAGACAAAGACAAAATAAAGAGAAAAGATGATAAGAAAAATGAAGGGGGAAGAGGGGGAGAGAAATGTGTTACCCATCTGCCACACCACCATTGTGTAATATCTACAATACAGCAGCCAGGCAAGTAGCATTATAAGGTGAGGCCAGAAATGGTAACCACGGGTTTTCTAAACCTTTTCTTACCCAAATTTTTCATTTGCACTTAACTAATTTGCAAAAAAAAAAACACACACACACACAGACACACACACACACAGACACACACACAGACACACACACAGACACACACAGACACACACACACACACACACACACAGACACACACACACACACACACACACACAGAGACACACACACACATAGACACACACACACAGACACACACACATAGACACACACACAGACACACACACACAGACACACACACACACATAGACACACACACACAGACACACACACATAGACACACACACAGACACACACACAGACACAGACACACACACACAGACACACACACACACAGACAGACACACACACAGACACACACACACACACAGACACACACACACACACAGACACACACAGACAGACACACACACAGACAGACACACACACAGACAGACACACACACAGACACACACACAGACAGACACACACACAGACAGACACACACACACAGACACACACACACAGACACACACACACAGACACACACACACACACACACACACACAGACACACACACACACACACAGACACACACACACACAGACACACACAGACAGACACACACAGACAGACACACACACAGACAGACACACACACACACACACACACACAGACACAGACACACACACACACAGACACACACACAGACACACACACACACAGACACACACAGACACACACAGACAGACACACACACAGACACACACACACAGACACACACACACAGACAGACACACACACAGACAGACACACACACAGACACACACACACACACAGACACACACACACAGACACACACACACACAGACACACACACACACAGACACACACACACACACACAAACACACAGACACACACACACAGACACACACACACACACACAAACACACAGACACACACACACAGACACACACACACAGACACACACACACACACAGACACACACACACACACAGACACACACAAACACACAGACACACACACATACACACACACATACACACACACATACACACACAGCTCTGCCAAAAAGATCGGTCAGACAGAACGCTGTGCCTGGATTGGTTCCCCTGTAAGGTGTTATAGTAACAGCTTTGGATGAGATTCAGGCGCGGGGGAATTGTGAAAACACGTCACGTTCACCATCAGTCTACATATGTCCATGTCTGATTTTAACATCAGATAGAGTTAAGCCCGGACAAAAATACCATCTTTATTTATATAGTGAGCGCCGCCAGCAAACAAAACAAAAACAAAACAAACATAAGCTATAGAAATGATTGCAGGGGGCATGTATTGTATGCTTCAAGAATACAGAAATATTGATCTTCAGATATGTTCATAACAGAGGTTCCTGGGGGACATCCAATCTATGCCGGGCAATGACCCAGAACAAGGGGGTCCTTCAGGGGAGACAGAGGGAGCCACACGGAGACCAGGCCCCCAGCAATGCAGAACCTTCCTTTCCACCACTTACCCTTTGGGACCCTTCTTAGATGGAATTTACACCAGTGAGGGTGTTATGTGTTGAAAAAAATACTTGTAGTAGGAGATGATTTGGCCTAGAGCCCTGGCGCCCCAAAAGTGCCCCTTTGACCCTTTTTGTGTGGCCCTCAGGGTCCCTGTAAACACTCATCTGTATTTCCCCATTGCCCTGCTGTAGCTGTGATTTCTAGCAGTCTCATGTAATATGTCTTCAGTCTATGACTGTCTCCTGAAGAATGTCCCCAGTCTCCAACAACTCCTATAATATGTTCACAGCCTCTTGCAGCATGTCCACAGTCTCTGACCATCTCCTGTTTCATATCTGTAGTCTCTGATCATCTCCTGTATCATATCTGTAGTCTCTGATCATCTCCTGTATCATATCTGTAGTCTCTGATCATCTCCTGTATCATATCTGTAGTCTCTGATCATCTCCTGTATTATATCTGTAGTCTCTGATCATCTCCTGTATCATATCTGTAGTCTCTGATCATCTCCTGTATCATATCTGTAGTCTCTGATCATCTCCTGTATCATATCTGTAGTCTCTGATCATCTCCTGTATCATATCTGTAGTCTCTGATCATCTCCTGTATCATATCTGTAGTCTCTGATCATCTCCTGTATCATATCTGTAGTCTCTGATCATCTCCTGTTTCATGTCTGCAGTCTCAGACCATCTCTTCTATTATGTCAGCAGTTACTGACCATCTCTTGTATCGTGTCTGCAGTCTCTGACCATCTCCTGTATCATGTCCACAGTCTCTGACCATCTCTTGTATCATGTCTGCAGTCTCTGACCATCTCTTGCAGCATGTCCACAGTCTCTGACCATCTCCTGTATCATATCTGTAGTCTCTGATCATCTCCTGTATCATATCTATAGTCTCTGATCATCTCCTGTATCATATCTGTAGTCTCTGATCATCTCCTGTTTCATGTCTGCAGTCTCAGACCATCTCTTCTATTATGTCAGCAGTTACTGACCATCTCTTGTATCATGTCTGCAGTCTCTGACCATCTCCTGTATCATGCCACAGTCTCTGACCATCTCCTGTATCATATCCACAGTCTCTGACCATCTCTTGTATCATTGTCTGCAGTCTCTGACCATCTCTTTTATTATATCTGCAGTCTCTGACCATCTCCTGTATCATGTCTGCAATCTCTGACCATCTCTTGTATCATGTGTGCAATCTCTGACCATCTCTTGTATCCTGCCTGCAGTCTTTGACCATCATCTTTATTCTGTCTGCAGTCTCTAACCATCTCCTGTATCATGTCTGCATTTTCTAACCATCTCTTGTATCACGTCTGCAGTTTCTGACCATTTCTTGTATCATGTCTGCAGTCTCTGACCATCTCCTGTATCGTGTCTGCAGTCTCTAACGATCCCTTGTATCATGTCTGCAGTCTCCCCCATCTCCGGTACCATGCTTAAAGTCTTTGACTATATCCTGTTTCTCTGTTGTCTCTGATATTGATTATTCGCAGAATTGTATGTGCAGTACTTTGGTGATTTTGGGGGCGGCACTTGAGACCCCTCATATCAATAAATTTGACCATCACTTTACTGTGGTGACCAATTGGGATTCAGACTATTAAAAAGGAAGGGTGGTAACAACTGATGGGTCATAGGATAAAATCAGGGAGAAAAACTGGATATCCATAACACAGGGTCCTCCCATAATGACATAAACAGCCTCTCCATTTACCTTCGGTAAGCGATCGCTATTAACCAGGATAAGCAATTCTTCTTCAAACTTCTCCAGTGAAGGATACATCATTAGATAGAGTTTGTCTAAGTGACAAGTCACTGTTTTCTGGAGGTGCGGTTTCTTCAAAGAATCTCCTACAGAAGAATAAAAATATAAAAAATCTCATATTAAAATAGAACTCCTAATAACAGGTTCAATAAGATCAGAACAAGGAAGAGGAACGCTAATCGACTGAACACAGGCAGGCTGGGCCCCGGCCGCTGACTCCCGGCAGGTATCTGATAATCTGCATTAGCAACAATGAAGCAACACGCAGCCAGCAATATACAGGGAGTGTCTTGTTTTATTGTTATTATATGTCATTTTTTTTTTTTGGGTTATTTTTGCACCAAGGATTTGCATGTGAGCACTGCAGGGATTGTTTATAGTGATTGAATTGTTGCTGCTTTTGGAGGGTTTAGGCTTTCTCCTAGCTGGCTGCCCCTCAAATCTTTTTAACCATTTGTTACTCTCCTATTGGAGTCATGTATTGTCATTTTTTAAAGGTGAACCAACTCTTTAAACCAAATCTTCACTGCATCTGAGCGCCACAAACCAAAAACACAGTTTTAAAAAAATATATAAAACAGTAGTGTTTTATTGAATAAGTAAAACAATACAGCATAAATAGTCACATAGACAAGGTATAATGCCATAACCGAGGATCAGGCAAATACAAAGCTACATAGGGCAGTGGATGGTGTCAGTAGAGCAGAGGACAGTGTCAGTAGGACAGTGGACAGTGTTAGTAGGACAATGGACGGTGTCAGTAGAGCAATGGACGGTGTCAGTAGAGCAATGGACGGTGTCAGTAGAGCAATGGACGGTGTCAGTAGAGCAATGGACAGTGTCAGTAGAGCAATGGACGGTGTCAGTAGAGCAATGGACGGTGTCAGTAGAGCAATGGACAGTGTCAGTAGAGCAATGGACGGTGTCAGTAGGGCAGTGGACGGTGTCAGTAGGGCAGTGGACGGTGTCAGTAGGGCAGTGGACGGTGTCAGTAGGGCAGTGGACGGTGTCAGTAGAGCAATGGACGGTGTCAGTAGAGCAATGGACGGTGTCAGTAGAGCAATGGACGGTGTCAGTAGGGCAGAGGACGGTGTCAGTAGGGCAGAGGACAGTGTCAGTAGAGCAATGGACAGTGTCAGTAGAGCAATGGACGGTGTCAGTAGGGCAGTGGACGGTGTCAGTAGGGCAGTGGACGGTGTCAGTAGGGCAGTGGACGGTGTCAGTAGGGCAGTGGACGGTGTCAGTAGAGCAATGGACGGTGTCAGTAGAGCAATGGACGGTGTCAGTAGAGCAATGGACGGTGTCAGTAGGGCAGAGGACGGTGTCAGTAGGGCAGAGGACGGTGTCAGTAGGGCAGAGGACGGTGTCAGTAGGGCAGTGGACGGTGTCAGTAGGACAATGGATGGTGTCAGTAGAGCAATGGATGGTGTCAGTAGGGCAGAGGACAGTGTCAGTAGGGCAGAGGACAGTGTCAGTAGAGCAGAGGACAGTGTCAGTGGAGCAGAGGACGGTGTCAGTAGGGCAGAGGATGGTGTCAGTAGAGCAGAGGACGGTGTCAGTAGGGCAGTGGACGGTGTCAGTAGGACAATGGATGGTGTCAGTAGGGCAATGGATGGTGTCAGTAGGGCAGAGGACGGTGTCAGTAGGGCAGAGGACGGTGTCAGTAGGGCAGTGGACGGTGTCAGTAGGGCAGAGGACGGTGTCAGTAGAGCAGTGGACGGTGTCAGTAGAGCAGTGGACGGTGTCAGTAGAGCAGAGGACGGTGTCAGTAGAGCAGAGGACGGTGTCAGTAGAGCAGAGGACGGTGTCAGTGGGGCAGAGGACGGTGTCAGTAGAGCAGAGGACGGTGTCAGTAGGGCAGAGGACGGTGTCAGTAGAGCAGAGGACGGTGTCAGTAGAGCAGAGGACGGTGTCAGTAGGGCAGAGGACAGTGTCAGTAGAGCAGAGGACGGTGTCAGTAGAGCAATGGATGGTGTCAGTTGGGCAGTGGACGGTGTCAGTAGGGCAGTGGACGGTGTCAGTAGGGCAGTGGATGGTGTCAGTAGGGCAGAGGACGGTGTCAGTAGAGCAGTGGACAGTGTCAGTAGAGCAGTGGACAGTGTCAGTAGAGCAGTGGACGGTGTCAGTAGAGCAGTGGACAGTGTCAGTAGAGCAGAGGACAGTGTCAGTAGAGCAGAGGACGGTGTCAGTAGGGCAGAGGACGGTGTCAGTAGGGCAGAGGACAGCGTCAGTAGGGCAGAGGACAGCGTCAGTAGGGCAGAGGACGGCGTCAGTAGAGCAGAGGATGGTGTCAGTAGGGCAGTGGATGGTGTCAGTAGGGCAGTGGATGGACGGTGTCAGTAGGGCAGTGGATGGTGTCAGTAAAGCAGTGGACAGTGTCAGTAGAGCAGTGGACAGTGTCAGTAGAGCAGTGGACAGTGTCAGTAGAGCAGTGGATGGTGTCAGTAGGGCAGAGGATGGTGTCAGTAGGGCAGAGGATGGTGTCAGTAGGGCAGTGGACAGTGTCAGTAGAGCAGTGGATGGTGTCAGTAGGGCAGTGGACAGTGTCAGTAGGGCAGTGGACAGTGTCGGTAGGGCAGTGGACAGTGTCGGTAGGGCAGTGGACAGTGTCGGTAGGGCAGTGGACAGTGTCGGTAGGGCAGTGGACAGTGTCGGTAGGGCAGTGGACAGTGTCGGTAGGGCAGAGGACGGTTTCGGTAGGGCAGAGGACAGTGTGGGTAGGGCAGTGGATGGTGTCAGAGCAGTGGACGGTGTCAGTAGAGCAGAGGACGGTGTCAGTAGGGCAGTGGATGGTGTCAGTAAAACAGTGGACGGTGTCAGTAGGGCCATTGATGGGGTCATTCGTTTTTATTTTTATTTCTTTATTTTTTCCAACTTAATTTTATTTATTTATTCTTATAAAATTTAGGAGGGCTTTGGTGGAAATATCAGGGGTTTAAACAGGGGGAATCAGCGCCACACGGGGTGATTAGGGTGTGCCCGTTCTGACCGGGAAGTTGAGAGTGTCTGTTCCTAGTGATTAGGAACAGCAATCTCTCTCCTCCAGTCAGTCCTCTCCCCCCACAGTTAGAAAAACCTCCCAGGGAACACATTTAACCCCTTGATCGCCCCCTAGTGTTAACCTCTTCCCTGCCAGTGACATTTGCAGAATAATCACATTTTTATAGCACTGATCGCTGTATAAATATCAATAGTCCTAAAAAAGTGACCGATCTGTCGGCCACAATTTTGCAGCCCCGCAAAAAAAAAAAAAGAATGCAGATTGTCGCCATTACTAGTAAAAATAAAAATAATAAAAATGCCATGAATCTATTACCTATTTTGTAGGATCTATAACTTTTGTGCAACCAATCAATATACACTTATTGCGATTTTTTTTTTTACCAAAAATATGTAGAAGAATACATATCGGCCTAAACTGATGAAGACATTTTTTGGGGGGATATTTATTACAGCAAAAAGTGAAAAATATTGGTTTTATTTTCAAAATTGTCTCTAGTATTTTTGTTTATAGCGCAAATAATAAAAACCGCAGAGGTGATCAAATACCACCAAACGAAAGCTCAATTTGTGGGGTAAAAAAAGGACATCAATTTTGTCTGGGTACAACGATGCACGACCGCGCAATTGTCAGTTAAAGCGACGCAGTGCCGAATGTGAAAAAAAAAAATGGCCTGGTTATTAAGGGGGGCAAATCCTTCCGGCCCGTAAGTGCTTAAGCAAGAACACCTATGCCTTTTCATTGAGGCTGGGTTCACACTGCTACGGTGTACGAGATCGGATGTGATTCGCACCACACTGCAGTGCAAATCACATCCGATCTCTGTGCGATGCAAGTTCAGCCATACAGATAGTATGACTGAATTCGCATCGCATCCGGCCCAAACTCGCACAGGATCCTTTTTTTGGTCCGCAGCAGAATCGGATCGCATGGGTGTTCACACCATGCGATCCGATTCCTGTCCGAGTTTGCAGATCGCACTGCGATATGCGAACCGATCTGGGGGTGTCATTAACATTTCACTGACACTCCCAGCAGTTCGCATAGGGCAGTGTGAACTGCCGCCGGGAGGCATGCGATGCGGGAACCCGCAGTAGATTCGCAGCGTTCCCGCATCGCAGCAGTGTGAACCCAGCCTTAGACAATATTTGTTTAGCGCCGGAGTTTACCTTTAGGCTGGGTTCACACTGCGGCGATGCGGGAATGCTGCGAATCTACTGCGGGGTCCCGCATCTCATGCCTGCCCTATGCGAACTGCTGGGAGTGTCAGTGAAAAGTTAATGACACCCCCAGATCAGTTCGCAGATCGCAGTGCGATCTGCAAACTCGGACAGGAATCGGATCGCATGGTGTGAACACCCATGCGATCCGATTCTGCTGCGGACCAAAAAAAGGGTCCTGTGCGAGTTTGGGCCGGATGCGATGCGAATTCAGCAATACTATCTGTATGGCTGGACTCGCATCGCACAGAGAACGCATGTGATTTGCACTGCAGTGCGGTGCGAATCATATCCGATCTCGTACACCGCAGCAGTGTGAACCCAGCCTTAAGCCGAATGGCACTATAGAAATAAGTGGTAGCTGTAATAGGAATTACTAACACTTCTAAACCACGACTCTGTGGCGGCAAGCATGCTAATCAAGTGTTTGCTGTTCAGTTGGCTCATAAAAATTCTAATAAACCTGTCTATGTAAAGAAATTAATGAAGTTGTATTGTAGATGTGTCTGCGGAGGATTGGACGTGGATATACTGTACGGTGTTGGGGTTGTCTGTATATCTCGGCGGAGACGAAAGTGCTGAAATATGAAGGGTCTAAGCAGCTGTGCTCGGCTCCCGATTATTCATTTATATTCCCTCTCCACTTGTTTAACAATAGAAATAGCATAAATGGCCCGTGTTTCTCCAGCGCCGCCTTCGAGTGCCTCCATGCACCGCGACTTCTTGGAGGGGCTTGGAGTGCCGGAAAATTAGCAGACAAATTCAAGTGGAAATACAGAACATTGCTCAGCGTCTCTGGAAACAGCCCTAAGGTCAGCGTCAGCTCTCCTTATTGGTGCTAGAAGGGCGCCGGGCGTTATATGGGGCCACCTCCGGCCCTTCCCGATCACACAAGTTATAACAAACCCGGGTGCGATCAATGGAGAAAACTTCAGCTTTGTTATAAAGTAATAACCTGGCCAAGGGTTCCCTCGCTGATTTCAATGCTGTAATGGCTCTGGAATCAGGACTGCTCTAGATCAGGGGGCTCCAGACTTTTCCATATGAAGGCCACATCGTACACTATATTACCAAAAGTATTGGGACGTCTGCCTTTACACGCATATTAACGTTAATGGCATCCCAGTATTAGTCTGTAGGGTTCAATATGGAGTTGGCAGCTATAACAGCTTCAGCTCTTCTGGGAAGGCCGTCCACAAGGTTTAGGAGGGTGTCTATGGACCATTCTTCCAGAAGAGCATCTGTGACATCAACCACTGATGTTGGACGAGAAGCTCCCGGTCTCTGCTAAAATTCATCCCAAAGGTGTTCTATCGGGTTGAGGTCAAGACTCTGTGCAGGCCAGTCAAGTTCCTCCACCCCAGACTCGCTCATCCAGGTCTTTATGGACCTTGCTTTGTGCACCGGTGTGCAGTCATGTTGGAACAGGAAGGGGCTGTCCCCAAACTGTTCCCACATAGTTGGGAGTATGAAATTGTCCAAAGGCCCATCTTTACTGACCTCCAATGTAAGGTTTCACTACACTGACCACTAATATTAGAAGGCCCATCTTCACTGTCCACCAATGTAAGGATGCGCCACAGCAAGCACCAAACTTAGAAGGCCCGTCTTTACTGACCTCCAATGTAAGGTGGCACTATACTGACCACGAATATCAGAACGCCCATCGTCCCTAACCTTCGATGTAAGAAGGCACTATGCTGACCACCAGTGTTAGAAGGCCCATCTTTACTGACCCCCAATGTAGAAAGCCACTACACTGACCACCAACATTAGAAGGCCCAACTTTACTGACCTCCAATGTAAGGTTTTACTACACTGACCACTAATATTAGAAGGCCCATCTTCACTGTCCACCAATGTAAGGATGCGCCACAGCAAGCACCAAACTTAGAAGGCCCATCTTTACTGACCTCCAGTGTAAGGTGGCACTATACTGACCACGAACATCAGAAGGCCGATCGTCCCTAACCTTCGATGTAAGAAGGCACTATGCTGACCACCAGCGTTAGAAGGCCCATCTTTACTGACCTCGAGTGTACGGTGGCAGTATACTGACCACAAATATCAGAAGGCCCATTGTCACTAACCTTCAATGTAAGAAGGCACTACACTGACCACCAGTGTTAGAAGGCCCATCCTTACTGACCCCCAATGTAGAAAGCCACTACACTGACCACCAACATTAGAAGGCCCAACTTTACTGCCCTCCAATGTAAGGAGGCACCACACTGACCGCTGTTTGGAGGACCAGCATCACTGACCTTCAATACGAAGGGTACTTCTCCAACTAACCCCCGATGAAAGGGAACACACTACAATTTTCACTATTTGAGTTTCTTTTCTGTCTATTATTTTTGTGATGTATTTACTGATCATGTAAGGCGCATGCGCAGCGCTTCCCTTAGGGGGTTATGAAAGTAGTAGGAGTTAACAAAGAAGTAAGAAAGCAGTAGGCCATTAGCGAAAAGTCAAAGTATTAATGGAGTATAAAGAGGAAGAAGGCAAGCTATGGAATTACGGAGGGCCTTGTAAACGAGGATTAGAAGTATGAAGTTAATCCTCGCCTCAGCAGGGAGTCAGTGCGGAGACTGGCAGAGGAGGCGTTAGGAAACTGGTTGGTGGGCAAGATAATTCTGCCAGTTGCATTCATAAGCGACTGTAATGCTGCCAACTTTGTCAGTGGTAAGACATTTGGTGAAGACTTACCTCATCAGTCCGGGATGATTAGCGCATACATTAATATTTCAGAAGCGTCATTACCGAAACAAATGTGGAAAGATTTATTTATTTATTTATTGATTGATTGATTGCCATTATATTTCAGCTCACCTGTGTCATCTCTTCCTTGCAGGACCCCGGGGATTTTCTCTGATCCGGATACAAGGGCGTTTGGAGGAAGTAAATGGAATACATCTTGCAGCCCGTTGTGTCTCCGCACATTGTACTGAAGGTGGCTTTTCTCAATCAACGTCATGTGTCTGTTCACTGCAAGAAAACCATTACAGGCGCTGAGAGCGCGAATCCAATCACCGCTATTTCACTTTGAAATGCACATCAAAGTGCACAGAATGCTTTTTGTTTTGTCTCGGTATTTATCATTCCAGAAATAACCTGGGAGCGGCGCTGGATGTTTCCGGCACATTATCCATGTTTTCTTCTAGTTCTGCTCATCAAATCTGAACATCACCTTAAAGGGTACCTGTATTCTTAAAAGTTATTGGGCTCCATTCACAAAGCAGCAGCTACCACTTTAAAAAACGCTACTAAAATACAGCATGCGCTATTTTATGAAGTCATGCATTATTTTAGTAGTGAAAGCATGCAGTAATTTAATGCTGGTGGTAGCCTGCGTCCTGAACAAACTTTAGTAAATAGCTGGTTGTTAAGAAGAGGGTGACTGCCGCATCCTTAACAACCAATGAGTCATCAGCTGTCAGCGGGGTTCCCTGCTGACAGCTGAATGTAGAGAAAAGAACTGACAGCATTAAATCATGGACAGAAACAGCGTGGAGTCCCCCCCCTCCCAAAATCCATACCAGACCCTTATCCAAGCATGCAACCCAGCAGACCAGGAAAGGGGAGGGTATGAATGAGCCCTCCCCCTTCCTAAATCATACCAGGCCATATTCCCTCAACATAGGGGGTGCTTTGGACCAGCTCCCCCCAAAGAACCTTGTGTCTGTGTTGATGGGGACAAGGGCCTCTTCCCCACAACCCTGGCCTGCAGGCTGGGTCTTAGTGGAATCTGGAAGACCCCCCCTCCCCCCATATGTGAATGAGAAAGTAAGCGAGAAGGAGAAAGAAAGAGAGAAAAAAAGGGAAAGAGAGAGAGAGAGAAAGGAGGGACGAGAGAGATGGAGGAGGAGTGGGGGAGGGAGGGGGGGAGAGAGAGGGAGAGAAGAGGGAGAGAAGAGGGAGGGGGGAGAGAGAGGGGGAGAGAGGGGGAGAGAGAGGGAGAGAAGAGGGAGGGGGAGAGAGGAGGGAGGGAGGGGGAGAGAGAGGGGGAGAGAAGGAGAGGGGGAGAGAAGGAGAGGGGGAGAGAAGGAGAGGGGGAGAGAAGGAGAGGGGGAGAGAAGGAGAGGGGGAGAGAAGGAGAGGGGGGAGAGAAGGAAGGAAGGAAAGAGAGGGGGGGAGAGAGGGGGAGAAGAGGGAGGGGCAGAGAGAGAGGGGGAGGGGGAGAGAGAGAGAGGGGGGGAGAAGAGGGAGGGGGGAGAGAGAAGAGGGAGGGTAAGAGAGAGAGGAGGATAGGGAGAGAGGAGGATGGAGGGGGGAGAGAAGGAGAGAGAGAGAGGGGGGAAGAGAGAAGGAGGGAGAGAAACCTGTGGGGGAGAGAGAGAGAGGGGAGGGAGAGAGGAGAGAGAGAGGAGGGAGGGAAAGAAGGAGAGAGCGAGAAAGCTGAGAACGGGGGGAGAGGGGGGGGAGATAGAGAAAAAGAGAAAAAAAAGAAAGCAGAGAGAGGGATAGAGAAACAAAAGAAAGATGGACGGAAATAGGAGAGAAATAGGATCAGTGTAGTACAGTGACTCTTCAGCACAGAGACGGCTTACTCCAAGTATGGCCGCCCCCATGTTAATACCAGGTACATACATACCTACAAACTTTACACAAAAACAAAGGTATTTGAAAAAAATGAACCCCCATGATTACGATTATTGGCATTAAATGCACTGCCGTTACCTACATGTCTAAAAATACTGTAAAAAGGCTGTAGGTCCCTTTAAGATGATTTCATTATAACAGAAGCACCGCTCAGCCCCTCCGGCCATTTAAAAGCGTACATGCGTGTCTCCAAACAACTTCGTCTAATTTGAAAGAGCTGTTGCCTTGCCCAGATCTATTCCAAATTAAATAGTTGAGGAGAAAGCTAGCTGGAGCAGGTTTGTGAATTATATCCCCTCCTTGACAATTTATGCAGGTGCCGGGCGCCGCATGTTAATTAATGTGTGCCTGGCACAAACCTCGGCTAATTATTATACACAGAATGGAAAACGCTCGTTGTGGTTTGTGCCGGCCTCTTGAAAGGTGACCATTCGATGCTTTCCTCCTAAGAAAATCAGATCATCACCGATGTATCACCGATGTATCACATACCACATACGTTAAATGTAGACAAGTACTTTATTTTAAAGTGGCCTTGTTTGATTTTTTTTTTTATATGAATCGGCATATACAATTTTCTCTAGGATTCTGGGGTAAAAATTGAATATAACCTCACTCCTGAGGTTGGTGTGAGCTGCACAGTGCACTGCAGTCATCCCATTAAGGCGATCCCATGAGGCACCACTGCATATGCATGGGATGGGTTTGGGATGGGATGGAGTAAGGTAAGGTGGGGTTGGGTTGGGTGAAGTGGGATAGGGTGGGGTGGGGTGAGGTAAGGTGGGGTGGGGTTGGGTTGGGTGAAGTGGGATGGGTGGCGGGGTGGGGTTGGGGTTGGGTGAAGTGGGATGGGTGGCAGGGTGGGGTTGGGTTGGGTGAAGTGGGATGGGTGGCAGGGTGGGGTTGGGTTGGGTGAAGTGGGATGGGTGGCAGGGTGGGGTTGGGTTGGGTGAAGTGGGATGGGTGGCGGGGTGAGGTTGGGTTGGGTGAAGTGGGATGGGGTGGCAGGGTGGGATGGGGTGAGGTAAGGTGGGGTTGGGTTGGGTGAAGTGGGATGGGTGGTGGGGTGGGGTTGGGTTGGGTGAAGTGGGATGGGTGGTGGGGTGGGGTTGGGTGAAGTGGGATGGGTGGCGGGGTGGGGTTGGGTTGGGTGAAGTGGGATGGGTTCGGGATGGGATGGAGTAAGGTAAGGTGGGGTTGGGTTAGGTGAAGTGGGATAGGGTGGGATGGGGTGAGGTAAGGTGGGGTGGGGTTGGGTGAAGTGGGATGGGTGGCGGGGTGGGGTTGGGTTGGGTGAAGTGGGATGGGTGGCGGGGTGGGGTTGGGTTGGGTGAAGTGGGATGGGTGGCGGCGTGGGGTTGGGTTGGGTGAAGTGGGATGGGTGGCGGGGTGGGGTTGGGTTGGGTGAAGTGGGATGGGGTGAGGTAAGGTGGGGTTGGGTTGGGTGAAGTGGGATGGGGTGGCGGGGTGAGGTTGGGTTGGGTGAAGTGGGATAGGGTGGGGTGGGGTGAGGTAAGGTGGGGTGGGGTTGGGTTGGGTTGGGTGAAGTGGGATGGGGTGGTGGGGTGGGGTTGGGTTGGGTGAAGTGGGATAGGGTGGGATGGGGTGAGGTAAGGTGGGGTGGGGTTGGGTTGGGTGAAGTGGGATGGGGTGGTGGGGTGGGGTTGGGTTGGGTGAAGTGGGATAGGGTGGGATGGGGTGAGGTAAGGTGGGGTGGGGTTGGGTTGGGCGAAGTGGGATGGGGTGGCGGGGTTGGGTTGGGTGAAGTGGGATAGGGTTGGATAGGGTGAGGTAAGGTGCCATTTCTGGCAGGTATAATAGAGCTTCTATGAATGGAGGTTGGAGGTGGGGGCATAGTCAGCACTCTTGACAAGAGCCTATGGCAGGCGGTGGCAGAAACGGGTTAAACGAGGCAACTCCATATTAGTGACAACAGGAGGGACTCTATAATAACGGCTTTTGGAATGAGATGTCCGGCTCCATAAAGACATGGTTTGGTGAGTTGGTAAGTAGGAACTTGAGTGCCCTTCAAAGAGCCCTGACCTCAACCCTACTGAACACCTTTGGAACGCCAAGTGTAAGCCAAGTGTTCTCATCCCGCATCGGTACCTGACCTCACAAAGGGGTAGAAGTTCCCACAGACACTCCAGCATCTTGTGGAAAGCCTTCCCGAAGGAGCGGAGGAACTCAAAAGTCCTGACCTAGGGTTTTTTTTTGAAGGTTTGGTTTGGTTTGGTTGGGGTGCTCCTTAAAATATAACCTCCTTGTCATCAGCACACAAGCCGCACTAACTGTACACTTGGTAGGAAGATGCAGCAAAACAAAAAACCAATAACTCGGGCAGCCGATCTGCGGCAGGAAATAATTATTTATGATTAGGCCCGGGGATGATGTATGCCCTCACGGGGGATAAGGTTGGCTGGAAGGAGAACCTGCAATTACATTTTATCAGTCTACATATAAAAGAAAATTAAGAACATTTATCTTTCATACGTGTTTTCTCCTTCTCGCCGTGTCTGCAGCCTGATTTATGCGCCGTGGCGATTCACGTTTTTTAGAGAATGATCAAAGGAAAGAGAAAAAAAAATAGTGTATAAGGTGTAAAATGGCTGCTTATCATGGGGGGAGGGGGAGGGCAGAAAAGTGATAAGGAGCCCAGCGCAGTACACTGAATAGTGAAACAAATGACACAGTATGTAACGGTATCACCCAATGGGGTGGGAGGGCTCACGGTAAAGTTTAGGAAGTAATGATGAGGTATTGTGTATCCTTTCTGCTCCTGGCTCTACTCAAGCCACAGCCTCAGTAGAGAAGCCTGTCCACTGCCAAAATGCTGCAGAGAAGGGCCCTTGTTCACTGTGTGGAAGCAGTGGTCTCTCTGTAGAGATTCAATATGCCCCTACTGAATCAGACACATATTTTTATAATTAGCTCATGCTCCCTGCTGACTGGAGAGCTTTAGCTCTGATTCAGCAGAGAGGGGCATGTCGGACCTCTGCAGAGAGAACACTGCTTCCCCGCAGAGAACAAGGGCCCTTTTCTGCAACATGCTGGCAGAGGACCGGCTTCTCTACTCAGATTGTGGTTGCTTTTGAAATCTCCCTGAAGGCACACAATACCTCCTCTTCAGTGGTGCTGCTGAAAATGTACCAAATTTATCAGCGTATAACACGCACCTTCAATTTAAGAGGAAAGTTTCAGGAAAAAAAACGTGTTTTTTTCAAAATAAACCACTTTCAAACAAAACAATGGTCAGTGCTCATCAATGCAGCCTGATCTGTGCCCATCCATAGCCTGATATGTACCCATATGCAGCCTGATCTGTGCCCATCTGCAGTTTCAATGCAGCCAGATCTGTGCCCATCTGCAGCCTCAATGCAGCCTGATCTGTGCCCATCCACAGCCTGATATGTGCCCATATGCAGCCTGATCTGTGCCCATCTGCAGTTTTAATGCAGCCAGATCTGTGCCCATCTGCAGCCTCAATGCAGTCTGATCTGTGCCCATCTGCAGCCTCAATGTAGCCTGATCTGTGCCCATCTGCAGCCTCAATGTAGTCTGATCTGTACCCATCTGCAGCCTCAATGTAGCCTGATCTGTGCCCATCTGCAGCCTCAATACCGCCTGATCTGTGCCCATCTGCAGCCTCAATGTAGCCTGATCTGTGCATGTCTGCAGCCTCAATACCCCCTGATATGTGCCCATCTGCAGCCTTAATGCAGCCTGATATGTGTCCATCTGCAGCCTCAATGCAGACTGATCTGTGCCCATCTGCAGCCTCAATGCAGCCTAATCTGTGCCCATCGGCAGACTCAATGCAGCCTAATCTGTGCCCATCTGCAGCCTCAATGCAGCCTGATATGTGCCTATCTGCAGCCTATGTGCCCAACCTCAGCCTGATATGTGCCCATCCGCAGCCTGATATGTGCCCATCCGCAGCCTGATATGTGCCCATCCGCAGCCTGATATGTGCCCATCCGCAGCCTCAATGCAGCCGGATCTGTGCCCATCTGCAGCCTTAATGCAGCCGGATATCTGCCCATCTGCAACCTGATCTGCGCCCATCTCACATCAATGCAGCCTGATGCCCATCTGCAGCCTCAACATCTCTCATGCAGGAAATCGGCCATCATCTCCTGTTTACTCAGCTCTCAGTCGGCAGTCACATACACAGTCCCACCGCCGCCATTGGCATTGGACCAGCTCCTTTGATTGACAGAACACTGGTCCAATGTCGGTGGCGGAGGCGGGACTGTGTGTGTGACATCAGAGCCGATTATACAGGAGATGACGGCTCTTTCCCCTCAAGGTACACTATTGGGGTATAACACGCACCCGTGATTTGCTCCCTATTTTCAGGGAGGAAAAGTGCGTGTTATACGCCGATAAATACGGCAATTGGACTTTGAAAGCAGAAAGCTCAAGAAGAATTCAGACTGAAAAAAGAAAAGGATGGAGCAGCCAGGAAACGGGAAGAAGAGGAGAGACGGATGATAGCAGAATGGAGAGAGCAGGAGATGAAAGAGAGCAGAAGATCCAGAAGAAGTGAAGAAGAGAGAGAGGAGGGCGTTCAGAAGATGCTGGGTGACGCAGAGAGTCAGTTAGAAAATGGTGGCACGTGGCACAATCCGGCGCCACCAGAAGGTCATGGCACAGAAAAAGACCGAGGTAATGGCCGTTTTATCTCAAAACTGGATCCTGCAACTAAGTCATTTTTCAGGGTCTCGTCACACTTGTGTATGCCGTAATGCAGCGCAATCATTTTGAAAGGGTTATCAGCACACCTTACCACGTGAAAAAATCAGACCTGCACCATGTTAGGCAATGTGGCAATCAGTGTGCAGAGGATGCTGGGGTTTCTCATAAGCAAGCCCTGCATTACCTGCATGTGTGTTGGTAGCACTGTATGCAATGATATGTTCCCACTTCTACTAGGAGAGAGGAAGGGGGTGTGTCCTTCTAAGCCACTGAGGCCTTATTAATCCCAGGACAACCAATCACATACTTGTACATTGTTGCCTACGTCCAGGGCCTGCATACCCCCCCTCCCCCCCCACCCCGCCCTGTACCCGCTGTGTTTGCCCACAGGGGGTGCCTGTCAGAAAGTCGCAGGCAATGGTTTACGGCCAGGAACCTGCTGATCGGCTGTGTGCAATCACAGCCCAGAGCTCTGTGTTGGTAAACAACACAGAGCTCTGTACAGAGGGAGCGACTTGTCAGCTTCTCATCTCTGCAAAGCAAGGATAAGAAACGGAGAGATCTGTTAGTATAAGCAGCGCATATTACGCACATTATTAGGCACACACTTAACTCATCAATTGCCCCTAGATGTTAACCCCTTCCCAGTCAGTGCCATTAGTATAGTGTCAGTGTATAGGATTATCACTGATCACTGTATTAGTGGTGATGTCAATGGCAGATAGTCAGTCCCCCCCCCCAGCATCAGTTAGTGTGAGATTGTCCACCACACTATCACAGTTCCATTATAAGTCCCTGATCATCGCCATTGGTAGTACAAAAATAAAAATAAAAATTCCAGTGTATATCCCATGGTCTGTAGGCACTATGACTTTCACACAAACCCATTAATATACACTTTTGGGGATTTTTTTTTATCCATTTTTGTAGGGATGTCCCGATACCACTTTTTTAAGACTGAGTACAAGTACCGATACTTTTTCAAGTACTCGCCGATACCAATTACCAATACGTTTTCTTTTAATGTCATGTGACAGTTTTCAAAGCACAATACAGACTAATGATTATGAGGCTGCACTGATAGGCTGCACTGAGGGGGCACTAATGAGGTGGCACTGGATGGCACTGATGGGTGGGGGGCACTGATAAGGAAGCAGTAATATACAGCACTGATGGGAACTGATAGAATTAGGTGGCACTGATGAGGTGGCACTGATGAGGAAGCCCTAATATGCAGCACTGTTGGGCACTGATTAAGCAGCACTGATGGGCACTAATATGCAGCACTGATGAGCACTAATAGGTGGCACGGATTATGCAGCACTGATAGGTGGCACTGATTTTGCAGCAATGAGGAGCACTTATAAGTAAAACTGACCGATGGGCACTGATAGATGGCACTGATTGATGGACACTGGTAGGTGGCACTGACTGATGGGCACTGATTGATGGCTGGGACTGACTGATGGGCACTGATAGATGGCACTGACTGATGAGCAATGATAGCTGGCACTGATTGATGGACACTGGTAGGTGGCACTGACTGATGGGCACTGATTGATGGCTGGGACTGACTGATGGGCACTGATAGGTGGCACTGACAGGTGGATGGTACTGATAGGCGGCACTTATGGGCACTGATAGTGGGCACTTAAGGGCACAGATGGGCAGGCACTGAAATGCAGCAATCAATGACATGTGAGGAAAGGAAGGATTTATTTTGCAATGTGATGCCCATCTTGGTACACCCTGTACTCGGCCGCAGTAAGCAACAGTGGACATCTTGTTACACCCAGCCCGACCTATATGGGCTGGATGTAACAAGATGCCCGCTGCTGGCTTACTGATGCCGATTGCAGGGTGTACCAAGATGGGCATCGGGATGTTCAACCGCTGACGAATGTGACGGCTCCGGTCACCGATCCTGATGGAAAATGCAGCTGCGCCCTGCACCCCTGCCAGCTTACCTAGTTCCACTGCTGTTGAGGACTCACCCTGCGCTCTGCCCTCTCCGCCCACCGACTTCCGGTTGTGAGCAGCAATGCCACTTCTCCCAGGTATCGGATGAGGCATCGGGAGCATTTCTGCGAGTACTCACACAAATGCTTGGTATCTATACGGATACCTATACTAGTATCAACATCGGGACAGCCCTACATTTTAGCCAAAATTTATGAAGAAATTTGATTACATTTTTTTATTGCCTATTTTTTATAGCAGAAAGTAGAAAATGTTTTTTGTTTGTTTTTTCTCATTTATATCACCAAAAAATAAACAAAACACAGAGGTGATCAAATACCACAAAAAGTAACGATACAGATTTTGTTTGGACACAGTGTTGCGTGGCCGCGCAATTGTCAGTTAAAGTAGCGCAGTGCCGAATAGCAGGAAAATGACCTGGCCATGAAGGGGGTAAAATCTTCTGGAGCTGATCGACAATAGAATCCCCTAAAAACAAGCCTATGGGTGTGTTTGAGCTATAGGGAGGTACAATGTGGTATTAGACCAGAAAATATGAGCACCAAATACACTGAACATCGAGCTTTGATGGAAGAAAGAGCAGAGATCAAACAAAACTTACATTCGTTCAAATCCTTAAAAGACGGATGTAGGAGCGCTCGAGGAGATCCATGATAAAGATTTAACCTAAGAGGGATGCAGAGAAAATACTAGTTATACTGCCCAGAGTTTTATTATTACAGCCAGTACATACAGTTTTCTTCTACCGTTTCCCTGAAAATAAGTGAAACTAGGAAACTAGGGCTAATTTGGGGGGTAGGGCTTATATTGCAGCCATCACCGACAATCACGCTAGGTCTTATTTTCAGGGAAACAGAGTAGACGTTATGGGGCAGTAGCTTAAAGCTGAACTTCCTGAATAGGAAAAAACTACTCTTGTAGTGGGGCTTGTTAAGGTACCAGTATTGCACTGTACGTGATGACGTCACATGTGTGATGGAGCACCAAAGAGAAGAGGTTTTGTGGCGTCAGTTCCAATGAAGGAGGAGCCTACTTTGGAACTGGTGCATGGGTGGGTCATTGGCACTTACCTTTTCTCTCTAATGCCATAGCCTGTGGGTGGCTCCTTGGCATCCTCACTTACAATGAAGGACTGATGGTCCTGCACTGTACATGATGACGTCAGAGGTGTGACAGAGCACTAGAGAGAAGAGGTTTTGTGGCATCAGTTCCAATGAAGGAGGAGCCTACTTTGGAAACGGTGCATGGGTGGGTTATCGGCACTTACCTTTTCTCTCTAATGCTATAGCCTGTGGGTGGGTCCTCGGGCATCCTCACTAACAATGAAGGACTGATGGTCCTGCACTGTACGTGATGACGTCACAGGTGTGACAGAGCACTAGAGAGAAGAGGTTTTGTGGCATCAGTTCCAATGAAGGAGGAGCCTACTTTGGAACTGGTGCATGGGTGGGTCATTGGCACTTACCTTTTCTCTCTAATGCCATAGCCTGTGGGTGGCTCCTTGGCATCCTCACTTACAATGAAGGACTGATGGTCCTGCACTGTACATGATGACGTCACAGGTGTGACAGAGCACTAGGTGAAAGAGGTTTTGTGGCATCAGTTCCAATGAAGGAGGAGCCTACTTTGGAACTGGTGCATGGGTGGGTCCTCAGTACTTACCTTTTCTCTCTAAAGGCGAGGGGTACCAGATCCATGGAAGGAGAAGCCTACTGAAGTAAGGGATAAGGTAAGCAATAAACATTGAACCCTCATGGTGGGGCTCATTTACGTCTAGGGTACCGGTAAACTGCTCTTTTAATGACATTACCAGTAACTCCCCTGGCACGTGGCACTTACCTTTTCTCTCTGATGCCATAGCCTGTGGGTGGGTCTTTGGCATCCTCACTTACAATAAAGAACTGATGGTCCTGCATTGTACGTGATGATGTCACAGAACACCAAAGAGAAGAAGCTGAGGGAGGATTGGTTCCACGGAAGGAGGAGCCTACTGAAGCAAGGGATAAGGTAAACAAAAGTGTTTGTTACAGGTACCCTAGACAAAAATAAACAATTAACCCTCGTGGTGGGGCTCATATATGCCTAGGGTCCGGTAAACAGCACTTGACTTTACCTGTAACTCACCCCGGCACACGGCCCTCACCTTTTCTCTCTGATGCTCTAGGCTGTGGGTGGGTCCTCAGAATCGTCATTTACAATGAGGGACTGATGGTCCTGCATTGTAAGTGATGATGTCACTGGAGGCCGGCACACCAAAGTGGTTGAGGGGGAAGGGTTGCATAGAAAGAGAAGCCTGCTGGAGCAAGAGATAAGGTAGGCAATTGTGTGTGTCACAGGTATCCTAGTAAAAAATAAACATTTAAAGTGGTTCTAAACATTCCATGCATCCAGTGAAGTGACCGGCCTCATGTGATACACAGAGATGAATCAAATCCTCCTACCGAAGTTGTATCTGTTTATCTGCAGCACTCTCTTCTCTACAGCTGTTCAAAGTCCAGAATTTAGACAGCATTTATAAGAGTCAGAAGGCAAGGGGCGGGGATCTGATGCCATGCACTGCACAGCATAGAGCAGTGAGCTGAGTGTAATCTGAAACCTAAGTGGAGGGAAAGCACACACCCCCTTCTACACAGTCTCATGAGGAAACATGCACAGGTGAGATTGTCAATCACCTGCTGTGTGCTGGAGGAGCAGAGGGAGTGCAGGGCCATTTCCTGAGATTGATTGGTGTTGGCAGAGACTGTCAGAAGTGACTAATGCAGATAGCAGAGGAATGAGAGAGCAGACAGGAATCGCAGGGCCATGGATTTAGATAAGTACACACTATAGAAGGCTATGCTTTGTTCATTTTTTATTTAAAGTGGTCCTAAAGCCTTAATGTTTTTTCTATCTTAATGCATTCTATGCATTAAGGTAAAAAAAAAAAAAAAAAAACTTCTGCGCTGCAGGATCCCCCCCCCCCCTATACTTACCTGAGCCTGATCTCGATCCAGAGCTGTGCACAAGAGCAGTGGCTCTCTTAGGTCTCTCCCTCCTCACTGGGCAAATGGATAGCAATGGGAGCCATTGGCTCCCACTGCTGTCAATCAAATCCAGTGATGAGGGAGTGGGAGGCGGGACTGAGTCGCACTTTGTCTATAGATGCTAGGAAGCAGACCTGCATGAGTGCCTCCATAGAACATGGCTTTCTATGGTGGCACTCACCGAAGAGGAGGAACCAGGAGCGCCAGTGGGGAACCCTAGAAGTAGAGGATCGGGGCCAGTGGCGTTGCTACGGGGGTGGAGGAACACACTATGATGACACCCGCCAGAGGGGTGACACTAGGGGTGGCCATGGACTGGCCGTTCAGTGACAGGGCAACGAAGCGGAAGCAGAAGGCGGCGGTGGCTGCAGCCCCCGAACCCCCGATCCCGGAAGTAGATCACTTGGCAGAGCAGGTCGGAGTCCTGGGCTGTGATTGGGCCTCAGCAGCATCGCTGTACAGCTGATAAAAAGAAGCCGGTGGGCTACGGGAAGGTGAGTGTCCGGTGTAGTTTTCTTTTGGAGGGGGGGGATGGGAGAACCTCCTGGTGTAGTATGGGGGGAGAGGAGAGCCCCCTCTCTCTTACCCCCCCTCCCATTCACCCCCGTTCTGTCCCTACCTCTTTCCCCTCTCCCTCTCACCCCCCCTCTCTCACTTCCTCCACCCTCTCACCCCCCTTTCATCCCTCTCACGCTCTAATTCCCTCCTTTCTCTCACCCCCTCTCTCTCTCTCTCCCGCCCACCTCTTTCTCCCCACCTCTTTCCCCCTTCCGTCTCTCTCACTCCCCCTTTCACCCCTCTCTCTTTCTCTCATTCCCTCCCTTCTCTCACCCCCCTCCCCCCCATTCACCCCCTGCTCTCTCCCCACCTCTCCCCCCTCTCTCTCTCCCCCTTTTCCCCCTCCCTCTCTGTCTCACCCCCCCCCCCCCTTTCACACTCTCATTCCCTCCTTCCTCTCACCCCCCTCTCACTCCCCACCTCTTTCCTCCCTCCCTCTCTCTCATTCATTCCCCCTTTCACCCCCCTCTCGCTCATTCCCTCCGTTCTCCCCCCCTCTCTCTCTCTCCCCCCACCTCTTTCTCCCCTTCCTCTCTCACCCCTATCTCTCTCACTCCTTCCTTTATCTCACCCCTCTCTATCTCATTACCTCCTACCTCTCACCCCCTCCCCCCCCCCACCCCCCACCATCTCTCCCCTTCTTACATTTCGCTGCTTTTCCATCTCCCCCACCTCTCTCACCTTCCTATTCCAATCTCCTCTCCTAGGAAAGGGGGGGGGTGAACGCTGTGGCAGACTAGTGAGCGGGATGGAGGGAAAACTATAGCAGGCCAGCAGGGGGAAGGGTTGAGGGGGGCACAGTACCAAGCTAGCAGGGGTGGGAGCACTGTGGCAGGCTAGTGGGTGGGGGGGGGGGGGCTGGGGGGTGTAGTGACACCATGTTTTACCGCACCAGGTGACACCAACCCTAGTGATGCCCCTAGTCAAGGCTGCTCTGTGCAGGTGAGTATGACATTATTATAATTATATATATATATATATATATATATATTTTTTTTTATTATTATTATTTTTTAATTTATTTTTACAATGTAAGATTTAATATCACTTTAAGGGGTTTACGTGCAGAGGAGCCCCACTACAATTGTAAATTTTCCTTTCTCTAGAGTTCAGCTTTAAAAATAAAAAGTGGCTAAAAAAAATAATAACTTTCCACTTCTGAATACTCAGCAATGACACTATAAACGTAAAAAAAAAAGCAATTTCTGCTGTTTTCTCAGTTCGTCTCCAGCACCGATCGCGTCTCACAATGTGACAGAAAGGAGACACATAAATTGTCCATTTTTGAATTTTGGGGTCACTGATAAGGAATTAGCTCTGCGGGGAGAGAACGGTAGAAGCAATCTTAGGCGGGGTATCATACGGTAAAGAAATCTGCTTCTTTTACATTGCTGGTATTATACACATGTCAAGACGTTATCCAAGATCTCCGGGGCTCAAGGCAAATTCTCATTGACTGGCACATGATTAAAATTCTGCGAGTGCCATTGTGACCTCAAAACAAGCAGATTATCATTCATGCTCCACTAACTTAATATCTCTCTAACCAAATATTCTATTAGCTATCCATTTCATTATTCACATCAGCAGAACATTACACAGTGCGATACAGACGTCTCTTCAGAGGGCTACGTCTCCGATAATGAAGGTTTTCTCAACAAGACGACTATATTGCTGCATTTATTAAGCCGTTTTTCTTGCCGAATTTCCCTCTTTGGAGGCAACATGCCCAACCGTATAATCATATAGACAATATGCTACGACATCCATCTAAATGAGAGCGCCGTGTCCAAATGGCACCCTGAATAACGGCAGTAAATAAGCTCAGATGTTCGCTTCAAAGTTCTTCTTTGTAACGCATAAGGAAGGACATCAGCCATATGGCCACTTCGCGGTTCCAGATTTCAGGTTATTGGACGGTTTAGTAAACACCTCCGCTTCTGCGCTGTAATCCAACGCTTCTTCAAAGCCTGCCCAAGGTCACAGATGTCTATTAGCCCAAAGTCTTAGGACCAAACCTCAGGACGTAGACCAGGGTTCCATAACCTAGGGTTCCTCCAAAGGTTGATAAAGGTTCCTTGAGCAATTTCTGCCTCTCGGATAAGTTCCCACTGACACCATTGATATTTTTAGCTTTCTGTAAGGGGGTAATTCTTCCTAATGACCACAAGTGTGAAGAACATTCTTTCTCAACCAGGGTACTATGGAACCCTAGAGTTCCTCCAGAGGTTGCTAGGGGTTTCCATGAGCAATTTCTGATTCTCAGATAAGTTCCCACTGGCGCCATTCATCTTTTTAGCCATCTGTAAGGGGGGAATTCTTCCCAATGGCCACAACTTTAAGGAGCATTCTTCCTTATCCAGAGTTCCATGGAATCTTAGGATTCCTCAAGGGGTTTCTAGGGGTTCCTGGAGCAATGGGCAATTTCTGCCTCTCAGATAAGTCCCCACTGACATTGTTGATCTTCTGTAAGGGGGTAATTCTTCCCAATGGCCACAAGTGTAAGGAGCATTCTTCCTTAACCAGGCTTCCATGGAATCATAGAGTTCCTCCAGAGGTTGCTAGGGGTTTCCATGAGCAATAAGCAATTTCTGATTCTCAGATAAGTTCTCACTAACGCCATTCATCTTTTTAGCCATCTGTAAGGGGGGAATTCTGCCCAATGGCCACAAGTTTAAGGAGCATTCTTCCTCAACCAGGGTTCCATGGAATCATAGGATTCCTCCAGGGGTTGCTAGGGGTTCCTGGAGCAATGGGCAATTTTTGCCTCTCAGATATGTTCCCACAGACATTGTTGATCTTTTGTAAGGGGGTAATTCTTCCCAATGACCACAAGTTTAAGGAGCATTCTTCCTCAACTAGGGTTCCATGGAATCATAGAGTTCCTCCAGAGGTTGCTAGGGGTTTCCATGAGCAATAAGCAATTTCTGCTTCTCAGATAAGCTCTCAGTGACGCCATTCATCTTTTTAGCCATCTGTAAGGGGGGAATTCTGCCCAATGGCCACAAGTTAAAGGGGCATTCTTCCTCAACCAGGGTTCCATGGAATCCTAGAGTTCCTCCAGAGGTTACTAGGGGTTTCCATGAGCAATAAGCAATTTCTGCTTCTCAGATAAGTTCTCACTAACGCCATTCATCTTTTTAGCCATCTGTAAGGGGAGAATTCTTCCCAATGGCCACAAGTTTAAGGAGCATTCTTCCTCAACCAGGGTTCCATGGAATCATAGGATTCCTCCAGGGGTTGCTAGGGGTTCCTGGAGCAATGGGCAATTTCTGCCTCTCAGATATGTTCCCACAGACATTGTTGATCTTTTGTAAGGGGGTAATTCTTCCCAATGACCACAAGTTTAAGGAGCATTCTTCCTCAACTAGGGTTCCATGGAATCATAGAGTTCCTCCAGAGGTTGCTAGGGGTTTCCATGAGCAATAAGCAATTTCTGCTTCTCAGATAAGTTCTCACTAACGCCATTCATCTTTTTAGCCATCTGTAAGGGGGGAATTCTGCCCAATGGCCACAAGTTTAAGGAGCATTCTTCCTCAACTAGGGTTCCATGGAATCATAGAGTTCCTCCAGGGGTTGCTAGGGGTTTCCATGAGCAATAAGCAATTTCTGATTCTCAGATAAGTTCTCACTAACGCCATTCATCTTTTTAGCCATCTGTAAGGGGGGAATTCTGCCCAATGGCCACAAGTTTAAGGAGCATTCTTCCTCAACCAGGGTTCCATGGAATCATAGGATTCCTCCAGGGGTTGCTAGGGGTTCCTGGAGCAATGGGAAATTTTTGCCTCTCAGATATGTTCCCACAGACATTGTTGATCTTTTGTAAGGGGGTAATTCTTCCCAATGACCACAAGTTTAAGGAGCATTCTTCCTCAACTAGGGTTCCATGGAATCATAGAGTTCCTCCAGAGGTTGCTAGGGGTTTCCATGAGCAATAAGCAATTTCTGCTTCTCAGATAAGTTCTCAGTGACGCCATTCATCTTTTTAGCCATCTGTAAGGGGGGAATTCTGCCCAATGGCCACAAGTTAAAGGGGCATTCTTCCTCAACCAGGGTTCCATGGAATCCTAGAGTTCCTCCAGAGGTTACTAGGGGTTTCCATGAGCAATAAGCAATTTCTGCTTCTCAGATAAGTTCTCACTAACGCCATTCATCTTTTTAGCCATCTGTAAGGGGAGAATTCTTCCCAATGGCCACAAGTTTAAGGAGCATTCTTCCTCAACCAGGGTTCCATGGAATCATAGGATTCCTCCAGGGGTTGCTAGGGGTTCCTGGAGCAATGGGCAATTTTTGCCTCTCAGATATGTTCCCACAGACATTGTTGATCTTTTGTAAGGGGGTAATTCTTCCCAATGACCACAAGTTTAAGGAGCATTCTTCCTCAACTAGGGTTCCATGGAATCATAGAGTTCCTCCAGAGGTTGCTAGGGGTTTCCATGAGCAATAAGCAATTTCTGCTTCTCAGATAAGTTCTCAGTGACGCCATTCATCTTTTTAGCCATCTGTAAGGGGGGAATTCTGCCCAATGGCCACAAGTTAAAGGGGCATTCTTCCTCAACCAGGGTTCCATGGAATCCTAGAGTTCCTCCAGAGGTTACTAGGGGTTTCCATGAGCAATAAGCAATTTCTGCTTCTCAGATAAGTTCTCACTGACGCTATTCATCTTTTTAGCCATCTGTAAGGGGAGAATTCTTCCCAATGGCCACAAGTTTAAGGATCATTCTTCCTCAACCAGGGTTCCATGGAATCCTAGGGTTTCTCCAGGGGTTGCTAGGGGTTCCTTGATAAATGGGCAATTCCTGCCTCTCAGATAAGTCCCCACTGACATTGTTGATCTTCTGTAAAGAGGTAATTCTTCCCAATGGCCACAAGTGTAAGGAGCATTCTTCCTTAACCAGGGTTCCATGGAATCATAGAGTTCCTCCAGAGGTTGCTAGGGGTTTCCATGAGCAATAAGCAATTTCTGATTCTCAGATAAGTTCCCACTGACGCCATTCATCTTTTTAGCCATCTGTAAGGGGGGACTTCTGCACAATGGCCACAAGTTTAAGGGGCATTCTTCCTTAACCATGTTTTCATGGAATCCTAGAGTTCCTCCAGGGGTTGCTAGGGGTTTCGATGAGCAATAAGCAATTTCTGCTTCTCAGATAAGTCCCACTAACACCATTCATCTTTTTAGCCAAATGTAAAGGGGGAATTCTTCCTAATGGCCACAAGTATTAGGAGCATTCTTCCTCGACCACGGTTCCATGAAATCCTAGGTTTCCTCCAGAGGTTGCTAGGTTTCTTGAGCAATTTCTACCTTGCAGATACATTCCCACTGACACCATTGATCTTCTTTGCTATCTGGAAGGGGGTAATTCTTCCCAATGACCACAAGTATTAGGAGCATTCTTCCTCGACCACGGTTCCATGAAATCCTAGGTTTCCTCCAGAGGTTGCTAGGGATTCCTTGAGCAACGAGCAATGTTTGCCTCTCAGATAAGTTCCTATTGACACCATTCATCTTTTTTGGCTATCTGTAATATAGGGGGGATTCTTCCCAGTGACCACAAGTGTAAGCAGCATTCTTCCTTGACCAGGGTTTCTCCGGAGTTTGCTAGGGGTTCCTTGAGCAATTTTTGCCTCCCGGGTAAGTTTCCACTGACCCCACTGATCTTCTACTATCTATAACTCCACTATCTGTAAGGGGGGAATTCTTCCCAATGACCTCAAGTGTAAGGAGCATTCTTCCCACTGACCACCACACTAATGTATTATGAGTTGTAGTCATTTTTTAGAAGGGGGTTCCCTGAGATTGGAAAGCTTTTTCAATGGTTCCTTTATGTTGAAAAGGTTGAGAAAGGCTTAGGGCCGGTTCACACTGGGGGCGATGCGAGGCGACACGACTTGCCTCGCCGCGACCTGACAAGTCGCCCCCGTTCTGTACAATGGAACCGTTCTGAGAGGAGCGACTCGAGTCGCTCCGACTCAGAAAAAAGGTTCCTGTACTACTTTTGGGCGACCTCGGGGCGACTTGCATTGACTTCTATACAGAAGTCATTTGCAAGTCGCCGCTGAGGTCGCGGCAGGTCGCGGCGAGGCAAGTCGGTGTCGCCTCGCATCGCCCCCTGTGTGAACCGGCCCTTACGTAGACAATCCAGGCTCTCCAAAGATGGCCTTGGATGTTACTGAGTGTAATAGCTCAAAGAGAACGCCAAATGAAAAGTTCTTAGGAGTTCAAAGTTTGTTATTGTTCAACTGGTTACAACAACAAGCAGCACAAACCGCCAACATGTTTCGGGGGCCACACTGTCACCTTTGATCAGGGATAAGTGACTGACAGAATGTTAAATGGACTCGAAATACTCCTGTAGACAGAGGAGGTTAGACAACAATCATTGCTGGTGTTCACTGTAGAAGTGGCAAAGGCTGCCATTGCACCCAGCCTTGATGATAGGGAATGTGTGCCCCCCCCCCCCCAAAAATGCGTTGGAGGTCTTCTGGTCCACTTGTTATAAAGACTTTGGACTGCTGAGAGCACTAATTAAAAAAGCCTTAGCAGTCCAAAGGTGGGAGAGCGTTCTCAGCACAGAAATCTCTGCCGCCCATGGACACATATGTGCCACGTGTGGGTGATAATGCCCGCCCTCTTTGCCACTCCACGTGCGTTACATGCGGTTTATGACAGAAGAATAATAATAGCATAGCTGTCTTTACCTTTTGCTTTGACTGGCTGCGTCTTCTTCTGGTTGGGTGAGAAGGAATCGGAGGAGCCCAAAGCCGCAGGAGAACTCCTGAACGGTTCCATCCTTCTTCCTGGATACAGCGACCACTTCAGCCACAATGACATTATTGGGATCATTTGAGGGTGTGTGGAAGTAAATGGTCTGGAGACAAAGAGAAGACAGAATACAATGGTTTATAGACTGAGATGCAGATACAAAAAAAAAAAATTTGGAAAGCTCTGACTTAGTGCATATGTTACTTATGTGCAATTTAAAGGGGGGCTCCAACACGAAAGACTGTCTATTCTGAAAACATTGCAACGTTGTTTCTATTCAAGGATTAAGGTGTTAGGAAAGGCTAACCATAACTAAAAACATTCCCTATCCCCTCCTACTTATCAGTTTTCCTGACACCAAGAGGACAAAGGTGACAGGGGGGGGGAGCTCCAGCACACAGCCTGTGATTGACAGTCTCAGCTCTGTTCCTGTGTGCTGTGAGAAGAGGGATGTATCTCTTCCCTCCAAACAGCTCCGGATTGAGACAACTAAACACTATAGAGGGAATTGCTTTGTTCATATTTCATGTCTAAATTTTACAACCACAATAAAATTTGCATTGCTTGCTAGAAATTACTGTAAACCCTCCAAAAGTATATATTTTCTGAAAACAGAGAACGTGGAGAATAAAATGGTGGTAGTTTCAATCTTTAAGTTGCACGATATTTGTGTAGCTATTCATCAAATGCACATTTTTTAGGAAAAAATGATTTAAAATAAATTTTTGTGCAAACTCAATATTATACACATTTTTTTGGTAAAAATAAGAAAGATTGGGTTGCATCGAGTAAATAGATACCAAACGCGTCAAGCCTTAAAATTACACACGCCCATAAAATCCCAAAAAACTATGGTATTCCAAATTCTCTATAGGCAATACTTTAAAAGGTTATCGGTTTTGAGATAATTAATAATGATGGCCCTACAATTATTGCCCTCACTATGACATTCGCGGCGGTACCTCACATGTGTGGCGCAGTTGATGTTTACATACACGTGTTCTCCTTTCTCTGCACTTTTTATATGGGGTGTGTGACGGGGGTGCTTTCAAATTTTGTTTCGATTATTTTTATTTATATAATTTATTTATTTTTTTTACACTTTTTTCAATTTTTATATATACATTGGTTTACTTTATTGCTATGACAAGAGGGCTAACAAGCAATGTCATAGCATGGGCAGGTGAGAGCTTCTCTTTTATAGAGACATCAGGGGGTCTATTAGATGCAGCTATTCAAGCACCATTTGCAGGAATGACAGTTGTGCCCTCGAAAGTGACACAATACACATTGCTTCCGGGGTCATTCCTCGTAGGACGGCTTGGGGAACATCTGTTCCTCCTGCTCTGACTGTACAAGCAGTTCCCGCCGTACCGGACTTCCCAGGGGAAAGCCTGGGAACCACCATGGATACCGCGAGCAGGGAAGGGGGAGGCAACTTTGCCAGCCCTATAAAAGTGATCAGGTGGCTTTAGAGCTGCCCTGATCACTTTTACTGGAAAGCCCTTCGCAGGCCAGCTGCGGCAGCAGTGAGTTTGGTTTAGCCACTTGTCCACCATGCCGTTTATAAATGTACCTTGGTAGACAAGTGGTAATAAAGAACATGGTACCATGGTAATCGGTTATGTTTGTATAGAATAAAATGGACCTTCTAAAAGAGTGACACTCCTATTTTTTCATTGGTTCACCTAATTATACATAATGTTTATAGCCCATGGAATTCCAGAAATCATGTTTTTGAATTTGTGTATGTGTTCACCAACATTTCCCAGGACCTGCCTACTGGCTGTCCCACCGAATCCAACACCCCCATATATTTAGCAGAGAGACATCCCCATATATTCAGCAAAGAGACATCACAATCCAGCAAAGAAGCATCCCTATATAGCAAAGAGACAGCCTAATCCAGCAAAGAGTTTTTTTTTCGCCTTCCTCTGGATCAACTGTGGGTATAGGATTGGGTATATGGGATTGTATGATATTATTTATTTGATATATTTATTAATTTTTTATGGTTGAAATGGATGGACTCTTTTTTCAGCCTAACTATGTAACTATGTAAAAGAGATATCCCCATCCAGCAAAGAGACATCCCAATTAAGCAAAAAGGTGGCCCACTCCAACAGAGACATCCCCATCCAGCAAAGAAACATCCCAATCTAGCAAAGAGACATCCCGATATAGCAAATCCTCACATGGCAAAAAAAACAGCCCAATCCAGCAAATAGAAAGCCTAATCCAGCAGAGACATCCCCAAATATTCAGCAAAGAGACATCCCCATATAGCAAAGAGAAATCCTCATATATTCAGAGACATCCCAAATTAGCAAAAAGACAGCCAATCCAGCAGAGACATCCCCAAAAATTCAGTAAAGAAACATCCCAATCCAGCAAAAAGACATCCCCATATAGAAACAGCCTAATCTAGCCCATCCAGTAAAGAGACAGCCCAATTCAACAAAAAGACAGTCACAGCCTAATACAACAAAGAGACCATCACAGTACAGGCCCTTATCTAGCAACATTGTCATCCAATTTACCAAAAAATGTGATGTCTAACAACTTGTCTCCAGTCCTCAGTGAGTCAGTCAGGCAGGCTACACGCAGCGCAGATCTTCTACATGGCTGATCTGCGACCGGCACCCAAACCATTATCTGGTCAGCAAGGAGAGACGGAGTGCAGATGATATCACTCCGCCTTCGCCTCTCTCAGGCTGCAGCAGGAACTAAGTGAACTGCATCGGCTCACTCCACAGCCACCCTGCTAAAGCAATAGTATACAGAGAGTGCTTCTTTTCTCCCCGTCTCCAGCGGAGGTGCCGGAACACCGCTCCGGCACATTCCACCAGAAAAAGAGTCCTGGCTGTTACTATACAGTTAAGTTAACAACTCATTGGTTTCGGGGCCACGGGATGCCCAGGCCCCCTACATGTGCATAGGCTGCCCCCCTCGTTCCCCCCTCGAAGGTGGCCCTGATAACGTGTGAAAAACTTTGGAAGGAAATTCATATACAGAAAATAAGTGACTGGAAATCTCTGAACCCCGGGATAAGGAGATCAGAACCAGAACATTTATTTAAATGGCGCTGGCGTAGACCTGGAAATGTGACGGCGCAGATGATTAAAATGATAGATTGGCCTCTCCGGCATTACGCATTCATTTAGAAGAAGAAAAAAAAAAACATGAGCGCATATTACAAATAAGTCCTGACATTTAGAAATATGGGACAAATGACAGGCTAGCAGCCGCATTAATCCTTTCTCATTCCAAAACCATCTCCGCAGACTATTCCTCCCAGCAAGTCACTGCCGAGCTAAACAATGGCCAATGCGGGACGTATGGGAGACGTATGAGCCAAAGGCAATTTTTAAAGAGAAACTGTTAATCTGTAGCATATATGTTGCTGCGAGTCTACCGCTAATCTTTTTTTTCTATTGATGAACGTTTTCGTGTATTTTTGAAGTGTGATGGTAAACCTAATACTGCATCACCCTACAGGCATACAATTAAAATTAAAGTTTGGCCTCCAGCCTTTCCTTCAGCCAGATAGCGCCCACCTCATTTCCTGGCTGGAGGACATCCAGCATCATCTGGCCCATGGTTGCTCAACCTGTGGCCCTCCAGCTGTTGCGGAACTACAAGTCCCATCATGCCTCTGGCTTTAGGAGTCGTGCTTGTAACTTTTCAGGCTCATGGGACTTGTAGTTCCCAGTCCTTTCCTCTCCAGCCTGCCCATTCCTTTCATTGGATTTCAGTTCCTTTAACCACTAGAGATCCGCGCTATAGCCAAATGACGGCTACAGCGCGGACCTCCTTTGCCGGGATTACGTCTATTGACGTCGTCCCGTGCACGAGCGGCTGGCGCGCTCTGTGATCGGCGAGTCTATGAGACTCGCCTGATCACGAATCCGAGCAAGGGGTCGATACCGACCCCTTACCACGTGAGCAGCTGTCAGCCAATGACAGCTGATCATGTGATACAACGGAGCCGGTAATCGGCTATTATTCCTCCTCGCGCTGACAGTGCGAGGAGAAAAAAAAAGAGCCGATCACCGGCGGCCGTGATCAGGACATCAGTCCCGATCGCGGCCAGCTTACCAGTGCCCACCTGCCCCCCTCAGGAATAAATAAGTGCCCCCCGTAAGTGCCACCCAGCAGTGCCCACAGTGCCACCCATCAGTGCCCACAATCTGCCTCAACAACGGTGCTGCACCCCAGTGCCACATATCCGTGCCCATCAGTGTCATCTACCAGTGCACATCAGTGCCGTCCATCAGTGCCGCCCTTCAGTGCCCAGCAGTGCCACCTATCAGAGCCACCTATCAGTGCCCATCAGTGGTACCTATCAGTGCCCCTTAGTGCCACCCATCCGTGCCACCCATCCGTGCCATCTTATCTGTGCCCATCTTTGCCCATCAGGGCCGCCTTATCTGTGCCCATCAGTACTGCCTTATCTGTGCCTATCGGTGCCACCTTATCTGTGCCTATTAGTGCCGCCTTAACTATGCCTATCAGTGCCCACCAGTGCAGCCTATCAGTGCCCACCAGTGCAGCCTATCAGTGCCGCCTCATCAGCGCACTTCAATGAAGGAGAAAAATGACCTGTTTGCAAAATTTTATAACAAACTATTAAACATGATTTTTTTTTTAAATTATTTTGCATCTTTTTTTGTTTGTTTAGCAAAAAATAAAACTCCCAGCTGTAATTAAATACCACCAAAAGAAAGCTCTATTTGTGGGAAAGAAATGATAAAAAATTTCATTTGGGTACAGTGTTGTATGGCCGCGCAATTGTCATTCAAAGTGCATCAGCGCTGAAAGCTGAAAATTGGTCTGGGCAGGAGGGGGGTTTAAGTGCCCAGTAAGCAAGTGGTTAATCATGAAGACTCAGCATCACACGTGGGTGCTCCCTAGGATGGTCTGCATGTAAATAGAGACTGGCTAGGAACACCCACTAGGAATGCGGTCCTATGTACAGATCTACAGATCAGTGGCTTTATATAGAAAAGGCTTTAGAAATCGAATTAGTACCTTTTTTTGCTGCTTCTCCCTAGGTCACGTGATCGCTGTTTTTACTATCACTGCAAGAAGTAAAGGATCAACGGGTAGGTTCTTTGAGAGCCGGTGTTCTGCCTAATAGAGTCCGGCCATCACATAGTGTCCGCTCCGTACTGCGCATGCGCAGTACGGAGCAGACGAAGCTTCGGAAAATCTCCGAAGCTGAACGGCGCCTGTGCCGTGAGTGGAGGTGGTGGCCCCACCATCCAAGCGGACATAGGGTTGTGAATTTTAGAGGGCCCCTCGCGGGTGAGCTTCGCTCGCCACGATTCGGGCTCGGCCTCGCTGCGCTCGGCTCTTTTTTATTCTAACTCTATGTCCACTTGGATAGTGGGGATAGAACCTGGACTCACGGCGCAGGCGCCGTTCATCCTCGGCAATTTTCGGAATCTGTGTTCCTGTGTACTGCGCATGCGCAGTACGCAGGGGACACTATCCGATGGAGGACGCTATTAGACAAGACACCGGCATCACTAAATGGTGGACCCTGGTCCAGATCAAGTGGCTCACCCAATCCGGACCACCACAGTTGTGCCACTTAGGTCCTCGGTCTCTCTCGCCTAGCGTCCTACAGTTCCCCCTGCCGGTTCTGTGCCTCAGCCACCGCTGTCATCCTCACGGCAGAGCGGAGGGTGGGAGATATGACAGTTCTGGATGGAGGGTGGGAGCTGGAAACTTTTTAAGTTAACAAGTAGGTGATTGGTTGCCAGGATTTCCTGGGAGATATTTGCAATCAATCACCTGTTTGTTAACATAAATATTTGGGCAGCTCTCATCCTACGTCCAGACCTGCTGTGCCTCCCACCCTCCACCCTGTGTAAGGCAGGATTGGAAAGGGGGCTGAGGATACTACTGTGAAAGTGGGAAACCGACGTGAAGTTGAGACTGCGATGTAAAGGTGGGAGGAGATTTTCATTCAAGAGGGGCTGTGATGTATGGGAGGAGAATGTGATGTGAAAGGGGGGGAATAGCAATGTAAAAGGGAGGATCCTAATGTGAAGGGGAGAGAAGGGGGGGGGTGGTGCACTGTGCACTGTGATGTAAAAGGGGGCTGTGATGTAAAGGGGTGGGGGTGTTATAATGTAAAGGGAGGATCTTAATGTGAAAGGAAGGACAGTGCGATGTAAAGGGGGGTACACTGTGATGTAAAGGGGGTAATAACGTAAAGGGAGGTGATAATGTAAAGGGAGGCTCTTAATGTGAAGAAAAGGACAGCATGATGTAAAGGGGGTGGGGAACAGTGATGTAAGGAGGGGGCTGTGGTACTGTGATGTAAAGGGGGGGAGGGGTGATGTAAAAGGGTAGGGACTCTGATGTAAAGGGGGGGACTATAATGTAAACAGAGGATCTTAATGTGAAGGGAAGGGCAGTGTGATGTAGGGGGGGACGGCACAGTGATATAAACAGGGGGCTGTGATGTAAAGGGAGGATCCTGATGTGAAGGGAAGGGCAGTGTGATGTAAAGGGGGGGGGCACTGTGATGTAAACAGGGGGCTGTGATGTAAAGAGAGGAACTTGATGTGAAGGGAAGGCCAGTGTGATGTAAAGGGGGGGCACTGTGATGTAAAGAGGGGGCTGTGGGACTGATGTAAAGGGGAGGGACTCTGATGTAAGGGGGGACTGTGATTTAAAGGGAGAATCTTGATGTGAAGAGAAGGCAGTGTGATGTAAAGGGGGGCATCTTGATGTGAAGGGGAGGGAAATCTGATGGAAAGGGGGATACATTGTGATGTAAATGGGGGGGGGGACTTTGAGTATATGATGCCAAGTGGGGGACATTTTAAGCCAATCTTCGCGAGGTGGAGCGGGGGGAGGGAGGAGTTTGCGACCCAATATTATTCAACATTGAGGAAAATAACAAAGAGATCAGACCCTGAGTTGCAGGGCAGGTTCGACATCTGGCCTTGAAGGGGGTGGGCAGCAATGGGTGCTCATGATGTTTGGTCAAGTACTCCATAAAGTGGCGAATTTGAATATAACGAAAATGTTCTGATTCGGGATTGAGAGTCGTGTAGGTATTGGAACGAACGAATTTCCCTAGCAGTAAGCAATGAACACACCATGGTAAGTCCCTAATGCTGCGTACACGCGACCGGACTTTTCGAGGGACTAGGTCCGACGGTCTTTCCCAATGAACGGACTTGGCCACACACAATCACACCAAAGTCCGATGGATTCGAACGTGATGACGTACGACCGGACTAGAATAAGGAAGTTCATAGCCAGTAGCCAATAGCTGCCCTAGCGTCGGTTTTTGTCCGTCGGACCAGCATACACACGAGCGGATTTCTCGGTCCGGTGGAGTTCTGGTGGAAAAATGTAAAACATGTTCTATTTTCTAAAGTCTACCGGATTTTTGGCAAGCAAAGGTCCGATGGAGCCCGCACAAGATGGAATTGTCCGACGGTCTCGTTCCGTCGGACCTTTGCTGTCAAAAAGTCCGGTTGTGTGTACGCGGCATTAGGCTTCCACCATTGAAAATCTTGGGGATTTTCCAACCCTCCTTTCTCCTTCCATTTTTTTTTTTTTTTTGATGCAGGGCCGGTCATCCGCCATTGGTCCCACTCCTCGTTTGCGGGATGTGTATTCTAACATAATGACCACCAGCTACCAGGATCAATTCATGGCTGAGATAACCCCTCGTCTTAGATGAGAGTGCCCCCCGCCATGCCGCTCCTTCTCCGAGGATGTATCTTCTGTTCTTCAGAGTTATAGTCATAGTTCAAAATAGCATTACACCAGTTCCATAGCGACCAATGCTGTGTGCCAATGACGTTCTCATGTCCGGTACTTCTTTATATTGTATTGTATGGTTTTATATCTATATGGTTTTATATCTATATGGTTTTATATCTGTATGGTTTTATATCTATATGGTTTTATATCTATATGGTTTTATATCTATATGGTTTTATATCTGTATGGTTTAAAACCTTAATAAAAATGATGGGAAAAGAAACAATTGGCGGCGATGTGCAGGAAGGATCCAAGGTATGGAGGAAAGAGGAATCAAATCATTATCCAACATATCAATGAGGGCCAAGACCAGGGGGTCTCAAACTGGTGGCCCTCCAGCTGTTGCGAAACTACCCACGAGGCATTGCAAGGCTGCAGGGTACAAGCACAACTCCCTCAGGCAGAGGCATGATGGGACTTGTAGTTTTGCAACAGCTAGAGGGCCACCAGTTTGAGATTCCTGGTCTAGACCAAACTTTAAAGAAAAGTTTAGAAATACTTTGATGACCCTTGGGTATACCCAGGGCCGTCTTTAAGGCAGGGCAAATGGGGCAGCTGCCCTGGGCCCTGTCATTGTTGTGGGGCCCAAAGCAGCTGCCTCATACTTTTCAACTATCCTGGTTTAAATTCCCTTGTCCCTTGAGGTTTTAGTCCTGTGTTGTGTCCCGATATCTCAGTGTGAAGTGCTGCTACTAATGTTGCCCAGCTCTGCCCTATTGCTGTGTACAGATGACTCACCTGCAGACCCTGTGTTTACATGTAAATAACCATCATTCATATGTAAATAATTGTGGCTGGCAGCATAGATATGTAAATAAAGGCGGCATTCATATGTATATCATGCTCCCCTGCAGTGAGGAGATGATGTGCTGTAACCTCTAGCAACTAATCAGTGAGCCTTAATGTGCGCTGTAACCTCTAGCAACTAATCAGTGAGCCTTAATGTGCGCTGTAACCTCTAGCAACTAATCAGTGAGCCTTAATGTGCGCTGTAACCTCTAGCAACTAATCAGTGAGCCTTAATGTGCGCTGTAACCTCTAGCAACTAATCAGTGAGCCTTAATGTGCGCTGTAACCTCTAGCAACCAGCCAGTAAGCAGTATTGATATGCTGTAACCTCTAGCAACCAATCACACTTTCTGCCTGATCTGATACAGTAAACTGATTTTAAGCATAGCTGTTATTTATTGTATGTCTCAGAGAAGGTGGAGAGTGAAATTACATGGGGGGGCCCCCAAGAAATTTTTGCCCAGGATCCAACCAATATTAAAGAGGGCCCTGGGTATACCGGACATAGAGTCAAATCTAAAACTGTATAAATAAGCGTTGGAGGTGTGAGCATGTACAATTCCCATGTGTGCAAACAGCCGCGTCCCCGAAATATGACCAGCCTGGTTCCACATCCGCCACGAAAAACCAGTGACATTCAAAGCTGCTATTCCCTTATCTTCATATGGCAGTTACCCTCCATGACGGGAGAAACAGATTCCTAAATCACTGAAGAAGATGCTCATACGGAGCGCCCTCGTCTGGGGGCCGCACACGCACCATTTACCACTCAGAGACCGTTTTTCATTTGTCATCGGAAGCAGCAATATGGAAATGATGCACAGAGCAGACGACGCGCTGCGCTAATCCTGCAGACATTTCAGGTCTTTTCTCAGGAAGGTCATAAAGACTCAGCGCAGGCTTGGGGTCTGTTTTTTTTTTCTAATGGGCGTTCATAAAGAAATAAAACATCATCAAGCACAAAGCTTCTGTTAGGAGGTGGAGTACAGCCTGTGGAATACTAAGATTCCAACTCAGCTGCGTTCCTATTGGTGGGAGACTACAGCCTATGTTATGGGGCAACAGTAGGGGTTATATTGTAACATTTGCCTTTAAGTGATATTTGACAAGTTTTACATATTTTGATTATTATATTTCATGTATGTGTAAAAGCTCCCTCTAGTGGTCAACTGCATAGTAAGACATGTGCTAAATGGTATGGATCTGCAGCCATCTGAACACTTCTGTACACTCACCGGACACTTTATTAGGTCTTGCTAGGTCTTGCTAGTAGCAGGTTGGACCCCTTTATTAGGTCCCCCTTGCTAGTAGAAGGTTGGACCCCCTTTATTAGGTGCCCCTTGCTAGTAGCGGGTTGGACCCCCTTTATTAGGTCCTCCTTGCTAGTAGAAGGTTGGACCCCCTTTATTAGGTGCCCCTTGCTAGTAGCGGGTTGGACCCCCTTTATTAGGTCCTCCTTGCTAGTAGAAGGTTGGACTCCCTTTATTAGGTCCCCCTTGCTAGTAGCGGGTTGGACCCCTTTATTAGGACCCCCTTGCTAGTAGCGGGTTGGACCCCTTTATTAGGACCCCCTTGCTAGTAGCGGGTTGGACCCCCTTTATTAGGTCCCCCTTGCTAGTAGCGGGTTGGACCCCTTTATTAGGACCCCCTTGCTAGTAGCGGGTTGGACCCCTTTATTAGGACCCCCTTGCTAGTAGCGGGTTGGACCCCCTTTATTAGGACCCCCTTGCTAGTAGCGGGTTGGACCCCTTTATTAAGTCCCCTTTGCTAGTAGCGGGTTGGACCCCCTTTATTAGGTCCTCCTTGCTAGTAGCGGGTTGGACCCCCTTTATTAGGTCCCCCTTGCTAGTAGCGGGTTGGACCCCTTTATTAGGTCCCCCTTGCTAGTAGCGGGTTGGACCCCTTTATTAAGTCCTCCTTGCTAGTAGCGGGTTAGACCCCCTTTTCCCTTCATTCTTGGTGGCATATATTCAACAAGGTGTTGGAAACGTTCCTTAGAGATTTTGCTCCATAGTGGCATAATGACATCACACAGTCGCTGCAGATTTGTCAACTGCACATCCATGATGCAAATCTCCCATTCCTCCACATCCCAAAGGTGCTCTATTGTATGACATGGGGCATTATTCTGCTGGAAGGAGCCATCAGAAAAATGGGGACACTGTAGTCATAAAGGGATGGACATGGTCAGCAACAATACTCAGGTACCCCATCCCCCACACCATTACACCCCCACCACCAGCCTGAACCGGTGATACCCCATCCCCCTCACCATTACACCCCCACCACCAGCCTGAACCGGTGATATCCCATCCCCCACACCATTACACCCCCACCACCAGCCTGAACCGGTGATATCCCATCCCCCACCACCAGCCTGAACCGGTGATACCCCATCCCCCACACCATTACACCCGCACCACCAGCCTGAACCGGTGATATCCCATCCCCCACACCATTACACCCCCACCACCAGCCTGAACCGGTGATATCCCATCCCCCACACCATTACACCCCCACCACCAGCCTGAACCGGTGATACCCCATCCCCCACACCATTACACCCGCACCACCAGCCTGAACCGGTGATATCCCATCCCCCACACCATTACACCCCCACCACCAGCCTGAACCGGTGATATCCCATCCCCCACACCATTACACCCCCACCACCAGCCTGAACCGGTGATACCCCATCCCCCACACCATTACACCCGCACCACCAGCCTGAACCGGTGATATCCCATCCCCCACACCATTACACCCCCACCACCAGCCTGAACCGGTGATACCCCATCCCCCACACCATTACACCCCCACCACCAGCCTGAACCGGTGATACCCCATCCCCCACACCATTACACCCGCACCACCAGCCTGAACCGGTGATATCCCATCCCCCACACCATTACACCACCACCAGCCTGAACCGGTGATATCCCATCCCCCACACCATTACACCCCCACCACCAGCCTGAACCGGTGATATCCCATCCCCCACACCATTACACCCCCACCACCAGCCTGAACCGGTGATACCCCATCCCCCACACCATTACACCCCCACCACCAGCCTGAACCGGTGATAGAAGGCAGGATGGATCCATGCACCAAATTCTGACCCCACCATCTGAATGTCGGAGGTGAAATCCAGACTCATCAGACCGGGTAACATTTTTCCAATCTTATATTGTCCAATGTTGATGATCCTGTGCCAATTGTAGCCTCAGTTTCCTGTTCTTAGAGTGGCACCCGGTGTGGTCTTCTGCTGCTGTAGCCCATCTGCTTCAAAGTTGTATGTGTTGTGTGTTCAGAGATGGTATTCTGCATACCTTGTGTGTAACGAGAGGTTATTTGAGTTCCTGTTGTCTTTCTATCATCTGGAACCAGTCTGCCCATTCTCCTCTGACCTCAAGAAGGCATTTTCCTCCACACAACTGCCGCTCACTGGATATTTTCTCTTTTTCCCACCATTCTCTATAATCCCGACAGTTGGTTGTGTGTGAAAATCCCAGAAATACTCAGACCGGCCCGTCTGTCACCAACATCCATGCCACGTTCTTCCCCATTCTGATGCTCGGTTTGAACTTCAGCAAGTCGTCTTCACCATGTCTAGATACCCAAATGCAATGAGTTGCTGCCGTGTGATTGGCTGATTAGCAATTTGTGTTATCAAGAAATGGAAGAGGTGTATCTAATAAAGTGTCCGGTGAGTGCATATTGGTCCAAGCTGGACAAATGTACTGCAACTATGCAAAATACACATACCTGGAATTCAGAGGTTACATTTCAAGTAGCTCCTCCTCATTCAACCTCTGACCCCGCCCCTCCCCCCTCTATAACCCCTAGCACTGCTTTCAAACTGGGAGAGGACAAGACAACCATGTCATTCTGATACTGCATCTCCCAGTACTGTGGATCTAATAAATGGAGCTTCCTGATTGGAGGAAACAGCACAGAGATGACCTCATCAGCGATCTGCTGCTCCATTACCCAATCAACCTGTAATGCTTTGCTTGCAGTGGGTGGGTATGCCAGTCTATAGTGTGCCTGGGTTAGAAAACGGGCTGAACAGATTGGCGCACTGCTTGGCGGTCGGCAGACATACTCCGGCTGTATTTAGCGGTTTTCTTACGCTGACACCGCCGTGGAAGAAATACTATATGTTTGATACTAATTGAGTTGAATGGAGACATGGTGTTCACAGCCGACTCCGAGGAGATTCTTGACGGTGCCGGCTGCTTCCCTTCATGTTTTACTTTCATGTTTAAATTTTTAATGTATCTTAAAACCACAAGAACAAAGCGGAGACAGGTATATGAATAATAAGTCGTTACCGGCAGACGGCGTGACATTCACACTGCTGGCTGACGTGCGATTCGCTCCGCGCCTTCAATGTACAGAACAAATTCAAGATCAGAAATCCAACGCAATGTGTGGTGGGAGCCAAAGAACCAACAGTGCTGGACATAGGGCCAGCAAGAGGTTCATGGCAGCCAATCAGCAGCTAGTGCAGAGTTCAGGATTACACTACATACAGAGTGCAGGGTTCTGGGGTGTGTCAAGTACAGCAAGCAGAGTTCAAGATTACGCTACATACAGAGTGCAGGGTTCAGGAGTGTGTTAAGTACAGCAAGCAGAGTTCAGAATTACACTACATACAGAGTGCAGGGTTCAGGGGTGTGTTAAGCACAGCAAGCAGAGTTCAGGATTACACTACATACAGAGTGCAGGGTTCAGGAGCGTGTTAAGCACAGTAAGCAGAGTTCAGGATTACACTACATACAGAGTGCAGGGTTCAGGGGTGTGTTAAGCACAGCAAGCAGAGTTCAGGATTACACTACATACAGAGTGCAGGGTTCAGGAGCGTGTTAAGCACAGTAAGCAGAGTTCAGGATTACACTACATACAGAGTGCAGGGTTCTGGGGTGCGTTACGTACTGCAAGCAGAGTTCAGGATTACACTACATACAGAGTGCAGGGTTCTGGAGTGTGTTACGTACAGCAGCAGAGTTCAGGATTACACTACATACAGAGTGCAGGGTTCTGGAGTGTGTTAAGTACAGCAAGCAGAGTTCAGGATTACACTACATACAGAGTGCAGGGTTCAGGAGTGTGTTAAGTACAGCAAGCAGAGTTCAGAATTACACTACATACAGAGTGCAGGGTTCAGGAGTGTGTTAAGTACAGCAAGCAGAGTTCAGAATTACACTACATACAGAGTGCAGGGTTCAGGGGTGTGTTAAGCACAGCAAGCAGAGTTCAGGATTACACTACATACAGAGTGCAGGGTTCAGGAGTGTGTTAAGTACAGCAAGCAGAGTTCAGAATTACACTACATACAGAGTGCAGGGTTAAGGAGCGTGTTAAGCACAGCAAGCAGAGTTCAGGATTACACTACATACAGAGTGCAGGGTTCTGGGGTGCGTTACGTACAGCAGCAGAGTTCAGGATTACACTACATACAGAGTGCAGGGTTCTGGAGTGTGTTAAGTACAGCAAGCAGAGTTCAGGATTACACTACATACAGAGTGCAGGGTTCTGGAGTGTGTTACGTACAGCAGCAGAGTTCAGGATTACACTACATACAGAGTGCAGGGTTCTGGAGTGTGTTAAGTACAGCAAGCAGAGTTCAGGATTACACTACATACAGAGTGCAGGGTTCTGGAGTGTGTCAAGTACAGCAAGCAGAGTTCGGGATTACACTACATACAGAGTGCAGGGTTCTGGAGTGTGTTAAGTACAGCAAGCAGAGTTCAGGATTACACTACATACAGAGTGCAGGGTTCTGGAGTGTGTCAAGTACAGCAAGCAGAGTTCAGGATTACACTACATACAGAGTGCAGGGTTCTGGAGTGTGTCAAGTACAGCAAGCAGAGTTCAGGATTACACTACATACAGAGTGCAGGGTTCTGGAGTGTGTCAAGTACAGCAAGCAGAGTTCAGGATTACACTACATACAGAGTGCAGGGTTCAGGAGCGTGTTAAGTACAGCAAGCAGAGTTCAGGATTACACTACATACAGAGTGCAGGGTTCTGGAGTGTGTCAAGTACAGCAAGCAGAGTTCAGGATTACACTACATACAGAGTGCAGGGTTCTGGAGTGTGTCAAGTACAGCAAGCAGAGTTCAGGATTACACTACATACAGAGTGCAGGGTTCTGGAGTGTGTCAAGTACAGCAAGCAGAGTTCAGGATTACACTACATACAGAGTGCAGGGTTCTGGAGTGTGTCAAGTACAGCAAGCAGAGTTCAGGATTACACTACATACAGAGTGCAGGGTTCTGGAGTGTGTTACATACTGCAAGCAGAGTTCAGAATTACACTACATACAGAGTGCAGGGTTCTGGAGTGTGTCAAGTACAGCAAGCAGAGTTCAGGATTACACTACATACAGAGTGCAGGGTTCAGGAGCGTGTTAAGTACAGCAAGCAGAGTTCAGGATTACACTACATACAGAGTGCAGGGTTCTGGAGTGTGTCAAGTACAGCAAGCAGAGTTCAGGATTACACTACATACAGAGTGCAGGGTTCTGGAGTGTGTCAAGTACAGCAAGCAGAGTTCAGGATTACACTACATACAGAGTGCAGGGTTCTGGAGTGTGTTACATACTGCAAGCAGAGTTCAGTATTACACTACATAGAAAGTGCAGGGTTCTGGAGTGTGTCAAGTACAGCAAGCAGAGTTCAGAATTACACTACATACAGAGTGCAGGGTTCTGGAGTGTGTTAAATACAGCAAGCAGAGTTCAGGATTACACTACATACAGAGTGCAGGGTTCTAGGGTGTGTCAAGTACAGCAAGCAGAGTTCAGAATTACACTACATACAGAGTGCAGGGTTCAGGAGTGTGTTACGTACAGCAAGCAGAGTTCAGGATTACACTACATACAGAGTGCAGGGTTCAGGAGTGTGTTACGTACTGCAAGCAGAGTTCAGAATTACACTACATACAGAGTGCAGGGTTTTGGGGTGTGTCAAGTACAGCAGAGTTCAGGATTGTGCTACAAAGAGAGTGCAGGGTTCAGGATTGAGCTACATAGAGAGTGCAGGGTTCAGGATTGAGCTACATAGAGAGCGCAGGGTTCAGGATTACGCTACATACAGAGTACAGGGTTCAGGGGCGCACTATGTACAGAATGTAGAGTTTACTGGTTCGCTATGTACAGAGTGCAGAGGTCAGGTGTGTGCTGTGTACAGAGTGCAGGATTTGCAAACCTCCCCCCACTATGGAAATGGAAAACATAATAAAGCTGCATTAAGGTGAAGAGAAGACAATAACTCAGAATACGCGTTTCACACAATAATATTCCATGAAATGAGTCGGCGCTCTCTCATTGTACAGCTCGCTTTTACCTTCATATCTCAAATTAAGAAATGATCTGAAGGCTTTGCGATCTATAGAAGAGCCGGGCATTATGCATTTGGAATGCGATTAAATTGTTTTCTCTCCGCTATGATGTCCCCGCACAGCACGACCACCTATTCTGACACCAGAATATCGCATATTATTATACTCCAGAATAACATCACGCTACCAATTGTTCTTTTCGCACCCCTGGAAGGAACATTAAGAGGACAAACAAATAAGGAGAGCGAAAGTTCACAGAGAAGAATATGGAAGTGGAAATGTTGCCGCCATTGTCCTCCATTGCGTCGCTGACACACCGCGGCCCGGAGGCCTGCCCTGAAGAAAGTTCAGAGCGAAGTTTTCTGACTTTCTGTGACTTCTGATCTACTGACGGCGCTCGGAGCTCATTACCGATAACAATGACGGCGCCCGCAAATAAAAGGGAGCAACGGAAAGTGATTGGCTACTTAGTAGGCATTGTTTTGTGTATCCAATAAAAGGAAACGGTATGAGAATCCTTCTTTATCATCTGGTCACATTAGCTCTCTGCAGAGAGGATTAAAGTCGCTGTGCGGGTGTCCTGAGAGAAGGAAATTACAGGATATAAAGGCGGAGGATGAGCCAAAACCAGAGCAGCGGGTATGAGGAATAGTAGAATGTCATATCTCCCCCCGGAGGAAAGGAGGGGAGTCCATCTCAAGGTGCCCCGCTAATGATTGTTATTAGTAGATACATAGCAACATTGCAAATATATATATATATATATATATATATATATATATATATATATATATATATATATATATATATATAAGAGAGAAGGGAAGGGGCAGAAAGAGAGATGGACATTGGACAGAGAGAGAGAGAAAGAGAGAGGGGGGAAGAGAGGGGGGCAGAGAGAGAGAGAGAGGGGGAGGGGGGGAGAGAGAGAGGGGAAGAGAGAGCGAGCAGGGAGGGAGGGGGCGAGAGGGAGAGAGAGGGAAAGAGGGGGAGAGGAAAGAGAGATGGGGGAGAGAGAGAGAGAGAGGGGGGAGCAGAGAGAGAGAGATGGACAGAGAGAGAGAGAGAGATAGAGAGAGGGGGAGAGAGAGAGAGAGAGATGGGGAGAGAGGGAGGGAGAGGGAGGGAGAGAGAGCGGAGAGATGGGGAGGGAGAGAGAGAGAGGAGAGAGAGGGAGGGAGAGAGAGAGAGATGGAGAGGGAGAGAGAGAGGGGGGGAGAAGGAGAGAGGGAGAGGGGCGAGAGAGAGGGGAGGGGGAAGAGAGAGAGAGAAGGAAGAGGGGGAGAGAGAGAGGGGGAAGAGATGAAAAGAGAGGGGGGAGGGAGAGAGGGGGGAGAGAGAGAGGGTCAAGAGGGGGGAGGGGTGGAGAGAGAGAGATGGACAGAGAGAGGGAGGGAGGGAGAGAGGGGGGAGAGAGGGAGAAAATGGGGGAGAGAGGGGAGGGGAAGAAAAAGAGAGAGAGAGAGAGAGAAGGAAGAGGGGGAGAGGGAGGGGGGAGATGGATAGAGAGGGAGAGAGGGGGAGGGAGAGAGCGGCAAGAGAGAGATGGACAGAGAGAGAGGGGGAGAGAGGGAGAGCGAGGGAGAGGGAGGGAGAGGGAAAGAGGGGGAGAGAGAGAGGCGAGAGGTGGGGAGAGAGAGAGAGGGGGAGAGAGAGAGAGAGAGAGGGGAGAGGTGGGGAGAGAGAGAGGGGGAGGGAGAGAGGGGAAAGATGGGGAGAGAGAGGGGAGACATGGGGGGAGAGAGAGAGGGGAGGGGGAAGAGAGAGGGGGAGATGGAGAGAGAGAGAGAGAGAGAGAGAGAGAGAGAGAGGTGAGAGGGAAGGAGAGAGAGAGAGAGGTGAGAGGGAAGGAGAGAGAGAGAGGTGAGAGGGAGGGAGAGAGTGGGGAAAGAGAGCGGGGAGGGAGAGCGGGGGGGGAGAGAGAGAGAGGAGGGAGGGGGAGAAGGAGAGAGAGATGGACAGAGAGAGAGGGAGGGAGTGAGGGAGAGAGAGAGAGAGGAGGGAGGGGGAGAAGGAGAGAGAGGGGGAGAAGGAGAGAGAGATGGACAGAGAGAGAGGGAGGGAGTGAGGGAGAGAGGGGGAAGAGAGAGGGGGAGAGAGAGGGAAGAGCGAGGGGGAGAGAGAGGGGGGGAGACAGAGAGAGGTAGACAGTGACAGAGATGGGCAGAGAGAGTGGAGAGCAGAGAGAAAGGGAGAAAGACAGAAAGAGATGGAGAGGGATCATTATTATGAGGCAAATCCACTTTGCACTACAAGTACACTTGGAAGGGCAGTTGCTGTAGATCGGAGGGGAACATGCAAGGAAAATAAAAAACAGCATTTTATCTTGCACATGATTGGATGATAAAATGAGCAGAGCTTCCCCTCGTTTCAGATCTACCCCTCAGATTACAATGACCGCACTTCCAAGTGCACTTGTGCAAAGTGGATTTGCCTTTCATAAATAACCCCCAATGTTATATTATGGAAGCCCGATGACCATCATTCCCAAAGGATTTAGTCAGGTGGGCCAAAAATCCCTCCACAGACCCATTGTGATCCTTTCATCCATTCTAGGCCGGTTCAGACTATACACACAAACCTATCTGTATTGGGAAAAAGTCCTGCATTGTCTTTGGCAAAGTTCCACTGCTGAAAACCAACTAGTCACTGCACACAATGCACCTCCCCGCCCATCACCCAGCAACCGAATTCCTTGATTAAAAAAAAAAGAAAAGACCCTTCTGACAAGTCGGCTGTCATAGATCTCATCTGACTGAGAAAAGTCTTATTATTACATCCTTCCTTACCGGAGAAAATGTGGAAATAATGAGCTCCGTCTTCATAATACACCTGAGATCTCCGCACCATGGATATGGAGAACCAATCTGTCCTCAGCAGATCCAATATCATCTAATTAAAGTTTATTGAGAAATGCAATAAAGGACAAGACTGAATTTAAACAGAAATTTAAACAGTTTTGCTCTCCCCCTGTGTACCCCCCGTTTGTTTATAAACAATGTTACTTTGTATCTCTCTATCTCCTGTCTGATCAATGTTTATAAACAATGTTACTTTGTATCTCTCTATCTCCTGTCTGATCAATGTTTATAAACAATGTTACTTTGTATCTCTCTATCTCCTGTCTGATCAATGTTTATAAACAATGTTACTTTGTATCTCTCTATCTCCTGTCTGATCAATGTTTATAAACAATGTTACTTTGTATCTCTCTATCTCCTGTCTGATCAATGTTTATAAACAATGTTACTTTGCATCTCTCTATCTCCTGTCTGATCAATGTTTATAAACAATGTTACTTTGCATCTCTCTATCTCCTGTCTGATCAATGTTTATAAACAATGTTACTTTGCATCTCTCTATCTCCTGTCTGATCAATGTTTATAAACAATGTTACTTTGTATCTCTCTATCTCTTGTCTGATCAATGTTTATAAACAATGTTACTTTGTATCTCTCTCTCTCCTGTCTGATCAATGTTTATAAACAATGTTACTTTGTATCTCTCTATCACCGGTCTTTTTCCTAAATGTAACACACCAATAAAAACCTGACAAATCTAAAGCAAAATAAAAAGTCTGGCCTGCCATTTACTTAAAACCCCTTTCAAATCATAGAATGCCTATAGAGTCCTGATTGAGGCCCCCCAAGTACAAAGGGGAAAAATATGACTAATAAAATGTATAACCAGTAGAGGAAAGTGTAATAACAGCTGTGTCCAGCAGGGGGCAGGGCTCCCTACATCAGTGATCAGACCCCACAGCGAGGCAGGACATTAATAGTGAAAGTATTGCTATAGAAGACGTCTTATTGGATTTTGTATCCTGAACTAGAAATGTGACAGCTGATGCTTCCTCCTCGGTCACAGAGGGGCCCCCCGGGGCCCACAACGTTTAATAACTGCAGCACAACATTTATCGGATATGAAATCCCAACTTCATCACATCTCAGATGATATACCTGGGAGAGGATTCGCTCTTCATTCGCCCCGCGATCGCACAGCGACTGAAATATAAAGATTTCCACTTTTTCAGCCCAAACTTTATTCTTTTCCTTCCCATTCAGATATCATCATGGAAATAAAAAAATATATATACAAAAAATCTACTGCTTGACTTTTTACTTCCTTATAAATCTGAATTCTCTTTCCCCTGTAATGAAATATTAAGGAGGGGACCGGGGTGTGAATGTTTACCACAATTAGCACTGTCTGTGCTGTGCTGGCAGATCTCATTATCAGCAGGTGATGTGCAATGTCTGGCCTAACAAAGGGTTAAAGATCTCAAGGATTCCCGGGGTATAAAAAAATACACTTGCAGTTGGCTCCTCCTACCTTCTAGCTCCCCCCCCCCCATCCCCACATACTGTAAGGGTACAAAGCTCATACAAATCTTCAGTCTTACACAGGTGTAGCGGCTCATCTCCTAGACTGGAACGGCTTCCTCTGATTTCACCGCACACTGCAAGCTTCTCACAATGTGCATTAGAAGCTGCAGCAAGTCATTTCCTGGCTGAAGCCCCGCCTCATTTCCTGCCTGGAGCCCCGCCTCATTTCTTGGCTGGGGCCCTGCCTCATTTCCTGCCTGGAGCCCCGCCTCATTTCCTGGCTGGATCCCCGCCTCATTTCCTGCCTGGAGCCCTGCCTCATTTCCTGCCTGGAGCCCCGCCTCATTTCCTGCCTGGAGCCCCGCCTCATTTCTTGGCTGGGGCCCTGCCTCATTTCCTGCCTGGAGCCCCGCCTCATTTCCTGGCTGGATCCCCGCCTCATTTCCTGCCTGGAACCCTGCCTCATTTCCTGCCTGGAGCCCCGCCTCATTTCCTGCCTGGAGCCCAGCCTCCTTTCCTGCCTGGAGGATGTCCAGCATCATCTAACCCAGGGGCCAGCAACCTTTTTCTACTTCAGGGCCGGATTCAATGTATGTGAATGCATGGAGGGCCATATTCACCTGCAAATAAATTGGGGGATAATAATAATAATCCCTCTCTATATCACACAGCCCCTGCACCTCTGGACCCCTTTACATTACACAGCCCCCTGCTCCTCTGGACCTCTCTGCATTACACAGCCCTGCACCTCTGGACTCCTTTACATTACACAGCCCCCTGCACCTCTGGACCCCTTTACATTACACAGCCCCCTGCACCTCTGGACCCCTTTACATTACACAGCCCCCCTCACCTCTGGACTCCTTTACATTACACAGCCCCCGCATCTCTGGACCACTGTACATTACACAGCTCCCGCACCTCTGGACCCCTTTACATTGCACAGCTCCCAGCACCTCTGGACCCCTTTACATTACACAGCCCCCTGCACCTCTGGACCCCTTTACATTACACAGCCCCCCTCACCTCTGGACTCCTTTAATAATAATAATAATAATAAATTTTATTTATAATGCACTTTCCATCAAAAGACCTCAAAGTGATACATAATTACAATAAAAACAAACAAACCGCTTAATTTACAAAACATTTGCTAAAAAGAAAAGTCTTCAACCCCTTTTTAAAATTTTCAGTAGACTGAGAAACCCTCAGACTATCAGGCAAAGCATTCCACAAACGTGGGGCAGCAGCACAAAAAGCCCTATCTCCCATGGTTTTCAACCTAGTTTTTGGAACCTCTAAACAATTCAAATTAGTTGAGCGAAGGGAACGCGGTAGATTTTGCAATCTAAGAAGTTCCTTAAGATAAGGTGGATCTTGTCCATGTATGCATTGATGCACAAGAAGAGAGACCTTATACTCAATCCTTGTAGAGACCGGCAGCCAATGAAGAGATTTTAAAATTGGAGTGATGTGCTCATGCTTCCGCACTCTCATTAGGATCCTCGCTGCAGAGTTTTGAACGTATTGCAACCTCTGCATGCTCTTTCTCGGAATCCCAATGACATTACACAGCCCCCGCATCTCTGGACCACTGTACATTACACAGCCCCGCATCTCTGGACCCCTTTACATTGCACAGCTCCCAGCACCTATGGACCCCTTTACATTACACAGCCCTGCACCTCTGGACCTTTTTACATTACACAGCTCCCCGCACCTCTGGACCCCTTTACATTACACAGCTCCCCGCATCTCTGGACCCCTTTACATTACACAGCTCCCAGCACCTCTGGACCCCTTTACATTACACAGCCCTGCACCTCTGGACCCCTTTACATTACACAGCTCCCCGCACCTCTGGACCCCTTTACATTACAAATCCTCCCATACCTCTGGACCCCTTTACATTAAACTGGCCTGCACCTCTGGAGCCCTTTACATTACACAGCACTGCATCTCTTTACCCCTTTGCATTTCACAGCCCCCTGCACCTCTGGACCCCTTTACATTTCACAGCCCCCTGCACTTCTGGACCCTTTTACATTATACAACCCCATGGGTCATAGGTTGCCGACCCCTAATCTAGCCTATAGGTGCTAAACTTGTGGCCCTCCCTCTGTTGCTGAACTACTAATCCCATCATGCCTCTGCCTTTGGGATTCATGCTTGTAACTGTTCAGCCTTGCAATGCCTTATCGGACTTGTAGTTCCTAGCCCCTTCCTCCCCACCCTGACTGTCCCCGCCCCTTTCATTCATTGGATTTCAGTTCTAACAATCAAGGAGGGCGTTACCTGTGGAAGTGTGTATGCAAATGAAGCCTGCCTAGGAACGCCCACTTCTCCAGACTGACACCCACCCATCAAATCATGTTGATATTTGCATAACCCCTCCCAAGAGCCCGCCCACTGCTCACATCAGGGCTGGGAGCTCCTGAGAGGAGTACTGAGGCCGGGTGCTGTGATGTTTTCCGGAAGCCCTGCCAGCCCCTCCCACCAGCCATGATGCTTCCCTAGCACAGAGAGCCGGTCAGATTTGTCTGCCGTAATGTCGCAGTCCCGCTAAAAATGGCAGATCGCCGCCATTACTACTAAAAACAATAAAAAAATAAAAGTACACAAATCTATCCCATAGTTTGTAGACGCTACAACTATTGTGGAAAACCAATATACATAGTATTGAGATTTTTTTACCAAACATATGTAGCAGAATACATATTTTTTGGGGGGTTTTATAGAAGAAAGTAAAAAAAATATGGGGTGCAGGGGATAAGAATACTTCGTACCGCACGCCGGCTGACCCACACGCTGCACCTTACATTGATGTCCGATGTGCAAAACCACACAAAATCTCCCGTATTAAAGAAGAACTCCGGATTGGTCGGCTTCTTTTTGCTGCCTGTGTCCCCTGAGGATGAGAACTCGCTGTACAATCTCCTCTACTACCAACTATGTCTGAGGTTTACCATCCCTTCAATGCCGGCTACCTGTGACAGCGTGCAAGGAAAGGACTGCCAATAACCAGCAAGTGTGTTCACATGTGATTGGACACAGCACATCACATGGTAAAGGACCATTATGATTGGCCATTTACCGCCATCTGTGATCAACTGTGTCCCAAGGATGAGCGCCACAGCGGGAGCGCGGTCCTGAGAAGACGTCCACCGACGCTCTCCCAGAACTGGGCGACCGCGCTGTAGCTGTATTGTGTATTAGTGCGGTCGGGAAGAGGTTCAGCCGACATACTCTGTACAATCTCCTCTATCATCATGTAAGAGTCTGTCTGATCTGATCCCAGACGTCTATCATCCCCGGAGTGTCCTCATATCACATCCCTCATAACACTGAAGGAAACTCAACAGAGATGGAGTATGGTCAGCATAAAGAAGAACTCCGACCTCCCAACCCCGCAATCCGAAAACACCATTTCATACATTGTTACTATTCAAAGACCCCCATCCATCCATCCATCCATGTCTCCATCCATCCATCCATATCTCCATCCATTTGTGTCTCCATCCATCCAATTCTCCATCCATCCAATTCTCCATCCATCCATCCATGTCTCCATCCACCCATCCAAGTCTCAATCCATCCATCCATGTCGCCATCCACCCATCCATCGAATTCTCCATCCATCCATGTCTCCAGCCAACCATCCATCCATGTCTCTATCTATCCATCCAAGTCTCCATCCTTTCAGGTCTCTATCCGTCCATTTTTCCGTTTCTCCATCAATCCATGTCTCTCATCTATCCATGTCTCCATCCATCCATCCATGTCTCCATCCATCCATGTCTCCATCCATCCATGTCTCCATCCATCCATCCATGTCTCCATCCATCCATGTCTCCATCCATCCATGTGTCCATCCATCCATCCATGTCTCCATCCATCCATGTCTCCATCCATCCATGTCTCCATCCATCCATCCATGTCTCTCATCTATCCATCCATGTCTCTCATCTATCCATCCATGTCTCCATCCATCCATCCATGTCTCCATCCATCCATCCATGTCTCTCATCCATCCATGTCTCCATGCATCCATCCATGTCTCTCATCTATCCATCCATGTCTCCATCCATCCATCCATGTCTCTCATCTATCCATCCATGTCTCTCATCTATCCATCCATGTCTCCATGCATCCATCCATGTCTCTCATCCATCCATGTCTCTCATCCATCCATCCATATCTCCATCCATCCATGTCTCTCATCCATCCATGTCTCCATGCATCCATCCATGTCTCCATCCATCCATGTCTCCATCCATCCATGTCTCTCATCTATCCATCCATATCTCCATCCATCCATGTCTCCATCCATCCATCCATGTCTCCATCCATCCATCCATGTCTCTCATCTATCCATCCATGTCTCCATCCATCCATCCATGTCTCCATCCATCCATCCATATCTCCATCCATCCATCCATCCATGTCTCTCATCTATCCATCCATGTCTCCATCCATCCATCCATGTCTCCATCCATCCATCCATGTCTCTGATCTATCCATCCATGTCTCTGATCTATCCATCCATGTCTCCATCCATCCATCCATCCATCCATGTCTCTCATCTATCCATCCATGTCTCCATGCTTTAGTTTGTTGAGAAATCACTTTGAAAACCCCCCTCTAGCATTTCTATCTGCGCCCATCTTGAGTAGAGGGAGATGATTCATGTAGCATTTACTTTCGGGGATCCACCTGCCCCTAGCTCGGACATGCAGACAGGAAGGGTGTGCTTAGCTGAGAAAGCCCCTCCTCCCATGAAGACTCCTGTGATGTATGACATGATTTTGGCCTAGGCCAGACACCAGGAAGCAACTGAAGAAATGCAAACAGAAATAAAACAAGTAAATATAATCTCCCTTCCTATCGAATTACTAATGCTGGCAGCACAAGGATTCTGGTGATTGGGAGAGATTAGTTCTGTTTTAAAGCGGTTGTAAAGCCTTACAGACCACTTTGACCTACAGGTGAGCCCAGATTAAGGCTTACCTGTAGGTCCAAGAAAGATCTCCTAAACCACAGTTAACGGCGAAATGCCGCGAGTGGCGGCTTCCGTGCGCATGCGCGAGAGTGACATCATCGCAGCTTCATCGAATGACAGCGCCGGAACAGCGAGACCCACCAAGAAGATGGAGGCTCCAGACTACAGGGGACAGCGGTGACTTCGCATGCGATGCGATGCGATGCATAGTAGTCCATTATGCTTTACCTTTACAGGGAATGAAAGAGGAAGTAACACCCATCAGGGTTTACTTCCTCTTTAAGGGAGATACAGGATTCATCCTCTCTACCTGACAATCCTGAAAAGTGATGGCAAATCCAACATCTTCCAGTTGTCACCAGAACAGGAACAGACTGGAATTCTTTCGCTGTGGTCACTTATTCCAGGGACAATTGTCTAAGAGGGGATGTCCTCTCACTCAAAACCGCTTCCTTAGGTGAGGCAAAGATTGATCTCAGTCTACAGAAGTGTGTATCTATTTTTTTTTATTTTATGAAATATATGACATATTTTGGTTTTCTAAAAAAAAACTCATATTATATATATATATATATATATATATATATATATATATTTTTATTATCTATTTATATATATATATATATATATATATATATATATATATATATATATATATACATACATATACACACACAGGATATTATACTGTATATATAATATATATATATATATAAGATTGATCTCAGTCTACATAAGTGTGTATCTATTTTTTTTTTAAATGAAATATATTACATATTTTGGTTTTATAAAAAAAAAAAAATTATATATATTTAAATATATATATATAATTTTTTTTTTATAAAACCAAAATATGTAATATATTTCATTTAAAAAAAAAAAATAGATACACATATATACACACACACATATACTGGATTTATAGGATTTATATAGTGCCAACAGTTTTCTCAGCGCTTTACAACATGAGGGCAGACAGTACACTTACAATATAATATATATATAGATATATATATATATTTTTTTATAAAAACAAAATGAGCAGAAATGAGCACCTGGGAGTGAAATAAATGACACAGTGGAAATATGGGATGACTGTGCTGATTGTATGTATATATATTTATATTAAATAAAAATAAATAATTTATATATATGGAATTTTTTTTTTTATTATTAAAATATAAATAGAAATACATATAATCAGCACAGTCATTTCCATATTTCCAGGGTATATATATATTTCCAGTCATTTTCATATTTCCAGGGTGTCATTTAATTCACTCCCAGATGCTCATTTCTGAAGCCTAAAAGCCTTTTTTTTCCCCACAGTGACAGTTACTTTTGGCCAACTGACAAATCATTGGATCTATTTTTAGCTCAGGTCAGTGAGATCTGAAAAAAGAAAGACAAGCAGATAAAGTCCAGTCCTGACCCCCATCTCCAGACATGGATCTTGGATCATGGACACGTGATCTTAATTTTGCCCAACTTTGGATTTATTTTCAGCTGAGATCAGTGAGATTTAAAAACAGACAGGCAGATAAAATGCCCCCTCCCCCCCCCCATACACCTCTATGTAGTGACATGTAGGGATTCGCTCTCCAGCAGTCATACATTGGGACAAACAACATGAGAAAACTAACCCTTTGTTGACATTACATTTGCAATGCAGTGCTGCTGGCAGTTAATCGGCTGAGCAAACATTTTGCAGCAGTGCGGTTAAGCGAGGTGCAGCATAACTGACACTGATGACATCACAGTGGAGAGATTTCTGGGCTTATATAAAACGGCCTTAATACTGTCTGTGTCTCAGTTTGAGATTGACTCTTGTACAGAGCACACCTGTCTGAGAATTCTCATTCTATTTACTAAGCCAATATTCAGATTTTCTCCGATTAGCTAAGTAAATTAAATACTTAGATAAGAATCTTTAATTATTTGTCACTTTATTCTTTGTGACAAATTTGAAAAATGAGCCTTTTTAAAGCTTTTGCCATTTTTTTCATACTATACCTGGCATGTGGTGTACAACATGCTCAGGGGCGACCATTGTACACCCGTCTGGATGTTACACCCGGATCTAGACTGATGATCCCATGTGTGGTCACCACCGATCATCGCGCAGGGAATGTCAGGATTGAGTGGGGGGTGACTCCGGAAGGAGGAGGTCCCTACAAACCTATCCTGTACCGTGATATCAACAACCTGCAGAAGGACCAACGTGACAGATTTCACATGCACCTGACCCGCACACATGAAGAAGATTGCTCCTTGGTGATCAGCCCGATCCTGCAAAGGGACAGCGGGACCTACGAGGTCCGCCTCATCGTGGATGACACCCAACTTCATCCGTTCAAGAAAGTCATTGTTCACGTGACCGGTAAGTGTTACAGGTTTTGGTTTATTGTTTATTCTATGGGGGTCTTCTGCTGCTGCGGGGGGAGGGGGGTTTACCGAGGACCAGGCTGGGCAGATACAGCTCAGAGGACTTGTGGGCTGATGGGTAATTTTTTTCCCACACACAATGTAAAACGCACATCTTATACCCAAAGCGCATCAACAAAGGAGACGTCTGGTCATTACAATCTGATGTATTATATCTCACCATCACTTCTCCCACTATAGGGACCATTAGACTATACACCTATAGGGACCATTACACTATACACCTATAGGGACCATTACACTATACACCTATAGGGACCATTACACTATACACCAGGGATATGCAATTAGCGAACCTCCAGATGTTGCAACACTACAAGTCCCATCATGCCTCTGGGTGTCATTGTTGCGGCTGTCAGAGTCTTGCTATGCCTCATGGGACTTGTAGATCTGCAACAGCTGGAGGTCTGCTAATTACATATCCCTGCTATACACCTATAGGGACCATTATACTATATACACCTATAGGGACCATCACACTATACGCCTATGTGGGCCATCACACTATACACCTATAGGGGCCATCACACTATACACCTATAGGGGCCATCACACTATACACCTACAGGGGCCATCACACTATACACCTATAGGAATCATTACACTATGCACCTATAGGGGCCATCACACTATACACCTACAGGGGCCATCACACTATACACCTATAGGAATCATTACACTATGCACCTATAGGGACCCTTACAGTAAACGGTGACAGTTGATACTTTTATTTTGCTGAATATTTGCACAACTGTTTATCTAAATTTTCAGTAAATAAAATAAAATAAATATGAAAAATAATAATATTTAATATAATAATACAATATTTAAAATAATAATATTCAAAATAAAATTATTTATTTGAAAGTAAAATAAATAAAATTAGATTCAATAAACTCCAACACAATGAAATCTCCCCATCTGATATAAAAGCTGAGACAGAATCCAGTCAATAGATACCAAATCTGTCATGGCTCACAATTGTACGCCCCCCACAATGATCCAAGTGAGGGGAAATCTATTCAATGGAAACACAAAGAACATTTTTTCTTCCATACAGTGGGGAAGAATCTGATATTTTGGTTTTATTGATGTGCCCCCAATGGGGAGGTTTCTCACCACTTCCTGTTTCTGTGGTCCTAGTCCCCAGTACAGGAAGAGGAAACGTACGGCTCTAACCCCACCCTGCTCTATCCAAAAATGTAAAAGACCTGAATTTGTTTTTGATTGGTGACACATTGGACCAGGGTCATTTGGAGTAGATTTATAGTCATGAATTCAAACTGGTTTGCTCAGCTCTAGTGTTCAATTTTTTTAAACATTTAAGCTAATTTCCTTTGTTTTTGTTTCATCAGATTCTACTTTGGAGGCGGCTGATACCGAGACGGTGAAGAAGCACCATGAAGATCGAAAAAGACCAAGAGAGACCCCATCAGTCACCGACACTGAGGGGTCCGGCATGTCTGAACCACCAATACCGAAAAACAGGGACGACGTTAATTATGACCTAGACATAGATAGCGGGGTCCATTCAGTCCCTAGTACTGAGAGCTCCACAAGGTCTCCACCAATACCTAAGGACAGTGACTACGTTTATTATGACTCTGAAAGCCTAGGAATAGATAGTGCGACCCATTCATTCCCTGGTACTGAGAGTTCCACAAGGTCTCCACCAATACTGACAAAGACCAGTGGCTACAAGTGGGAAGGCCTAGATATAGAAGGCACAACCCCTTCAGTCACTGGCACGGAGGGTCCCGGGGTGGCTCCACCATCAATGATGGAGACCAATGACTTCGATTCAGGAAGCCCAGACAAAGATGGCGCAACCCCTTCAGTCGTTGACACTGAGGGCTCCCGGATGCTTCCCCCGATGACGGAGACCAGGGACCATGATTTGGGAAGCCTACATATTCCTAGAGCAACCTCTCCAGTCACTGCCACCGAGGGCTTCAGGATGTCTTCACCAACCACGACTGAGGCCAGTAGTCATATGTCGAGAATCCTAAGCTTTGGTCTTAGTCTAATATTTCTCATCAATATGTTCTCTCAGATGAAGATAAAGGGTGAACTTCTAATGATAGCCGTAGTCTTTCTTCTAATATTCATCCTCATCAGTGCAACGGGATGCTTCATTGGGTAAGTCATTGTACATTCTTCATAGGTTTTCTCCATTTTCTACATTACACATTTTCATGTTATCACCCACTGTCACTGAGCCCCCACCTCCTAAAATGTACCTTTTCCCGGCCTGCAGACAGGCAATGGATCAGACTGAGGCGGGGGTGGGGGGTTCTCTGTGCATTGCCCGGGGTTTAGCAACATAAGCCTCTAACATTTGTTCTATGGGGGAGGGGTGAATAAATGGAGGTAACAGTAACAAATGGGGTGATGGCATGTGATTATTTGTTTTCTATCAAACGCAGATTTAGGCTTCTTAAGATATTAATTCTGAAAATCTGCTGCTTTATGGACTCATTCTTATAACATTTCTTTCTTTATCTCCATAGATTTTGGTACTGCATGGCCAGAGCAAGAAAGCGGGACAGGATAACAAGGATGGAAGAAGGAGAGAGACTCACAGAGGAGACGAGACAAGAAGAGGAGGAAGAACTTTCGGACGTGGTTGTTATGCAACCCTGCTCAGGGTCTGTTATCAACCCCAAAAGACCGAACAATTGTGTAGCAACCATGTGCTGTTGCAGAACGGATAGCACAACACCTTCAATCACTGGCACTGAGGGCCCCAGTACGTCTCCACCAACAGTGACGGAGACCAGTGACTACAATTCTGGAAGCATAGCTATAGATGGCACAACCCCTTCAGTCACTGGCACTGAGGGCCCCAGGGTGTCTCCGCCAACAGTGACTGAGGCCAGTGACTACCATACGGGAAGCCTAGCTAAGGATATCACAACCACTTCAGTCACTGGCACTGAGGGCCCCATGGTGTCTCCACCAATGGCTGAGACCAGTGATTACCATATGGGAAGCATGGCTAAGGATAGCACAACCACTTCAGTCACTGGCACTGAGGGCCCCATGGTGTCTCCACCAATGGCTGAGACCAGTGATTACTATATGGGAAGCATAGCTAAGGATAGCACAACCACTTCAGTCACTGCCACTGAGGGCCCCAGGGTGTCTCCACCAATGGCTGAGACCAGTGATTACCATATGGGAAGCATAGCTAAGGATAGCACAACCACTTCAGTCACTGCCACTGAGGGCCCCAGGGTGTCTCCGATGGCTGAGACCAGTGATTACCATATGGGAAGCATAGCTAAGGATAGCACAACCACTTCAGTCACTGCCACTGAGGGCCCCAGGGTGTCTCCACCAATGGCTGAGACCAGTGATTACCATATGGGAAGCATAGCTAAGGATAGCACAACCCCTTCAGTCACTGGCACTGTGGGCCCCGGGGTGTCTCCGCCAACAACGGCTGAGACCAGAGACTACCATACGGAAAGCATAGCTATAGATAGCACAACCCTTTCTGTCACTGGCACTGAGGGCCCTGGGGTGTCTCCGCCAACAATGGATGAGGCCAGTGCCTATAAATTCAGGAAGCCTAAAAACAGGTGGCGCAACCTATTATGTCACCGACACTGAGGGCGCCAGGATGCGTCCAATGGGAGTAGAGGGTAAGTGAGGGCAGGGTTGGGTGAAGTAGGAGGGTAAGCGAGGGCAGGGTGGAGGGAAGTAGGGGGTAAATAAGGGTAGGGGATTAAGTGAGGGCAGGGTGGGGGGAAGTAAGGGGGTAAATGAGGGTAGGTTATTAAGTGAGGACAGGGTGGGGGAAAGTAGGAGGGTGAGGTTGGGGTGGGGGGAATTAGGGGGGTAAATGAGGGTAAGGTGGGGGGAAAGTAGGAGGGTAAGCGAGAGCAGGGGGGGGGGGGGAGTAGGGGATTGAGTGAGGGAAGGGTGGAGTTGTAGTCCCAGCAAGCTTCAGGGAAGCCTCAGCATCCGCACAATCTCAGGTCACAGCACTGCAGGAATGTCAGATCATGTGGAAGATTCTGTACAGCAGCAATGCAGCACTTCCATTCAGGGCGATGGGCAGACCAGGTCCCTAAAGCTCCTCCCTCTTCAACTAAACTCTGATCCTGCTGTCAGAGATGGAAGACGCGGCTCTTTTTCTTCAGTCTGAATGACCAGCACTCTGCCCCCGGTCACATGATGGACAATGCGCCAAACAAGGGATGCGGTAAAAAACACAGTGGAGCGGGCATAGGGTGGGCTGCTACAAGAAACAAAGGATTATTGTTTTGTCTACACAGCATTATGCCGGCGCCGGCTCTGCTGTCACATCAGCCGGCTTTTATTAGTACATGTGGCCCGACCAGGCCGGCCCGGTGACAGCTGGGGGAGGGGAGGAGGGGGGCTGGGAGGAGGAATCCTGGACAGCTGAAATGTCATTAGTTGTTAAGGACGTGGCGGCCCTGCTCCTTAATAACCAATAATTCCCGCCATTCTTTTCTTCACATTTCAGCTGTTAGAGGGGAAATCCCGCTGACAGCTGAAAGAACCGAGCCAGAAGGTATGGGTTTGGCTGTATCGGAACTTTTTTACGAGTACCAATACCCATGAAAATGTTTAGTGTCAGCACCGATACCGGTACCGGTATAACCCGAATACAAAGACACCAAAACAAATAAGTTCAGACATGAAGTTCTGTGTAATTAATCTATGCTTTACGAAAGGCCTGGATTCTTCCCGAGGAGCACACAGTATAACTGAGTACTGACATTTATAGGTTATTTATAGGTTTATATGACATTTATAGAAACAAAAATAGTTGTCGTTTTCTCTCTCTCTATTGTTCTGCTCTTTTTTACTGCATTCTATTCTGCAATGTTTTATTGTGTTTTATTGTTAACCATCATTTGCTTAGCAGGTACGCCATTCAGCTGCAGCGCGGATTTATTTATCTTGACAGCAACAGCGTTTGCTTCCAGGATACATAAAGCCGTGACTCCAGCGCTGTCGGAGGTGATTTCACCACCACAGTTAAAAAAAAGAGCATATATGCCGAAGCATGGGGGCAGGGGTGGAGGAGCGATTTGCTCCTAGCTTTTGTGGGAGGATGCCCCCATGCTTCGGCATATATAAATGGTGCATGTATGCCCATCATTAGAAGTGGGTGGATGAAGGGAGGTATTCTAATGGTGGGCATACCCACCGATCAATCTATTTCGTTCAGCCCACAGGCTGCATGAAAAACAAAAGATTACAATATATGCCTAACAAGGACCAGCGGTGTACTGGTGAGTTGCTGGACTTTGAGTGGTTATACCAGAATCATGCCTGCAGGTTTAGGTATCATCTTGGTATCATTCTTTCCAGCCAGCGGTTGGCTTTTATGTAAAAGAAATCCTAACAGTTAATTAGACTCTTGACTGCTTTTACAAGCAGTGGGAGGGAAATGTCCCCCCCTCCCCCCCCACCGTCTTCCATGTTTTTCTCTGGCTCTCCTGTCCCAACAGGGAACCTGAGAATGCAGCCGGTCATTCGGTCAGCTGACCATAGAGCTGATCAGAGACCAGAATGGCTCCAATCATCTCTATGGCCTAAGAAACTGGAAGCTACGAGCATTTCATGACTTAGATTTCACCAGGATGTAAACAGCGCCATTGGAAAATTGGGAAAGAATTTTATCACACTGATCTTGGTGTGGTCAGATGCTTTGAGGGCAGAGGAGAGATCTAGGGTCTAATAGACACTAATTTTTTCAAAAAAAGAGTACCTGTCACTACCTATTGCTATCATAGGGGATATTTATATTCCCTGAGATAATAATAAAAATGATCAAAAAAAATGAAAGAAACAGTTTAAAAATAAGATAAAAAAGCATAAAAACATAATAAAGAAAAAAAAACACCCCTGCTGAGGTACAGTGAGTATTTTGTAGACCTCACTTTTTGTCACAAAGTTTTGAAAATTGAAAAAAAAAAAAATAAATAAAAAAAATTCTTGTCTTTCTTTATTTTCAAAAACAAATGAGAGCTGCAAAATACTCACCATGCCTGTCAGCTAATAGCTTGAGGTGTCCACTTTCCAAAATGGGGTCATTTGGGGGGGAGGGGGGGTTTGTGCCATTCTGGCATTTTATGGCCTTCAAAACTGTGATAGGTAGTGAGGAGTGAAATCAAAAATTTAAGCCCTTAGAAATCCTGAAGGTGGTGATTGGTTTTTGGGGCCCCGTACGCAGCTGGGCTCCCAAAAAAACTCACACATGTGGTATCCCCGTACTCAGGAGAAACAGCAAAATGTATTTTGGGGTGCAATTCCACATGTAACCATGGCATGTGTGAGCAATATATCATTTAGTGACAACTTTTTGTTAAAAATATATATATTTTTTGCCATTATTCAATCACTTGGGACAAAAATATTAAAATATTCAATGGGCTCAACATGCCTCTCAGCAATTTCCTTAGGGTGTCTACTTTCCAAAATGGGGTCAATTAACACTATAAGGGCGGCACAGTGGTGTAGTGGTTAGCACTCTCACCTAGCAGTAAAAAAGGGTCGCTGGTTCGTATCCCAACCACGACACTACCTGCCTGGAGTTTGCATGTTCTCCCTGTGCCTGCGTGGGTTTCCTCCGGGTACTCCGGTTTCCTCCCACACTCTAAAAGACATGCAGGTAGGTTAATTGGCTTCTGTCCATAAATTGGTCCGCTAGTATATGAATGGGGGCTCCTTGAGGGGGGTAGGGACCGATGTGAGTGTGCAATGTACAGTGATGGGGACAATTGTAGACACTCACTCAGGTTGAACTGGATGGACTGGTGTCTTTATTCAACCTTACTAACTATGTAACTATATCTCTAATCTGTTAGTATATGGACCCAACTACTCTCATGTTGCATTATCCTGTTTGTATCAATTTGAACACAGATTCTTCTGAACTGAACCTCTCCCCACATTGGGGTTATAGTATAAGTTTATTTATGTTGTATGTTGTGCCCTGTTGTATGTTGCCGCATCAGAAGAACTGCCCCTGCGTGGGCAAAGGTTTGGCCCCTGCATGGGCTAATTTTGTATGCTATCGAAAAATTTAATAAAAAAGATTTTGCAAAAAAGAAATTGAGTTTATTGGATTTCTTTTCATAACAAAAGGTAGAAAATATCTTTTTTTTTTTTTTAAATGTTCGGTCTTTTTTTCGTTTATATCGCAAAAAAATAAAAAATTCCAGGTTATCAAATACCACCAAAAAGAAAGCTCAATTTGTGGGGAAAAAAGGATGCAAATTTCATTTGGGTGCAGCATTGCATGACCGCGCAATTACCAGTGAAAGTAGCACAGTTCCAAACTTCAAAAAGTGCTCTGGTCAAGAAGGGGGTAAAACCCTCCGGGGCTGAAGTGGTTAAAGTGATTGTAAAACTTCACTTTTTTTTTTTTTAAAATAACAAACATGTCATACCTCCACTGTGCAGCTCGTTTTGCACAGAGTGGCCCCGATCCACATCTTCTGGGGTCCCTCGGCGGCTCTCTCGGCTCCTCCCCGCATCAGCTATCCCCCCTGGGAAGCGCTCTCCCTAGGGGGTTACCTTGCAGGCGCACTCCCGAGTCCTGTATCCGGCGTCCATAGCTGCCAAATACAAGACTAGTCCCCCGGCCCTCACGTCATTGGGGTTGAATGGCAGCAGCGAGAGCCAATGGCTGCACTGCTATCAATCTATCCAATGAAGAGCCGAGAAGACCGGGCCGACATCAAGTGCATTCTCAAAGCGGGACTTTCCAGGGCTCAGGTAAGTAAACCGGGGGGAGGGGGGGGGGGGGGGTTGTGAGGCCTGCAATCGCCAAATGATGCATTAAGGGGAAAAAACATGAACCTTTACAACCCCTTTAATATCAGCTGGTTTAGTCTCACCTGATGGCCTATAAAAAGGTGTCTCAATACCGAGGTGTCACACAAGAAACATCTCATGATGGTTAAAAGCAAAGAGCTCTCTCAAGACCTTTACAACCTCATTGTTACACAACATACTGATGGCATTCAGGCCCGGATTTACTCCCTTTGCCACCCCAAGGCCGGGTACTTCAATGCCCCCCCCCACACACACACAAACACCACCATTCTCATCCTTTATCGATGACTGCTACAATAGATCAATTAAAAACATATCTCTACAAATAAGAGCACTGAAAATAACTGACTTTAATTGTACAGACTGAAAATACTCTGTAATGCAGAAAATGCCTTTTAAAGATTATAACCGTAAGAAACTCCCTACAATATTTTAGTTCTAACTTTTCTTTTGGCAAATTCATTGATAATATCTTCATAGGACAAAGGATTTAAAAGTTCTGACTCAATGGCAAGTAAAGCTAAACTGTTCAGTCTTTCCTGAGCCAAAGATGATCGTAAATCATCAAATGCTGCCACTGTGCCAAAACGTTGCCACTGTGCCCATCAAATGCTGGCACTGTGCCCTCAAACGCTGCCACTGTGCCCATCAAATGCTGCCACTGTGCCCTCAAGCGCTGCCACTGTGCCCTCAAATGCTGTCACTGTGCCCTCAAACGCTGCCACTGTGCCCTCAAATGCTGTCACTGTGCCCTCAAATGCTGCCATTGTGCCCATTAAACGCTGCCACTGTGCCCTCAAACGCTGCCACTGTGCCCTCAAACACTGCCACTGTGCCCTCAAACGCTGCCACTGTGCCCTCAAATGCTGCCACTGTGCCCATCAAATGCTGCCACTGTGCCCTCAAATGCTGCCACTGTGCCCATCAAATGCTGCCACTGTGCCCTCAAATGCTGTCACTGTGCCCTCAAATGCTGCCATTGTGCCCATTAAACGCTGCCACTGTGCCCTCAAATGCTGCCACTGTGCCCTCAAGCGCTGCGACTATGCCCTCAAATGCTGCAACTGTGCCCATCAAATGCTGCCACTGTGCCCTCAAATGCTGCCACTGTGCCCTCAAACGCTGCCACTGTGCCCATCAAATGCTGCCACTGTGCCCATCAAATTTTGCCACTGTGCCCATTAAATGCTGCCACACTGCCAAACGCTGACATTTTGCCCATCATATGCTGCCAGTGTGCCCAATATTTTCTACTTTTCCAGATCTACCCATGGGGTGTGGGAGCCGGGGGAGGAGAAAGAAGACCGACCTTGTCCTCCTGGGCAGCTCAGCTCCGAATCTGATCAATTCCTCCACACTGCTGCTGCTACTTTCACTTCACCCCACTCCACTCCGCGCCACAGTCAGACTCATCCTACCGAGGCCTCTGTTCCTCCAGGTCCGATCACGCTTGCTTGCAGGCAGCATAGGAAGGGGTGGGGCCGGAGCGTCAGTGGAGCTCAAGGCTCCGCCCACCCGCGGCCCGCTCCTTCATCAAATAAAAAGCAGCACTGGCACTGCGCGTGCGCGCTGCTCATGCCGGCTGTCTGATGACTGTCTGTGACAGACAGTGGGGGATTTTCAGCGCAGATTTGTGGGAAGTGCATGCAGTGCGCCCCTGCACCACCACCTCCCTGAGGTCTGGCCTCAATGGCCTTGTGGGAAATCCATCCCTGGGTGTGATCAGGGGGGGATGGGCAGTGTTAGTTTCCCCCACACATAGCGTTTTGCTTTTAGGCCAAAAAGTTGAATTTTGGTCTCCTCTGACCAGATCACCTTCTTCCACATGTTTGCTGCCCCCTCCCCCACATGGCTTCTCACAAACTACAAACAGGACTTCTTATGACTTTCTTTCTCCAATGTCTTTCTTCTTGTCACTCTTCCATAAAGGGCAGATTTGTGGAGAGACGACTAATAGTTGTCCTGTGGACAGATTCTCCCCCCTGAGCTGTGGATCTCTGCAGCTCCTCCAGAGTCACCATGGACCTCTTGGCTCTTCTCTGATGAATGTTCTCCTTGCCCGGCCCGGTCAGGTGGACGGCCATGTCTCGGTAGGTTTGCAGTTGTGTCATACTCTTTCCATTTTCCGATGATGGATTGAACAGAGCTCCGTGAGATGGTCAAAGCTTGGGAGATTCCTTTATAACCTAACCCTGCTTTATACTTCTCCACAACGTTATCCCTGACCTGTCTGGTGTGTTCCTTGGCCTTCATGATGTTGTTTGTTCACTAAGGGTCTCTAACAAACCTCTGAGGGCTTCACAGAACAGCTGTATTTATACTGAGATTACATTACACACAGGTGGACTCTATTTACTAATTAGGTGACATTTGAAAACAAATTGGTTCCACTAAATTTTAGTTAGGGGTATCAGAGTAAAGGGGGCTGAATTCAAATGCCCCTCCCCCACACTTTCACAAATTTATTTGTATCATTTTCTTACCACTTCACAATTATGTGTCACTTTGTGTTGGTCCATCACATAAAATACCAACAAAATACATTTATGTTTTTGGTTGTAATATGACAACATGTGGGGAATTTCAAGGGGTATGAATACTTTTTCAAGGCACTGAGCTTTGTATTTCTCCATCTCCCATCTGATCAAGGTTTATAAACAATGTTCCTTTGTACAGTGTCTCTATCTCCTGTCTGATCAATGTTTATAAATATTAAAAGAGAAAGGAGCCACAGGCGGGACTTTATATGAGGCACACAGGAGCAGAAGCATAAAATGCCCCCGTGTGCCTCATATAAAGTCCTGCCTGTGGCTCCTTTCTCTTTAAATATTAAATCGGGATGGAGGAGGGGATGTGAACGGCCCCTATTACCTCATTTAAAGTCCCAAATAATTTATTTTCTCTCCTTTTGTTTATAAATATTAATTTGTATCTATCTCCCGTCTGACCAATGTTTATAAACAATGTTACTTTGTATCCATCTCCTGATCAATGTTTATAAACAATGTTACTTTGTATCGCTCTATCTCCTGTCTGATCAATGTTTATAAACAATGTTACTTTGTATCTATCTCCTGATCGATGTTTATAAACAATGTTACTTTGTATCTCTCTATCTCCTGTCTGATCAATGTTTATAAACAATGTTACTTTGTATCTCTCTATCTCCTGTCTGATCAATGTTTATAAACAATGTTACTTTATATCTCTCTATCACCGGTCTTTTTCTTAAATGTAACACACCAATAAAAACCTGACAAACCAAAACAAAATAAAAAGTCTGGCCTGCCATTTACCTAAAACCCCTTTCAAATCATAGAATGCCTATAGAGTCCTGATTGAGGCCCCCCAAGTACAAAGGGGAAAAATATGACTAATAAAAATGTATAACCAGTAGAGGAAAGTGTAATAGCAGCTGTGTCCAGCAGGGGGCAGGGCTCCCTACATCAGTGATCAGACCCCACAGCGAGGCAGGACATTAATAGTGAAAGTATTGCTATAGAAGACGTCTTATTGGATTTTGTATCCTGAACTAGAAATGTGACAGCTGATGCTTCCTCCTCGGTCACAGAGGGGCCCCCCGGGGCCCACAACGTTTAATAACTGCAGCACAACATTTATCGGATATGAAATCCCAACTTCATCACATCTCAGATGATATACCTGGGAGAGGATTCGCTCTTCATTCGCCCCGCGATCGCACAGCGACTGAAATATAAAGATTTCCACTTTTTCAGCCCAAACTTTATTCTTTTCCTTCCCATTCAGATATCATCATGGAAATAAATATATAAAAAATAAAAAAAATCTACTGCTCGACTTTTTACTTCCTTATAAATCTGAATTCTCTTTCCCCTGTAATGAAATATTAAGGAGGGGGCCGGGGTGTGAATGTTTACCACAATTAACACTGTCTGTGCTGTGCTGGCAGATCTCATTATCAGCAGGTGATGTGCAATGTCTGGCCTAACAAAGGGTTAAAGGTCTCAAGGATTCCCGGGGTATAAAAAAAATACACTTGCAGTTGGCTCCTCTGACCTTCTAGCTCCTCCCCCCATCCACACACACTGTAAGGGTACAAAGCTCATACAAATCTTCAGTCTTGCACAGGTGTAGCGGCTCATCTCCTGGACTGGAACGGCTTCCTCTGATTTCACCGCACACTGCGAGCTTCTCACAATGTGCCTTTCACCTGCTGTGCCCGGGTATGAATGGTCCCACGGCTACTCCTACACCCGGCAGCCATGGGGTGCGGGGGATGATAAGATTACTTCATACCGCACGCCGGCTGACCCACACGCTGCACCTTACATTGATGTCCGATGTGTAAAACCACACAAAATCTCCCGTATTAAAGAAGAACTCCGGATTGGTCGGCTTCTTATTGCTGCCTGTGTCCCCCGAGGATGAGAACTCGCTGTACAATCTCCTCTACTACCAACTATGTCTGAGGTTTACCATCCCTTCAATGCCGGCTACCTGTGACAGCGTGCAAGGAAAGGACTGCCAATAACCAGCAAGTGTGTTCACGTGTGATTGGACACAGCACATCACATGGTAAAGGACCGTTATGATTGGCCATTTACCGCCATCTGTGATCAACTGTGTCCCAAGGATGAGCGCCACAGCGGGAGCGCGGTCCTGAGAAGACGTCCACCGACGCTCTCCCAGAACTGGGCGACCGCGCTGTAGCTGTATTGTGTATTAGTGCGGTCGGGAAGAGGTTCAGCCGACATACTCTGTACAATCTCCTCTATCATCATGTAAGAGTCTGTCTGATCTGATCCCAGACGTCTATCATCCCCGGAGTGTCCTCATATCACATCCCTCATAACACTGAAGGAAACTCAACAGAGATGGAGTATGGTCAGCATAAAGAGGAACTCCGACCTCCCAGCCCCGCAATCCGAAAACACCATTTCATACATTGTTACTATTCAAAGACCCCCATCCATGTCTCCATCCATCCATCCATCCATCAATCCATCCATGTCTCCATCCATCCATCCATGTCTCCATCCATCCATCCAATTCAATTCTCCATCCATCCATCCATCCAAGTCTCCATCCATCCATCCAAGTCTCCATCCATCCATCGAATTCAATTCTCCATCCATCCATCCATCCAAGTCTCCATCCATCCATCCATCCATGTCTCCATCCATCCATCCAATTCTCCGTCCATGTCTCCATCCTTCCATTTTTCCATGTATCCATCCATGTCTTTCATCCATCCATCCATGTCTCCATCCATCCATCCAATTCTCCATCCATCCATCCAATTCTCCATCCATCCATCCATATCTCCATCCATCCATCCAATTCTCCATCCATCCATCCAATTCTCCATCCATCCATCCATATCTCCATCCATCCATCCAATTCTCCATCCATCCATCCATGTCTCCATCCATCCAACCATGTCTCCATCCATCCATCCAATTCTCCATCCATGTCTCCATCCTTCCAGGTCCCCATCCATTCTTCCATGTCTCCCTACATCCATCCATCCATGACTCCATCCATCCATTTTTCCATGTATCCATCCATGTCTCTCATCCATCCATCCATGTCTCCATCCATCCATCCAATTGTCCATCCATCCATTCTTCCATGTCTCCATCCATCCATCCATGCCTCCATGCTTTAGTTTGTTGAGAAATCACTTTGAAAACCCCCCTCTAGCATTTCTATCTGCATCCATCTTCAGTAGAGGGAGAAGATTCGTGTAGTATTTACTTTCGGGGATCCACCTGCCCCTAGCTCGGACATGCAGACAGGAAGGGTGTGCTTAGCTAAGAAAGCCCCTCCTCCCATGAAGACTCCTGGGATGTATGACATCATTTTGGCCTAGGCCAGACACCAGGAAGCAACTGAAGAAATGCAAACAGAAATAAAACAAGTAAATATAATCTCCCTTCCTATCTAATTACTAATGCTGGCAGCACAAGGATTCTGGTGATTGGGAGAGATTAGTTCTGATTTAAAGTGGATATAAACAATTACAGACCACTTTGACCTACAGGTGAGCCCAGATTAAGGCTTACCTGTAGGTTCAAGAAATATCTCCTAATGCCGGCCATACACGGTTCGAATTTCGAAAGAATTTTCTTTCGAAAATCGTATGTAAGAATTTTCGTATGAATTTCGCACCATTAGTGGGGCGGCAGCAACAGCCGATTTTCATGCGGAAATAAAATTTGAGGAATCGGACAGGTTGGAAATTTTTAGAAAAACAAACGATTTTCTAACCAATGATGGGAGAATCGTGCGAGAAACGAAATAAGAAAAGAAAATGTACGGAGATAAAAGAAAATTTACAGAGAGAAAAGAAGATTCCCGGCCAAGAATATTCTTTTCTGTAGCAACATGAAGTGAAATTGAAGGCTAGGTCGGCCGAATTTCGAAAATCAATGGTGGCGCCATCGGATCACAAAAAAAACGAATTTTCTGATTTTGAAAAGAAAATTTGTTCGAAATTCGACCGTGTATGGCCTGCATAAGTCTTTGCCAAAAGACAGGAACCGATGTCTATGGCACATGCGCCATAGACAGCGGCATGCAGGCGATGTTAACGGCGATGTGCCGCGAGTGACGGATCCCGTGCGCATGCGCAGGAGTGGCGTCATCGCGGCCCTGTCAAATGACAGCGCCAGAGCAGCGAGACCCACCAAGAAGATGGAGGCTACGTACACAAGGGGACATCGGTGACTTCGCTGGCTCCTGTGTCATGTAAGTTACACATAATGGACTACTATGCGATGCGATGCGATGCATTGTAGTCCATTATGCTTTACCTTTACAGGGAATGAAAGAGGAAGTAACACCCATCAGGGTTTACTTCCTCTTTAAGGGATATCCAGGATTCATCCTCTCTACCTGACAATCCTGAAAAGTGATGGCAAATCCAACATCTTCCAGTTGTCACCAGAACAGGAACAGAGTGGAATTCTTTCGCTGTGGTCACTTATTCCGGAGACAATTGTCAAAGAGGAGATGTCCTCTCACTCAAAACCGCTTCCTTAGAGTGAGGCAAAGATTGATCTGTCTACAGAAGTGTGTATCTAATTTTATTTTTATTTTTTTGTTTACAAACGATTTTTATTTGGTACATAAAGGTAGTACAAAGAATAAGCATAGATATAACATAATAAATGCAATGGATATTTTTTTTAAATGTATTTTATTACATATATTGGTTTTATAAAAAAAAAATATATATATATATATAGGATTTATATAGCGGCAACAGTTTGCACAGCGCTTTACAACACAAGGGCAGACAGTACACTTACAAAACAAAGCAATACAGGAGGGACTAGAGGGTCCTGCTCGTTAGAGCTTACAATATATATATATATATATATATATATATATATATATATATATATATATATATATATATATCCATCTGTGTGTATTTTTTTTTTATTTTTTTTAATAAAACCAAAATATTTCATATAATACATTTAAAAAAAATCAGATTTCACTGACTTGAGCTAAGAATAGAACCAATGATTCGTCAATTGGGCAAAATTAACCGTCACTTTGGGAAACAAAAAGGCTTTTAGGCTTCAGAAATGAGCATCTGGGAGTGAATTAAATGACACCCTGGAAATATGGAAATGACTGTGTTGATTGTATGTATATATATTTATATTAAATAAAAATAAATAATATTATATATATATATATATAAATTATTTTATTAAAATACAAATATACATACAATCAGCACAGTCATTTCCATATTTCCAGGGTGTCATTCAATTCACTCCCAGATGCTCATTTTGAAGCCTAAAAGACTTTCTTTCCCCACAGTGACAGTTACTTTTGGCCAACTGACAAATCATTGGATCTATTTTTAGCTCAGGTCAGTGAGATCTGAAAAAGAAAGACAAGCAGATAAAGTCCAGTCCTGACCCCCATCTCCAGACATTAAATTTTTATATATTTATTTTTCAAAGTGATCCTTAATTTTGCCCGACTTTGGATTTATTGTCAGCTGAGATCAGTGAAATTTAAAAACAGGCAGATAAAATCCCCCCTCCCCCCCATACACCTCTATGTAGTGACATGTAGGGATTCGCTCTCCAGCAGTCATACATTGGGACAAACAACATGAGAAAACTAACCCTTTGTTGACATTACATTTGCAATGCAGTGCTGCTGGCAGTTAATCTGCTGAGCAAACATTTTGCAGCAGTGCGGTTAAGCGAGGTGCAGCATAACTGACACTGATGACATCACAGTGGAGAGATTTCTGGGCTTATATAAACAGCCTCAATACTGGCTGTGTGTCAGTTTGAGCGAGAGCCTTGGAGAGAAAGCACCTGTATGATCTGTCTGGCAATACTCATTCTATTTACTAAGAGAATATTCAGATTTTTTTTTCTGATTAGATTAGCAATTACTAAATATATTTATTTCTTTGTCGCATTTCTATATTTTTTGTGACATATTCTCAAAAATGAGCGCTTGGAAAGCTCTAGTAGTAATTTTCACCATCCTATACCTGGCATGTGGTGTACAACATGCTCAGGGGCGACCATTGTACACCCGTCTGGACGTTACACCCGGATCTAGACTGATAATCCCCTGTGTGGTCACCACCGATCATCCCTCTGGTGCAAGTCGTGTAAGGATCGAGTGGGGGGTGACTCCGGAAGGAGGAGGTCCCTACACACCTATCTGGTACCTTGAAATCACCAACCTGCAGAAGGACCAACATGACAGATTTCGCCTGCGCCTGACCCGCACACATGAAGAAGATTGCTCCTTGGTGATCAGCCCGATCCTGCAAAGGGACAGCGGGACCTACGAGGTCCGCCTCATCGTGGATGACACCCGCCTTCATCCGTTCAAGAAGGTGATCGTTCACGTGACCGGTAAGTGTTACAGGTTTTGGTTTATTTTTCATTCTATGGGGGTCTCCTGCTGTGGGGGGAGGGGGGTTTACCGAGGACCAGGCTGGGCAGATACAGCTCAGAGGACTTGTGGGCTGATGGGTAATTTTTCCCCCACACAATGTAAAACGCACATCTTATACCCAAAGCGCATCAACAAAGGAGACGTCTGGTCATTACAATCTGATGTATTATAGGGACCATTATACTATACGCCTATAGGGACCATTACACCATACACCTATAGGGACCATCACACCATACACCTATAGGGACCATCACACTATACACCTATAGGGACCATCACACCATACACCTATAGGGACCATCACACTATACACCTATAGGGACCATCACACCATACACCTATAGGGACCATCATACTATACACCTATAGGGACCATTATACTATACACCTATATGGACCATTATACTATACACCTATAGGGACCATCACACCATACACCTATAGGGACCATTACACTATACACCAATAGGGGTCATTATACTATATATATATATATATATATATATATATATATATATATATATATATATATATATATATATATATATATATGTATATATATATATATATATATATATATATATGTATATATATATATATATATATATATATATATATATTATATATACCTATAGGGACCATTATACTATACACCAGGGTTATGCAATTAGCGGACCTCCAGATGTTGCAACACTACAAGTCCCATCATGCCTCTGGGTGTCATTGTTGTGGCTGTCAGAGTCTTGCTATGCCTCACGGGACTTGTAGATCTGCAACAGCTGGAGGCTATACACCTATAGGGGCCATCACACTATACACCTATAGGGGCCATCACACTATACACCTATAGGGGCCATCACACTATACACCTATAGGGGCCATCACACTATACACCTATAGGGGCCATCACACTATACACCTATAGGGGCCATCACACTATACACCTACAGGGGCCATTATACCATATACACCTATAGGGACCATTACAGTAAACGGTGACAGTTGATACTTTTATGTTGCAGAATATTTGCACAACTGTTTATTTAAATTTTCACTAAATAAAATAAAATACATATTAAAAATAATAATATTTAAAATAATAATAAAATATTTTAAATAATTGTATTCAAAATAAAATAATTTCTTTGAAAGTAAAATAAATAAAATTAGATTCAATAAACTCCAACACAATGAAATCTCCCCATCTGATATAAAAGCTGAGACAGAATCCAGTCAATAGATACCAAATCTGTCATGGCTCACAATTGTACGCCCCCCACAATGATCCAAGTGAGGGGAAATCTATTCAATGGAAACACAAAGAACATTTTTTTTCCATACAGTGGGGAAGAATCTGATATTTTGGTTTTATTGGTGTGCCCCCAATGGGGAGGTTTCTCACCACTTCCTGTTTCTGTGGTCCTAGTCCCCAGTACAGGAAGTAAGAGGAAATGTACGGCTCTAACCCCACCCTGCTCTATCCAAAAATGTAAAAGACCTGAATTTGTTTTTGATTGGTGACACATTGGACCAGGGTCATTTGGAGTAGATTTATAGTCATGAATTCAAACTGGTTTGCTCAGCTCTAGTGTTCATTATTTAAACATTTAAGCTAATTTCCTTTGTTTTTGTTTCATCAGATTCTACTTTGGAGGCGGCTGATACCGAGACGGTGAAGAAGCACCATGAAGATCGAAAAAAACCAAGAGAGACCCCATCACTCACCGACACTGAGGGGTCCGGGATGTCTGAACCACCAATACCGAAGAACAGGGACGACGTTTATTATGACCTAGACATAGATAGCGGGGTCCATTCAGTCCCTGGTACTGAGAGCTCCACAAGGTCTCCACCAATAATACCCAAGACCGGTGACTACGCTTACTATGATGCTGGAAGTCTAGACATAGATAGCGTGATCCGTTCAGTCACCGGCACGGAGGGTCCCGGGGTGGCTCCACCATCAATGATGGAGACCAATGACTACGATTCAGGAAGCCCAGACAAAGATGGCGCAACCCCTTCAGTCATTGACACTGAGGGCTCCCGGATGCTTCCCCCGATGACGGAGACCAGGGACCATGATTTGGGAAGCCTACATACACCTAGAGCAACCTCTCCAGTCACTGCCACCGAGGGCTTCGGGATGTCTTCACCAACCACGACTGAGGCCAGTAGTCATATGTCGAGAATCCTAAGCTTCAGTCTTAGTGTAAGATTTCTCATCGATATTTTCTCTCGGATGAAGATAAATGGGGAACTTCAAATGATCTTTTTTCTAATATTCATCCTCATCAGTGCAACGGGATGCTTCATTGGGTAAGTCATTGTACATTCTTCATAGGTTTTCTCTATTTTCTACATTACACATTTTCATGTTATCACCCACTGTCACTGAGCCCCCACCTCCTAAAATGTACCTTTTCCCGGCCTGCAGACAGGCAATGGATCAGACTTGGGGGGGTGGGGGGGTTCATTGTGCATTGCCCGGGGTTTAGCAGCACAAGCCCCATAATGAGATTATTGCACCTCTAACATTTGTTCTATGGGGGAGGGGTGAATAAACTGAGGTAACAGTAACAAATGGGGTGATGGCGTGTGATTATTTGTTTTCTATCAAACACAGATTTAGGCTTATTAAGATATTAATTCTGAACATTTCTGCTGGTTTCTGGACTCATTCTTATAACATTTCATTCTTTATCTCCATAGAATTTGCTGCTGCATGGCCAGAGCAAGAAAGAGGGACAGGATAAGAAGGATGGAAGAAGGACGATTAGGGATATCAGAGGGACTCACAGAGGAGACGAGACAAGACGAGGAGGAAGAACCTTTCGAAGAAGTAGTTATACAATCCTGCTCAGGGTCTGTTATCGACCCCAAAACACTGGACAACTGTGAAGCAACCACGTGCACAACCCCTTCAATCACTGGCACTGTGGGCCCCAGTATGTCTCCACCAACAGTGACTGAAGCCAGTGACTACCATACGGTAAGCATAGCTATAGATAGCACAACCCCTTCTGTCACTGGCACTGAGGGCCCCGGGGTGTCTCCGCCAACAGTGACTGAGGCCAGTGACTACCATACGGTAAGCATAGCTATAGATAGCACAACCCCTTCTGTCACTGGCACTGAGGGCCCCGGGGTGTCTCCGCCAACAACGGCTGAGACCAGAGACTACCATACGGTAAGCATAGCTATAGATAGCACAACCCCTTCTGTCACTGGCACTGAGGGCCCCGGGGTGTCTCCGCCAACAACGGCTGAGACCAGAGACTACCATACGGTAAGCATAGCTATAGATAGCACAACCCTTTCTGTCACTGGCACTGAGGGCCCCGGGTTGTCTCCACCAACAATGGATGAGGCCAGTGCCTATAAATTTAGGAAGCCTAAAAACAGGTGGCGCAACCTATTATGTCACCGACACTGAGAGCCCCAGGATGCGTCCAATGGGAGTAGAGGGTAAGCGAGGGCAGGGTTGGGTGAAGTAGGAGGGTAAGCGAGGGCAGGGTGGAGGGAAGTAGGGGGGTAAATAAGGGTAGGGGATTAAGTGAGGGCAGGGTGGGGGGAAGTAAGGGGGTAAATGAGGGTAGGTTATTAAGTGAGGACAGGGTGGGGGAAAGTAGGAGGGTGAGGTTGGGGTGGGGGGAATTAGGGGGGCAAATGAGGGTAAGGTGGGGGGGAAGTAGGAGGGTAAGCGAGAGCAGGGGGGGGAGTAGGGGATTGAGTGAGGGAAGGGTGGAGTTGTAGTCCCAGCAAGCTTCAGGGAAGCCTCAGCATCCGCACAATCTCAGGTCACAGCACTGCAGGAATGTCAGATCATGTGGAAGATTCTGTACAGCAGCAATGCAGCACTTCCATTCAGGGCGATGGGCAGACCAGGTCCCTAAAGCTCCTCCCTCTTCAACTAAACTCTGATCCTGCTGTCAGAGATGGAAGACGCGGCTCTTTTTCTTCAGTCTGAATGACCAGCACTCTGCCACCGGTCACATGATGGACAATGTGCCAAACAAGGGATGCGGTAAGAAACAGAGGAGCGGGCAGAGGAGCGGGCATAGGGCGGGCGGCTACAAGGATTATTGTTTTGTCTACACAGCATTGTGCTGCCGCCGGCTCTGCTGTCACATCAGCCGGCTTTTATTAGTACATTTGGCCCGACCAGGCCAGGCACGGGTCAGCTGACAGCTGGGGGAGGGGAGGAGGGGGCTGGGAGGCTGAATCCTGGGCAGCTGAAATGTCATTGGTTGTTAAGGACGTGGCGGCCCCGCTCCTTAACAACCAATAATTCCTGGCATTCTTTTCTTCACATTTCAGCTGTTAGAGGGGAAATCCCGCTGACAGCTGAAAGAACTGAGCCAGAAGGTATGGGTTTGGCTGTATCGGAACTTTTTTACGAGTACCAATACCCATGAAAATGTTTAGTGTCAGCACCGATACCGGTACCGGTATAACCGAATACAAAGACACCAAAACAAATAAGTTCAGACATGAAGTTCTGTGTAATTAATCTATGTCAGTAGAGCATAAAGAGCATATATATGCAGAAGCATGGGGGAGGGGTGGAGGAGCGATTTGCTCCTAGCTTTTGTGGGAGGATGCCCCCATGCTTCGCATTATATAAATAGTGCATGTATGCCCATCATTAGAAGTGGGTGGATGAAGGGAGGTATTCTAATGGTGGGCATACCCACCGATCAATCTCCTTTTTTTGTTCAGCCCACAGGCTGCATGACAAAAAAATGACAATATTTACCCAACAAGGACCAGCGGTGTACTGGTGAGTTGCTGGACTTTGGGTGGTTATACCAGAATGATGCCTGCAGGTTTAGGTATCATCTTGGTATCATTCTTTTCAGCCGGTGGTCGGCTTTCATGTAAAAGCAATCCAATCAGATAATTAGTCTCTAGACTGCTTGTACAATCAGTGGGAGGGAACTAGGGCTGAAACAACTAATCGATTAATCAGCTGGTAACAAAATGGGGTTAAAGTTAATGAGTCTGATGATATTTACCAGATTGACCCTTTAAAAGTATATATCTCCTCTAATAGTATGTACACTATATACACTCTAATAGTATAAACCAGGGATCTGCAATTAGTGGACCTCCAGCTGTTGCAAAACTACACGTTCCATCATGCCTCTGTCTCTGGGTGTCATGCTTGTGGCTGTCAGAGTCTTGCTATGCCTCATGGGAGTTGTAGTTCTGCAACAGCTGGAGGTCCGCTAATTGCATATCCCCGGTATAAACACTATATCTCTCCTCTAATATTATATACAGTATATCTCTCCTATAATATTATATAAAGTATATCTCTTCTAATGATATATACAGTATATGTCTTCTAATGGTATATATAGTATATCTCTCCTAATAGTTTATACAGTATATCTCCTCTAATAGTATATACAGTATATCTCTCCTTTTATAGTATATACAGTATATAGCCTATAACAGTATATACAGTATATAGCCTATAATAGTATATACAGTATGTAGCCTATAATAGTATATACAGTATATATCTTCTAATAGTATATACAGTATCTCTCTCCTCTAATAGTATATACAGTATATATCCTCTAATAGTATATACAGTATATCTCTAATAGTATATACAGTATATAGCCTATAACAGTATATACAGTATATAGCCTATAACAGTATATACAGTATATAGCCTATAATAGTATATACAGTATATATCTTCTAATAGTATATACAGTATCTCTCTCCTCTAATAGTATATACAGTATATATCCTCTAATAGTATATACAGTATATCTCTAATAGTATATACAGTATATATCCCCTCTGATATATACAGTATACCTCTTCTGTCTGTTATTCTCAGAGTGGATTAGATATTTTGCTCCCTAACCATAAAGTTATTTATATTTACCACTGCATATAGAGATATTTAAGAATAAATTGCCTTTTTTTTAAAAACTTTACATATTAACTAAATTATACACCACACTTTTTTTTAAGGTTATTAACCGATTAATCGATTAATCGAAACAATAATCGGCCAACTAATCGATTATGAAAATAATCGTTAGTTGCAGCCCTAGAGGGAACGTAACACCCCCCTCCCACCGTCTTCCATGGTTTTCCTAAAAATGCAGCCAGCGGTTCTGTCAGCTGACCATAGAGCTGATCCGAGACCAGAACAGCTCCAATCAGCTCTATGGCCTAAGAAACCGGAAGCTACGAGCATTTTATGCCTTTTCGCCGGATATAAACAGCGCCATTGGGAAATTGGGACAGCATCTTATCACACCGATCTTGGTGTGGTCAAATGCTTTAGGGGCAGAGGAGAGATCTAGAGTCTAATGATAGACCCCGAATTTTACCAAAAAAAGAGTACCTGTTACTACATATTGCTATCATAGGATATATTTACATTCCCTGTGATAACAATAAAATGATAAAAAAAATTAAAAAAAACGAAAGGGACAGTATAAAAATAAAATAAAATAGCAAAATAAATAATGAAAAAATAAATTTTAGGTATCTTCAAATCGCTCGTGCCTTACAGGTGTCAGTTCTTAGGCCAACCAGTTGAATTGGCATACTCAGAGCTCGAATCTACCCTTCGGGTGAAAGACTTGGAGAAACCCGCGTCTCAGCTGTACGGGTCCCTGCTGATTGCTGCCGGCCCCGAGTTGTCCCTCCTCCGCAGGAAATGGGTGGGGGACATACCGGAGCTGGGCGAGGACGACTGGAGGGAGATTTGGGACTTTCCCTTCTCCCCCCTGGTCTCAGCTAGGGACAAAATGGTCCAATACAAGACTGTGCATAGAGCACAATACACGCCTCGCAGGCTGCACCAGATGGTGCCGGCGCATTCTCCGGCGTGCTGGCATTGCTCCTACCAACCGGGTGACTTTTTCCACATTTTTTGGGTTTGCCCAGCAATCGAACATTGTTGGAAAGAAGTTCTCCAGGTGATTGGTAAGGTCACTAAGACTCGAGTTCCTTATGATCCTAAATATTGTCTGCTGGGGCTGGTGGAAGAACTGTCAATGCTGAGAGCCAGGAAAATACTCATATCCCTGCTATTGTACTATGCTTGTAAGGCCATTACGATGAACTGGAAACAATAGTCTCCCCCCCTCTGTCAGATTCTGGAAAAGTCTAGTGAATGCCAGTTTACCCCTGTATAAAGCCACCTACTCAGGCAGAGGTTGTTCACAAAATGGACCCGTTGGCTAGATGATAATACCAAGGCAACTGATGCAGTAACCAATTCCTAGATTAATACTATATGGGCGGCACAGTGGTGTAGTGGTTGGCACTCTCACCTAGCAGTAAAAAAGGGTCGCTGGTTCGTATCCCAACCACGACACTACCTGCCTGGAGTTTGCATGTTCTCCCTGTGCCTGCGTGGGTTTCCTCCGGGTACTCCGGTTTCCTCCCACACTCCAAAGACATGCAGGTAGGTTAATTGGCTTCTGTCCATAATTGGCCCTAGTATATGAATGTGGGCTCCTTGAGGGTAGGGACTGATGTGAGTGTGCGATGTACAGGGATAGGGACATTTGTAGACATTCACTCAGGTTGAACTGGATGGACTGGTGTCTTTATTCAACCTTACTAACTATGTAACTATATCTCTAGTCTGTTAGTATATTGACCCAACTACTCTCATGTTGCATTATCCTGTTGGCATCAATTTGAACACAGATTCTTCTGAACTGAACCTCTCCCCACATTGGGGTTATAGTATAAGGTAGTTTATGTTGTATGTTGTGCCCTGCTGTGGCATCAGAAGAACTGCCCCTGCGTGGGCAAAGGTTTGGCACCTGCGTGGGCTAATTTTGTATGCTAATGAAAATTTTAATAAAGATTTTGCAAAAAATTTAAATTTGAGTTTATTGGATTTCTTTTCATTCATTGGGTTTGGTGTGAGCGACTACCCGGCATTTCCATTCCAGCTTTCCTTTTAAAATCATAACAAAAAGTAGAAAATATCAATTTTTTTTTATTTTTTCAAAATCTTCGGTCTTTTTTCATTTATATTGCAAAAAAAATAAAAATAAAAAATTCCAGGTAATCAAATACCACCTAAAGAAAGCTCAATTTGTGGTATTAATTTGAACACAAATTCTTCTGAACTGAACCTCTCCCCTGTCAGGTCACCTTGAGGCGAGGTGACAGATGCACACCGTAGGGATCAGGAGTGCACCGCAAGGTTGTGGACCCTAAGGCTGACTGCTGCAGATGGAGAAAGGTCCCACCGGGGTTAGAGCGTAAGATTCCCTGGGGCGCGGAGTCTAAGAGCCAGCAGGTGTTCACCAGCGCCTCTAGTGGTGAGGATGGACTTGGCTGCAACTGGCTCCAGGTCGCGACCCCCAGGGTCCCCCAGCTCACACCCACAGTAGGCAACAGGAGGATAGGGATAGTGAGGGATAAAGCCAAGGTCGGGGCCACAAGCAGACAGGAATAGTCAGGGACACGCCAATAGGTCAGGATCACAGGCAAACAGGGATAGTCAAGGATGCGCCAAAGTCGGTAACGGAACAACAGAAGAGCACACGGCAGGTAACAGGAAGCTAAACACACAAAGGAATACACAATGGTTGATCAGCCGGGTTGGCTAGCAGTGCACAGGTTAATATAGAGCTCTCTGATAGGAGCTAGGGTGGAGTCATGCCAGAGGATGCATTACAAAAGCAGTCAGGTGAGGGTCGGCTGGTCTCTAGAGATGAACACATGGAAACAGGTAAGCAGACAAACTATTGCATAACCATGACAGTACTCTCCCTCTTACGAGGCCTCCCCCTCTCCCACCTGGGTCCAGGCTTAAAGGGAAACTCCAGATGGAACCTCCTCAACAGACTAGGAACAAAGACCTCAGATGCAGTGATCCAAGACCTCTCCTCAGGGCCAAACCCTTCCCAATGTACGAGGTACTGAAGAATGCCTTTACGGAGCCGGGAATCCAAAACTTTAACCTCGTATTTCAGATTATCCCCAGAGACTGGAACCAAGGTAGGGAGAGGACAAGGGGACTTGAGGACTAAAGGCTTTTTAGGAATGGGTAAGGGCATGAGAAGATCAGGAGCCTGACCAGGGTCCCCTAGACCCTTAAAGATGAGCTGGGCATCTAGAACAGGACCCCCAGACTGGGCAGAGGTCAGTGGATCCCGGAGGTCAGGTTGGTTAGAAGGTGGCATGTCACAAGAGTCAAGCTGGATAGCTGAAACACAAACAGAATGCAGAGAACCCTGAGAAAAAGATTGAAAACCCCTCCTGGCCGAATGAGGCAGTCTATCCAAAGGATGGATTGAGCCTCTTAAACGGGTTTGAACGGACATAGTAGCAGTAGGGTGAGGCTGGGTCACAGAAGGTGCTGAACAAGAAGCAGGAAGCTCATTGGGCATGGGCTGGACTGGCATAACTGGTGCAGAGGTCGACTGAATAGTATTGTCAGGTGTAGCGACCATCTCAATCGCATCACAGGGCATAGTAACTGTGGAACTTGCAGACAAGTTAGCCTGGCTGTGCGTCCAAGGGAGATTAGGGACAGGCAAAGGTAAATGGTTATGTAAACTGGAGTGAATGATCGACTCAGGTTCACAGGTGGGCCCCTCATCCAGAGAGTGCATCAGTCCGACTATTGCAGGACGCGTCCCAGAGATCGCCATATACAGCGGGAAGAGCAGAAGATACTGGGATGGTAGTAACATGAAGTTTCTCTTTTGGGGTACCCTTGAGTAGGCAGGAAGAGGAACAGGAGGAACCCCAAGCCAGGATCTGTCCAGCAGACCAGTCAACGTGTGGAGAATGGAGCCGTAACCAAGGAAGACCTAATATGATAGGAGATGAAGCCTTAGGTAAGACAAGGAAGGATATCCACTCCTGGTGGAGTGTCCCTACTGACACCTTAACAGGAAGGGTCTGGAAGCGGATAGAGCCCCCTGGGAGAACAGTACCATCAATCGCCAAGACCACCAATGGCGTTGTAAGGGGCAAAAGGGTAAGTCTCATGGAGGATGCAGTTTCCCAATCCATGAAATTGGCAGCGGCTCCGGAATCCAGATGTGCTGAGAACGAGAGGAAGCACCGACATGAAGCAACACAGAAAGGAGAAGACGAGAAGGTGAAGGTGATATTTCAGGGTCTAATACTCCACCTTCCAGATGTATTAGCCATGAGCGTTTTTCCGGACGAAGAGAACACGTGTCACGGAAATGACCTTTGGCCCCACAATAGAGGCATAGGCCCAGAGTTCTGCGCCTAGCACCTTCTTCGGGAGATAACTTAGTCCAGCCCAACTGCATAGGTTCCTCAGCAGGCAGGGGGCGCTCCTCAGATCGAGGAGAAGGGACTGGGGGCTCAGGCTGCCTAGAGAACGGGGAGTGCTGGCGTCTTTTTTCCAGGGCCCTCTCCTGGAAGCGAATATCGATCTGGTGACACAAGGTGATGACACTGTCCAGATCAGCAGGAAGGGATCTTCCTGCTAATTCATCCTTCACTCTATCAGAGAGGCCATGTAAAAAGGTGGCAACTAGGGCCTCATTATTCCAGCTCAATTCAGCTGAGAGGATACGGAACTGAAGAGCATACTGTCCCACAGACGCCGACTCTTGACGGAGACGTAAAAGAGCGCTAGACGCTGAGGAGACATGACCCGATTCCTCGAAGATATTCCGAAAAAGTTTCAAGAAATCAGACAGGTTAGAAACCACTGGATCATTCAGTTCCCACAGAGGGGCGGCCCAGGCTAACGCCTCGCCGGACAGGAGGGATATGATATATGCGACTTTCGCCCGATCGGACAGGAAGTTTTGGGGCTGAAGTACAAAATGAATTGTGCACTGGCTAAGGAACCCCCTGCAAGCCTTGGAGTCCCCAGAGAAACGGGCCGGAGCTGGTAGTTGTAATGAATGTGTGGCTGCGACTGATGTGATAGGTGCAGCGACAGATAGCGGTTGAGGTTGTTGAACCGGGGGTCCTAATGAGGCCTGAACCTGTTCAACACGGGATACCAAATCCTGAAGGAATCGCATCACCTGGGTCTGATGCGATTCTTGGGTCTCCAGTCTGTGTACTAAGCCCTGCAATGGGTCATCTGCGGATAGCGGCACATCAGCTGGGTCCATGACTGATCAAACTGTCAGGTCACCTTGAGGCGAGGTGACAAATGCACCCCGTAGGGATCAGGAGTGCACCGCAAGGTTGTGGACCCTACGGCTGACTGCTGCGGACGGAGACAGGTCCCACCGAGGTTAGAGCGTAAGATTCCCTGGGGCGCGGAGTCTAAGAGCCAGCAGGTGTCCACCAGCGCCTCTAGTGGTGAGGATGGACTTGGCTGCAACTGGCTCCAGGTCGTGACCCCCAGGGTCCCCCAGGTCACACCCACAGTAGGCAACAGGAGGATAGGGATAGTGAGGGATAAAGCCAAGGTCGGGGCCACAAGCAGACAGGGATAGTCAGGGACACGCCAATAGGTCAGGATCACAGGCAAACAGGGATAGTCAAGGACACGCCAAAGTTGGTAACGGAACAACAGAAGAGCACATGGCAGGAAACAGGAAGCCAAACACACAAAGGAATACACAATGGTTGATCAGCCGGGTTGGCCTGCAGTGCACAGGATAATATAGAGTTCTCTGATAGGAGCTAGGGTGGAGTCATGCCAGAGGATGGATTACAAAAGCAGTCAGGTGAGGGTCGGCCGGTCTCTAGAGATGAACACATGGAAACAGGTAAGCAGACAAACTATTGCATAACCATGACAATGACAAAATGTGGAAAATGTCAACGGTGTGAATACTTTTTCAAGGCACTGGACTTTGTATCTCTCTATCTCACGTCTGATCAAGGTTTATAAACAATGTTCCTTTGTACAGTATGTCTCTATCTCTTGTCTGTTCAATGTTTATAAATATAAATTTGTATCTCTCTATCTCCTGTCTGATCAATGTTTATAAACAATGTTACTTTGTACAGTATGCCTCCATCTCTTGTCTGATCAATGTTTATAAACAATGTTACTTTGTACAGTATGTCTCCATCTCCTGTCTGATCAATGTTTATAAACAATGTTACTTTGTATCTCTCTATCACCAATCTTTTTCCTAAATGTAACACACCAATAAAAACCTGACAAATCTATAACAAAATAAAAAGTCTGGCCTGCCATTTACTTTAAACCCCTTTCAAATCATAGAATGCCTATAGAGTCCTGATTGAGGCCCCCCAAGTACGAAGGGGAAAAATATGACTAATAAAAATGTATAACCAGTAGAGGAAAGTGTAATAACAGCTGTGTCCAGCAGGGGGCAGGGCTCCCTACATCAGTGATCAGACCCCACAGCGAGGCAGGACATTAATAGTGAAAGTATTGCTATAGAAGACGTCTTATTGGATTTTGTATCCTGAACTAGAAATGTGACAGCTGATGCTTCCTCCTCGGTCACAGAGGGGCCCCCCGGGGCCCACAACGTTTAATAACTGCAGCACAACATTTATCGGATATGAAATCCCAACTTCATCACATCTCAGATGATATACCTGTGAGAGGATTCGCTCTTCATTCGCCCCGCGATCGCACAGCGACTGAAATATAAAGCGTTTCCTCTTTTTCAGCCCAAACTTTATTCTTTTCCTTCCCATTCAGATCTCATCATGGAAATAAATATATATAAATAAAAAAAAACACTGCTTGACTTTTTACTTCCTTATAAATCTGAATTCTCTTTCCCCTGTAATGAAATATTAAGGAGGGGACCGGGGTGTGAATGTTTACCACAATTAACACTGTCTGTGCTGTGCTGGCAGATCTCATTATCAGCAGGTGATGTGCAATGTCTGGCCTAACAAAGGGTTAAAGATCTCAAGGCTTCCCGTGGTATAAAAAAAAATACACTTGCAGTTGGCTCCTCCTACCTTCTAGCTCCTCCCCCCCATCCACACACACTGTAAGGGTACAAAGCTCATACAAATCTTCAGTCTTGCACAGGTGTAGCGGCTCATCTCCTAGACTGGAACGGCTTCCTCTGATTTCACCGCACACTGCGAGCTTCTCACAATGTGCATTAGAAGCTGCAGCAAGTCAGATTGGAGCCCCGCCTCATTTTCTGGCTGGAGCCCTGCCTCATTTCCTATCTGAAGCCCCGCCCCATTTCCTGCCTGGAGCCCCACCCCATTTCCTGCCTGGAGCCCCGCCTCATTTCCTGCCTGGAGCCCCACCCCATTTCCTGCCTGGAGGACGTCCAGCATCATCTAACCCAGGTGTCAGCAACCTTTTTCCACTTCAGGGCCGGATTCAATGTATGTGAATGCATGGAGGGCCACATTCACCTGCTAATAAATTAAGATAATAATAATCCCCCTCTACATTACACAGCCCCGCATCTCTGGTCCCCTTTACATTACAGCCCCGCATCCCTGGTCCCCTTTACATTACAGCCCCGCATCTCTGGACCCCTTTACATTACACAGCCCCGCATCTCTGGGCCCCTTTACATTACACAGCCCCGCATCTCTGGACCCCTTTACATTACACAGCCCCGCATCTCTGGGCCCCTTTACATTACACAGCCCCGCATCTCTGGGCCCCTTTACATTACACAGCCCCGCATCTCTGGGCCCCTTTACATTACACAGCCTCGCATCTCTGGTCCCCTTTACATTACACAGCCCCGTATCTCTGGGCCCCTTTACATTACACAGCCCCGCATCTCTGGGCCCCTTTACATTACACAGCCCTGCATCTCTGGGCCCCTTTACATTACACAGCCCCGCATCTCTGGACCCTTTTACATTACACAGCCCCGCATCTCTGGGCCCCTTTACATTACACAGCCCTGCATCTCTGGGCCCCTTTACATTACACAGCCGCGCATCTCTGGGCCCCTTTACATTACACAGCCCCGCATCTCTGGGCCCCTTTACATTACACAGCCCCGCATCTCTGGGCCCCTTTACATTACACAGCCCCGCATCTCTGGGCCCCTTTACATTACACAGCCCCGCATCTCTGGACCCTTCTACATTACACAGCCCCGCATCTCTGGGCCCCTTTACATTACACAGCCCCGCATCTCTGGGCCCCTTTACATTACACAGCCACGCATCTCTGGGCCCCTTTACATTACACAGCCCCGCATCTCTGGACCCTTCTACATTACACAGCCCCGCATCTCTGGGCCCCTTTACATTACACAGCCCCGCATCTCTGGGCCCCTTTACATTACACAGCCCCGCATCTCTGGGCTCCTTTACATTACACAGCCCCGCATCTGTGGACCCCTTTACATTACACAGCCCCGCATCTGTGGACCCCTTTACATTACACAGCCCCGCATCTGTGGACCCCTTTACATTACACAGCCCCGCATCTGTGGACCCCTTTACATTACACAGCCCCACATCTGTGGACCCCTTCACATTACACAGCCCCGTATCTCTGGACTCCTTTACATTAAACAGCCCCGCATCTCTGGACCCCTTTACATTACACAGCCCCGCATCTCTGGGCCCCTTTACATTACTTAGCCCCCTGGCCTCCTCTACATTACACAGCCACCTACACCTCTGGATCCCTTTACATTACACAGCCCTGCATCTCTGGACCCCTTTACATTACACAGCCCTGCACCTCTGGACTCCTCTGTATTACACAGCCCCCTGCACCTCTGGACTCCTTTACATTACAAAGCCCCCGCACCTCTGGACCCCTTTACATTACACAGCTCCCCACACATTTGGACCCCTTTGCATTACAATTCCCCCTCACCTCTGGACCCCTTTACATTAAACTGGCCTTCACCTCTGAACCCCTTTACATTACACAGCCCTGCATCTCTGGAACCCTTTACATTACACAGCCCTGTGGCTATGGACCCCTTTACATTACACATCCCCCTGCACCTCTGGACCCCTTAACATTACACAGCCCCATAACTCTGGACCCCTTTACATCATATAGCTCCCCGCACCTCTGGACCCCTTTACATTACAAATCCCGCCATACCTCTGGACCCCTTTAGATTAAACCGGCCTGCACCTCTGGACCCCTTTACATTACAAATCCCCCCATACCTCTGGACCCCTTTACATTAAACCGGCCTGCATCTCTGGAGCCCTTTACCCTAAACCGGCCTGCATCTCTTTACCCCTTTGCATTTCACAGCTCCCTGCACCTCTGGACCCCTTTACATTTTACAGCCCCCTGCACCTCTGGACCCCTTTACATTTCACAGCCCCCTGCATCACTGGATCCTTTTACATTACACAGCCCCATGGGCCGTAGGTTGCCTACCCATAATCGAGCCTAGAGGTGCTCAACCTCTGGCCCTCCAGCTGTTGCTGAACTACTAATCCCATCATGCCTCTGCCTTTGGGAATCATGCTTGTAACTGTTCAGCCTTGCAATGCCTCATGGGACTTGTAGTTCCTAGCCCCTTCCTCCCCACCCTGACTGTCCCCGCCCCTTTCATTCATTGGATTTCAGTTCTAACAATCAAGGAGGGCGTTACCTGTGGAAGTGTGTATGCAAATGAAGCCTACCTAGGAACGCCCACTTCTCCAGACTGACACCCACCCATCAAATCATGTTGATATTTGCATAACCCCTCCCAAGAGCCCACCCACTGCTCACATCAGGGCTGGGAGCTCCTGAGAGGAGTACTGAGGCCGGGTGCTGTGATGTTTTCGGGAAGCCCTGCCGGCCCCTCCCACCTGCCATGATCTGACGGCATGGCAGAGAAGCACAGAGAGCCGTTCAGATGTGTCCGCCGCAATGTCACAGTCCCGCTAAAAATGTCAGATCGCCGCCATTACTACTAAAACAATAAAAAAATAAGTACACAAATCTATCCCATAGTTTGTAGACGCTACAACTATTGTGGAAAACCAATATACAAGTATTGAGATTTTTTACCAAACATATGTAGCAGAATATATATTTTTGGGGGGTTTTATAGCAGAAAAGTAAAAAAATATATATATTTTTTTTTTTCAAAATTGTCAGAATTTTTTTGTTTATAGCACAAAAAATAAACACCGCAGACGTGACCGAATAACACCAAAAGAAATCTCTATTTGTGGGGAAAAAAGGACAACAATTGTATTTGTATAAAGCGTTGCACGACCGCGCACTTGCCAGTTAAACCAACGCAGTGTAGTATAGAAAAAAATGGCCTGGTCATTAAGGCGGGGGGGTAAATCTTCCAGGGCTGAAGTGGTTAAAGAATGATCTTGTAAACAGTAAATGCGGAGATCTTTTTTAGAATGTAGGAGTAAAATGTGTGACGATCGTCTGAGTTTTGTGTCTCCTTTAAACAGGATGGGGGGCGGGACACGTGTCCGGGGCGCGTGGCGTGCCTTTCACCTGCTGTGCCCGGGTATGAATGGTCCCACGGCTACACCTACACCCGGCAGCCATGGGGTGCGGGGGATGATAAGATTACTTCATACCGCACGCCGGCTGACCCACACGCTGCACCTTACATTGATGTCCGATGTGTAAAACCACACAAAATCTCCCGTATTAAAGAAGAACTCCGGATTGGTCGGCTTCTTATTGCTGCCTGTGTCCCCCGAGGATGAGAACTCGCTGTACAATCTCCTCTACTACCAACTATGTCTGAGGTTTACCATCCCTTCAATGCCGGCTACCTGTGACAGCGTGCAAGGAAAGGACTGCCAATAACCAGCAAGTGTGTTCACATGTGATTGGACACAGCACATCACATGGTAAAGGACCGTTATGATTGGCCATTTACCGCCATCTGTGATCAACTATGTCCCAAGGATGAGCGCCACAGCGGGAGCGCGGTCCTGAGAAGACGTCCACCGACGCTCTCCCAGAACTGGGCGACCGCGCTGTAGCTGTATTGTGTATTAGTGCGGTCGGGAAGAGGTTCAGCCGACATACTCTGTACAATCTCCTCTATCATCATGTAAGAGTCTGTCTGATCTGATCCCAGACGTCTATCATCCCCGGAGTGTCCTCATATCACATCCCTCATAACACTGAAGGAAACTCAACAGAGATGGAGTATGGTCAGCATAAAGAGGAACTCCGACCTCCCAACCCCGCAATCCGAAAACACCATTTCATACATTGTTACTATTCAAAGACCCCCATCCATGTCTCCATCCATCCATCCATCCAAGTCTCCATCCATCCAATTCTCCATCCATCCAATTCTCCATCCATCCATCCATGTCTCCATCCATCCATGTCTCCATCCATCCATCCATCCAATTCTCCATCCATCCAATTCTCCATCCATCCATCCATGTCTCCATCCATCCATCCAAGTCTCCATCCATCCATCCAAGTCTCCATCCATCCAATTCTCCATCCATCCATCCATGTCTCCATCCATCCATGTCTCCATCCATCCATCCAATTCTCCATCCATCCATCCAAGTCTCCATCCATCCATCCAAGTCTCCATCCATCCATCCAAGTCTCCATCCATCCAATTCTCCATCCATCCATCCATGTCTCCATCCATCCATGTCTCCATCCATCCATGTCTCCATCCATCCATCCAATTCTCCATCCATCCAATTCTCCATCCATCCATCCATGTCTCCATCCATCCAATTCTCCATCCATCCATCCATCCATGTCTCCATCCATCCATGTCTCCATCCATCCATCCAATTCTCCATCCATCCATCCATGTCTCCATCCATCCATCCATGTCTCCATCCATCCAATTCTCCATCCATCCATCCATGTCTCCATCCATCCAATTCTCCATCCATCCAATTCTCCATCCATCCATCCATGTCTCCATCTATCCAATTCTCCATCCATCCATCCATGTCTCCATCCTTGCAGGTCTCCATCCATCCATCCATCCATGTCTCCATCCATCCAAGTCTCCATCCATCCATCCATCCATGTCTCCATCCATCCATCCATGTCTCCATCCTTGCAGGTCTCCATCCATCCATCCATCCATCCATGTCTCCATCCATCCAAGTCTCCATCCATCCATCCATCCATGTCTCCATCCATCCATCCATGTCTCCATCCTTGCAGGTCTCCATCCATCCATCCATCCATCCATGTCTCCATCCATCCAAGTCTCCATCCATCCAATTCTCCATCCATCCAATTCTCCATCCATCCATCCATGTCTCCATCCATCCATCCATGTCTCCATCCATCCAATTCTCCATCCATCCATCCATGTCTCATCCATCCAATTCTCCATCCATCCATCCATGTCTCCATCCTTGCAGGTCTCCATCCATCCATCCATGTCTACATCCATCCATTTTTCCGTGTATCCATCCATGTCTTTCATCCAACCATTCTTCCATGTTTCCATCCATCCATGTCTCCATCCATCCATGTCTCCATGCTTTAGTTTGTTGAGAAATCACTTTGAAAACCCCCCTACAGCATTTCTATCTGCGGACATGCAGACAGGAAGGGTGTGCTTAGCTGAGAAAGCCCCTCCTCCCATGAAGACTCCTGGGATGTATGACATGATTATGGCCTAGGCCAGACACCAGGAAGCAACTGAAGAAATGCAAACAGAAATAAAACAAGTAAATATAATCTCCCTTCCTATCTAATTACTAATGCTGGCAGCACAAGGATTCTGGTGATTGGGAGAGTTTAGTTCTGATTTAAAGTGGATATAAACAATTACAGATCACTTTGACCTACAGGTGAGCCCAGATTAAGGCTTACATGTGGGTCCAAGAAATATGTCCTAAGCCTTTGCTAAAAGACAGGAACCGCTATCTATGGCACATGCGCCATAGACAGCGGCGTGCAGGCGATGTTAAAGGTGATGTGCTGCGAGTGACGGATCCCGTGCGCATGCGCAGGGGTGGCGTCATCACGGCTCCGTCGAATGACAGTGCCAGAGCAGCGAGACCCACCAAGAAGATGGAGGCTCCGTACACAAGGGGACATCGGTGACTTCGCTGGCTCCTGTGTCAGGTAAGTGACACATAATGGACTACTATGCGATGCGATGCGATGCGATGCGATGCATAGTAGTCCATTATGCTTTACCTTTACAGGGAATGAAAGAGGAAGTAACACCCATCAGGGTTTACTTCCTCTTTAAGGGAGATACAGGATTCATCCTCTCTACCTGACTTTTCTGAAAAGTGATGGCAAATCCAACATCTTCCAGTTGTCACCAGAACAGGAACAGAGTGGAATTCTTTCGCTGTGGTCACTTATTCCGGGGACAATTGTCTAAGAGGAGATGTCCTCTCACTCAAAACCGCTTCCTTAGAGTGAGGCAAAGATTGATCTCAGTCTACAGAAGTGTGTATCTAATTTTTTTAAATGTATTTTATTACATATATTGGTTTTATAAAAAAAAAAAATATATATATATATATACACAGGATTTATATAGCGGCAACAGTTTGCGCAGCGCTTTACAACATGAGGGCAGACAGTACACTTACAATAAAAAACAATACAGGAGGGACTAGAGGGTCCTGCTCGTTAGAGCTTACTATATATATATATATATATATATATATATATATATATATATATATATATATATATATATATATATATATATCCATCTGTGTGTATTTTTTTTTTTTTTTTTTAAATAAAACCAAAATATTTAATATAATACATTTAAAAAAAAATCTGATTTAACTGTCTTGAGCTAAAAATAGATCCAATGATTCGTCAATTGGGAAAAATTAACAGTCACTTTGGGAAACAAAAAGGCTTTTAGGCTTCAGAAATGAGCATCTGGGAGTGAATTAAATGACACCCTGGAAATATGGAAATGACTGTGCTGATTGTATGTATTTATATTTATATTAAATAAAAATAAATAAATAATTTATATATATATATATATATATATATATATATATATATAAATTATTTATTTATTTTTATTTAATATATCATATATATCATATTATATATATATATATATATTAATATATCATATTTCCAGGGTGTCATTTAATTCACTCCCAGATGCTCATTTCTGAAGCTTAAAAGCCTTTTTTTCCCCACAGTGACAGTTACTTTTGGCCAACTGACAAACCATCGGATCTATTTTTAGCTCAGGTCAGTGAGATCTGACAAAGAAAGACAAGCAGATAAAGTCCAGTCCTGACCCCCATCTCCAGACATGGATCTTGGATCATGGACACGTGATCTTAATTTTGCCCAACTTTGGATTTATTTTCAGCTGAGATCAGTGAGATTTAAAAACAGACAGGCAGATAACATCCCCCCTCCCCCCCATACACCTCTATGTAGTGACATGTAGGGATTCGCTCGGATTACTAAATATATTTATTTCTTTGTCACATTTCTATATTTTTTGTGACATATTTTTAAAAATGAGCGCTTGGAAAGCTCTAGTTGTAATTTTCACCATCCTATACCTGGCATGTTTTTTTCCCCACAGTGACAGTTACTTTTGGCCAACTGACAAACCGTTGGTGACATGTAGGGATTCGCTCTCCAGCAGTCATACATTGGGACAAACAACATGAGAAAACTAACCCTTTGTTGAGATTACATTTGCAATGCAGTGCTGCTGGCAGTAAATCTGCTGAGCAAACATTTTGCAGCAGTGCGGTTAAGCGAGGTGCAGCATAACTGACACTGATGACATCACAGTGGAGAGATTTCTGGGCTTATATAAACAGCCTCAATACTGGCTGTGTGTCAGTTTGAGCGCGAGCCTTGGAGAGAAAGCACCTTGTGTGATCTGTCTGGCAATACTCATTCTATTTTACTAAGAGAATATTCAGATTTTTTTTTCTGATTAGATTAGCAATTAATATATTTATTTCTTTGTCGCATTTCTATATTTTTTGTGACATATTCTCGAAAATGAGCGCTTGGAAAGCTCTAGTTGTAATTTTAACCTTTCTATACCTGGCATGTGGTGTACAACATGCTCAGGGGCGACCATTGTACACCCGTCTGGACGTTGCACCCGGATCTAGACTGTTGATCCCCTGTGTGGTCACCCCCGATCATCCCTCTGCTGCAAGTCGTGTAAGGATAGAGTGGGGGGTGACTCCGGAAGGAGGAGGTCCCTACACACCTATCCTGTACCGTGATATCACCAACCTGCAGAAGGACCGACATGAAGAAGATTGCTCCTTGGTGATCAGTCCGGTCCTGCAAAGGGACAGCGGGACCTACGAGGTCCGCCTCATCGTGGATGACACCCAGCTTCATCCCTTCAAAAAAGTGATCGTTCACGTGACTGGTAAGTGTTACAGGTTTTGATTTATTTTTCATTCTATGGGGGTCGTCTCCTGCTGTGGGGGGAGGGGGGTTTACCGAGAACCAGGCTGGGCAGATACAGCTCAGAGGACTTGTGGGCTGATGGGTAATTTTTTCCCCCATGGTCCCCCAATGGTCCCTATATACCTATAGGGACCATTATACTATACACCAGGGTTATGCAATTAGCGGACCTCCAGATGTTGCAACACTACAAGTCCCATCATGCCTCTGGGTGTCATTGTTGTGGCTGTCAGAGTCTTGCTATGCCTCATGGGACTTGTAGATCTGCAACAGCTGGAGGCTATACACCTATAGGGACCATCACACTATACACCTATAGGGACCATCACACTATACACCTATAGGAACCATCACACTATACACCTATAGGGACCATTATACCATATACCCCTATAGGGACCATCACACGATACACCTATAGGGACCCTTATATTATACGCCTATAGGGATCATTACAGTAAATGGTGACAGTTGATACTTTTATGTTGCAGAATATTTGCACAACTGTTTATTTAAATTTTCAGTAAATAAAATAAAATAAATATGAAAAATAATAATATTTAATATAATAATACAATATTTAAAATAATAATATTCAAAATAAAATTATTTATTTGAAAGTAAAATAAATAAAATTAGATTCAATAAACTCCAACACAATGAAATCTCCCCATCTGATATAAAAGCTGAGACAGAATCCAGTCAATAGATACCAAATCTGTCATGGCTCACAATTGTACGCCCCCCACAATGATCCAAGTGAGGGGAAATCTATTCAATGGAAACACAAAGAACATTTTTTCTTCCATACAGTGGGGAAGAATCTGATATTTTGGTTTTATTGATGTGCCCCCAATGGGGAGGTTTCTCACCACTTCCTGTTTCTGTGGTCCTAGTCCCCAGTACAAGAAGTAAGAGGAAATGTACGGCTCTAACCCCACCCTGCTCTATCCAAAAATGTAAAAGACCTGAATTTGTTTTTGATTGGTGACACATTGGACCAGGGTCATTTGGAGTAGATTTATAGTCATGAATTCAAACTGGTTTGCTCAGCTCTAGTGTTCATTATTTAAACATTTAAGCTAATTTCCTTTGTTTTTGTTTCATCAGATTCTACTTTGGAGGCGGCTGATACCGAGACGGTGAAGAAGCACCATGAAGAAGATCGAAAAAGACCAAGAGAGACCCCATCATTCACCGACACTGAGGGGTCCGGCATGTCTGAACCACCAATACCGAAGAACAGGGACGACGTTTATTATGACCTAGACATAGATAGCGGGGTCCATTCAGTCCCTGGTACTGAGAGCTCCACAAGGTCTCCACCAATACCTAAGGACAGTGACTACGTTTATTATGACCTAGACATAGATAGCGGGGTCCATTCAGTCCCTGGTACTGAGAGCTCCACAAGGTCTCCACCAATAATACCCAAGACCGGTGACTACGCTTACTATGATGCTGGAAGTCTAGACATAGATAGCGGGGTCCGTTCAGTCACCGGCACGGAGGGTCCCGGGGTGGCTCCACCATCAATGATGGAGACCAGTGACAATGATTCAGGAAGCCCAGACAAAGATGGCGCAACCCCTTCAGTCGTTGACACTGAGGGCTCCCGGATGCTTCCCCCGATGACGGAGACCAGGGACCATGATTTGGGAAGCCTACATACACCTAGAGCAACCTCTCCAGTCACTGCCACCGAGGGCTTCAGGATGTCTTCACCAACCACGACTGAGGCCAGTAGTCATATGTCGAGAATCCTAAGCTTCAGTCTTAGTGTAAGATTTCTCATCGATATGTTCTCTCGGATGAAGATAAATGGTGAACTTCAAATGATCTTTTTTCTAATATTCATCCTCATCAGTGCAACGGGATGCTTCATTGGGTAAGTCATTGGACATTCTTCATAGGTTTTCTCTATTTTCTACATTACACATTTTCATGTTATCACCCACTGTCACTGAGCCCCCACCTCCTAAAATGTACCTTTTCCCGGCCTGCAGACAGGCAATGGATCAGACTTGGGGGGGTGGGGGGGTTTTCTGTGCATTGCCCGGGGTTTAGCAGCACAAGCCCCATAATGAGATTATTGCACCTCTAACATTTGTTCTATGGGGGAGGGGTGAATAAACGGAGGTAACAGTAACAAATGGGGTGATGGCGTGTGATTGTTTTCTATCAAACACTGATTTAGGCTTATTAAGATATTAATTCTGAACATTTCTGCTGGTTTCTGGACTCATTCTTATAACATTTCCTTCTTTATCTCCATAGAATTTGCTGCTGCATGGCCAGAGCAAGAAAGAGGGACAGGAGGGACAGGATAAGAAGGATGGAAGAAGGACGATTACGGATATCAGAGATACTCGCAGAGGAGACAAGACAAGACGAGGAAGAACTTTTGGAAGTAGTTATACAAACCTGCTCAGGGTCTGTTATCGACCCCAAAAGACCGGACAACTGTGAAGCAACCACGTGCACAACACCTTCAATCACTGGCACTGAGGGCCCCAGTATGTCTCCACCAACAGTGACGGAGACCAGTGACTACAATTCTGGAAGCATAGCTATAGATGGCACAACCCCTTCAGTCACTGGCACTGTGTGCCCCAGTACGTCTCCACCAACAGTGACGGAGACCAGTGACTACAATTCTGGAAGCATAGCTATAGATGGCACAACCTGTTCAGTCACTGGCACTGTGGGCTCAAGGGTGTCTCCGCCAACAGTGACTGAGGCCAGTGACTACCATACGGGAAGCCTAGTCAGGGATTGCACAACCCCTTCAGTCACTGGCACGGTGGGCCCCAGGGTGTCTCCGCCAACAGTGACTGAGGCCAGTGACTACCATACGGGAAGCCTAGCTAAGGATAGCACAACCCCTTCAGTCACTGTGGGCCCCAGGGTGTCTCCGCCAACAGTGACGGAGACCAGTGACTACAATTCTGGAAGCATAGCTATAGATGGCACAACCCCTTCAATCACTGGCACTGAGGGCCCCAGTACGTCTCCACCAACAGTGACGGAGACCAGTGACTACAATTCTGGAAGCATAGCTATAGATGGCACAACCTGTTCAGTCACTGGCACTGTGGGCTCAAGGGTGTCTCCGCCAACAGTGACTGAGGCCAGTGACTACCATACGGGAAGCCTAGTCAGGGATTGCACAACCCCTTCAGTCACTGGCACGGTGGGCCCCAGGGTGTCTCCGCCAACAGTGACTGAGGCCAGTGACTACCATACGGGAAGCCTAGCTAAGGATAGCACAACCCCTTCAGTCACTGGCACTGTGGGCCCCAGGGTGTCTCCGCCAACAGTGACGGAGACCAGTGACTACAATTCTGGAAGCATAGCTATAGATGACACAACCCCTTCAGTCACTGGCACTGTGGGCCCCAGGGTGTCTCCACCAACAGTGACGGAGACCAATGACTACAATTCTGGAAGCACAGCTATAGATGGCACAACCCCTTCAATCACTGGCACTGAGGGCCCCAGTACATCTCCACCAACAGTGACGGAGTCCAGTGACTACAATTCTGGAAGCATAGCTATAGATGGCACAACCTGTTCAGTCACTGGCACTGTGGGCTCAAGGGTGTCTCCGCCAACAGTGACTGAGGCCAGTGACTACCATACGGGAAGCCTAGTCAGGGATTGCACAACCCCTTCAGTCACTGGCACTGAGGGCCCCAGGGTGTCTCCGCCAACAGTGACGGAGTCCAGTGACTACAATTCTGGAAGCATAGCTATAGATGGCACAACCTGTTCAGTCACTGGCACTGTGGGCTCAAGGGTGTCTCCGCCAACAGTGACTGAGGCCAGTGACTACCATATGGGAAGCCTAGCTAAGGATAGCACAACCCCTTCAGTCACTGGCACTGTGGGCCCCAGGGTGTCTCCGCCAACAGTGACGGAGACCAGTGACTACAATTCTGGAAGCATAGCTATAGATGACACAACCCCTTCAGTCACTGGCACTGTGGGCCCCAGGGTGTCTCCACCAACAGTGACGGAGACCAATGACTACAATTCTGGAAGCATAGCTATAGATGGCACAACCCCTTCAATCACTGGCACTGAGGGCCCCAGTACATCTCCACCAACAGTGACGGAGTCCAGTGACTACAATTCTGGAAGCATAGCTATAGATGGCACAACCCCTTCAATCACTGGCACTGAGGGCCCCAGTACATCTCCACCAACAGTGACGGAGTCCAGTGACTACAATTCTGGAAGCATAGCTATAGATGGCACAACCTGTTCAGTCACTGGCACTGTGGGCTCAAGGGTGTCTCCGCCAACAGTGACTGAGGCCAGTGACTACCATACGGGAAGCCTAGTCAGGGATTGCACAACCCCTTCAGTCACTGGCACGGTGGGCCCCAGGGTGTCTCCGCCAACAGTGACGGAGTCCAGTGACTACAATTCTGGAAGCATAGCTATAGATGGCACAACCTGTTCAGTCACTGGCACTGTGGGCTCAAGGGTGTCTCCGCCAACAGTGACTGAGGCCAGTGACTACCATACGGGAAGCCTAGCTAAGGATAGCACAACCCCTTCAGTCACTGGCACTGTGGGCCCCAGGGTGTCTCCGCCAACAGTGACTGAGGCCAGTGACTACCATACGGGAAGCCTAGCTAAGGATAGCACAACCCCTTCAATCACTGGCACTGTGGGCTCCAGGGTGTCTCCACCAACAGTGACGGAGACCAGTGACTACAATTCTGGAAGCATAGCTATAGATGGCACAACCCCTTCAATCACTGGCACTGAGGGCCCCAGTACGTCTCCACCAACAGTGACGGAGACCAGTGACTACAATTCTGGAAGCATAGCTATAGATGGCAAAACCTGTTCAGTCACTGGCACTGTGGGCTCAAGGGTGTCTCCGCCAACAGTGACTGAGGCCAGTGACTACCATACGGGAAGCCTAGCTAAGGATAGCACAACCCCTTCAGTCACTGGCACTGTGGGCCCCAGGGTGTCTCCGCCAACAGTGACTGAGGCCAGTGACTACCATACGGGAAGCATAGCTATAGATAGCACAACCCTTTCTGTCACTGGCACTGAGGGCCCTGGGGTGTCTCCGCCAACAATGGATGAGGCCAGTGCCTATAAATTCAGGAAGCCTAAAAACAGGTGGCGCAACCTATTATGTCACCGACACTGAGGGCGCCAGGATGCGTCCAATGGGAGTAGAGGGTAAGCGAGGGCAGGGTTGGGTGAAGTAGGAGGGTAAGCGAGGGCAGGGTGGAGGGAAGTAGGGGGGTAAATAAGGGTAGGGGATTAAGTGAGGGCAGGGTGGGGGGAAGTAAGGGGGTAAATGAGGGTAGGTTATTAAGTGAGGACAGGGTGGGGGAAAGTAGGAGGGTGAGGTTGGGGTGGGGGGAATTAGGGGGGCAAATGAGGGTAAGGTGGGGGGGAAGTAGGAGGGTAAGCGAGGGCAGGGGGGAAGTAGGGGATTGAGTGAGGGAAGGGTGGAGTTGTAGTCCCAGCAAGCTTCAGGGAAGCCTCAGCATCCGCACAATCTCAGGTCACAGCACTGCAGCAATGTCAGATCATGTGGAAGATTCTGTACAGCAGCAATGCAGCACTTCCATTCAGGGCGATGGGCAGACCAGGTCCCTAAAGCTCCTCCCTCTTCAACTAAACTCTGATCCTGCTGTCAGAGATGGAAGACGCGGCTCTTTTTCTTCAGTCTGAATGACCAGCACTCTGCCCCCGGTCACATGATGGACAATGCGCCAAACAAGGGATGCAGTAAGAAACAGTGGAGCGGGCAGAGGAGCGGGCATAGGGTGGGCGGCTACAAGGATTATTGTTTTGTCTACACAGCATTGTGCTGCCGCCGGCTCTGCTGTCCCATCAGCCGGCTTTTATTAGTACATTTGGCCCGAACAGGCCAGGCACGGGTCAGCTGACAGCTGGGGGAGGGGAGGAGGGGGCTGGGAGGCTGAATCCTGGGCAGCTGAAATGGCATTGGTTGTTAAGGACGTGGCGGCCCCGCTCCTTAACAACCAATAATTCCTGGCATTCTTTTCTTCACATTTCAGCTGTTAGAGGGGAATCCCGCTGACAGCTGAAAGAACCGAGCCAGAAGGTATGGGTTTGGCTGTATCTGAACTTTTTACGAGTACCAATACCCATGAAAATGTTTAGTGTCAGCACCGATACCGGTACCGGTATAACCCGAATACAGAGACACCAAAACAAATAAGTTCAGACAAGAAGTTCTGTGTAATTAATCAATGTCAGTAGAGCATAAAGAGCATATATGCGGAAGCATGGGGGAGGGGTGGAGGAGCGATTTGCTCCTAGCTTTTGTGGGAGGATGCCCCCATGCTTCGGCATATATAGTGCATGTATGCCCATGATTAGAAGTGGGTGGATGAAGGGAGGTATTCTAATGGTGGGCATACCCACCGATCAATCTCTCTTTTTCGTTCAGCCCACAGGCTGCATGAAAAACAAAACATTACAATATATACCCAACAAGGACCAGCGGTGCACTGGTGAGTTGCTGGACTTTGGGTGGTTATACCAGAATGATGCCTGCAGGTTTAGGTATCATCTTGCTATCAGTCTTTTCAGCCAGCGGTTGGCTTTCATGGAAAAGAAATCCTAACAGTTAATTAGCCTCTGGACTCTTTTACAAGCAGTGGGAGGGAATGTCCCCCCCACCGTCTTCCGTGTTTTTCTCTGGCTCTCCTGTCCCAACAGGGAACCTGAGAATGCAGCCGGTGATTCGGCCAGCTGACCATAGAGCTGATCAGAGACCAGAATGGCTCCAATCATCTCTATGGCCTAAGAAACTGGAAGCTACGAGCATTTCATGACTTTGATTTCACCGAATGTAAAAAGCGCCATTGGAAAATTGAGAAAGCATTTTATCACACTGATCTTGGTGTGGTCAGATGCTTTGAGGGCAGAGGAGAGATCTAGGGTCTAATAGACACTAATGTTTCAAAAAAAAGAGTACCTGTCACTCCCTATTGCTATCATAGGGGATATTTATATTCCCTGAGATAATAATAAAAATGATTAAAAAAAATTAAAGGAACAGTTTAAAAATACGATAAAAAAGCATAAAAAATAATAAAGAAAAAAAACACCCCTGCTGAGGTATGGTGAGTATTTTGTAGACCTCACTTTTTGTCACAAAGTTTTGAAAATTTAAAAAAAAAAAAAAAAACATTTTCTTGTCTTTCTTCATTTTCAAAAACAAATGAGAGCTGCAAAACACTCACCATGCCTCTCAGCAAATAGCTTGAGGTGTCCACTTTCCAAAATGGGGTCATTTGGGGGGAGGGGGGGTTGTGCCATATTGGCATTTTATGGCATTCAAAACTGTGATAGGTAGTGAGGAGTGAAATCAAAAATTTACGCCCTTAGATATCCTAAAGGCGGTACTTGGTTTTTGGGGCCCCGTATGCGGGTGGGCTCCCAAAAAGTCCCACACATGTGGTATCACCGTACTCCGGAGAAGCAGCAACATGTATTTTGGGGTGCAATTCCACATGTAACCATGGCATGTGTGAGCAATATATCATTTAGTGACACATTTTTGTAAAAATATATATATTTTTTGCCATTATTCAATCACTTGGGACAAAAATATTAAATATTCAATGGGCTCAACATGCCTCTCAGCAATTTCCTTGGGGTGTCTACTTTCCAAAATGGGGTCATTTGGAGGGGGGTGGGTTGTACTACCCTGCCATTTTAGCACCTCAAGTCATAAACTAAAAGCTGTGTAAATTCCAGAAAATGTACCCTAGTTTGTAGACGCTATAACTTTTGCGCAAACCATATATATACCATATATACCATATATATACCATATATAAACCAAATATACGCTTATTGACATTTTTTTTACCAAAGTCATGTGGCTGAATACATTTTGGCCTAAATGTATGACAAAAATTTAGTTTATTGGATTTTTTTTATAACAAAAAGTAGAAAATATAACTTTTTTAAAAATGTTTTGGTCTTTTTCGTTTATTGAAAAAAAAAAAAAGAATGGTGCATGCATGCCCGTCATTAGATGTGGGTAGATACAGGGTGGTATTCTAATGGTGGACATACCACCGATTGATCAATATGAATGGAGGAATCTATTAGGTTCTTTTTTTTCATGTAACCCACAGGCTGCATAAAAAAAAAAAAAAATACAATATATACCCAACAAGGACCAGCGGTGTACTGGGGTGTTGCTGGACTTTGGGTGGTTATACCAGAATGATGCCTGCAGGTTTAGGTATCATTCTTTTCAGCCGGTGGTCGGCTTTCATGTAAAAGCAATCCAATCAGATAATTAGTCTCTAGACCCCTTCTACAATCAGTGGGAGGGAACGTAACACCCCCCTCCCACCGTCTTCCATGGTTTTCCTAAAAATGCAGCCAGCGGTTCTGTCAGCTGACCATAGAGCTGATCCGAGACCAGAACAGCTCCAATCAGCTCTATGGCCTAAGAAACCGGAAGCTAAGAGCATTTTATGCCTTTTCGCCGGATATAAAGAGCGCCATTGGGAAATTGGGACAGCATCTTATCACACCGATCTTGGTGTGGTCAAATGATTTAGGGGCAGAGGAGAGATCTAGAGTCTAATGATAGACCCCGAATTTTACCAAAAAAAGAGTACCTGTTACTACATATTGCTATCATAGGATATATTTACATTCCCTGTGATAACAATAAAATGATTAAAAAAAAATAAAAAATGAAAGGGACAGTATAAAAATAAAATAAAATAGCAAAATAAATAATAAATAAATTTTAGGTATCTTCAAATCGCTCGTGCCTTACAGGTGTCAGTTCTTAGGCCAACCAGCTGAATTGGCATACTCGGAGCTCGAATCTACCCTTCGGGTGAAAGACTTGGAGAAACCCGCGTCTCAGCTGTACGGGTCCCTGCTGATTGCTGCCGGCCCCCGAGTTGTCCCTCCTCCGCAGGAAATGGGTGGGGGACATACCGGAGCTGGGTGAGGACGACTGGAGGGAGATTTGGGACTTTCCCTTCTCCCCCCTGGTCTCAGCTAGGGACAAAATGGTCCAATATAAAACTGTGTATAGAGCACAATACACGCCTCGCAGGCTGCACCAGATGGTGCCGGCGCATTCTCCGGCGTGCTGGCATTGCTCCTACCAACCGGGTGACTTTTTCCACATTTTTTGGGTTTGCCCAGCAATCGAAACATTGTTGGAAAGAAGTTCTCCAGGTGATTGCTAAGGTCACTAAGACTCGAGTTCCTTATGATCCTAAATATTGTCTGCTGGGGCTGGTGGAAGAACTGTCAATGCTGAGAGCCAGGAAAATACTCATATCCCTGCTATTGTACTATGCTTGTAAGGCCATTACGATGAACTGGAAACAATCGTCTCCCCCCTCTGTCAGATTCTGGAAAAGTCTAGTGAATGCCAGTTTACCCCTGTATAAAGCCACCTACTCAGGCAGAGGTTGTTCACAAAATGGACCCGTTGGCTAGATGATAATACCAAGGCAAATGATGCAGTAACCAATTCCTAGATTAACACTATATGGGCGGCACAGTGGTGTAGTGGTTAGCACTCTCACCTAGCAGTAAAAAAGGGTCGCTGGTTCGTATCCCAACCACGACACTACCTGCCTGGAGTTTGCATGTTCTCCCTGTGCCTGCGTGGGTTTCCTCTGGGGACTCCGGTTTCCTCCCACACTCCAAAGACATGCAGGTAGGTTAATTGGCTTCTGTCCATAATTGGCCCTAGTATATGAATGTGGGCTGCTTTATGGTAGGGACTGATGTGAGTGTGCGATGTACAGGGATAGGGACAATTGTAGACACTCACTCAGGTTGAATTGGATGGACTGGTGTCTTTATTCAACCTTACTAACTATGTAACTATATCTCTAATCTGTTAGTATATTGACCCAACTACTCTCATCTTGCATTACCCTATTGGTATCAATTTGAACACAGATTCTTCTGAACTGAACCTCTCCCCACATTGGGGTTATAGTAGAAGGTAGTTTATGTTGTATGTTGTGCCCTGCTGCGGCATCAGAAGAACTGCCCCTGCGTGGGCAAAGGTTTGGCCCCTGCGTGGGCTAATTTTGTATGCTAATGAAAATTTTAATAAAGATTTTGCAAAAAAATTAAAATTTGAGTTTATTGGATTTCTTTTCATTCATTGGGTTTGGTGTCAGCGACTACCCGGCATTTCCATTCCAGCTTTCCTTTTAAAATCATAACAAAATGTAGAAAATATCTATTTTTTTTTTTATTTTTTAAAAATTTTCGGTCTTTTTTTGTTTATATTGCAAAAAAATAAAAATAAAAAATTCCAGGTTATCAAATACCACCAAAAGAAAGCTCAATTTGTGGGTAAAAAGAGGACACAAATTTCATTTGGGTACAGCATTATCCTGTTGGTATTAATTTGAACACAAATCCTTCTGAACTGAACCTCTCCCCTGTCAGGTCACCTTGAGGCGAGGTGACAGATGCACCCCGTAGGGATCAGGAGTGCACCGCAAGGTTGTGGACCCTACGGCTGACTGCTGCGGACGGGGGACAGATCCCACTGGGGTTAGAGCATAAGATTCCCTGGGGCGCGGAGTCTAAGAGCCAGCAGGTGTTCACCAGTGCCTCTAGTGGTGAAGATGGACTTGGCTGCAACTGGCTCCAGGTCGCGACCCCCAGGGTCCCCCAGCTCACACCCACAGTAGGCAACAGGAGGATAGGGATAGTGAGGGATAAAGCCAAGGTCGGGGCCACAAGCAGACAGGAATAGTCAGGGACACGCCAATAGGTCAGGATCACAGGCAAACAGGGATAGTTAAGGACGCGCCAAAGTCGGTAACGGAACAACAGAAGAGTACACGGCAGGTAACAGGAAGCTAAACACACAAAAGAATACACAATGGTTGATCAGCCGGGTTGGCCTGCCGTGCACAGGGTAATATAGAGTTCTCTGATAGGAGCTAGGGTGGAGTCATGCCAGAGGATGGATTACAAAAGCAGTCAGGTGAGGGTCGGCTGGTCTCTAGAGATGAACACATGGAGACAGGTAAGCAGACAAAACACTATTGCAAAACCATGACAGTACCCTCCCTCTTACGAGGCCTCCCCCTCCCCCGCCTGGGTCCAGGCTTAAAGGGAAACTCCAGATGGAACCTCCTCAACAGACTAGGAGCAAAGACCTCAGATGCAGTGATCCAAGACCTCTACTCAGGGCCAAACCCTTCCCAATGTACGAGGTACTGAAGAATGCCTTTACAAAGCCGGGAATCCACAACTTTAACCTCGTATTTTAGATTATCCTCAGAGACTGGAACCAAGGTAGGGAGAGGACAAGGGGACTTGAGGACTAAAGGCTTTTTAGGAATGGGTAAGGGCATGAGAAGATCAGGAGCCTGACCAGGGTCCCCTAGACCCTTAAAGATGAGCTGGGCATCTAGAACAGGACCCCCAGACTGGGCAGAGGTCAGTGGATCCCTGAGGTCAGGTTGGTTAGAAGGTGGCATGTCACAAGAGTCAAGCTGGATAGCTGAAACACAAACAGAATGCAGAGAACCCTGAGAAAAAGATTGAAAACCCCTCCTGGCCGAATGAGGCAGTCTATCCAAAGGATGGATTGAGCCTCTTAAACGGGTTTGAACGGACATAGTAGCAGTAGGGTGAGGCCGGGTCACCGAAGGTCCTGAACAAAAAGCTCATTGGGCATGAGCTGGACTGGCATAACTGGTGCAGAGGCCGACTGAATAGTATTTTCAGGTGTAGCGACCATCTCAATCGCATCACAGGGCATAGTAACTGTGGAACTTGCAGACAAGTTAGCCTGGCTGTGCGTCCAAGGGAGATTAGGGACAGGCAAAGGTAAATGGTTATGTAAACTGGAGTGAATGATCGACTCAGGTTCATAGGTGGGCCCCTCATCCAGAGAGTGCATCAGTCCGACTATTGCAGGACGCGTCCCAGAGATTGCTATATACAGCGTGAAGAGCAGAAGATACTGGGATGGTGGTAACAGGAAGTTTCTCTTTTGGGGTACCCTTGAGTAGGCAGGAAGAGGAACAGGAGGAACCCCAAGCCAGGATCTGACCAGCAGACCAGTCAACGTGTGGAGAATGGAGCCGTAACCAAGGAAGACCTAATATGATAGGAGATGAAGCCTTCGGTAAGACAAGGAAGGATATCCACTCCTGGTGGAGTGTCTCTACGGACATCTTAACAGGAAGAGTCTGGAAGCGGATAGGGCCCTCTGGGAGAACAGTGCCATCAATCGCCAAGACCACCAATGGCGTTGTAAGGGGCAAAAGGGTAAGTCTCATGGAGGATGCAGTTTCCCAATCCATGAAATTGGCAGCGGCTCCGGAATCCAGATGTGCTGAGACTGAACGAGAGGAAGCACCGACATGAAGAAACACAGAAAGGAGAAGACGAGAAGGTGAAGGTGATATTTCAGGGTCTAATGCTCCACCTTCCAGATGTATTAGCCCTGAGCGTTTTTCCGGATGAAGAGAACACGTGTCACGAAAATGACCTTTGGCCCCACAATAGAGGCATAGGCCCAGAGTTCTGCGCCTAGCACCTTCTTCGGGAGATAACTTACTCCGGCCCAACTGCATAGGTTCCTCGGTAGGCAGGGGGTGCTCCTCGGATCGAAGAGAAGGGACTGGGGGCTCAGGCTGCCTAAAGAACGGAGAGTGCTGGCGTCTTTTTTCCAGGGCCCTCTCCTGAAAGCGAATATCGATCTGGTTACACAAGGTGAGGACACTGTCCAGATCAGCAGGAAGGGATCTTCCCGCTAATTCATCCTTCACTCTATCAGAGAGGCCATGTAAAAAGGTTGCAACTAGGGCCTCATTATTCCAGCTCAATTCAGCTGTGAGGATACGGAACTGAAGAGCATACTGTCCCACAGACGCCGACTCTTGACGGAGACGTAAAAGAGCGCTAGCCGCTGAGGAGACACGACCCGGTTCCTCGAAGATATTCCGAAAAGGTTTCAAGAAATTAGACAGGCTAGAAACCACTGGATCATTCAGTTCCCACAGAGGGGCGGCCCAAGCTAGCGCCTCGCCGGACAGGAGGGATATGATATATGCGACTTTCGCCCGATCGGACAGGAAGTTTTGGGGCTGAAGTACAAAATGAATTGTGCACTGGCTAAGGAACCCCCTGCAAGCCTTGGAGTCCCCAGAGAAACGGGCCGGAGCTGGTAGTTGTAATGAATGTGTGGCTGCGACTGATGCGATAGGTGCAGCGGCAGATAGCGGTTGAGGTTGTTGAACCGGGGGTCCTAATGAGGCCTGAACCTGTTCAACACGGTATACCAAATCCTGAAGGAATCGCATCACCTGGGTCTGATGCGATTCTTGGGTCTCAAGTCTGCGTACTAAGCCCTGCAATGGGTCATCTGCGGATAGCGGCACGTCAGCCGGGTCCATGGCTGATCAAACTGTCAGGTCACCTTGAGGTGAGGTGACAGATGCACACCGTAGGGATCAGGAGTGCACCGCAAGGTTGTGGACCCTACGGCTGACTGCTGCGGACGGAGACAGATCCCACCGAGGTTAGAGCGTAAGATTCCCTGGGGCGCGGAGTCTAAGAGCCAGCAGGTGTTCACCAGCGCCTCTAGTGGTGAGGATGGACTTGGCTGCAACTGGCTCCAGGTCGCGACCCCCAGGGTCCCCCAGCTCACACCCACAGTAGGCAACAGGAGGATAGGGATAGTGAGGGATAAAGCCAAGGTCGGGGCCACAAGCAGACAGGAATAGTCAGGGACACGCCAATAGGTCAGGATCACAGGCAAACAGGGATAGTCAAGGACACGCCAAAGTTGGTAACGGAACAACAGAAGAGCACACAGCAGGAAACAGGAAGCTAAACACACAAAGGAATACACAATGGTTGATCATCTGGGTTGGCCTGCAGTGCACAGGTTAATATAGAGTTCTCTGATAGGAGCTAGGGTGGAGTCATGCCAGAGGATGGATTACAAAAGCAGTCAGGTGAGGGTCAGCTGGTCTCTAGAGATGAACACATGGAAACAGGTAAGCAGACAAACTCTATTGCATAACCATGACAATGACAAAATGTGGAAAATGTCAACGGGTATGAATACTTTTTCAAGGCACTGGACTTTGTATCTCTCTATCTCACGTCTGATCAAGGTTTATAAACAATGTTCCTTTGTACAGTATGTCTCTATCTCTTGTCTGTTCAATGTTTATAAATATAAATTTGTATCTATCTATCTCTTGTCTGATCAATGTTTATAAACAATGTTACTTTGTATCTCTCTATCACCAATCTTTTTCCTAAATGTAACACACCAATAAAAACCTGACAAATCTATAACAAAATAAAAAGTCTGGCCTGCCATTTACTTTAAACCCCTTTCAAATCATAGAATGCCTATAGAGTCCTGATTGAGGTCCCCCAAGTACGAAGGGGAAAAATATGACTAATAAAAATGTATAAACAGTAGAGGAAAGTGTAATAGCAGCTGTGTCCAGCAGGGGGCAGGGCTCCCTACATCAGTGATCAGACCCCACAGCGAGGCAGGACATTAATAGTGAAAGTATTGCTATAGAAGACGTCTTATTGGATTTTGTATCCTGAACTAGAAATGTGACAGCTGATGCTTCCTCCTCGGTCACAGAAGTAAAATGTGTGACGATCGTCTGAGTTTTGTGTCTCCTTTAAACAGGATGGGGGGGGACACGTGTCCGGGGCACGTGGCGTGCCTTTCACCTGCTGTGCCCGGGTATGAATGGTCCCACGGCTACACCTACACCCGGCAGCCATGGGGTGCGGGGGATGATAAGATTACTTTGTTCCGCACGCCGGCTGACCCACACGCTGCACCTTACATTGATGTCTGATGTGTAAAACGACACAAAATCTCCCGTATTAAAGAAGAACTCCGGATTGGTCGGCTTCTTATTGCTGCCTGTGTCCCCCGAGGATGAGAACTCGCTGTACAATCTCCTCTACTACCAACTATGTCTGAGGTTTACCATCCCTTCAATGCTGGCTACCTGTGACAGCGTGCAAGGAAAGGACTGCCAATAACCAGCAAGTGTGTTCACGTGTGATTGGACACAGCACATCACATGGTAAAGGACCGTTATGATTGGCCATTTACCGCCATCTGTGATCAACTGTGTCCCAAGGATGAGCGCCAAAGCGGGAGCGCGGTCCTGAGAAGACGTCCACCGACGCTCTCCCAGAACTGGGCGACCGCGCTGTAGCTGTATTGTGGCTATTAGTGCGGTCGGGAAGAGGTTCAGCCGACATACTCTGTACAATCTCCTCTATCATCATGTAAGAGTCTGTCTGATCTGATCCCAGACGTCTATCATCCCCGGAGTGTCCTCATATCACATCCCTCATAACACTGAAGGAAACTCAACAGAGATGGAGTATGGTCAGCATAAAGAGGAACTCCGACCTCCCAGCCCCGCAATCCGAAAACACCATTTCATACATTGTTACTATTCAAAGACCCCCATCCATGTCTCCATCCATCCATCCATCCAAGTCTCCATCCATCCATCCAAGTCTCCATCCATCCAATTCTCCATCCATCCATCCATGTCTCCATCCATCCATATCTCCATCCATCCATCCAATTCTCCATCCATCCATCCAATTCTCCATCCATCCATGTCTCCATCCATCCATATCTCCATCCATCCATCCAATTCTCCATCCATCCATCCAATTCTCCATCCATCCATGTCTCCATCCTTGCAGGTCTCCATCCATCCATCCATGTCTACATCCATCCATTTTTCCGTGTATCCATCCATGTCTTTCATCCAACCATTCTTCCACATGCGCCATAGATAGCGGCATGCAGGCGATGTTAAAGGTGATGTGCTGCGAGTGGCGGATCCCGTGCGCATGTGCAGGGGTGGCGTCATCACGGCTCCGTCGAATGACAGTGCCAGAGCAGCGAGACCCACCAAGAAGATGGAGGCTCCGTACACAAGGGGACATCGGTGACTTCGCTGGCTCCTGTGTCAGGTAAGTGACACATAATGGACTACTATGCAATGCGATGCGATGCGATGCATAGTAGTCCATTATGCTTTACCTTTACAGGGGATGAAAGAGGAAGTAACACCCATCAGGGTTTACTTCCTCTTTAAGGGAGATACAGGATTCATCCTCTCTACCTGACAATCCTGAAAAGTGATGGCAAATCCAACATCTTCCAGTTGTCACCAGAACAGGAACAGAGTGGAATTCTTTCGCTGTGGTCACTTATTCCGGGGACAATTGTCTAAGAGGAGATGTCCTCTCACTCAAAACCGCTTCCTTAGAGTGAGGCAAAGATTGATCTCAGTCTACAGAAGTGTGTATCTATTTTTTTTAAATGTATTTTATTACATATATTGGTTTTATATAAAAAAAAAATATATATATATATATATATATAAAAGGCTGTTAGGCTTCAGAAATGAGCATCTGGGAGTGAATTAAATGACACCCTGGAAATATGGAAATGACTGTGCTGATTGTATGTATTTATATTTAATAAAAATAAATAAATAATTTATATATATATATATATAAATTATTTATTTATTTTTATTTAATATATCATATATATCATATTATATATATATTAATACATCATATTTCCAGGGTGTCATTTAATTCACTCCCAGATGCTCATTTCTGAAGCCTAAAAGCCTTTTTTTTCCCCACAGTGACAGTTACTTTTGGCCAACTGACAAATCATTGGATCTATTTTTAGCTCAGGTCAGTGAGATCTGAAAAAGAAAGACAAGCAGATAAAGTCCAGTCCTGACCCCCATCTCCAGACATGGATCTTGGATCATGGACACGTGATCTTAATTTTGCCCAACTTTGGATTTATTTTCAGCTGAGATCAGTGAGATTTAAAAACAGACAGGCAGATAACATCCCCCCTCCCCCCCATACACCTCTATGTAGTGACATGTAGGGATTCGCTCTCCAGCAGTCATACATTGGGACAAACAACATGAGAAAACTAACCCTTTGTTGACATTACATTTGCAATGCAGTGCTGCTGGCAGTAAATCAGCTGAACAAACATTTTGCAGCAGTGCGGTTAAGTGAGGTGCAGCCTAACTGACACTGATGACATCACAGTGGAGAGATTTCTGGGCTTATATAAACAGCCTCAATACTGTCTGTGTGTCAGTTTGAGCGACAGTCTTGGAGAGAAAGCACCTGTATGATCTGTCTGGCAATACTCATTCTATTTTACTAAGAGAATATTCAGATTTATTTTTCTGATTAGATTAATAATTACTAAATATATTTATTTCTTTGTCACATTTCTATATTTTTTGTGACATATTTTTAAAAATGAGCGCTTGGAAAGCTCTAGCAATTTTCACCTTCCTATACCTGGCATGTGGTGTACAACATGCTCAGGGGCGACCATTGTACACCCGTCTGGACGTTACACCCGGATCTAGACTGATGATCCCCTGTGTGGTCACCACCGATCATCCCTCTGCTGCAAGTCGTGTAAGGATCGAGTGGGGGGTGACTCCGGAAGGAGGAGGTCCCTACAAACCTATAATACAACGTGATATCACCAACCTGCAGAAAGACCGTGACAGATTTCACATGCACCTGACCCGCACACATGAAGAAGATTGCTCCTTGGTGATCAGTCCGGTCCTGCAAAGGGACAGCGGGACCTACGAGGTCCGCCTCATCGTGGATGACACCCAACTCCATCCGTTCAAGAAGGTGATCGTTCACGTGACCGGTAAGTGTTACAGGTTTTGATTTATTTTTCATTCTATGGGGGTCTCCTGCTGTGGGGGGAGGGGGGTTTACCGAGGACCAGGCTGGGCAGATACAGCTCAGAGGACTTGTGGGCTGATGGGTAATTTTTTCCCCCACACAATGTAAAACGCACATCTTATACCCAAAGCGCATCAACAAAGGAGACGTCTGGTCATTACAATCTGATGTATTATAGGGACCACTATACTATACGCCTATAGGGACCATCACACTATACACCTATAGGGACCATCATACCATACACTTATAGGGACCATCACACCATACACCTATAGGGACCATTACACCATACACCTACAGGGACCATTATACTATACACCTACAGGGACCATTATACTATACACCTATAGGGACCATTACACCATACACTTATAGGGACCATTATACTATACACCAATAGGGGCCATTATAATATATATATATATATGGACCATTATACTATACACCAGGGTCATGCAATTAGCGGACCTCCAGATGTTGCAACACTACAAGTCCGATCATGCCTCTGGGTGTCATTGTTGTGGCTGTCAGAGTCTTGCTATGCCTCATGGGACTTGTAGATCTGCAACAGCTAGAGGCTATACACCTATAGGGGCCATCACACTATACACCTATAGGGGCCATTACACTATACGCCTATAGGAACCATCACACTATACACCTACAGGGGCCATTATACTATATACACCTATAGGGACCATCACACTATACACCTATAGGGACCCTTATACTATACGCCTATAGGGATCATTACAGTAAATAGTGACAGTTGATACTTTTATGTTGCAGAATATTTTTAAATTTTCAATAAATAAAATAAATATTAAAAATAATAATATTTTAAATAATAATATTCAAAATAAAATAATTTTTTTGAAAGTAAAATGAATAAAATTAGATTCAATGAACTCCAACACAATGAAATCTCCCCATCTGATATAAAAGCTGAGAAAGAATCCAGTCAATAGATACCAAATCTGTCATGGCTCACAATTGTACGCCCCCCACAATGATCCAAGTGAGGGGAAATCTATTCAATGGAAACACAAAGAACATTTTTTTCCATACAGTGGGGAAGAATCTGATATTTTGGTTTTATTGATGTGCCCCCAATGGGGAGGTTTCTCACCACTTCCTGTTTCTGTGGTCCTAGTCCCCTAGTACAGGAAGTAAGAGGAAATGTACGGCTCTAACCCCACCCTGCTCTATCCAAAAATGTAAAAGACCTGAATTTGTTTTTGATTGGTGACACATTGGACCAGGGTCATTTGGAGTAGATTTATAGTCATGAATTCAAACTGGTTTGCTCAGCTCTAGTGTTCATTATTTAAACATTTAAGCTAATTTCCTTTGTTTTTGTTTCATCAGATTCTACTTTGGAGGCGGCTGATACCGAGACGGTGAAGAAGCACCATGAAGATCGAAAAAGATCAAGAGAGACCCCATCATTCACCGACACTGAGGGGTCCGGCATGTCTAAACCACCAATACCGAAGAACAGCGACTACGTTTATTATGACCTAGACATAGATAGTGGGGCCCATTCAGTCCCTGGTACTGAGAGCTCCACAAGGTCTCCACCAATAATACCCAAGACCGGTGACTACGCTTACTATGATGCTGGAAGTCTAGACATAGATAGCGGGGTCCGTTCAGTCACCGGCACGGAGGGTCCCGGGGTGGCTCCACCATCAATGATGGAGACCAGTGACAATGATTCAGGAAGCCCAGACAAAGATGGCGCAACCCCTTCAGTCGTTGACACTGAGGGCTCCCGGATGCTTCCCCCGATGACGGAGACCAGGGACCATGATTTGGGAAGCCTACATACACCTAGAGCAACCTCTCCAGTCACTGCCACCGAGGGCTTCGGGATGTCTTCACCAACCACGACTGAGGCCAGTAGTCATATGTCGAGAATCCTAAGCTTTGGTCTTAGTCTAATATTTCTCATCAATATGTTCTCTCAGATGAAGATAAAGGGTGAACTTCTAATGATAGCCGTAGTCTTTCTTCTAATATTCATCATCATCAGTGCAACGGGATGCTTCATTGGGTAAGTCATTGTACATTCTTCATAGGTTTTCTCCATTTTCTACATTACACATTTTCATGTTATCACCCACTGTCACTGAGCCCCCACCTCCTAAAATGTACCTTTTCCCGGCCTGCAGACAGGCAATGGATCAGACTAAGGCGGGGGAAGGAGTTTAGGGCGGGGGGTGGGGGGGGGGGTTCTCTGTGCATTGCCCGGGGTTTAGCAACATAAGCCCCATAATGAGATTATTGCACCTCTAACATTTGTTCTATGGGGGAGGGGTATAAATGGAGGTAACAGTAACAAATGGGGTGATGGCGTGTGATTATTTGTTTTCTATCAAACGCAGATTTAGGCTTCTTAAGATATTAATTATGAAAATCTGCTGCTTTATGGACTCATTCTTATAACATTTCTTTCTTTATCTCCATAGATTTTGGTGCTGCATGGCCAGAGCAAGAAAGCGGGACAGGATAACAAGGATGGAAGAAGGAGAGAGACTCGCAGAGGAGACGAGACAAGAAGAGGAGGAAGAACTTTCGGACGTGGTTGTTATGCAACCCTGCTCAGGGTCTGTTATCGACCCCAAAAGACCAAACAACTGTGTAGCAACCATGTGCTGTTGCAGAGCGGATAGCACAACACCTTCAATCATTGGCACTGAGGGCCCCAGTATGTCTCCACCAACAGTGACGGAGACCAGTGACTACAATTCTGGAAGCATAGCTATAGATGGCACAACCCCTTCAGTCACTGGCACTGTGGGCCCCAGGGTGTCTCCGCCAACAGTGACTGAGGCCAGTGACTACCATACGGGAAGCCTAGCTAAGGATAACACAACCACTTCAGTCACTGCCACTGAGGGCCCCATGGTGTCTCCACCAATGGCTGAGACCAGTGATTACCATATGGGAAGCATAGCTAAGGATAGCACAACCACTTCAGTCACTGCCACTGAGGGCCCCATGGTGTCTCCACCAATGGCTGAGACCAGTGATTACCATATGGGAAGCATGGCTAAGGATAGCACAACCACTTCAGTCACTGCCACTGAGGGCCCCAGGGTGTCTCCACCAATGGCTGAGACCAGTGATTACCATATGGGAAGCATAGCTAAGGATAGCACAACCACTTCAGTCACTGCCACTGAGGGCCCCAGTGTGTCTCCACCAATGGCTGAGACCAGTGATTACCATATGGGAAGCATAGCTAAGGATAGCACAACCACTTCAGTCACTGCCACTGAGGGCCCCAGGGTGTCTCCGCCAACAGTGACTGAGGCCAGTGACTACCATACGGGAAGCCTAGCTAAGGATAGCACAACCCCTTCAGTCACTGGCACTGAGGGCCCCGGGGTGTCTCCGCCAACAACGGCTGAGACCAAAGACTACCATACGGAAAGCATAGCTATAGATAACACAACCCTTTCTGTCACTGACACTGAGGGCCCCGGGGTGTCTCCAACAACGGCTGAGACCAGAGACTACCATATGGAAAGCATAGCTATAGATAGCACAACCCTTTCTGTCACTGACACTGAGGGCCCCGGGGTGTCTCCGCCAACAATGGATGAGGCCAGTGCCTATAAATTCAGGAAGCATAAAAACAGGTGGCGCAACCTATTATGTCACCGACACTGAGGGCGCCAGGATGCGTCCAATGAGAGTAGAGGGTAAGCGAGGGCAGGGTTGGGTGAAGTAGGAGGGTAAGCGAGGGCAGGGTGGAGGGAAGTAGGGGGGTAAATAAGGGTAGGGGATTAAGTGAGGGCAGGGTGGGGGGAAGTAAGGGGGTAAATGAGGGTAGGTTATTAAGTGAGGACAGGGTGGGGGGAAAGTAGGAGGGTGAGGTTGGGGTGGGGGGAATTAGGGGGGTAAATGAGGGCAGGTTATTAAGTGAGGACAGGGTGGGGGAAAGTAGGAGGGTGAGGTTGGGGTGGGGGGAATTAGGGGGGTAAATGAGGGTAAGGTGGGGGGGAAGTAGGAGGGTAAGCGAGGGCAGGGGGGGGAGTAGGGGATTGAGTGAGGGAAGGGTGGAGTTGTAGTCCCAGCAAGCTTCAGGGAAGCCTCAGCATCTGCACAATCTCAGGTCACAGCACTGCAGGAATGTCAGATCATGTGGAAGATTCTGTACAGCAGCAATGCAGCACTTCCATTCAGGGCGATGGGCAGACCAGGTCCCTAAAGCTCCTCCCTCTTCAACTAAACTCTGATCCTGCTGTCAGAGATGGAAGACGCGGCTCTTTTTCTTCAGTCTGAATGACCAGCACTCTGCCCCCGGTCACATGATGGACAATGTGCCAAACAAGGGATGTGGTAAAAAACACAGTGGAGTGGGCAGAGGAGCGGGCATAGGGTGGGCTGCTACAAGAAACAAAGGATTATTGTTTTGTCTACACAGCATTATGCTGGCGCCGGCTCTGCTGTCACATCAGCCAGCTTTTATTAGTACGGTACAAAAGGTAAACCGCGCTACTCAAACAACAAAAGAAAGCAACCTATAAGCAGCAACCCTAATCGTAATACTCCGATATCAAACTAAATAGGTGAACAAAATGAGCTGCGCTAAAAACAATGAAACTAGAAAATAATCAAACACCAAAAAAACCTAATCAACCTATACCAATAGACGTAAAAACAATATTAAATTGACAAAAAAATGTGATTAGTGAATAGTATACATGAATACTAACGTATTATCATAAAGTGAATAAAGTGTATACTAGACCTAAAATAACATTGATGTGAATATTACAAAGAAAGCCCCCACAATAATTAATGTAGATTGACACAAAAAAAGGGTTATAATGTGTGCTAGATTTAAACGAATAGTATTAACTAAAATAATATTCAAAAAACCATAAAAAGTTCATATGTGATGAAGAAAAAAATATTTTTTTATAGTCCCAAGATTAATATTGGTTCTTCAAACTTGACATTAAGGTGCAAAAAAATCCACAAATACGTGTATATGAAACAAAAAAAAATTTTTTTCAAAAACAATCCTCCACCAGTGAGAAGAGGGGCCGCTTACCAGAGCTTTAGATCCCAGTGTTAGTGAGATCAGTAAGGCAACAGCACAGAGGTTTCTGGGTGAACCGTCACAGGCATCCCACCATCTCCATCTCCAATATGAAGCCTCCAATCGAGAAACGAAGGTGTCGTAGATTGCTGACACCACGCTGTCTCTATCTCCAATACGAAGCCTCCAGTCCGGGAACGAAGGTATCGTGGATCATATAAAAAATCAGTCCTTCCTTAGATGTGGCTGCATTGGCTTTGAGCTTTGAGCCAATGCAGCCACATCTAAGGAAGGACTGATTTTTTATATGATCCACGATACCTTCGTTCCCGGACTGGAGGCTTCGTATTGGAGATAGAGACAGCGTGGTGTCAGCAATCTACGACACCTTCGTTTCTCGATTGGAGGCTTCATATTGGAGATGGAGATGGTGGGATGCCTGTGACGGTTCACCCAGAAACCTCTGTGCTGTTGCCTTACTGATCTCACTAACACTGGGATCTAAAGCTCTGGTAAGCGGCCCCTCTTCTCACTGGTGGAGGATTGTTTTTGAAAAAAAATTTTTTTGTTTCATATACACGTATTTGTGGATTTTTTTGCACCTTAATGTCAAGTTTGAAGAACCAATATTAATCTTGGGACTATAAAAAAATATTTTTTTCTTCATCACATATGAACTTTTTATGGTTTTTTGAATATTATTTTAGTTAATACTATTCGTTTAAATCTAGCACACATTATAACCCTTTTTTTGTGTCAATCTACATTAATTATTGTGGGGGCTTTCTTTGTAATATTCACATCAATGTTATTTTAGGTCTAGTATACACTTTATTCACTTTATGATAATACGTTAGTATTCATGTATACTATTCACTAATCACATTTTTTTGTCAATTTAATATTGTTTTTACGTCTATTGGTATAGGTTGATTAGGTTTTTTTGGTGTTTGATTATTTTCTAGTTTCATTGTTTTTAGCGCAGCTTTTATTAGTACATGTGGCCCGACCAGGCCGGCCCGGTGACAGCTGGGGGAGGGGAGGAGGGGGGCTGGGAGGAGGAATCCTGGACAGCTGAAATGCCATTGGTTGATAAGGACGTAGCCGCCCTGCTCCTTAATAACCAATAATTCCTGGCATTCTTTTCTTCACATTTCAGCTGTTAGAGGGGAAATCCCGCTGACAGCTGAAAGAACCGAGCCAGAAGGTATGGGTTTTGCGGTATCGGTACTTTTTTACGAGTACCAATACCCATGAAAATGTTTAGTGTCAGCACCGATACCGGTACCGGTATAACCCGAATACAGAGACACCAAAACAAATAAGTTCAGACATGAAGTTCTGTGTAATTAATCTATGCTTTACGAAAGGCCTGGATTCTTCCCGAGGAGCACACAGTATAACTGAGTACTAACATTTATAGGTTATTTATAGGTTTATATGACATTTATAGAAACAAAAATAGTTGTCGTTTTCTCTCTCTCTATTGTTCTGCTCTTTTTTACTGCATTCTATTCTGCAATGTTTTATTGTGTTTTATTGTTAACCATCATTTGCTTAGTAGGTACGCCATTCAGCTGCAGCGCGGATTTATTTATCTTGACAGCAACAGCGTTTGCTTCCAGGATACATAAAGCCGTGACTCCAGCGCTGTCGGAGGTGATTTCACCACCACAGTTAAAAAAAAGAGCATATATGCCGAAGCATGGGGGCAGGGGTGGAGGAGCGATTTGCTCCTAGCTTTTGTGGGAGGATGCCCCCATGCTTCGGCATATATAAATGGTGCATGTATGCCCATCATTAGAAGTGGGTGGATGAAGGGAGGTATTCTAATGGTGGGCATACCCACCGATCAATCTATTTCGTTCAGCCCACAGGCTGCATGAAAAACAAAAGATTACAATATATGCCCAACAAGGACCAGCGGTGTACTGGTGAGTTGCAGGACTTTGAGTGGTTATACCAGAATCATGCCTGCAGGTTTAGGTATCATCTTGGTATCATTCTTTCCAGTCAGCGGCTGGCTTTTATGTAAAAGAAATCCTAACAGTTAATTAGACTCTTGACTGCTTTTACAAGCAGTGGGAGGGAAATGTCCCCCCCTCCCCCCCCCCACCGTCTTCCATGTTTTTCTCTGGCTCTCCTGTCCCAACAGGGAACCTGAGAATGCAGCCGGTCATTCGGTCAGCTGACCATAGAGCTGATCAGAGACCAGAATGGCTCCAATCATCTCTATGGCCTAAGAAACTGGAAGCTACGAGCATTTCATGACTTAGATTTCACCAGGATGTAAACAGCGCCATTGGAAAATTGGGAAAGAATTTTATCACACTGATCTTGGTGTGGTCAGATGCTTTGAGGGCAGAGGAGAGATCTAGGGTCTAATAGACACTAATTTTTTCAAAAAAAGAGTACCTGTCACTACCTATTGCTATCATAGGGGATATTTATATTCCCTGAGATAATAATAAAAATGATCAAAAAAAAATGAAAGGAACAGTTTAAAAATAAGATAAAAAAGCATAAAAACATAATAAAGAAAAAAAAACACCCCTGCTGAGGTACAGTGAGTATTTTGTAGACCTCACTTTTTGTCACAAAGTTTTGAAAATTGAAAAAAAAAAAAATAAATAAAAAAAATTCTTGTCTTTCTTCATTTTCAAAAACAAATGAGAGCTGCAAAATACTCACCATGCCTGTCAGCTAATAGCTTGAGGTGTCCACTTTCCAAAATGGGGTCATTTGGGGGGGAGGGGGGGTTTGTGCCATTCTGGCATTTTATGGCCTTCAAAACTGTGATAGGTAGTGAGGAGTGAAATCAAAAATTTAAGCCCTTAGAAATCCTGAAGGTGGTGATTGGTTTTTGGGGCCCCTTACGCAGCTGGGCTCCCAAAAAAACTCACACATGTGGTATCCCCATACTCAGGAGAAACAGCAAAATGTATTTTGGGGTGCAATTCCACATGTAACCATGGCATGTGTGAGCAATATATCATTTAGTGACAACTTTTTGTTAAAAATATATATATTTTTTGCCATTATTCAATCACTTGGGACAAAAATATTAAAATATTCAATGGGCTCAACATGCCTCTCAGCAATTTCCTTAGGGTGTCTACTTTCCAAAATGGGGTCAATTAACACTATAAGGGCGGCACAGTGGTGTAGTGGTTAGCACTCTCACCTAGCAGTAAAAAAGGGTCGCTGGTTCGTATCCCAACCACGACACTACCTGCCTGGAGTTTGCATGTTCTCCCTGTGCCTGCGTGGGTTTCCTCCGGGTACTCCGGTTTCCTCCCACACTCCAAAGACATGCAGGTAGGTTAATTGGCTTCTGTCCATAAATTGGTCCGCTAGTATATGAATGGGGGCTCCTTGAGAGGGGTAGGGACCGATGTGAGTGTGCAATGTACAGTGATGGGGACAATTGTAGACACTCACTCAGGTTGAACTGGATGGACTGGTGTCTTTATTCAACCTTACTATCTATGTAACTATATCTCTAATCTGTTAGTATATTGACCCAACTACTCTCATGTTGCATTATCCTGTTTGTATCAATTTGAACACAGATTCTTCTGAACTGAACCTCTCCCCACATTGGGGTTATAGTATAAGTTTATTTATGTTGTATGTTGTGCCCTGTTGTGGTATGTTGCCGCATCAGAAGAACTGCCCCTGCGTGGGCAAAGGTTTGGCCCCTGCATGGGCTAATTTTGTATGCTAATGAAAAATTTAATAAAAAAGATTTTGCAAAAAAGAAATTGAGTTTATTGGATTTCTTTTCATAACAAAAGGTAGAAAATATCTTTTTTTTTTTTTTTAATTGTTCGGTCTTTTTTTCGTTTATATTGCAAAAAAATAAAAAAATTCCAGGTTATCAAATACCACCAAAAAGAAAGCTCAATTTGTGGGGAAAAAAGGATGCAAATTTCATTTGGGTACAGCATTGCATGACCGCGCAATTACCAGTGAAAGTAGCACAGTTCCAAACTTCAAAAAGTGCTCTGGTCAAGAAGGGGGTAAAACCCTCCGGGGCTAAAGTGGTTAAAGTGATTGTAAAACTTCACTTTTTTTTTTTTTTAAATAACAAACATGTCATACCTCCACTGTGCAGTTCGTTTTGCACTAAGTGGCCCCGATCCACATCTTCTGGGGTCCCTCGGCGGCTCTCTCGACTCCTCCCCATATCAGCTATCCACCCTGGGAAGCGCTCTCCCAAGGGGGTTACCTTGCAGGCGCACTCCCGAGTCCTGTATCCGGCGTCCATAGCTGCCAAATACAAGACTAGTCCCCCGGCCCTCACGTCATTGGAGTTGAATGGCAGCAGCGAGAGCCAATGGCTGCACTGCTATCAATCTATCCAATGAAGAGCCGAGAAGACCGGGCCGACATCAAGTGCATTCTCAAAGCGGGACTTTCCAGGGCTCAGGTAAGTAAACCGGGGGGTGGGGGGGGGGGGGGAGGCCTGCAATCGCCAAATGATGCATTAAGGGGAAAAAACATGAACCTTTACAACCCCTTTAATATCAGCTGGTTTAGTCTCACCTGATGGCCTATAAAAAGGTGTCTCATTACCGAGGTGTCACACAAGAAACATCTCATGATGGGTAAAAGCAAAGAGCTCTCTCAAGACCTTTACAACCTCATTGTTACACAACATACTGATGGCATTCAGGCCCGGATTTACTCCCTTTGCCACCCCAAGGCCGGGTACTTCAATGCCCCCCCCACACACACACACACACAAACACACACCACCATTCTCATCCTTTATCGATGACTGCTACAATAGATCAATTAAAAACATATCTCTACACAGGAGAACACTGAAAATAACTGACTTTAATTGTACAGACTGAAAATACTCTGTAATGCAGAAAATGCCTTTTAAAGATTATAACCGTAAGAAACTCCCTACAATATTTTAGTTCTAACTTTTCTTTTGGCAAATTCATTGATAATATCTTCATAGGACAAAGGATTTAAAAGTTCTGACTCAATGGCAAGTAAAGCTAAACTGTTCAGTCTTTCCTGAGCCAAAGATCATCGTAAATCATCAAATGCTGCCACTGTGCCAAAACGTTGCCACTGTGCCCATCAAATGCTGGCACTGTGCCCTCAAACGCTGCCACTGTGCCCATCAAATGCTGCCACTGTGCCCTCAAGCGCTGCCACTGTGCCCTCAAATGCTGTCACTGTGCCCTCAAACGCTGCCACTGTGCCCATCAAATGCTGCCACTGTGCCCTCAAATGCTGTCACTGTGCCCTCAAATGCTGTCACTGTGCCCTCAAATGCTGCCATTGTGCCCATTAAACGCTGCCACTGTGCCCTCAAACGCTGCCACTGTGCCCTCAAATGCTGCCACTGTGCCCTCAAACGCTGCCACTGTGCCCTCAAATGTTGTCACTGTGCCCTCAAATGCTGCCACTGTGCCCATCAAATGCTGCCACTGTGCCCTCAAATGCTGCCACTGTGCCCTCAAACGCTGCCACTGTGCCCATCAAATGCTGCCACTGTGCCCTCAAATGCTGTCACTGTGCCCTCAAATGCTGCCATTGTGCCCATTAAACGCTGCCACTGTGCCCTCAAATGCTGCCACTGTGCCCTCAAGCGCTGCGACTATGCCCTCAAATGCTGCAACTGTGCCCATCAAATGCTGCCACTGTGCCCTCAAATGCTGCCACTGTGCCCTAAAACGCTGCCACTATGCCCTCAAATGCTGCCACTGTGCCCATCAAATGCTGGCACTGTGCCCTCAAACGCTGCCACTGTGCCCATCAAATGCTGCCACTGTGCCCTCAAATGCTGCCACTGTGCCCATCAAATTTTGCCACTGTGCCCATTAAATGCTGCCACACTGCCAAACGCTGACATTTTGCCCATCATATGCTGCCAGTGTGCCCAATATTTTCTACTTTTCCAGATCTACCCATGGGGTGTGGGAGCCGGGGGAGGAGAAAGAAGACCGACCTTGTCCTCCTGGGCAGCTCAGCTCCGAATCTGATCAATTCCTCCACACTGCTGCTGCTACTTTCACTTCACCCCACTCCACTCCGCGCCGCAGTCAGACTCCTCCTACCGAGGCCTCTGTTCCTCCAGGTCCGATCACGCTTGCTTGCAGGCAGCATAGGAAGGGGTGGGGCCGGAGCATCAGTGGAGCTCAAGGCTCCGCCCACCCGCGGCCCGCTCCTTCATCAAATAAAAAGCAGCACTGGCACTGCGCGTGCGCGCTGCTCATGCCGGCTGTCTGATGACTGTCTGTGACAGACAGTGGGGGATTTTCAGCGCAGATTTGTGGGAAGTGCATGCAGTGCGCCCCTGCACCACCACCTCCCTGAGGTCTGGCCTCAATGGCCTTGTGGGAAATCCATCCCTGGGTGTGATCAGGGGGATGGGCAGTGTTAGTTTCCCCCACACATCGCGTTTTGCTTTTAGGCCAAAAAGTTGAATTTTAGTCTCCTCTGACCAGATCACCTTCTTCCACATGTTTGCTGCCCCCTCCCCCACATGGCTTCTCACAAACTACAAACAGGACTTCTTATGACTTTCTTTCTCCAATGTCTTTCTTCTTGTCACTCTTCCATAAAGGGCAGATTTGTGGAGAGACGACTAATAGTTGTCCTGTGGACAGATTCTCCCCCCTGAGCTGTGGATCTCTGCAGCTCCTCCAGAGTCACCATGGACCTCTTGGCTGCTTCTCTGATGAATGCTCTCCTTGCCCGGCCCGGTCAGTTTAGGTGGACGGCCGTGTCTTGGTAGGTTTGCAGTTGTGCCATACTCTTTCCATTTTCTGATGATGGATTGAACAGAGCTCCGTGAGATGTTCAAAGCTTGGGAGATTTTTTTATAACCGAACCCTGCTTTATACTTCTCCACAACTTCATCCCTGACCTGTCTGGTGTGTTCCTTGGCCTTCATGATGCTGTTTGTTCACTAAGGTTCTCTAACAAACCTCTGAGGGCTTCACAGAACAGCTGTATTTATACTGAGATTACATTACACACAGGTGGACTCTATTTACTAATTAGGTGACATTTGAAAACAAATTGGTTCCACTAAATTTTAGTTAGGGGTATCAGAGTAAAGGGGGCTGAATTCAAATGCCCCCCCCCCCCCCACCCCACACTTTTCACAAATTTATTTGTATCATTTTCTTTCCACTTCACAATTATGTGTCACTTTGTGTTGGTCTATCACATAAAATACCAATAAAATACATTTATGTTTTTGGTTGTAATATGACAACATGGGGAAATTTCAAGGGGTATGAATACTTTTTTAAGGCACTGAGCATTGTATTTCTCTATCTCCCATCTGATCAAGGTTTATAAACAATGTTCCTTTGTACAGTATGTCTCTATCTCCTGTCTGATCAATGTTTATAAATATTAAAAGAGAAAGGAGCAACAGGCGGGACTTTATATGAGGCACACAGGAGCAGAAGCATAAAATGCCCCCGTGTGCCTCATATAAAGTCCTGCCTGTTGCTCCTTTCTCTTTAAATATTAAATCGGGATGGAGGAGGGGATGTGAACGGCCCCTATTACCTCATTTAAAGTCCCAAATAATTTATTTTCTCTCCTTTTGTTTATAAATATTAATTTGTATCTATCTCCCGTCTGACCAATGTTTATAAACAATGTTACTTTGTATCCATCTCCTGATCAATGTTTATAAACAATGTTACTTTGTATCTCTCTATCTGCTGTCTGATCAATGTTTATAAACAATGTTACTTTGTATCTCTCTATCTCCTGTCTGATCAATGTTTATAAACAATGTTACTTTGTATCTCTCTATCTGCTGTCTGATCAATGTTTATAAACAATGTTACTTTGTATCTCTCTCTCTCCTGTCTGATCAATGTCTATAAACAATGTTACTTTATATCTCTCTATCACCAATCTTTTTCTTAAATGTAACACACCAATAAAAACCTGACAAACCAAAACAAAATAAAAAGTCTGGCCTGCCATTTACCTAAAACCCCTTTCAAATCACAGAATGCCTATAGAGTCCTGATTGAGGTCCCCCAAGTACAAAGGGGAAAAATATGACTAATAAAAATGTATAACCAGTAGAGAAAGTGTAATAGCAGCTGTGTCCAGCAGGGGGCAGGGCTCCCTACATCAGTGATCAGACCCCACAGCGAGGCAGGACATTAATAGTGAAAGTATTGCTATAGAAGACGTCTTATTGGATTTTGTATCCTGAACTAGAAATGTGACAGCTGATGCTTCCTCCTCGGTCACAGAGGGGCCCCCCGGGGCCCACAACGTTTAATAACTGCAGCACAACATTTATCGGATATGAAATCCCAACTTCATCACATCTCAGATGATATACCTGTGAGAGGATTCGCTCTTCATTCGCCCCGCGATCAAATTCTTTGATAACCCAGCGGACGCGGACGACTGGCTGACCACCCTGCATTGATGGCCTACCCTCGTGAAGGGCTCTGGTGCGCAGAGTGACCCTGGACATTGCTTGTTCTTCTTGGCGCAACCTCCTCTTAGTACCGGAGCCACCTCACAGGTACTTGAATAGGTGACCCCCATTGAACCCCCTACGATTGGGTTCATCTACACAAAGTTGGGAACCAACTGCTCTCCACCCACTTGGAGGCATTCTCACTGAACTCTTTTGCCGTGGAAGGTTACTACTCCCCCCCCCCATGTTAGGGAGCCTATGTATGCCAAGGGGGGCTGTCCTGGCCCTTCAGAGGACTTCCATGGTTCACGTGAACATCAGTGTGCTGGTACCGAACACACGCTTTAAAGGTTGAATCCGCGGTTCTGCGGAGGACTGTAGTGTGGCCTAGAGTTTGGGTTCTCACTCCACAATGTTACAGTTAGTTTTGGGTATAGACCGGTTCCCGGTCCACCCCCAGTGTTTTTGGGGGGCACCGGGTACCGGTAGGAAAAGCACCCAGTGCTTGGGAAGTTGTATCGTTTTGTATGGTTTGTATATGTTATGTGCGGTTGGCTCGTGCTCTCTCACTGCTTGTCGGGTGGGTCTCAGGTGGGACTCGATCATCTGATTGCTAGACTCTCCCCCCTGGAATCATGGCGTCACATGATCTGGGTACTTGGTCGGTGGTATCCTGGAATGTCAGGGGCCTCAACTCTAAGTTTAAAAGGGCACTGATGTTCCAGTATATCAAGACGCACAACCCACACATATTGGTCCTACAGGAGACCCACCTGATGGGGAGTAAGTTGTTGACTCTGAAAAAACATTGGGTTCAGAAGACTTTTCATGCCACGTATTCCTCATATGCCAGGGGGGTCTCCATCCTGATAAACAAATCCTTTATGTGCACAGTGGAAGCTGTTCACACGGACCCTCATGGCAAATTTGTAATTGTGGTATTCACGGCCTGGCAACAAAGGTATATTTTGGTAGGGGTGTATATTCTGCCACCTTTTAGACTGGAAGTGTTGTACACTATTATGGAGAGGATTACCCCGTATTGTCCAGCTAAATTACTAATCCTGGGGGACTTTAATAACACCCTCTCCCCTGATCTAGATAGGCCCACTCCATCGCAATCCTCTAGGGGAGACCTGATGGGGTGGACGGACACGGCGGGGGTTACGGAAGTGTGGAGGTGGCTGCACCCACACACTAAGGCGTACTCATGCTTCTCTACGTCCTACAAAACCTCCTCTAGAATAGATTATGCCTATAGAGTCCTGATTGAGGTCCTCCAAGTACGAAGGGGAAAACTATGACTAATAAAAATGTATAAGCAGTAGAGGAAAGTGTAATAGCAGCTGTGTCCAGCAGGGGGCAGGGCTCCTACATCAGTGATCAGACCCCACAGGGAGGCAGGACATTAATAGTGAAAGTATTGCTATAGAAGACGTCTTATTGGATTTTGTATCCTGAACTAGAAATGTGACAGCTGATGCTTCCTCCTCGGTCACAGAGGGGCCCCCCGGGGCCCACAACGTTTAATAACTGCAGCACAACATTTATCGGATATGAAATCCCAACTTCATCACATCTCAGATGATATACCTGTGAGAGGATTCGCTCTTCATTCGCCCCGCGATCGCACAGCGACTGAAATATAAAGATTTCCACTTTTTCAGCCCAAACTTTATTCTTTTCCTTCCCATTCAGATCTCATCATGGAAATAAAAATATATAAAAAATAAAAAAAAAATCTACTGCTTGACTTTTTACTTCCTTATAAATCTGAATTCTCTTTCCCCTGTAATGAAATATTAAGGAGGGGACCGGGGTGTGAATGTTTACCACAATTAACACTGTCTGTGCTGTGCTGGCAGATCTCATTATCAGCAGGTGATGTGCAATGTCTGGCCTAACAAAGGGTTAAAGATCTCAAGGCTTCCCGGGGTATAAAAAAAATACACTTGCAGTTGGCTCCTCCTCCCCATCCACACACACACTGTAAGGGTACAAAGCTCATACAAATCTTCAGTCTTGCACAGGTGTAGCGGCTCATCTCCTAGACTGGAGCGGCTTCCTCTGATTTCACCGCACACTGCGAGCTTCTCACAATGTGCCATTCACCAGCTGTGCCCGGGTATGAATAGGCCCACGGCTACATCTACACCCGGCAGCCATGGGGTGCGGGGGATAAGATTACTTCATACCGCACGCCGGCTGACCCACACGCTGCACCTTACATTGATGTCCGATGTGCAAAACCACACAAAATCTCCCGTATTAAAGAAGAACTCCGGAGGGGGCGTGGTCGGATGTGAGAGGCAACAGACGTGTTTGTGAAGAGCTCCGGGAATCCTGTACTCCATCCTTTGCCATCTCGGCTTTTACTGGCCCAAAATCATCGCTCTAACTCTGCAATCTGCTCCTCTCTGTCCCCTCCAGAGCCCTGAGGTGAAATTGGGAAGAATTTTGGTCGAGGGGGACCGCGCACCGCTCGGGCCTGCATTCGCCGCCATCTTGCGGATCTCCTGCATCGGATCGCTCCAGGCCTGGGGTAAGAGACTGCCATTCATCCAGTTACCAGTGCCCCTCTCTCCCTCCTGCCTGCCCCTCCGCCCGCCTGCCGAAATCGCGGACCTCCTGGGCCTCTGGACGCGCTCGTGGTGGCCGCGGCCTACTGCGGCCTAGCGAGACCTGCTGGACACCGCTGTTTCCTGCACGGCTGCCCCGCGGAAGTGTGTCGCGGCCGGCCAAGCCCTAAATTGAGCTCGGGGATCCTTCGGCCTGCATCTACCTTCTCATCCACTAGCCTTCCTGAAGTGACTGGGTGTGCTGAGCGGGGGGGGGGCTGCTGTGGGGGCTGCATGGTGTGCTCTGTGGCCTGGTGTCTCCCTCCCCAACGTCCGTTCTGCCCCCCCCCCCCCCCTGCCTGAGGCCTTCCCTGACCACTCTACCAGCTATATCTCCATCTCCATCTGCCTCTGCTCTGGTGTTTGCTGTGGGGGGGGTTGCAAGTGACTGTTATCTGCCCGCCTGGACTGTGACTCCCCCCCCCCCCGGCTGGGTACCTCGTGCTCCCCTGGGCTGCAAATGGTGGTCCCCCTTGCTCCTGTGTTGGGGTCTCCCCCCTTCTTTGTGTCCCGTCAGATGTCACCCCCCTCCAAAAAAGGGAAGAAGCACTTCAAGGCTGCAGAGACTGACTCCCCACCCCGACTGCCTCCACTCTCTCCTGATCCTAGCCAGCCGGACCATTTGCTTGTGGGGAGACTCCGGGCCTTGCTGTCTGAGATGGAGATGGGCACTACGGAGGCTCCGGCAGCCGCGGGGCCGCCCCCCTGCCGCAGGACAGCACGGCCACCATTCTTGCTGCAATCGAGCAGAGCAGAACATCACTGCTTGTGCGTATTGACCACCTGGCAGAGGAGTGCAACTTTATCAGGAATGACCTTGATAAAATCAGAGGGAGAATGACTGAAACTGAGACCAGAGTCTCCGCCAAGGAGGATCTTACCGCTGCACATACCTCCTCCATTGCTGAGCTGCAGCGCACAGTACAGTCCCTTGTCGTGAAGTCAGATGACGCTGAAAACCGGCTCAGACGGAATAATGTTAGAGTCCTGGGGCTTCCTGAGAAAGAAGAAGGGGACCACCCGGCTGTCTTCGCAGAAGAGTTCTTTAAAAATCTCCTGGATCGCACCGATTTCCCTCCTACCTATGTGGTTGAAAGGGCCCATCGGGTGCCCTCCGGACGTGCCATCCCTGGGAACCACCCCAGGCCTTTCTTGGTCCGCTTCCTTAATTATCGAGACAGAGACAGAATTCTATCGGAGGCCCGCAAGCATACTACTCTCACGTATGGAAACGCATCCATTCATCTTTTCCCTGACTTCTCGGCTGACTTACAGTGGAAGAGAAAAACATTCAATGATGTTCGTAGACGGCTCCGGGACAAGAACATAAAATATAGTATGCTTTACCCTAGCCGCCTGCGTGTTCAACATGATGGCACACTCAGATTCTTTGATAACCCAGCGGACGCGGACGACTGGCTGACCACCCTGCATTGATGGCCTACCCTCGTGAAGGGCTCTGGTGCGCAGAGTGACCCTGGACATTGCTGTTCTTCTTGGCGCAACCTCCTCTTAGTACCGGAGCCACCTCACAGGTACTTGAATAGGTGACCCCCATTGAACCCCCTACGATTGGGTTCATCTACACAAAGTTGGGAACCAACTGCTCTCCACCCACTTGGAGGCATTCTCACTGAACTCTTTTGCCGTGGAAGGTTACTACTCCCCCCCCCCATGTTAGGGAGCCTATGTATGCCAAGGGGGGCTGTCCTGGCCCTTCAGAGGACTTCCATGGTTCACGTGAACATCAGTGTGCTGGTACCGAACACACGCCTTAAAGGTTGAATCCGTGGTTCTGCGGAGGACTGTAGTGTGGCCTAGAGTTTGGGTTCTCACTCCACAATGTTACAGTTAGTTTTGGGTATAGACCGGTTCCCGGTCCACCCCCAGTGTTTTTGGGGGGCACCGGGTACCGGTAGGAAAAGCACCCAGTGCTTGGGAAGTTGTATCGTTTTGTATGGTTTGTATATGTTATGTGCGGTTGGCTCGTGCTCTCTCACTGCTTGTCGGGTGGGTCTCAGGTGGGACTCGATCATCTGATTGCTAGACTCTCCCCCCTGGAATCATGGCGTCACATGATCTGGGTACTTGGTCGGTGGTATCCTGGAATGTCAGGGGCCTCAACTAAGTTTAAAAGGGCACTGATGTTCCAGTATATCAAGACGCACAACCCACACATATTGGTCCTACAGGAGACTCACCTGATGGGGAGTAAGTTGTTGACTCTGAAAAAACATTGGGTTCAGAAGACTTTTCATGCCACGTATTCCTCATATGCCAGGGGGGTCTCCATCCTGATAAACAAATCCTTTATGTGCACAGTGGAAGCTGTTCACACGGACCCTCATGGCAAATTTGTAATTGTGGTATTCACGGCCTGGCAACAAAGGTATATTTTGGTAGGGGTGTATATTCCGCCACCTTTTAGACCGGAAATGTTGTACACTATTATGGAGAGGATTACCCCGTATTGTCCAGCTAAATTACTAATCCTGGGGGACTTTAATAACACCCTCTCCCCTGATCTAGATAGGCCCACTCCATCGCAATCCTCTAGGGGAGACCTGATGGGGTGGACGGACACGGCGGGGGTTACGGAAGTGTGGAGGTGGCTGCACCCACACACTAAGGCGTACTCATGCTTCTCTACGTCCTACAAAACCTCCTCTAGAATAGATTATGCGTTCGCAAATCAATTTATGTTATCGGACGTGGTAGAGGCGACATACCTGCCTAGTGGGCTGTCTGATCATTCCCCCCTCAAAATTACTATGCGGGCGACGGAGAATCGCAACAGATCCCTGTGGCGCCGCGGGGTGCAGTGGATCTCCCATGAAGAGATAGCGGGGCGAATCCCACATGTACTGCGAGAATACTGGGAACTTAATGCGGGGTCATCCTCTCCTCCCACAGTTTGGGATGCCTTTAAGGCATACACTAGAGGGCAATATATGTCAGAAATTAAGGCGGTCAAGGTAAATCAACAGGCCACAAAAACCCAGTTGGAGGGAGAGATCGAGGAGGCAGCTGCTGACTATGGGTCTGACCCCTCAGTCTCCAATTTCGATCGGCTTCATTCCACAAAACGGTGTCTCCACCTCCACCTCTCTGAGATTACCCGTTTGGAGGTTTTTCACTCTAAACAGAAGTTTTTTGAGCAGGGTGATATGAATGGTAGGCTACTGGCAATGATGTCTCACCATGATACCCCTATGACCCTGATTCCCGAATTGGTTTCTCCTACCGGGGACTCTATTACATCCCGGGAGGGCATCCTAAGGGAGTTTCGGGCCTTCTATCAGACACTATACACTTCCACGCTCCCTCCTGCTGTGGATCCGGGCGAGATGGCGCCTCTCCTGGACCCCCTGGCCTTGGGGTGGCTCTCAGATGAGGAGAGGTCCCATCTGGTCCGACCTATTACTGCGGAGGAAGTACGTGCTGTTATTAACTCGCTCGCAGCTGGGAGGGTCCCGGGCCCGGACGGTCTGCCCGTCCAGTTCTACCGATCCTTCTGGCCCCTCTGCTGGCTGACCTGTATACCCAGTGTCTGGAGGGGGGAGCGCTCCCACCCTCCATGGCAGATGCTCATGTCATTCTAATTCTCAAGCCCAATAAAGATCCCAAACAATGCGCCTCATATAGACCCATTGCGCTTCTTAACACTGACTTTAAAATTTTATCTAAATTAATCACGGTTAGACTTAACCCCCTTCTGCCCTCCGTTATAGACCCTGACCAGACTGGGTTCATGGCCCAGAAATCGACGGATATCAACCTCCGCAGACTTTTCACTAATCTGCATGCCAAACATGATAATGTGGGCACTAGAACGGTTGCCTCCTTTGATATCGAGAAGGCATTTGATTCGATCGAATGGCCTTATCTTTGGGAAGTTCTGCGGAGGATGGGGTTTCCGTTGGTTTTTATCGGGTGGCTACAGACTCTGTACAGATCCCCGAAGGCGGCCATCAGGCTGGCGGGGGATGTTTCTGCTCCCTTCCCGTTATCCAGGGGTACCAGGCAGGGCTGCCCTCTCTCTCCAGCACTTTTCGCCATTGCTATGGAACCGGTGGCGGAGGCCATGTGGGTCTCGCCCCACATAAAGGGACTGAAAATAGCTTGGCTGGAGGAGAGGGTGGCACTGTATGCTGACGACCTCCTGCTTTTTCTGAATGACGCGGACCCCTCTCTTAGAGGAGCGCCGCGAGTACTGACTGAATTTTCTAGGATAACTGGACTGCGGGTGAACTGGACGAAGTCCCAGTTACTTGCTATTGACCCTGAGGCAAAACGGCTAGCCCTGCCAAATATCCAACTGCAATGGGTAGATGACATGGTGTACCTGGGAGTGAGGGTCTCGAGAGATGTGTCCGGCTTTATCCCCCTCAATCTAGATCCGGTGGTCCAAAATGTCAAGGCCAGGTTGAAAGCCTGGGAAAACCTTCCCCTATCCCTCTTAGGCCGCATTAACCTAATTAAGATGAAGATAATCCCTAAATTAACCTACCTATTCCATAACTCCCCACAATGGATTCCTTCCTCATTTTTTACGTAATTGAATCGATTGTTCTCTTCCTTCCTCTGGGGCTCCGGCCCCCATAGGTTTAAACTATCCACGCTGATGCGTCCGGTGCTGCGGGGGGGTTGGCTTTTCCTGACTGCCAGAAATATTTTCTGGCAGCGCAGTTAGTTACGGTAGTCTGGTGGCTGGCACCAGACATGTCCAACCCTGCGGCGGTTCTGGAGGCTGCGGTGGTCCGATCCGTGGAGGCCCTGACACACTTACCCCTGCGGGGTCCCAAAGCCCCCTATGACCTGACACCCTCCATGCACACAACTCTAAGGGCCTGGCGGGCGGGACTGGGACTGGAGGGGTTTCCGGGGACTGCGATCTCCCCACACACCCCCTTATGGAACAATCCTACCTTGCCTCACCTCTACTCACTACCAGACCCCAAAATTTGGGCCAGATGTGGCATAAAACTCATCTCTGACCTCACATCCGGTACGACTATACACCCCTTTAATCACCTGGTATCTCGCAATAATGTACCCCCCTCGCATCTGTTCCGCTATCTGAAGCTATCCCATGCTTTCAAGGCCCAAGTAGTACCCAATACCACGCAAATTGTGCAATCCGCCCTGGAAAAGGATACAAGATCTGAATGCACTAGGAAGCCGACTTCGGTCCTCTATGCGCACCTTCTTAGGGTCTCATTTCCAGATCTGTCGAAGCTCCGACAGAGATGGACTCAAGACATACCGGACCTGGACTCCGAGGACTGGGAGGACTTTCCCATCACCATCCTGGTCTCCCTTCGAGACCGTCTCATACAATACAAAATTCTACACCGGGCATATCTTACCCCTTATAGATTACATAAAATGAGAACCTCCCTGTCCTGGGAATGCTGGAGATGCACTGGGGATCCGGGTGACTTTATACACATCTTCTGGTCCTGCCCGGTAATTCAGCGTTACTGGTCACAGGTACTATCCATGATTCATGAAGTGGTGGGAATAGATGTAGCCCAGACCCCGCGGATATGCCTTCTGGGATTGGTGGAGGGGGTGGCCCCCAGGATAGCAGACAGAACCCTGATAGGACTCCTACTCTTTTATGCCAGGAAAATGATCACTTTATGCTGGGAAAAGCAGGCCCCGCCGTCATTATTACTGTGGAAATCCCATGTCAATAAAGTCTTACCACATTATAAGGAAACATATCATAATAGGGGTTGCCCCAAAAAATACACGAGAGTGTGGTCTAAGTGACTGGCTGAAGCGTCCACAGTGACTACAGATTAACATGTCCGGGATGTCATCCTGAGGGAGGATGGGAGTGTGGTTGGGGTGGGTCCCCTGGTATTGCTCCATTTCACTGTCTTATATTGTTTAGTGTAGCCACTATTATGAGTCTAGTTCACTTCTTCTGGTGTCCCTTGGGGCCCGACTGCAGAAATTGGTCCTAAGTTGTTTTTATGAAGGGAGAGCCAGCCTAGCACTAAGTTAGCTGTTGTTGTGGATGTGCTACAGTTGTCGATTTATGCTGTTGGAATCGCTTGATGGCCCCTGCGTGGGTCTAACCATAATACTGTGGCATGTCACTGTTCTTCGTTGAATGTTTGTTTGTCTGTCTAACACTCAATAAAAAATATAAAAAAAAAAAAAAGAACTCCGGATTGGTCGGCTTCTTATTGCTGCCTGTGTCCCCCGAGGATGAGAACTCGCTGTACAATCTTCTTTACTACCAACTATGTCTGAGGTTTACCATCCCTTCAATGCCGGCTACCTGTGACAGCGTGCAAGGAAAGGACTGCCAATAACCAGCAAGTGTGTTCACATGTGATTGGACACAGCACATCACATGGTAAAGGACCGTTATGATTGGCCATTTACCGCCATCTGTGATCAACTGTGTCCCAAGGATGAGCGCCACAGCGGGAGCGCGGTCCTGAGAAGACGTCCACCGACGCTCTCCCAGAACTGGGCGACCGCGCTGTAGCTGTATTGTGTATTAGTGCGGTCGGGAAGAGGTTCAGCCGACATACTCTGTACAATCTCCTCTATCATCATGTAAGAGTCTGTCTGATCTGATCCCAGACGTCTATCATCCCCGGAGTGTCCTCATATCACATCCCTCATAACACTGAAGGAAACTCAACAGAGATGGAGTATGGTCAGCATAAAGAGGAACTCCGACCTCCCAACCCCACAATCCGAAAACACCATTTCATACATTGTTACTATTCAAAGACCCCCATCCATCCATCCATCCATCCATGTCTCCATCCATCCATCCATGTCTCCATCCATCCATCCAATTCTCCGTCCATGTCTCCATTCTTCCAGGTCTCCATCCATTCTTCCATGTCTCCCTCCATCCATCCATGTCTCATCCATCCATTTTTCCATGTATCCATCCATGTCTTTCATCCATCTATCCATTCATGTCTCCATCCATCCATCCAAATCCCCATCCATCCATCCATGTCTCCATCCATCATCCATGTCTCCATCCATCCATCCAATTCTCCATCCATCCATCCATATCTCCATCCATCCATCCAATTCTCCATCCATCCATGTCTCCATCCATCCATCCAAGTCTCCATCCATGTCTCCATCCTTCCAGGTCCCCATCCATTCTTCCATGTCTCCCTCCATCCATCCATCCATGTCTCCATCCATCCATTTTTCCATGTATCCATCCATGTCTTTCATCCATCCATCCATGTCTCCATCCATCCATATCTCCATCCACCCATCCAATTTTCCATTCATCCATATCTCCATCCATCCATCCAATTCTCCATCCATCCATTCTTCCATGTCTCCATCCATCCATCCATCCATCCATGTCTCCATGCTTTAGTTTGTTGAGAAATCACTTTGAAAACCCCCCTACAGCATTTCTATCTGCGTCCATCTTCAGTAGGGGGAGAAGATTCGTGTAGTATTTACTTTCGGGGATCCACCTGGTCCTAGCTCGGACATGCAGACAGGAAGGGTGTGCTTAGCTGAGAAAGCCCCTCCTCCCATGAAGACTCCTGGGATGTATGACATCATTTTGGCCTAGGCCAGACACCAGGAACCAACTGAAGAAATGCAAACAGAAATAAAACAAGTAAATATAATCTCCCTTCCTATCTAATTACTAATGCTGGCAGCATAAGGATTCTGGTGATTGGGAGAGATTAGTTCTGATTTAAAGTGGATATAAACCATTCCAGACCACTTTGACCCACAGGTGAGCCCAGATTAAGGCTTACATGTGGGTCCAAGAAATATCTCCTAAGCCTTTGCCAAAAGACAGGAACCGCTGTCTACGGCGCATGCGCCAAAGACAGCGGCATGAAGGCGATGTTAACGGTGATGTGCCGCGAGTGACGGATCCCGTGCGCATGCGCAGGGGTGGCGTCATCGCGGCTCCATCGAATGACAGCGCCAGAGCAGCGAGACCCACCAAGAAGATGGACGCTCGGAATTACAGGAGACAGCGGTGACTTCGCTGGCTCCTGTGTCAGGTAAGTTACACATAATGGACTACTATGCGATGCGATGCGATGCGATGCATAGTAGTCCATTATGCTTTACCTTTACAGGGAATGAAAGAGGAAGTAACACCCATCAGGGTTTACTTCCTCTTTAAGGGATATACAGGATTCATCCTCTCTACCTGACAATCCTGAAAAGTGATGGCAAATCCAACATCTTCCAGTTGTCACCAGAACAGGAACAGAGTGGAATTCTTTCGCTGTGGTCACTTATTCCGGGGACAATTGTCTAAGAGGAGATGTCCTCTCACTCAAAACCGCTTCCTTAGAGTGAGGCAAAGATTGATCAGTCTACAGAAGTGTGCATCTAATTTTATTTTTATTTTTTTGTTTACAAACGATTTTTATTTGGTACATAAAGGTAGTACAAAGAATAAGCATAGATATAACATAATAAATGCAATGGATTTTTTTTTTTAAATGTATTTTATTACATATATTGGTTTTATAAAAAAAAAATATATATATATATATATATATATATATATATATGATTTATATAGCGGCAACAGTTTGCACAGCGCTTTACAACACGAGGGCAGACAGTACACTTACAAAACAAAGCAATACAGGAGGGACTAGAGGGTCCTGCTCGTTAGACCTTACAATATATATATATATATATACATACACATATATATATATATATATATACATACATATATACATATACATATATATATATATATATACATATATATATATAATATAATATATATATCTATATATATATATATATATATATATATATATATATATAATATAATATATTATATATCCATCTGTGTGTATTTTTTTTTATTTTTTTTTATAAAACCAAAATATTTCATATAATACATTTAAAAAAAAATCAGATTTCACTGACTTGAGCTAAAAATAGATCCAATGATTCGTCAATTGGGCAAAATTAACGGTCACTTTGGGAAACAAAAAGGCTTTTAGGCTTCAGAAATGAGCATCTGGGAGTGAATTAAAGGACACCCTGGAAATATAGAAATGACTGTGTTGATTGTATGTATATATATTTATATTAAATAAAAATAAATAATATTATATATATATATATATATATATATATATATATATATATATATATATAAATTATTTTATTAAAATACAAATATACATACAATCAGCACAGTCATTTCCATATTTCCAGGGTGTCATTTAATTCACTCCCAGATGCTCATTTCTGAAGCCTAAAAGCCTTTTTTTCCCCACAGTGACACTTACTTTTGGCCAACTGACAAATCATTGGATCTATTTTTAGCTCAGGTCAGTGAGATCTGAAAAAGAAAGACAAGCAGATAAAGTCCAGTCCTGACCCCCATCTCCAGACATTAAATTTTTATATATTTATTTTTCAAAGTGATCCTTAATTTTGCCCGACTTTGGATTTATTGTCAGCTGAGATCAGTGAAATTTAAAAACAGGCAGATAAAATCCCCCCTCCCCCCCATACACCTCTATGTAGTGACATGTAGGGATTCGCTCTCCAGTAGTCATACATTGGGACAAACAACATGAGAAAACTAACCCTTTGTTGAGATTACATTTGCAATGCAGTGCTGCTGGCAGTTAATCTGCTGAGCAAACATTTTGCAGCAGTGCGGTTAAGCGAGGTGCAGCATAACTGACACTGATGACATCACAGTGGAGAGATTTCTGGGCTGATATAAACAGCCTCAATACTGGCTGTGTGTCAGTTTGAGCGACAGCCTTGGAGAGAGAGAGCACCTGTGTGATCTGTCTGGCAATACTCATTCTATTTTACTAAGAGAATATTCAGATTTTTTTTTTGCTGATTAGATTAGCAACTACTAAATATATTTATTTCTTTGTCGCATTTCTATATTTTTTGTGACATAGTCTCAAAAATGAGCGCTTGGAAAGCTCTAGTAGTAATTTTCACCTTCCTATACCTGGCATGTGGTGTACAACATGCTCAGGGGCGACCATTGTACACCCGTCTGGACGTTACACCCGGATCTAGACTGATAATCCCCTGTGTGGTCACCACCGATCATCCCTCTGGTGCAAGTCGTGTAAGGATCGAGTGGGGGCTGACTCCGGAAGGAGGAGGTCCCTACACACCTATCCTGTACCTTGAAATCACCAACCTGCAGAAGGACCAACATGACAGATTTCACATGCGCCTGACCCGCACACATGAAGAAGATTGCTCCTTGGTGATCAGCCCGATCCTGCAAAGGGACAGCGGGACCTACGAGGTACGCCTCATCGTGGATGACACCCAACTTCATCCTTTCAAGAAGGTGATCGTTCACGTGACCGGTAAGTGTTACAGGTTTTGGTTTATTTTTCATTCTATGGGGGTCGTCTCCTGCTGTGGGGGGAGGGGGGTTTACCGAGGACCAGGCTGGGCAGATACAGCTCAGAGGACTTGTCGGCTGATGGGTAATTTTTCCCCCACACAATGTAAAACGCACATCTTATACCCAAAGCGCATCAACAAAGGAGACGTCTGGTCATTACAATCTGATGTATTATAGGGACCATTATACTATACGCCTATAGGGACCATTACACTATACACCTATAGGGACCATCACACCATACACCTATAGGGACCATCACACTATACACCTATAGGGACCATCACACCATACACCTATAGGGACCATCATACTATACACCTATAGGGACCATTATACTACACATCAATAGGGACCATCACACCTTACACCTATAGGGACCATTATACTATACACCTATAGGGACCATCACACCATACACCTATAGGGACCATTACACTATACACCAATAGGGGCCATTATACTATATATATATATATATATATATATATACCTATAGGGACCATTAGACTATACACCAGGGTTATGCAATTAGCGGACCTCCAGATGTTGCAACACTACAAGTCCCATCATGCCTCTGGGTGTCATTGTTGTGGCTGTCAGAGTCTTGCTATGCCTCACGGGACTTGTAGATCTGCAACAGCTGGAGGCTATACACCTATAGGGGCCATCACACTATACACCTATAGGGGCCATCACACTATACGCCTATAGGGGCCATCACACTATACACCTATAGGGGCCATTACACTATACGCCTATAGGGACCATCACACTATACACCTACAGGGGCCATTATACCATATACACCTATAGGGGCCATCACACTATACACCTATAGGGACCATTACAGTAAATGGTGACAGTTGATACTTTTATGTTGCAGAATATTTGCACAACTGTTTATTGAAATTTTCAGTAAATAAAATAAAATACATATTAAAAATAATAATATTTAAAATAATAATAAAATATTTTAAATAATTGTATTCAAAATAAAAGAATTTCTTTGAAAGTAAAATAAATAAAATTAGATTCAATAAACTCCAACACAATGAAATCTCCCCATCTGATATAAAAGCTGAGACAGAATCCAGTCAATAGATACCAAATCTGTCATGGCTCACAATTGTACGCCCCCCACAATGATCCAAGTGAGGGGAAATCTATTCAATGGAAACACAAAGAACATTTTTTTCCATACAGTGGGGAAGAATCTGATATTTTGGTTTTATTGGTGTGCCCCCAATGGGGAGGTTTCTCACCACTTCCTGTTTCTGTGGTCCTAGTCCCCAGTACAGGAAGTAAGAGGAAATGTACGGCTCTAACCCCACCCTGCTCTATCCAAAAATGTAAAAGACCTGAATTTGTTTTTGATTGGTGACACATTGGACCAGGGTCATTTGGAGTAGATTTATAGTCATGAATTCAAACTGGTTTGCTCAGCTCTAGTGTTCATTATTTAAACATTTAAGCTAATTTCCTTTGTTTTTGTTTCATCAGATTCTACTTTGGAGGCGGCTGATACCGAGACGGTGAAGAAGCACCATGAAGATCGAAAAAAACCAAGAGAGACCCCATCATTCACCGACACTGAGGGGTCCGGCATGTCTGAACCACCAATACCGAAGAACAGGGACGACGTTAATTATGACCTAGACATAGATAGCGGGGTCCATTCAGTCCCTGGTACTGAGAGCTTCACAAGGTCTCCACCAATAATACCCAAGACCGGTGACTACGCTTACTATGATGCTGGAAGTCTAGACATAGACAGCGGGGTCCGTTCAGTCACCGGCACGGAGGGTCCCGGGGTGGCTCCACCATCAATGATGGAGACCAGTGACAACGATTCAGGAAGCCCAGACAAAGATGGCGCAACCCCTTCAGTCATTGACACTGAGGGCTCCCGGATGCTTCCCCCGATGACGGAGACCAGGGACCATGATTTGGGAAGCCTACATACACCTAGAGCAACCTCTCCAGTCACTGCCACCGAGGGCTTCAGGATGTCTTCACCAACCACGACTGAGGCCAGTAGTCATATGTCGAGAATCCTAAGCTTCAGTCTTAGTGTAAGATTTCTCATCGATATGTTCTCTCGGATGAAGATAAATGGGGAACTTCAAATGATCTTTTTTCTAATATTCATCCTCATCAGTGCAACGGGATGCTTCATTGGGTAAGTCATTGTACATTCTTCATAGGTTTTCTCCATTTTCTACATTACACATTTTCATGTTATCACCCACTGTCACTGAGCCCCCACCTCCTAAAATGTACCTTTTCCCGGCCTGCAGACAGGCAATGGATCAGACTTTGCGGGGGTGGGGGGATCTCTGTGCATTGCCCGGGGTTTAGCAGCACAAGCCCCATAATGAGATTATTGCACCTCTAACATTTGTTCTATGGGGGAGGGGTGAATAAACTGAGGTAACAGTAACAAATGGGGTGATGGCGTGTGATTATTTGTTTTCTATCAAACACAGATTTAGGCTTATTAAGATATTAATTCTGAACATTTCTGCTGGTTTCTGGACTCATTCTTATAACATTTCATTCTTTATCTCCATAGAATTTGCTGCTGCATGGCCAGAGCAAGAAAGAGGGACAGGATAAGAAGGATGGAAGAAGGACGATTAGGGATATCAGAGGGACTCACAGAGGAGACGAGACAAGACGAGGAGGAAGAACTTTCGGACATGGTTGTTATACAAACCTGCTCAGGGTCTGTTATCGACCCCAAAAGACCGAACAACTGTGAAGCAACCACGTGCACAACCCCTTCAATCACTGGCACCGAGGGCCCCAGTATGTCTCCACCAACAGTGACGGAGACCAGTGACTACAATTCTGGAAGCATAGCTATAGATGGCACAACCTGTTCAGTCACTGGCACTGTGGGCCCCAGGGTGTCTCCGCCAACAGTGACTGAGGCCAGTGACTACCATACGGGAAGCCTAGCTAAGGATAGCACAACCCCTTCAGTCACTGGCACTGTGGGCCCCGGGGTGTCTCCGCCAACAGTGACGGAGACCAGTGACTACAATTCTGGAAGCATAGCTATAGATGGCACAACCCCTTCAATCACTGGCACTGAGGGCCCCAGTACGTCTCCACCAACAGTGACGGAGACCAGTGACTACAATTCTGGAAGCATAGCTATAGATGGCACAACCTGTTCAGTCACTGGCACTGTGGGCTCAAGGGTGTCTCCGCCAACAGTGACGGAGACCGGTGACTACCATACGGGAAGCCTAGCTAAGGATAGCACAACCCCTTCAGTCACTGGCACTGTGGGCCCCAGGGTGTCTCCGCCAACAGTGACTGAGGCCAGTGACTACCATACGGGAAGCCTAGCCAGGGATAGCACAACCCCTTCAGTCACTGGCACTGAGGGCCCCGGGGTGTCTCCGCCAACAGTGACTGAGGCCAGTGACTACCATACGGTAAGCATAGCTATAGATAGCACAACCCTTTCTGTCACTGACACTGAGGGCCCTGGGGTGTCACCGCCAACAATGGATGAGGCCAGTGTCTATAAATTCAGGAAGCCTAAAAACAGGTGGCGCAACCTATTATGTCACCGACACTGAGGGCCCCAGGATGCGTCCAATGGGAGTAGAGGGTAAGTGAGGGCAGGGTTGGGTGAAGTAGGAGGGTAAGCGAGGGCAGGGTGGAGGGAAGTAGGGGGGTAAATAAGGGTAGGGGATTAAGTGAGGGCAGGGTGGGGGGAAGTAAGGGGGTAAATGAGGGTAGGTTATTAAGTGAGGACAGGGTGGGGGAAAGTAGGAGGGTGAGGTTGGGGTGGGGGGAATTAGGGGGGTAAATGAGGGTAAGGTGGGGGGGAAGTAGGAGGGTAAGCGAGAGCAGGGGGGGGAGTAGGGGATTGAGTGAGGGAAGGGTGGAGTTGTAGTCCCAGCAAGCTTCAGGGAAGCCTCAGCATCCGCACAATCTCAGGTCACAGCACTGCAGGAATGTCAGATCATGTGGAAGATTCTGTACAGCAGCAATGCAGCACTTCCATTCAGGGCGATGGGCAGACCAGGTCCCTAAAGCTCCTCCCTCTTCAACTAAACTCTGATCCTGCTGTCAGAGATGGAAGACGCGGCTCTTTCTCTTCAGTCTGAATGACCAGCACTCTGCCACCGGTCACATGATGGACAATGTGCCAAACAAGGGATGCGGTAAAAAACACAGTGGAGCGGGCAGAGGAGCGGGCATAGGGCGGGCGGCTACAAGGATTATTGTTTTGTCTACACAGCATTGTGCTGCCGCCGGCTCTGCTGTCACATCAGCCAGCTTTTATTAGTACATTTGGCCCGACCAGGCCAGGCACGGGTCAGCTGACAGCTGGGGGAGGGGAGGAGGGGGCTGGGAGGCTGAATCCTGGGCAGCTGAAATGTCATTGGTTGTTAAGGACGTGGCGGCCCCGCTCCTTAACAACCAATAATTCCTGGCATTCTTTTCTTCACATTTCAGCTGTTAGAGGGGAAATCCCGCTGACAGCTGAAAGAACCGAGCCAGAAGGTATGGGTTTGGCTGTATCGGAAGTTTTTTACGAGTACCAATACCCATGAAAATGTTTAGTGTCAGCACCGATACCGGTACCGGTATAACCCGAATACAGAGACACCAAAACAAATAAGTTCAGACATGAAGTTCTGTGTAATTAATCAATGTCAGTAGAGCATAAAGAGCATATATGCCGAAGCATGGGGGAGGGGTGGAGGAGCGATTTGCTCCTAGCTTTTGCGGGAGGATGCCCCCATGCTTCGCATTATATAAATAGTGCATGTATGCCCATCATTAGAAGTGGGTGGATGAAGGGAGGTATTCTAATGGTGGGCATACCCACCGATCAATCTCCTTTTTTTCGTTCAGCCCACAGGCTGCATGAAAAAAAATGACAATATTTACCCAACAAGGACCAGCGGTGTACTGGTGAGTTGCTGGACTTTGGGTGGTTATACCAGAATGATGCCTGCAGGTTTAGGTATCATTCTTTTCAGCCGGTGGTCGGCTTTCATGTAAAAGCAATCCAATCAGATAATTAGTCTCTAGACTGCTTGTACAATCAGTGGGAGGGAACTAGGGCTGAAACAACTAATCGATTAATCGGCTGGTAACAAAATGGGGTTAAAGTTAATGAGTCTGATGATATTTACCAGATTGACCCTTTAAAAGTATATATCTCCTCTAATAGTATATACACTATATACACTCTAATAGTATAAACCAGGGATCTGCAATTATTGGACCTCCAACTGTTGCAAAACTACACGTTCCATCATGCCTCTGTCTCTGGGTGTCATGCTTGTGGCTGTCAGAGTCTTGCTATGCCTCATGGGAGTTGTAGTTCTGCAACAGCTGGAGGTCCGCTAATTGCATATCCCCGGTATAAACACTATATCTCTCCTCTAATATTATATACAGTATATCTCTCCTCTAATATTATATACAGTATATCTCTCCTATAATATTATATAAAGTATATCTCTTCTAATGATATATACAGTATATGTCTTCTAATGGTATATATAGTATATCTCTCCTAATAGTTTATACAGTATATCTCCTCTAATAGTATATACAGTATATCTCTCCTTTTATAGTATATACAGTATATAGCCTATAACAGTATATACAGTATATAGCCTATAATAGTATATACAGTATGTAGCCTATAATAGTATATACAGTATATATCTTCTAATAGTATATACAGTATCTCTCTCCTCTAATAGTATATACAGTATATATCCTCTAATAGTATATACAGTATATCTCTAATAGTATATACAGTATATATCCCCTCTGATATATACAGTATATCTCTTCTGTCTGTTATTCTCAGAGTGGATTAGATATTTTGCTCCCTAACCATGTAGTTATTTATATTTACCACTGCATATAGAGATATTTAAGAATAAATTGCCTTTTTTTTTTAAACTTTACATATTAACTAAATTATACACCACACATTTTTTTAAGGTTATTAACCGATTAATCGATTAATCGAAACAATAATCGGCCAACTAATCGATTATGAAAATAATCGTTAGTTGCAGCCCTAGAGGGAACGTAACACCCCCCTCCCACCGTCTTCCATGGTTTTCCTAAAAATGCAGCCAGCGGTTCTGTCAGCTGACCATAGAGCTGATCCGAGACCAGAACAGCTCCAATCATCTCTATGGCCTAAGAAACCGGAAGCTACGAGCATTTTATGCCTTTTCGCCGGATATAAACAGCGCAATTGGGAAATTGGGACAGCATCTTATCACACCGATCTTGGTGTGGTCAAATGCTTTAGAGGCAGAGGAGAGATCTAGAGTCTAATGATAGACCCCGAATTTTACCAAAAAAAAGAGTACCTGTTACTACATATTGCTATCATAGGATATATTTACATTCCCTGTGATAACAATAAAAATGATAAAAAAAATTAAAAAAAACGAAAGGGACAGTATAAAAATAAAATAAAATAGCAAAATAAATAATGAAAAAATAAATTTTAGGTATCTTCAAATCGCTCGTGCCTTACAGGTGTCAGTTCTTAGGCCAACCAGTTGAATTGGCATACTCAGAGCTCGAATCTACCCTTCGGGTGAAAGACTTGGAGAAACCCGCGTCTCAGCTGTACGGGTCCCTGCTGATTGCTGCCGGCCCCGAGTTGTCCCTCCTCCGCAGGAAATGGGTGGGGGACATACCGGAGCTGGGCGAGGACGACTGGAGGGAGATTTGGGACTTTCCCTTCTCCCCCCTGGTCTCAGCTAGGGACAAAATGGTCCAATATAAAACTGTGTATAGAGCACAATACACGCCTCGCAGGCTGCACCAGATGGTGCCGGCGCATTCTCCGGCGTGCTGGCATTGCTCCTACCAACCGGGTGACTTTTTCCACATTTTTTGGGTTTGCCCAGCAATCGAACATTGTTGGACAGAAGTTCTCCAGGTGATTGGTAAGGTCACTAAGACTCGAGTTCCTTATGATCCTAAATATTGTCTGCTGGGGCTGGTGGAAGAACTGTCAATGCTGAGAGCCAGGAAAATACTCATATCCCTGCTATTGTACTATGCTTGTAAGGCCATTACGATGAACTGGAAACAATAGTCTCCCCCCCTCTTTCAGATTCTGGAAAAGTCTAGTGAATGCCAGTTTACCCCTGTATAAAGCCACCTACTCAGGCAGAGGTTGTTCACAAAATGGACCCGTTGGCTAGATGATAATACCAAGGCAACTGATGCAGTAACCAATTCCTAGATTAATACTATAAGGGCGGCACAGTGGTGTAGTGGTTGGCACTCTCACCTAGCAGTAAAAAAGGGTCGCTGGTTCGTATCCCAACCACGACACTACCTGCCTGGAGTTTGCATGTTCTCCCTGTGCCTGCGTGGGTTTCCTCCGGGTACTCCGGTTTCCTCCCACACTCCAAAGACATGCAGGTAGGTTAATTGGCTTCTGTCCATAATTGGCCCTAGTATATGAATGTGGGCTCCTTGAGGGTAGGGACTGATGTGAGTGTGCGATGTACAGGGATAGGGACATTTGTAGACACTCACTCAGGTTGAACTGGATGGACTGGTGTCTTTATTCAACCTTACTAACTATGTAACTATATCTCTAGTCTGTTAGTATATTGACCCAACTACTCTCATGTTGCATTATCCTGTTGGCATCAATTTGAACACAGATTCTTCTGAACTGAACCTCTCCCCACATTGGGGTTATAGTATAAGGTAGTTTATGTTGTATGTTGTGCCCTGCTGTGGCATCAGAAGAACTGCCCCTGCGTGGGCAAAGGTTTGGCACCTGCGTGGGCTAATTTTGTATGCTAATGAAAATTTTAATAAAGATTTTGCAAAAAATTTAAATTTGAGTTTATTGGATTTCTTTTCATTCATTGGGTTTGGTGTCAGCGACTACCCGGCATTTCCATTCCAGCTTTCCTTTTAAAATCATAACAAAAAGTAGAAAATATCTATTTTTTTTTATTTTTTCAAAATCTTCGGTCTTTTTTCATTTATATTGCAAAAAAAATAAAAATAAAAAATTCCAGGTAATCAAATACCACCTAAAGAAAGCTCAATTTGTGGTATTAATTTGAACACAAATTCTTCTGAACTGAACCTCTCCCCTGTCAGGTCACCTTGAGGCGAGGTGACAGATGCACACCGTAGGGATCAGGAGTGCACCGCAAGGTTGTGGACCCTACGGCTGACTGCTGCAGATGGAGAAAGGTCCCACCGGGGTTAGAGCGTAAGATTCCCTGGGGCGCAGAGTCTAAGAGCCAGCAGGTGTCCACCAGCGCCTCTAGTGGTGAGGATGGACTTGGCTGCAACTGGCTCCAGGTCGCGACCCCCAGGGTCCCCCAGCTCACACCCACAGTAGGCAACAGGAGGATAGGGATAGTGAGGGATAAAGCCAAGGTCGGGGCCACAAGCAGACAGGAATAGTCAGGGACACGCCAATAGGTCAGGATCACAGGCAAACAGGGATAGTCAAGGATGCGCCAAAGTCGGTAACGGAACAACAGAAGAGCACACGGCAGGTAACAGGAAGCTAAACACACAAAGGAATACACAATGGTTGATCAGCCGGGTTGGCTAGCAGTGCACAGGTTAATATAGAGCTCTCTGATAGGAGCTACGGTGGAGTCATGCCAGAGGATGGATTACAAAAGCAGTCAGGTGAGGGTCGGCTGGTCTCTAGAGATGAACACATGGAAACAGGTAAGCAGACAAACTATTGCATAACCATGACAGTACCCTCCCTCTTACGAGGCCTCCCCCTCCCCCACCTGGGTCCAGGCTTAAAGGGAAACTCCAGATGGAACCTCCTCAACAGACTAGGAACAAAGACCTCAGATGCAGTGATCCAAGACCTCTCCTCAGGGCCAAACCCTTCCCAATGTACGAGGTACTGAAGAATGCCTTTACGGAGCCGGGAATCCAAAACTTTAACCTCGTATTTTAGATTATCCTCAGAGACTGGAACCAAGGTAGGGAGAGGACAAGGGGACTTGAGGACTAAAGGCTTTTTAGGAATGGGTAAGGGCATGAGAAGATCAGGAGCCTGACCAGGGTCCCCTAGACCCTTAAAGATGAGCTGGGCATCTAGAACAGGACCCCCAGACTGGGCAGAGGTCAGTGGATCCCTGAGGTCAGGTTGGTTAGAAGGTGGCATGTCACAAGAGTCAAGCTGGATAGCTGAAACACAAACAGAATGCAGAGAACCCTGAGAAAAAGATTGAAAACCCCTCCTGGCCGAATGAGGCAGTCTATCCAAAGGATGGATTGAGCCTCCTAAACGGGTTTGAACGGACATAGTAGCAGTAGGGTGAGGCCGGGTCACCGAAGGTCCTGAACAAGAAGATCATTGGGCATGAGCTGGACTGGCATAACTGGTGCAGAGGCCGACTGAATAGTATTGTCAGGTGTAGCGACCATCTCAATCGCATCACAGGGCATAGCAACTGTGGAACTTGCAGACAAGTTAGCCTGGCTGTGCGTCCAAGGGAGATTAGGGACAGGCAAAGGTAAATGGTTATGCAAACTGGAGTGAATGATCGACTCAGGTTCATAGGTGGGCCCCTCATCCAGAGAGTGCATCAGTCCGACTATTGCAGGACGCACCCCAGAGATTGCTATATACAGCGGGAAGAGCAGAAGATACTGGGTTGGTGGTAACAGGAAGTTTCTCTTTTGGGGTACCCTTGAATAGGCAGGAAGAGGAACAGGAGGAACCCCAAGCCAGGATCTGTCCAGCAGACCAGTCAACGTGTGGAGAATGGAGCCGTAACCAAGGAAGACCTAATATGATAGGAGATGAAGCCTTAGGTAAGACAAGGAAGGATATCCACTCCTGGTGGAGTGTCCCTACTGACACCTTAACAGGAAGGGTCTGGAAGCGGATAGAGCCCCCTGGGAGAACAGTACCATCAATCGCCAAGACCACCAATGGCGTTGTAAGGGGCAAAAGGGTAAGTCTCATGGAGGATGCAGTTTGCCAATCCATGAAATTGGCAGCGGCTCCGGAATCCAGATGTGCTGAGACCGAACGAGAGGAAGCACCGACATGAAGAAACACAGAAAGGAGAAGACGAGAAGGTGAAGGTGATATTTCAGGGTCTAATACTCCACCTTCCAGATGTATTAGCCATGAGCGTTTTTCCGGACGAAGAGAACAAGTGTCACGGAAATGACCTTTGGCCCCACAATAGAGGCATAGGCCCAGAGTTCTGCGCCTAGCGCGTTCTTCGGGAGATAACTTAGTCCGGCCCAACTGCATAGGTTCCTCGGTAGGCAGGGGGCGCTCCTCGGATCGAAGAGAAGGGACTGGGGGTTCAGACTGCCTAGAGAACGGGGAGTGCTGGCGTCTTTTTTCCAGGGCCCTCTCCTGGAAGCGAATATCGATCTGGTGACACAAGGTGAGGACACTGTCCAGATCAGCAGGAAGGGATCTTCCTGCTAATTCATCCTTCACTCTATCAGAGAGGCCATGTAAAAAGGTGGCAACTAGGGCCTCATTATTCCAGCTCAATTCAGCTGAGAGGATACGGAACTGAAGAGCATACTGTCCCACAGACGCCGACTCTTGACGGAGACGTAAAAGAGCGCTAGACGCTGAGGAGACACGACCCGGTTCCTCGAAGATATTCCGAAAAAGTTTCAAGAAATCAGACAGGCTAGAAACCACTGGAACATTCAGTTCCCACAGAGGAGCGGCCCAGGCTAACGCCTCGCCGGACAGGAGGGATATGATATATGCGACTTTCGCCCGATCGGACAGGAAGTTTTGGGGCTGAAGTTCAAAATGAATTGTGCACTGGCTAAGGAACCCCCTGCAAGCCTTGGAGTCCCCAGAGAAACGGGCCGGAGCTGGTAGTTGTAATGAATGTGTGGCTGCGACTGATGCGATAGGTGCAGCGGCAGATAGCGGTTGAGGTTGTTGAACCGGGGGTCCTAATGAGGCCTGAACCTGTTCAACACGGGATACCAAATCCTGAAGGAATCGCATCACCTGGGTCTGATGCGATTCTTGGGTCTCAAGTCTGCGTACTAAGCCCTGCAATGGGTCATCTGCGGATAGCGGCACGTCAGCCGGGTCCATGGCTGATCAAACTGTCAGGTCACCTTGAGGCGAGGTGACAGATGCACACCGTAGGGATCAGGAGTGCACCGCAAGGTTGTGGACCCTACGGCTGACTGCTGCGGACGGAGACAGATCCCACCGAGGTTAGAGCGTAAGATTCCCTGGGGCGCGGAGTCTAAGAGCCAGCAGGTGTTCACCAGCGCCTCTAGTGGTGAGGATGGACTTGGCTGCAACTGGCTCCAGGTCGCGACCCCCAGGATCCCCCAGCTCACACCCACAGTAGGCAACAGGAGGATAGGGATAGTGAGGGATAAAGCCAAGGTCGAGGCCACAAGCAGACAGGGATAGTCAGGGACACGCCAATAGGTCAGGATCACAGGCAAACAGGGATAGTCAAGGACACGCCAAAGTTGGTAACGGAACAACAGAAGAGCACATGGCAGGAAACAGGAAGCTAAACACACAAAGGAATACACAATGGTTGATCAGCCGGGTTGGCCTGCAGTGCACAGGTTAATATAGAGCTCTATGATAGGAGCTAGGGTGGAGTCATGCCAGAGGATGGATTACAAAAGCAGTCAGGTGAGGGTCGGCCGGTCTCTAGAGATGAACACATGGAAACAGGTAAGCAGACAAACTCTATTGCATAACCATGACAATGACAAAATGTGGAAAATGTCAACGGGTGTGAATACTTTTTTCAAGGCACTGGACTATCTATCTCTCTATCTCACGTCTGATCAAGGTTTATAAACAATGTTCCTTTGTACAGTATGTCTCTATCTCTTGTCTGTTCAATGTTTATAAATATAAATTTGTATCTCTCTATCTCCTGTCTGATCAATGTTTATAAACAATGTTACTTTGTACAGTATGTCTCCATCTCTTGTCTGATCAATGTTTATAAACAATGTTACTTTGTATCTCTCTATCACCGGTCTTTTTCCTAAATGTAACACACCAATAAAAACCTGACAAATCTATAACAAAATAAAAAGTCTGGCCTGCCATTTACTTTAAACCCCTTTCAAATCATAGAATGCCTATAGAGTCCTGATTGAGGTCCCCCAAGTACGAAGGGGAAAAATATGACTAATAAAAATGTATAAACAGTAGAGGAAAGTGTAATAGCAGCTGTGTCCAGCAGGGGGCAGGGCTCCCTACATCAGTGATCAGACCCCACAGCGAGGCAGGACATTAATAGTGAAAGTATTGCTATAGAAGACGTCTTATTGGATTTTGTATCCTGAACTAGAAATGTGACAGCTGATGCTTCCTCCTCGGTCACAGAGGGGCCCCCCGGGGCCCACAACGTTTAATAACTGCAGCACAACATTTATCGGATATGAAATCCCAACTTCATCACATCTCAGATGATATACCTGGGAGAGGATTCGCTCTTCATTCGCCCCGCGATCGCACAGCGACTGAAATATAAAGCGTTTCCTCTTTTTCAGCCCAAACTTTATTCTTTTCCTTCCCATTCAGATATCATCATGGAAATAAATATATAAAAAAAAAAAAAAAAAAACTGCTGCTTGACTTTTTACTTCCTTATAAATCTGAATTCTCTTTCCCCTGTAATGAAATATTAAGGAGGGGACCGGGGTGTGAATGTTTACCACAATTAACACTGTCTGTGCTGTGCTGGCAGATCTCATTATCAGCAGGTGATGTGCAATGTCTGGCCTAACAAAGGGTTAAAGGTCTCAAGGATTCCCGGGGTATAAAAAAAATACACTTGCAGTTGGCTCCTCCTACCTTCTAGCTCCTCCCCCATCCCCACATACTGTAAGGGTACAAAGCTCATACAAATCTTCAGTCTTGCACAGGTTTAGCGGCTCATCTCCTAGACTGGAACGGCTTCCTCTGATTTCACCGCACACTGCAAGCTTCTCACAATGTGCATTAGAAGCTGCAGCAAGTCATTTCCTGGCTGAAGCCCCACCTCATTTCCTGCCTGGAGCCCCGCCTCATTTCTTGGCTGGGGCCCTGCCTCATTTCCTGCCTGGAGCCCCGCCTCATTTCCTGGCTGGATCCCCGCCTCATTTCCTGCCTGGAGCCCCGCCTCATTTCCTGCCTGGAGCCCCGCCTCATTTCCTGCCTGGAGCCCCGCCTCATTTCTTGGCTGGGGCCCTGCCTCATTTCCTGCCTGGAGCCCCGCCTCATTTCCTGGCTGGATCCCCGCCTCATTTCCTGCCTGGAACCCTGCCTCATTTCCTGCCTGGAGCCCCGCCTCATTTCCTGCCTGGAGCCCAGCCTCCTTTCCTGCCTGGAGGATGTCCAGCATCATCTAACCCAGGGGCCAGCAACCTTTTTCTACTTCAGGGCCGGATTCAATGTATGTGAATGCATGGAGGGCCATATTCACCTGCAAATAAATTGGGGGATAATAATAATAATCCCTCTCTATATCACACAGCCCCTGCACCTCTGGACCCCTTTACATTACACAGCCCCCTGCTCCTCTGGACCTCTCTGCATTACACAGCCCTGCACCTCTGGACTCCTTTACATTACACAGCCCCCTGCACCTCTGGACCCCTTTACATTACACAGCCCCCTGCACCTCTGGACCCCTTTACATTACACAGCCCCCCTCACCTCTGGACTCCTTTACATTACACAGCCCCCGCATCTCTGGACCACTGTACATTACACAGCTCCCGCACCTCTGGACCCCTTTACATTGCACAGCTCCCAGCACCTCTGGACCCCTTTACATTACACAGCCCCCTGCACCTCTGGACCCCTTTACATTACACAGCCCCCCTCACCTCTGGACTCCTTTAATAATAATAATAATAATACATTTTATTTATAATGCACTTTCCATCAAAAGACCTCAAAGTGATACATAATTACAATAAAAACAAACAAACCGCTTAATTTACAAAACATTTGCTAAAAAGAAAAGTCTTCAACCCCTTTTTAAAATTTTCAGTAGACTGAGAAACCCTCAGACTATCAGGCAAAGCATTCCACAAACGTGGGGCAGCAGCACAAAAAGCCCTATCTCCCATGGTTTTCAACCTAGTTTTTGGAACCTCTAAACAATTCAAATTAGTTGAGCGAAGGGAACGCGGTAGATTTTGCAATCTAAGAAGTTCCTTAAGATAAGGTGGATCTTGTCCATGTATGCATTGATGCACAAGAAGAGAGACCTTATACTCAATCCTTGTAGAGACCGGCAGCCAATGAAGAGATTTTAAAATTGGAGTGATATGCTCATGCTTCCGCACTCTCATTAGGATCCTCGCTGCAGAGTTTTGAACGTATTGCAACCTCTGCATGCTCTTTCTCGGAATCCCAATGACATTACACAGCCCCCGCATCTCTGGACCACTGTACATTACACAGCCCCGCATCTCTGGACCCCTTTACATTGCACAGCTCCCAGCACCTATGGACCCCTTTACATTACACAGCCCTGCACCTCTGGACCTTTTTACATTACACAGCTCCCCGCACCTCTGGACCCCTTTACATTACACAGCTCCCCGCATCTCTGGACCCCTTTACATTACACAGCTCCCAGCACCTCTGGACCCCTTTACATTACACAGCCCTGCACCTCTGGACCCCTTTACATTACACAGCTCCCCGCACCTCTGGACCCCTTTACATTACAAATCCTCCCATACCTCTGGACCCCTTTACATTAAACTGGCCTGCACCTCTGGAGCCCTTTACATTACACAGCACTGCATCTCTTTACCCCTTTGCATTTCACAGCCCCCTGCACCTCTGGACCCCTTTACATTTCACAGCCCCCTGCACTTCTGGACCCTTTTACATTATACAACCCCATGGGTCATAGGTTGCCGACCCCTAATCTAGCCTATAGGTGCTAAACTTGTGGCCCTCCCTCTGTTGCTGAACTACTAATCCCATCATGCCTCTGCCTTTGGGATTCATGCTTGTAACTGTTCAGCCTTGCAATGCCTTATCGGACTTGTAGTTCCTAGCCCCTTCCTCCCCACCCTGACTGTCCCCGCCCCTTTCATTCATTGGATTTCAGTTCTAACAATCAAGGAGGGCGTTACCTGTGGAAGTGTGTATGCAAATGAAGCCTGCCTAGGAACGCCCACTTCTCCAGACTGACACCCACCCATCAAAGCTTGTTGACATTTCCATAACCCCTCCCAAGAGCCAGCCCACTGCTCACATCAGGACTGGGAGCTCCTGAGAGGAGTACTGAGGCCGGGTGCTGTGATGTTTTCCGGAAGCCCTGCCAGCCCCTCCCACCAGCCATGATGCTTCCCTAGCACAGAGAGCCGGTCAGATTTGTCTGCCGTAATGTCGCAGTCCCGCTAAAAATGGCAGATCGCCGCCATTACTACTAAAAACAATAAAAAAATAAAAGTACACAAATCTATCCCATAGTTTGTAGACGCTACAACTATTGTGGAAAACCAATATACATAGTATTGAGATTTTTTTACCAAACATATGTAGCAGAATATATATTTTTTGGGGGGTTTTATAGAAGAAAGTAAAAAAAATATGGGGTGCAGGGGATAAGAATACTTCGTACCGCACGCCGGCTGACCCACACGCTGCACCTTACATTGATGTCCGATGTGCAAAACCACACAAAATCTCCCGTATTAAAGAAGAACTCCGGATTGGTCGGCTTCTTTTTGCTGCCTGTGTCCCCCGAGGATGAGAACTCGCTGTACAATCTCCTCTACTACCAACTATGTCTGAGGTTTACCATCCCTTCAATGCCGGCTACCTGTGACAGCGTGCAAGGAAAGGACTGCCAATAACCAGCAAGTGTGTTCACATGTGATTGGACACAGCACATCACATGGTAAAGGACCATTATGATTGGCCATTTACCGCCATCTGTGATCAACTGTGTCCCAAGGATGAGCGCCACAGCGGGAGCGCGGTCCTGAGAAGACGTCCACCGACGCTCTCCCAGAACTGGGCGACCGCGCTGTAGCTGTATTGTGTATTAGTGCGGTCGGGAAGAGGTTCAGCCGACATACTCTGTACAATCTCCTCTATCATCATGTAAGAGTCTGTCTGATCTGATCCCAGACGTCTATCATCCCCGGAGTGTCCTCATATCACATCCCTCATAACACTGAAGGAAACTCAACAGAGATGGAGTATGGTCAGCATAAAGAGGAACTCCGACCTCCCAACCCCGCAATCCGAAAACACCATTTCATACATTGTTACTATTCAAAGACCCCCATCCATCCATCCATCCATGTCTCCATCCATCCATCCATATCTCCATCCATTTGTGTCTCCATCCATCCAATTCTCCATCCATCCAATTCTCCATCCATCCATCCATGTCTCCATCCACCCATCCAAGTCTCAATCCATCCATCCATGTCGCCATCCACCCATCCATCGAATTCTCCATCCATCCATGTCTCCAGCCAACCATCCATCCATGTCTCTATCTATCCATCCAAGTCTCCATCCTTTCAGGTCTCTATCCGTCCATTTTTCCGTTTCTCCATCAATCCATGTCTCTCATCTATCCATGTCTCCATCCATCCATCCATGTCTCCATCCATCCATGTCTCCATCCATCCATGTGTCCATCCATCCATCCATGTCTCCATCCATCCATGTCTCCATCCATCCATGTCTCCATCCATCCATCCATGTCTCTCATCTATCCATCCATGTCTCTCATCTATCCATCCATGTCTCTCATCTATCCATCCATGTCTCCATCCATCCATGTCTCCATCCATCCATGTCTCCATCCATCCATGTCTCCATCCATCCATCCATGTCTCTCATCTATCCATCCATGTCTCTCATCTATCCATCCATGTCTCCATCCATCCATCCATCCATCCATGTCTCCATCCATCCATCCATGTCTCTCATCCATCCATGTCTCCATGCATCCATCCATGTCTCTCATCTATCCATCCATGTCTCCATCCATCCATCCATGTCTCTCATCTATCCATCCATATCTCCATCCATCCATGTCTCTCATCCATCCATCCATATCTCCATCCATCCATGTCTCTCATCCATCCATGTCTCCATGCATCCATCCATGTCTCTCATCTATCCATCCATGTCTCCATGCATCCATCCATGTCTCTCATCTATCCATCCATGTCTCCATCCATCCATGTCTCCATCCATCCATGTCTCCATCCATCCATGTCTCTCATCTATCCATCCATATCTCCATCCATCCATGTCTCCATCCATCCATCCATGTCTCCATCCATCCATCCATGTCTCTCATCTATCCATCCATGTCTCCATTCATCCATCCATGTCTCCATCCATCCATCCATATCTCCATCCATCCATCCATCCATGTCTCTCATCTATCCATCCATGTCTCCATCCATCCATCCATGTCTCCATCCATCCATCCATGTCTCTGATCTATCCATCCATGTCTCCATCCATCCATCCATCCATCCATCCATGTCTCTCATCTATCCATCCATGTCTCCATGCTTTAGTTTGTTGAGAAATCACTTTGAAAACCCCCCTCTAGCATTTCTATCTGCGCCCATCTTGAGTAGAGGGAGATGATTCATGTAGCATTTACTTTCGGGGATCCACCTGCCCCTAGCTCGGACATGCAGACAGGAAGGGTGTGCTTAGCTGAGAAAGCCCCTCCTCCCATGAAGACTCCTGTGATGTATGACATGATTTTGGCCTAGGCCAGACACCAGGAACCAACTGAAGAAATGCAAACAGAAATAAAACAAGTAAATATAATCTCCCTTCCTATCGAATTACTAATGCTGGCAGCACAAGGATTCTGGTGATTGGGAGAGATTAGTTCTGTTTTAAAGCGGTTGTAAAGCCTTACAGACCACTTTGACCTACAGGTGAGCCCAGATTAAGGCTTACCTGTAGGTCCAAGAAATATGTCCTAAACCACAGTTAACGGCGAAATGCCGCGAGTGGCGGCTTCCGTGCGCATGCGCGAGAGTGAGATCATCGCAGCTTCATCGAATGACAGCGCCGGAACAGCGAGACCCACCAAGAAGATGGAGGCTCCAGACTACAGGGGACAGCGGTGACTTCGCATGCGATGCGATGCGATGCATAGTAGTCCATTATGCTTTACCTTTACAGGGAATCAAAGAGGAAGTAACACCCATCAGGGTTTACTTCCTCTTTAAGGGAGATACAGGATTCATCCTCTCTACCTGACAATCCTGAAAAGTGATGGCAAATCCAACATCTTCCAGTTGTCACCAGAACAGGAACAGACTGGAATTCTTTCGCTGTGGTCACTTATTCCAGGGACAATTGTCTAAGAGGGGATGTCCTCTCACTCAAAACCGCTTCCTTAGGTGAGGCAAAGATTGATCTCAGTCTACAGAAGTGTGTATCTATTTTTTTTTATTTTATGAAATATATGACATATTTTGGTTTTCTAAAAAAAACCTCATATTATATATATATATATATATATATATATATATATATATATATTTTTTTTTATTATTTATTTATATATATATATATATATATATATATATATATATATATATATATATATATATATATATATACATATACACACACAGGATATTATACTGTATATATAATATATATATATATAAGATTGATCTCAGTCTACATAAGTGTGTATCTATTTTTTTTTTAAATGAAATATATTACATATTTTGGTTTTATAAAAAAAAAAAAATGATATATATTTAAATATATATATATAATTTTTTTTTTATAAAACCCAAATATGTAATATATTTCATTTAAAAAAAAAAATAGATACACATATATACACACACACATATACTGGATTTATAGGATTTATATAGCGCCAACAGTTTTCTCAGCGCTTTACAACATGAGGGCAGACAGTACACTTACAATATAATATATATATAGATATATATATATATTTTTTTATAAAAACAAAATGAGCAGAAATGAGCACCTGGGAGTGAAATAAATGACACAGTGGAAATATGGGATGACTGTGCTGATTGTATGTATATATATTTATATTAAATAAAAATAAATAATTTATATATATGGAATTTTTTTTTTTATTATTAAAATATAAATAGAAATACATATAATCAGCACAGTCATTTCCATATTTCCAGGGTATATATATATTTCCAGTCATTTCCATATTTCCAGGGTGTCATTTAATTCACTCCCAGATGCTCATTTTGAAGCCTAAAAGCCTTTTTTTTCCCCACAGTGACAGTTACTTTTGGCCAACTGACAAATCATTGGATCTATTTTTAGCTCAGGTCAGTGAGATCTGAAAAAGAAAGACAAGCAGATAAAGTCCAGTCCTGACCCCCATCTCCAGACATGGATCTTGGATCATGGACACGTGATCTTAATTTTGCCCAACTTTGGATTTATTTTCAGCTGAGATCAGTGAGATTTAAAAACAGACAGGCAGATAAAATGCCCCCTCCCCCCCCCATACACCTCTATGTAGTGACATGTAGGGATTCGCTCTCCAGCAGTCATACATTGGGACAAACAACATGAGAAAACTAACCCTTTGTTGACATTACATTTGCAATGCAGTGCTGCTGGCAGTTAATCGGCTGAGCAAACATTTTGCAGCAGTGCGGTTAAGCGAGGTGCAGCATAACTGACACTGATGACATCACAGTGGAGAGATTTCTGGGCTTATATAAAACGGCCTTAATACTGTCTGTGTCTCAGTTTGAGATTGACTCTTGTACAGAGCACACCTGTCTGAGAATTCTCATTCTATTTACTAAGCCAATATTCAGATTTTCTCTGATTAGCTAAGTAAATTAAATACTTAGATAAGAATCTTTAATTATTTGTCACTTTATTCTTTGTGACAAATTTGAAAAATGAGCCTTTTTAAAGCTTTTGCCATTTTTTTCATACTATACCTGGCATGTGGTGTACAACATGCTCAGGGGCGACCATTGTACACCCGTCTGGATGTTACACCCGGATCTAGACTGATGATCCCCTGTGTGGTCACCACCGATCATCGCGCAGGGAATGTCAGGATTGAGTGGGGGGTGACTCCGGAAGGAGGAGGTCCCTACAAACCTATCCTGTACTATGATATCACCAACCTGCAGAAGGACCAACGTGACAGATTTCACATGCACCTGACCCGCACACATGAAGAAGATTGCTCCTTGGTGATCAGCCCGATCCTGCAAAGGGACAGCGGGACCTACGAGGTCCGCCTCATCGTGGATGACACCCAACTTCATCCGTTCAAGAAAGTCATTGTTCACGTGACCGGTAAGTGTTACAGGTTTTGGTTTATTGTTTATTCTATGGGGGTCTTCTGCTGCTGCGGGGGGAGGAGGGTTTACCAAGGACCAGGCTGGGCACGTACAGCTCAGAGGACTTGTGGGCTGATGGGTATTTTTTTTCCCCCACACAATGTAAAACGCACATCTTATACCCAAAGATCATCAACACAGGAGACGTCTGGTCATTACAATCTGATGTATTATATCTCACCATCACTTCTCCCACTATAGGGACCATTAGACTATACACCTATAGGGACCATTAGACTATACACCTATAGGGACCATTAGACTATACACCTATAGGGACCATTAGACTATACACCTATAGGGACCATTAGACTATACACCTATAGGGACCATTAGACTATACACCTATAGGGACCATTACACTATACACCAGGGATATGCAATTAGCGAACCTCCAGATGTTGCAACACTACAAGTCCCACCTATAGGGACCATCACACAATACACCTATGTGGGCCATCACACTATACACCTATAGGGGCCATCACACTATACGCCTATAGGGGCCATCACACTATACGCCTATAGGGACCCTTACAGTAAACGGTGACAGTTAATACTTTTATTTTGCAGAATATTTGCACAACTGTTTATCTAAATTTTCAGTAAATAAAATAAAATAAATATGAAAAATAATAATATTTAATATAATAATACAATATTTAAAATAATAATATTCAAAATAAAATCATTTATTTGAAAGTAAAATGAATAAAATTAGATTCAATAAACTCCAACACAATGAAATCTCCCCATCTGATATAAAAGATGAGACAGAATCTAGTCAATAGATACCAAATCTGTCATGGCTCACAATTGTACGCCCCCCACAATGATCCAAGTGAGGGGAAATCTATTCAATGGAAACACAAAGAACATTTTTTTCCATACAGTGGGGAAGAATCTGATATTTTGGTTTTATTGATGTGCCCCCAATGGGGAGGTTTCTCACCACTTCCTGTTTCTGTGGTCCTAGTCCCCAGTACAGGAAGTAAGAGGAAATGTACGGCTCTAACCCCACCCTGCTCTATCCAAAAATGTAAAAGACCTGAATTTGTTTTTGATTGGTGACACATTGGACCAGGGTCATTTGGAGTAGATTTATAGTCATGAATTCAAACTGGTTTGCTCAGCTCTAGTGTTCATTATTTAAACATTTAAGCTAATTTCCTTTGTTTTTGTTTCATCAGATTCTACTTTGGAGGCGGCTGATACCAAAACGGTGAAGAAGCACCATGAAGAAGATCGAAAAAGACCAAGAGAGACCCCATCATTCACCGACACTGAGGGGTCCGGCATGTCTGAACCACCAATACCGAAGAACAGGGACGATGTTTATTATGACCTAGACATAGATAGCGGGGTCCATTCAGTCCCTGGTACTGAGAGCTTCACAAGGTCTCCACCAATAATACCCAAGACCGGTGACTACGCTTACTATGATGCTGGAAGTCTAGACATAGACAGCGGGGTCCGTTCAGTCACCGGCACGGAGGGTCCCGGGGTGGCTCCACCATCAATGATGGAGACCAGTGACAACGATTCAGGAAGCCCAGACAAAGATGGCGCAACCCCTTCAGTCGTTGACACTGAGGGCTCCCGGATGCTTCCCCCGATGACGGAGACCAGGGACCATGATTTGGGAAGCCTACATACACCTAGAGCAACCTCTCCAGTCACTGCCACCGAGGGCTTCAGGATGTCTTCAACAACCACGACTGAGGCCAGTAGTCATATTTCGAGAATCCTAAGCTTTGGTCTTAGTCTAATATTTCTCATCAATATGTTCTCTCATATGAAGATAAAGGGTGAACTTCTAATGATAGCCGTAGTCTTTCTTCTAATATTCATCATCATCAGTATAGCGGGATGCTTCATTGGGTAAGTCATTGTACATTCTTCATAGGTTTTCTCCATTTTCTACATTACACATTTTCATGTTATCACCCACTGTCACTGAGCCCCCACCTCCTAAAATGTACCTTTTCCCGGCCTGCAGACAGGCAATGGATCAGACTTGGGGGGGGTGGGGGGGTTCTCTGTGCATTGCCCGGGGTTTAGCAGCACAAGCCCCATAATGAGATTATTGCACCACTAACATTTGTTCTATGGGGGAGGGGTGAATAAATGGAGGTAACAGTAACAAATGGGGTGATGGCGTGTGATTATTTGTTTTCTATCAAACGCAGATTTAGGCTTCTTAAGATATTAATTATGAAAATCTGCTGGTTTCTGGACTCATTCTTATAACATTTCTTTCTTTATCTCCATAGATTTTGGTGCTGCATGGCCAGAGCCAGAAAGCGGGACAGGATAACAAGGATGGAAGAAGGAGAGAGACTCGCAGAGGAGACGAGACAAGAAGAGGAGGAAGAACTTTCGGACGTGGTTGTTATGCAACCCTGCTCAGGGTCTGTTATCGACCCCAAAAGACCGAACAACTGTGTAGCAACCATGTGCTGTTGCAGAGCGGATAGCACAACACCTTCAATCATTGGCACTGAGGGCCCCAGTATGTCTCCACCAACAGTGACGGAGACCAGTGACTACAATTCTGGAAGCATAGCTATAGATGGCACAACCCCTTCAGTCACTGGCACTGAGGGCCCCAGGGTGTCTCCGCCAACAGTGACTGAGGCCAGTGACTACCATACAGGAAGCCTAGCTAAGGATAACACAACCACTTCAGTCACTGCCACTGAGGGCCCCATGGTGTCTCCACCAATGGCTGAGACCAGTGATTACCATATGAGAAGCATGGCTAAGGATAGCACAACCACTTCAGTCACTGCCACTGAGGGCCCCAGGGTGTCTCCACCAATGGCTGAGACCAGTGATTACCATATGGGAAGCATAGCTAAGGATAGCACAACCACTTCAGTCACTGCCACTGAGGGCCCCAGTGTGTCTCCACCAATGGCTGAGACCAGTGATTACCATATGGGAAGCATAGCTAAGGATAGCACAACCACTTCAGTCACTGCCACTGAGGGCCCCAGGGTGTCTCCACCAACAGTGACGGAGACCAGTGACTACAATTCTGGAAGCATAGCTATAGATGGCACAACCCCTTCAGTCACTGGCACTGTGGGCCCCAGGGTGTCTCCACCAACAGTGACGGAGACCAGTGACTACAATTTTGGAAGCATAGCTATAGATGGCACAACCCCTTCAGTCACTGGCACTGAGGGCCCCAGGGTGTCTCCGCCAACAGTGACTGAGGCCAGTGACTACCATACGGGAAGCCTAGCTAAGGATAACACAACCCCTTCAGTCACTGCCACTGAGGGCCCCATGGTGTCTCCACCAATGGCTGAGACCAGTGATTACCATATGGGAAGCATGGCTAAGGATAGCACAACCACTTCAGTCACTGCCACTGAGGGCCCCAGGGTGTCTCCACCAACAGTGACTGAGGCCAGTGACTACCATACGGGAAGCCTAGCTAAGGATAGCACAACCCCTTCAGTCACTGGCACTGAGGGCCACGGGATGTCTCCGCCAACAACGGCTGAGACCAAAGACTACCATACGGAAAGCATAGCTATAGATAGCACAACCCTTTCTGTCACTGACACTGAGGGCCCCGGGGTGTCTCCGCCAACAATGGATGAGGCCAGTGCCTATAAATTCAGGAAGCATAAAAACAGGTGGCGCAACCTATTATGTCACCGACACTGAGGGCGCCAGGATGCGTCCAATGAGAGTAGAGGGTAAGCGAGGGCAGGGTTGGGTGAAGTAGGAGGGTAAGCGAGGGCAGGGTGGAGGGAAGTAGGGGGGTAAATAAGGGTAGGGGATTAAGTGAGGGCAGGGTGGGGGGAAGTAAGGGGGTAAATGAGGGTAGGTTATTAAGTGAGGACAGGGTGGGGGGAAAGTAGGAGGGTGAGGTTGGGGTGGGGGGAATTAGGGGGGTAAATGAGGGTAAGGTGGGGGGGAAAGTAGGAGGGTAAGCGAGAGCAGGGGGGGAAGTAGGGGATTGAGTGAGGGAAGGGTGGAGTTGTAGTCCCAGCAAGCTTCAGGGAAGCCTCAGCATCCGCACAATCTCAGGTCACAGCACTGCAGGAATGTCAGATCATGTGGAAGATTCTGTACAGCAGCAATGCAGCACTTCCATTCAGGGCGATGGGCAGACCAGGTCCCTAAAGCTCCTCCCTCTTCAACTAAACTCTGATCCTGCTGTCAGAGATGGAAGACGCGGCTCTTTTTCTTCAGTCTGAATGACCAGCACTCTGCCACCGGTCACATGATGGACAATGTGCCAAACAAGGGATGCGGTAAAAAACACAGTGGAGCGGGCAGAGGAGCGGGCATAGGGTGGGCTGCTACAAGAAACAAAGGATTATTGTTTTGTCTACACAGCATTATGCTGGCGCCGGCTCTGCTGTCACATCAGCCGGCTTTTATTAGTACATGTGGCCCGACCAGGCCGGCCCGGTGACAGCTGGGGGAGGGGAGGAGGGGGGCTGGGAGGAGGAATCCTGGACAGCTGAAATGCCATTGGTTGATAAGGATGTAGCAGCCCTGCTCCTTAATAACCAATAATTCCCGCCATTCTTTTCTTCACATTTCAGCTGTTAGAGGGGAAATCCCGCTGACAGCTGAAAGAACCGAGCCAGAAGGTATGGGTTTTGCGGTATCGGTACTTTTTTACGAGTACCAATACCCATGAAAATGTTTAGTGTCAGCACCTATACCGGTACTGGTATAACCCGAATACAAAGACACCAAAACAAATAAGTTCAGACATGAAGTTCTGTGTAATTAATGTATGTCAGTAGATTGCTTTAAAAAAGGCCTGGATTCTTCCCGAGGAGCACACAGTATAACTGAGTACTGACATCTATAGGTTATTTATAGGTTTATATGACTTTGGCTTAGCAGGTACGCCATTCAGCTGCAGCACGGATTTATTTATCTTGACAGCAACAGAGTTTGCTCCCAGGATACATAAAGCCGTGACTCCAGCGCTGTAGGAGGTGATTTCACCACCACAGTTAAAAAAAAGAGCATATATGCGGAAGCATGGGGGCAGGGGTGGAGGAGCGATTTGCTCCTAGCTTTTGTGGGAGGATGCCCCCATGCTTCGGCATATATAAATGGTGCATGTATGCCCATCATTAGAAGTGGGTGGATGAAGGGAGGTATTCTAATGGTGGGCATACCCAATGATCAATCTATTTCGTTCAGCCCACAGGCTGCATGAAAAACAAAAGATTACAATATATGCCCAACAAGGACCAGCGGTGCACTGGTGAGTTGCTGGACTTTGAGTGGTTATACCAGAATGATGCCTGCAGGTTTAGGTATCATCTTGGTATCAGTCTTTTCAGCCAGCGGTTGGCTTTCATGTAAAAGAAATCCTAACAGTTAATTAGACTCTTGACTGCTTTTACAAGCAGTGGGAGGGAAATGTCCCCCCCCCCGCCCCACCGTCTTCCATGTTTTTCTCTGGCTCTCCTGTCCCAACAGGGAACCTGAGAATGCAGCCGGTCATTCGGCCAGCTGACCATAGAGCTGATCAGAGACCAGAATGGCTCCAATCATCTCTATGGCCTAAGAAACTGGAAGCTACGAGCATTTCATGACTTTGATTTCACCAGGATGTAAACAGCGCCATTGGAAAATTGGGAAAGAATTTTATCACACTGATCTTGGTGTGGTCAGATGCTTTGAGGGCAGAGGAGAGATCTAGGGTCTAATAGACACTATTTTTTTCAAAAAAAGAGTACCTGTCACTACCTATTGCTATCATAGGGGATATTTATATTCCCTGAGATAATAATAAAAATGATCAAAAAAAAAAATGAAAGGAACAGTTTAAAAATAAGATAAAAAAGCATAAAAACATAATAAAGAAAAAAAACACCCCTGCTGAGGTATGGTGAGTATTTTGTAGACCTCACTTTTTGTCACAAAGTTTTGAAAATTGAAAAAAAAAATAAAAAATAAAAAAAATTCTTGTCTTTCTTCATTTTCAAAAACAAATGGCAGCTGCAAAATACTCACCATACCTCTCAGCAAATAGCTTGAGGTGTCCACTTTCCAAAATGGGGTCATTTGGGGGGGAGGGGGGGTTTGTGCCATATTGGCATTTTATGGCTTTCAAAACTGTGATAGGTAGTGAGGAGTGAAATCAAAAATTTAAGCCCTTAGAAATCCTGAAGGTGGTGATTGGTTTTTGGGGCCCCGTACGCAGCTGGGCTCCCAAAAAAACTCACACATGTGGTATCCCCGTACTCAGGAGAAACAGCAAAATGTATTTTGGGGTGCAATTCCACATGTAACCATGGCATGTGTGAGCAATATATCATTTAGTGACAACTTTTTGTTAAAAATATATATATTTTTTGCCATTATTCAATCACTTGGGACAAAAATATTAAATATTCAATGGGCTCAACATGCCTCTCAGCAATTTCCTTAGGGTGTCTACTTTCCAAAATGGGGTCAATTAACACTATAAGGGCGGCACAGTGGTGTAGTGGTTAGCACTCTCACCTAGCAGTAAAAAAGGGTCGCTGGTTCGTATCCCAACCACGACACTACCTGCCTGGAGTTTGCATGTTCTCCCTGTGCCTGCGTGGGTTTCCTCCGGGTACTCCGGTTTCCTCCCACACTCCAAAGACATGCAGGTAGGTTAATTGGCTTCTGTCCATAATTGGCCCTAGTATATGAATGTGGGCTCCTTGAGAGGGGTAGGGACCGATGTGAGTGTGCAATGTACAGTGATGATGACAATTGTAGACACTCACTCAGGTTGAACTGGATGGACTGGTGTCTTTATTCAACCTTACTGACTGTGTAACTATATCTGTAATCTGTTAGTATATTGACCCAACTACTCTCATGTTGCATTATCCTGTTTGTATCAATTTGAACACAGATTCTTCTGAACTGAACCTCTCCCCACATTGGGGTTATAGTATAAGTTTATTTATGTTGTATGTTGTGCCCTGTTGTGGTATGTTGCCGCATCATAAGAACTGCCCCTGCGTGGGCAAAGGTTTGGCCCCTGCATGGGCTAATTTTGTATGCTAATGAAAAATTTAATAAAAAAAGATTTTGCAAAAAAGAAATTGAGTTTATTGGATTTCTTTTCATAACAAAAGGTAGAAAATATCTTTTTTTTTTTTTTAATTGTTCGGTCTTTTTTTCGTTTATATCGCAAAAAAATAAAAAATTCCATGTTATCAAATACCACCAAAAAGAAAGCTCAATTTGTGGGGAAAAAAGGACGCAAATTTCATTTGGGTGCAACATTGCATGACCGCGCAATTACCAGTGAAAGTAGCACAGTTCCAAACTTCAAAAAGTGCTCTGGTCAAGAAGGGGGTAAAACCCTCCGGGGCTGAAGTGGTTAAAGTGATTGTAAAACTTCACTTTTTTTTTTTTAAATAACAAACATGTCATACCTCCACTGTGCAGTTCGTTTTGCACAGAGCGGCCCCGATCCACATCTTCTGGGGTCCCTCGGCGGCTGTCTCGACTCCTCCCCATATCAGCTATCCACCCTGGGAAGCGCTCTCCCTAGGGGGTTACCTTGCAGGCACACTCCCGAGTCCTGTATCCGGTGTCCATAGCTGCCAAATACAAGACTAGTCCCCCGGCCCTCACGTCATTGGAGTTGATTGGCAGCAGCGAGAGCCAATGGCTGCATTGCTATCAATCTATCCAATGAAGAGCCGAGAAGACCGGGCCAACATCAAGTGCATTCTCAAAGCGGGACTTTCCAGGGCTCAGGTAAGTAAATCGGCGGGGGTGGGGGGGGTTGGGAGACCTGCAATCGCCAAATGATGCATTAAGGGGAAAAAACATGAACCTTTACAACCCCTTTAATATCAGCTGGTTTAGTCTCACCTGATGGCCTATAAAAAGGTGTCTCATTCCCGAGGTGTCACACAAGAAACATCTCATGATGGGTAAAAGCAAAGAGCTCTCTCAAGACCTTTACAACCTCATTGTTACACAACATACTGATGGCATTCAGGCCCGGATTTACTCCCTTTGCCACCCCAAGGCCGGGTACTTCAATGCCCCCCCCACACACACACACAAACACACACCACCATTCTCATCCTTTATCGATGACTGCTACAATAGATCAATTAAAAACATATCTCTACAAATAAGAGCACTGAAAATAACTGACTTTAATTGTACAGACTGAAAATACTCTGTAATGCAGAAAATGCCTTTTAACCACTTCAGATCCGCGCTATTGCCAAATGACGGCATTAGCGCGGACCTACATTTCCGGGACTACGTCTATTGACGTCGTCCCGGTTACGAGCGGCCTGCGCGCCCCCTGAGGGGCGCGCGCGGCGCGCTCTGTGATCGGCGAGTCCGCGAGACTCGCCTGATCACCGATCCGTGTAAGGGGTCGATCCCGACCCCTTATCACGTGATCAGCTGTCAGCCAATGACAGCTGATCATGTGATAGAACGGAGCCGGTAATCGGCTATTATTCCTCCTCGCGCTGACAGCGCGAGGAGAGAAAAAAAAAGCCGATCACCGGCGGCCGTGATCAGGACATCAGTCCCGATCACGGCCATCAATACAAAGGACCACCTGCCACCTGCCTGTGCCCACCTGCCTCCCGCAGTGCCATCCTGAAATTAAATAAAAGCAAAAGTAAGTGCCCCCCGTCAGTGCCCCCCGTCAGTGCCCATAGTGCCCACAGTGCCACCCACAGTGCCACCCCACAGTGCCACCCACAGTGCCACCCACAGTGCCACCCAATCTGCTCAAAGGTGCTGCACCCCAGTGCTGCCCATCAGTGCCCAGCAGTGCCGCCCATCAGTGCCCAGCAGTGCCGCCCATCAGTGCCCAGCAGTGCCACCTATCAGAGCCACCTATCAGTGCCACCTATCAGTGCCCATCAGTCCCATCTATCTGTGGTACCTATCAGTGCCCATCCGTGCCACCCATCCGTGCCACTTATCCGTGCCACCCATCCGTGCCATCTTATCTGTGCCCATCTTTGCCCATCAGTGCCGCCTTATCTGTGCCCATCGGTGCCGCCTTATCTGTGCCTATTAGTGCCGCCTTAACTATGCCTATCAGTGCCCACCGGTGCAGCCTATCAGTGCCCACCAATGCAGCCCATCAGTGCCCACCAATGCAGCCCATCAGTGCCCACCAATGCAGCCTATCAGTGCCGCCTAATCAGCGCACTTCAATGAAGGAGAAAAATGACCCGTTTGCAAAATTTTATAACAAACTATTAAAACATGATTTTTTTTTTTTTTTTTTGCATCTTTTTTTGTTTGTTTAGCAAAAAATAAAACTCCGAGCTGTAACTAAATACCACCAAAAGAAAGCTCTATTTGTGGGAAAAAAATGATAAAAATTTCATTTGGGTACAGTGTTGTATGCCCGCGTAATTGTCACTCAAAGTGCATCAGCGCTGAAAGCTGAAAATTGGTCTGGGACTGAGGGGGGTTTAAGTGCCCAGTAAGCAAGTGGTTAAAGATTATAACTGTAAGAAACTCCCTACAATATTTTAGCTCTAACTTTTCTTTTGGCAAATTCATTGATATCTTCATAGGACAAAGGATTTAAAAGTTCTGACTCAATGGCAAGTAAAGCTAAACTGTTCAGTCTTTCCTGAGCCAAAGATGATCGTAAATCAAATGCTGCCACTGTGCCCATCAAATGCTGCCACTGTGCCCTCAAACACTGCCACTGTGCCCTCAAATGCAGCCACTGTGCCCTCAAATGCAGCCACTGTGCCCTCAAATGCTGTCACTGTGCCCTTAAACGCTGCCACTGTGCCCTCAAACGCTGCCACTGTGCCCATCAAATGCTGCCACAGTGCCCTCAAATGCTGTCACTGTGCCCTCAAATGCTGTCACTTTGCCATCAAATGCAATGCAGCCACTGTGCCCTCAAATGCAGCCACTGTGCCCTCAAATGCTGTCACTGTGCCCTTAAACGCTGCCACTGTGCCCTCAAACGCTGCCACTGTGCCCATCAAATGCTGCCACAGTGCCCTCAAATGCTGTCACTGTGCCCTCAAATGCTGTCACTGTGCCCTCAAATGCAATGCAGCCACTGTTCCCCTGAAATGCAGCCACTGTGCCCTCAAATGCTGTCAGTGTGCCCTCAAATGCTGCCAGTGTGCCCTCAAACGCTGCCACTGTGCCCATCAAATGCTGTCACTGTGCCCTCAAATGCTGCCACTGTGCCCTCAAATGCTGCCACTGTGCCCTCAAACGCTGCCACTGTGCCCTCAAACGCTGCCACTGTGCCCATCAAATGCTGCCACTGTGCCCATCAAATGCTGCCACTTTGCCCTCAAATGCTGTCACTGTGCCCTCAAATGCTGCCATTGTGCCCATTAAACGCTGCCACTGTGCCCTCAAATGCTGCCACTGTGCCTCAAGCGCTGCCACTATGCCCTCAAATGCTGCCACTGTGCCCATCAAATGCTGCCACTGTGCCCTCAAATGCTGCCAATGTGCCCTCAAATGCTGCCACTGTGCCCTCAAATGCTGTCACTGTGCCCTCAAATGCTGCCATTGTGCCCATTAAACGCTGCCACTGTGGCCTCAAATGCTGCCACTGTGCCCTCAAACGCTGCCACTGTGCCCTCAAGCGCTGCGACTATGCCCTCAAATGCTGCAACTGTGCCCATCAAATGCTGCCACTGTGCCCTCAAATGCTGCCACTGTGCCCTCAAATGCTGCCACTGTGCCCTAAAACGCTGCCACTGTGCCCATCAAATGCTGCCACTGTGCCCATCAAATGCTGCCACTGTGCCCTCAAATGCTGCCACTGTGCCCTCAAATGCTGTCACTGTGCCCTCAAATGCTGTCACTGTGTCCTCAAATGCTGCCACTGTGCCCATCAAATGCTGCCACTGTGCCCTCAAACGCTGCCACTGTGCCCTCAAGCGCTGCGACTATGCCCTCAAATGCTGCCACTGTGCCCTCAAATGCTGCCACTGTGCCCTAAAACGCTGCCACTGTGCCCTAAAACGCTGCCACTGTGCCCATCAAATGCTGCCACTGTGCCCATCAAATGCTGCCACTGTGCCCTCAAATGCTGCCACTGTGCCCTCAAATGCTGTCACTGTGCCCTCAAATGCTGCCATTGTGCCCATTAAATGCTGCCACTGTGCCCTCAAACGCTGCCACTGTGCCCTCAAACGCTGTCACTGTGCCCTCAAACGCTGTCACTGTGCCCTAAAAATGCTGCCACTGTGCCCTCAAATGCTGTCAGTGTGCCCTCAAATGCTGTCAGTGTGCCCATCAAATGCTGTCACTGTGCCCTCAAATGCTGCCACTGTGCCCTCAAATGCTGCCACTGTGCCCATCAAATGCTGCCACTGTGCCCTCAAATGCTGTCACTGTGCCCTCAAATGCTGCCACTGTGCCCTCAAATGCTGCCACTGTGCCCATCAAATGCTGCCACTGTGCCCTCAAATGCTGCTACTGTGCCCTCAAACGCTGCCATTGTGCCCTTAAATGCTGCCACTGTGCCCATCAAATTTTGCCACTGTGCCCATTAAATGCTGCCACACTGCCAAACGCTGACAGTTTGCCCATCATATGCTGCCAGTGTGCCCAATATTTTCTACTTTTCCAGATCTACCCATGGGGTGTGGGAGCCGGGGGAGGAGAAAGAAGACCTACCTTGTCCTCCTGGGCAGCTCAGCTCCGAATCTGATCAATTCCTCCACACTGCTGCTGCTAGTTTCACTTCACCCCACCCCACTCCACTCCACTCCACCCCACTCCACCCCACCCCACCCCACTCCACTCCACCCCACTCCACTCCACTCCACTCCACTCCACTCCACTCCACCCCACTCCACTCCACTCCACCCCACTCCACTCCACCCCACTCCACCCCGCGCCACCCCGCGCCACTCCACTCCACCCCACTCCACTCCACCCCACCCCACCCCACCCCACTCCACTCCACCCCACCCCACCCCACTCCACTCCACTCCGCGCCAGTCCACTCTGCGCCACTCCACTCCGCGCCACTCCAGTCCAATCCGTGCCACGGTCAGACTCCTCCTACCGAGGCCTCTGTTCCTCCAGGTCCGATCATGCTTGCTTGCAGGAAGCATAGAAAGGGGCGGGGCCAGAGCATCAGTGGAGCTCAAGGCTCCGCCCACCCGCGGCCCGCTCCATCAAATAAAAAGCAGCAATGGCACTGCGCGTGCGCGCTGCTCATGCCGGCTGTCTGATGACTGTCTGTGACAGACAGTGGGGGATTTTCAGCGCAGATTTGTGGGAAGCGCATGCAGTGCGCCCCTGCACCACCGCCGCCCTGAGGTCTGGCCTCAATGGCCTTGTGGGAAATCCATCCCTGGGTGTGTTCAGGGGGATGGGCGGTGTTGGTTTCCCCCACACATAGCGTTTTACTTTTAGGCCATAAAGTAGAATTTTGGTCTCCTCTGACCAGATCACCTTCTTCCACATGTTTGCTGCCCCCTCCCCCACACGGCTTCTCACAAACTACAAACAGGACTTCTTATGACTTTCTTTCTCCAATGTCTTTCTTCTTGTCACTCTTCCATAAAGGGCAGATTTGTGGAGAGACGACTAATAGTTGTCCTGTGGACAGATTCTCCCCCCTGAGCTGTGGATCTCTGCAGCTCCTCCAGAGTCACCATGGACCTCTTGGCTCTTCTCTGATGAATGCTCTCCTTGCCCGGCCCGGTCAGTTTAGGTGGACGGCCATGTCTTGGTAGGTTTGCAGTTGTGCCATACTCTTTCCATTTTCCGATGATGGATTGAACAGAGCTCCGTGAGATGTTCAAAGCTTGGGAGATTTTATTATAACCTAACCCTGCTTTATACTTCTCCACAACTTCTTCCCTGACCTGTCTGGTGTGTTCCTTGGCCTTCATGATGCTGTTTGTTCACTAAGGGTCTCTAACAAACCTCTGAGGGCTTCACAGAACAGCTGTATTTATACTGGGATTACATTACACACAGGTGGGCTCTATTTACTAATTAGGTGACATTTGAAGACAAATTGGTTCCACTAAATTTTAGTTAGGGGTATCAGAGTAAAGGGGGCTGAATACAAATGCCCCTCCCCCACACTTTTCACAAATTTATTTGTATCATTTTCTTTCCACTTCACAATTATGTGTCACTTTGTGTTGGTCTATCACATAAAATATCAACAAAATACATTTATGTTTTTGGTTGTAATATGACAACACGTGGGGAAATTTCAAGGGGTATGAATACTTTTTTAAGGCACTGAGCATTGTATTTCTCTATCTCCCGTCTGATCAAGGTTTATAAACAATGTTCCTTTGTACAGTATGTCTCTATCTCCTGTCTGATCAATGTTTATAAATATTAAAAGAGAAAGGAGCCACAGGCGGGACTTTATATGAGGCACACAGGAGCAGAAGCATAAAATGCCCCCGTGTGCCTCATATAAAGTCCTGCCTGTTGCTCCTTTCTCTTTAAATATTAAATCGGGATGGAGGAGGGGATGTGAACGGCCCCTATTACCTCATTTAAAGTCCCAAATAATTTATTTTCTCTCCTTTTGTTTATAAATATTAATTTGTATCTATCTCCTGTCTGACCAATGTTTATAAACAATGTTACTTTGTATCCATCTCCTGATCAATGTTTATAAACAATGTTACTTTGTATCTCTCTATCTCCCGTCTGACCAATGTTTATAAACAATATTACTTTGTATCCATCTCCTGATCAATGTTTATAAACAATGTTACTTTGTATCTCTCTATCTCCTGTCTGATTAATGTTTATAAACAATGTTACTTTGTATCTCTCTATCAGCTGTATGATCAATGTTTATAAACAATGTTACTTTGTATCTCTCTATCTCCAGTCTGATTGATGTTTATAAACAATGTTACTTTGTATCTCTCTATCTCCTGTCTGATCAATGTTTATAAACAATGTTACTTTGTATCTCTCTATCTCCCGTCTGACCAATGTTTATAAACAATATTACTTTGTATCCATCTCCTGATCAATGTTTATAAACAATGTTACTTTGTATCTCTCTATCTCCTGTCTGATTAATGTTTATAAACAATGTTACTTTGTATCTCTCTATCTCCTGTCTGATCAATGTTTATAAACAATGTTACTTTGTATCTCTCTATCTGCTGTCTGATCAATGTTTATAAACAATGTTACTTTGTATCTCTCTATCTCCTGTCTGATCAATGTTTATAAACAATGTTACTTTGTATCTCTCTATCTGCTGTCTGATCAATGTTTATAAACAATGTTACTTTGTATCTCTCTATCGCCGGTCTTTTTCCTAAATGAAACACACCAATAAAAACCTGACAAATCTATAACAAAATAAAAAGTCTGGCCTGCCATTTACTTAAAACCCCTTTCAAATCATAGAATGCCTATAGAGTCCTGATTGAGGCCCCCCAAGTACGAAGGGGAAAAATATGACTAATAAAATGTATAACCAGTAGAGGAAAGTGTAATAGCAGCTGTGTCCAGCAGGGGGCAGGGCTCCCTACATCAGTGATCAGACCCCACAGGGAGGCAGGACATTAATAGTGAAAGTATTGCTATAGAAAACGTCTTATTGGATTTTGTATCCTGAACTAGAAATGTGACAGCTGATGCTTCCTCCTCGGTCACAGAGGGGCCCCCCGGGGCCCACAACGTTTAATAACTGCAGCACAACATTTATCGGATATGAAATCCCAACTTCATCACATCTCAGATGATATACCTGTGAGAGGATTCGCTCTTCATTCGCCCCGCGATCGCACAGCGACTGAAATATAAAGTGTTTCCTCTTTTTCAGCCCAAACTTTATTCTTTTCCTTCCCATTCAGATCTCATCATGGAAATAAAAATATAAATAAAAAAAAATCTACTGCTTGACTTTTTACTTCCTTATAAATCTGAATTCTCTTTCCCCTGTAATGAAATATTAAGGAGGGGACCGGGGTGTGAATGTTTACCACAATTAACACTGTCTGTGCTGTGCTGGCAGATCTCATTATCAGCAGGTGATGTGCAATGTCTGGCCTAACAAAGGGTTAAAGATCTCAAGGTTTCCCGGTGTCTTGTCAAAAAGCGTCCTCCATCGGATAGTGTCCCCTGCGTACTGCGCATGCGCAGTACACAGATTCTGAAAATTGCCGAGGATGAACGGCGCCTGCGCCGTGAGTCCAGGTTCTATCCCCACTATCCAAGTGGACACAGAGTTAGAATAAAAAAGAGCCGAGCGCAGCGAGGCCGAGCCCAAAGCATGGCGAGCTAAGCTCGTCTGCGAAGGGCCCTCTAAAATTCACAACCCTATGTCCGCTTGGATGGTGGGGCTACCACCTCCACTCACGGCGCAGGCGCCGTTCAGCTTCGGAGATTTTCCGAAGCTTCGTCTGCTCCGTACTGCGCATGCACAGTACGGAGCGGACACTATTTGATGGCCGGACACTATACGGCAGAACACCGGGATATAAAAAAAATACACTTGCAGTTGGCTCCTCCGACCTTCTAGCTCCTCCCCCCCATCCACACACACTGTAAGGGTACAAAGCTCATACAAATCTTCAGTCTTGCACAGGTGTAGCGGCTCATCTCCTAGACTGGAACGGCTTCCTCTGATTTCACCGCACACTGCGAGCTTCTCACAATGTGCCATTCACCAGCTGTGCCCGGGTATGAATGGTCCCACGGCTACACCTACACCTGGCAGCCATGGGATGCTGGGGATAAGAATACTTCGTACCGCACGCTGGCTGACCCACACGCTGCACCTTACATTGATGTCCGATGTGCAAAACGACACAAAATCTCCCGTATTAAAGAAGAACTCCGGATTGGTCGGCTTCTTATTGCTGCCTGTGTCCCCTGAGGATGAGAACTCGCTGTACAATCTCCTCTACTACCAACTATGTCTGAGGTTTACCATCCCTTCAATGCCGGCTACCTGTGACAGCGTGCAAGGAAAGGACTGCCAATAACCAGCAAGTGTGTTCACGTGTGATTGGACACAGCACATCACATGGTAAAGGTTATGATTGGGCATTTACCGCCATCTGTGATCAACTGTGTCCCAAGGATGAGCGCCACAGCGGGAGCGTGGTCCTGAGAAGACGTCCACCGACACTCTCCCAGAACTGGGCGACCGCGCTGTAGCTGTATTGTGTATTAGTGCGGTCGGGAAGAGGTTCAGCCGACATACTCTGTACAATCTCCTCTATCATCATGTAAGAGTCTGTCTGATCTGATCCCAGACGTCTATCATCCCCGGAGTGTCCTCATATCACATCCCTCATAACACTGAAGGAAACTCAACAGAGATGGAGTATGGTCAGCATAAAGAGGAACTCCGACCTCCCAACCCCGCAATCCGAAAACACCATTTCATACATTGTTACTATTCAAAGACCCCCATCCATCCATCAATCCATCCATGTCTCCATCCATTCTTCCATGTCTCCCTCCATCCATCCATCCATGTCTCCATCCATCCATCCAATTCTCCATCCATGTCTCCATCCTTCCAGGTCTCCATCCATTCTTCCATGTCTCCCTCCATCCATCCATCCAAGTCTCAATCCATCCATATCTCCATCCATCCATATCTCCATCCATCCATGTCTTTCATCCATCCATCCATGTCTCCATCCATCCATCCAATTCTCCATCCATGTCTCCATCTATCCATCCAATTCTCCGTCCATGTCTCCATCCTTCCAGGTCTCCATCCATTCTTCCATGTCTCCCTCCATCCATCCATCCAAGTCTCCATCCATCCATATCTCCATCCATCCATGTCTTTCATCCATCCATCCATGTCTCCATCCATCCATCCAATTTTCCATCCATCCATATCTCCATCCATCCATCCAATTCTCCATCCATCCATCTATGTCTCCATCCATCCATCCAATTTTCCATCCATCCATATCTCCATCCATCCATCCAATTCTCCATCCATCCATCTATGTCTCCATCCATCCATCCATGTCTCCATCCATCCATGTCTCCATGCTTTAGTTTGTTGAGAAATCACTTTGAAAACCCCCCTCTAGCATTTCTATCTGCATCCATCTTCAGTAGGGGGAGAAGATTCGTGTAGCATTTACTTTCGGGGATCCACCTGCCCCTAGCTCGGACATGCAGACAGGAAGGGTGTGCTTAGCTGAGAAAGCCCCTCCTCCCATGAAGACTCCTGGGATGTATGACATGATTTTGGCCTAGGCCAGACACCAGGAACCAACTGAAGAAATGCAAACAGAAATAAAACAAGTAAATATAATCTCCCTTCCTATCGAATTACTAATGCTGGCAGCATAAGGATTCTGGTGATTGGGAGAGTTTAGTTCTGATTTAAAGTGGATATAAACAATTACAGATCACTTTGACCTACAGGTGAGCCCAGATTAAGACTTACCTGTAGGTCCAAGAAATATCTCCTAAGCCTTTGCCAAAAGACAGGAACCGCTGTCTACGGCGCATGCGCCAAAGACAGCGGCGTGCAGGCGATGTTAACGGCGATGTGCCACGAGTGACGGATCCTGTGCGCATGCGCAGGAGTGGCGTCATCGCGGCTCCATCGAATGACAGCGCCAGAGCAGCGAGACCCACCAAGAAGATGGAGGCTTTGTATACAAGGGGACAGCGGTGACTTCGCTGGCTCCTGTGTCAGGTAAGTGACACATAATGGACTACTATGCGATGCGATGCGATGCATAGTCGTCCATTATGCTTTACCTTTACAGGGAATGAAAGAGGAAGTAACACCCATCAGGGTTTACTTCCTCTTTAAGGGAGATACAGAATTCATCCTCTCTACCTGACAATCCTGAAAAGTGATGGCAAATCCAACATCTTCCAGTTGTCAACAGAACAGGAACAGAGTGGAATTCTTTCGCTGTGGTCACTTATTCCGGGGACAATTGTCTAAGAGGAGATGTCCTCTCACTCAAAACCGCTTCCTTAGGGCCGGTTCACACTGCGAGGCGAGGCGAGGCGACACGGCTCGCCTCGCCTCGCTCCCGCAAGTCGCCCCCATTCAGTACTATGGAACCGTTCTGAGAGGAGCGACTCGAGTCGCTCCGACTCAGAAAAAAGGTTCCTGTACTACTTCGGGGCGACTTCGGGGGCGACTTGCATTGACTTCTATACAGAAGTCCTCTGCAAGTCGCCGCTGAGCTCCCCGCAAGTCGCGGCGAGGTAAGTCGGAGACGCCTCGCCGCGGCTCGCTGTGTGAACCGGCCCTTAGGGTGAGGCAAAGATTGATCAGTCTACAGAAGTGTGTATCTAATTTTATTTTTATTTTTTTGTTTACAAACGATTTTTATTTGGTACATAAAGGTAGTACAAAGAATAAGCATAGATATAACATAATAAATGCAATGGATATTTTTTTTAAATGTATTTTATTACATATATTGGTTTTATTAAAAAAAATGATATATATATAGCGGCAACAGTTTGCGCAGCGCTTTACAACACGAGGGCAGACAGTACACTTACAATACAAAGCAATACAGGAGGGACTAGAGGGTCCTGCTCATTAGAGCTTACTATATATATATATATATATATATATATATATATATCCCCATCTGTGTGTATTTATTTATTTATTTTTTTTAATAAAACCAAAATATTTCATATAATACATTTTAAAAAAAAATCAGATTTCACTGACTTGAGCTAAGAATAGATCCAATGATTCGTCAAATGGGCAAAATTAATGGTCACTTTGGGAAAGAAAAAGGCTTTTAGGCTTCAGAAATGAGCATCTGGGAGTGAATTAAATGACACCCTGGAAATGACTGTGTTGATTGTATGTATATATATTTATATTAAATAAAAATAAATAATATTATATATAAATTATTTTATTAAAATACAAATATACATACAATCAGCACAGTCATTTCCATATTTCCAGGGTGTCATTTAATTCACTCCCAGATGCTCATTTTGAAGCCTAAAAGCCTTTTTTTTCCCCACAGTGACAGTTACTTTTGGCCAACTGACAAATCATTGGATCTATTTTTAGCTCAGGTCAGTGAGATCTGAAAAAGAAAGACAAGCAGATAAAGTCCAGTCCTGACCCCCATCTCCAGACATTTCATTTTTATATATTTATTTTTCAAAGTGATCCTTAATTTTGCCCGACTTTGGATTTATTTTCAGCTGAGATCAGTGAAATTTAAAAACAGGCAGATAAAATACCCTCCCCCCCCCATACACCTCTATGTAGCGACATGTAGGGATTCGCTCTCCAGCAGTCATACATTGGGACAAACAACATGAGAAAACTAACCCTTTGTTGAGATTACATTTGCAATGCAGTGCTGCTGGCAGTAAATCTGCTGAGCAAACATTTTGCAGCAGTGCGGTTAAGTGAGGTGCAGCATAACTGACACTGATGACATCACAGTGGAGAGATTTCTGGGCTTATATAAAACGGCCTCAATACTGTCTGTGTGTCAGTTTGAGCGACAGCCTTGGAGAGAGAGAGAGCACCTGTGTGATCTGTCTGGCAATACTCATTCTATTTTACTAAGAGAATAGTCAGATTTTTTTTTTCTGATTAGATTAGCAATTAATATATTTATTTCTTTGTCACATTTCTATATTTTTTGTGACATATTTTTAAAAATGAGCGCTTGGAAAGCTCTAGTTGTAATTTTCACCTTTCTATACCTGGCATGTGGTGTACAACATGCTCAGGGGCGACCATTGTACACCCGTCTGGACGTCGCACCCGGATCTAGACTGATGATCCCCTGTGTGGTCACCCCCGATCATCCCTCTGCTGCAAGTCGTGTAAGGATCGAGTGGGGGGTGACTCCGGAAGGAGGAGGTCCCTACAAACCTATCCTGTACCGTGATATCACCAACCTGCAGAAGGACCGACGTGAAGAAGATTGCTCCTTGGTGATCAGTCCGGTCCTGCAAAGGGACAGCGGGACCTACGAGGTCCGCCTCATCGTGGATGACACCCAACTTCATCCGTTCAAGAAGGTGATCGTTCACGTGACTGGTAAGTGTTACAGGTTTTGGTTTATTTTTCATTCTATGGGGGTCTCCTGCTGTGGGGGGAGGGGGGTTTACCGAGGACCAGGCTGGGCAGATACAGCTCAGAGGACTTGTGGGCTGATGGGTAATTTTTCCCCCACACAATGTAAAACGCACATCTTATACCCAAAGCCCATCAACAAAGGAGACGTCTGGTCATTACAATCTGATGTATTATAGGGACCATTATACTATACGCCTATAAGGGACCATTATACTATACGTCTATAGGGACCATCACACTATACACCAATAGGGGCCATCACACTATACACCTATAGGGACCATTATACTATACACCTATAGGGACCATCACACTATACACCAATAGGGGCCATCACACTATACGCCTATAGGGACCATCACACTATACACCTATAGGGGCCATTATACTATATACACCTATAGGGACCATCACACGATACACCTATAGGGACCCTTATATTATACGCCTATAGGGACCATTACAGTAAATGGTGACAGTTGATACTTTTATGTTGTAGAATATTTGCACAACTGTTTATTTAAATTTTCAGTAAATAAAATAAAATACATATTAAAAATAATAATATTTAAAATAATAATAACATATTTTAAATAATAATATTCAAAATAAAATAATTTATTTGAAAGTAAAATAAATAAAATTAGATTCAATAAACTCCAACACAATGAAATCTCCCCATCTGATATAAAAGCTGAGACAGAATCCAGTCAATAGATACCAAATCTGTCATGGCTCACAATTGTACGCCCCCCACAATGATCCAAGTGAGGGGAAATCTATTCAATGGAAACACAAAGAACATTTTTTCTTCCATACAGTGGGGAAGAATCTGATATTTTGGTTTTATTGGTGTGCCCCCAATGGGGAGGTTTCTCACCACTTCCTGTTTCTGTGGTCCTAGTCCCCAGTACAGGAAGTAAGAGGAAATGTACGGCTCTAACCCCACCCTGCTCTATCCAAAAATGTAAAAGACCTGAATTTGTTTTTGATTGGTGACACATTGGACCAGGGTCATTTGGAGTAGATTTATAGTCATGAATTCAAACTGGTTTGCTCAGCTCTAGTGTTCATTATTTAAACATTTAAGCTAATTTCCTTTGTTTTTGTTTCATCAGATTCTACTTTGGAGGCGGCTGATACCGAGACGGTGACGAAGCACCATGAAGAAGATCTAAAAAGACCAAGAGAGACCCCATCATTCACCGACACTGAGGGGTCCGGCATGTCTGAACCACCAATACCGAAGAACAGGGACGACGTTTATTATGACCTAGACATAGATAGCGGGGTCCATTCAGTCCCTGGTACTGAGAGCTCCACAAGGTCTCCACCAATACCTAAGGACAGTGACTACGTTTATTATGACCTAGACATAGATAGCGGGGTCCATTCAGTCCCTGGTACTGAGAGCTCCACAAGGTCTCCACCAATAATACCCAAGACCGGTGACTACGCTTACTATGATGCTGGAAGTCTAGACATAGATAGCGGGGTCCGTTCAGTCACCGGCAGGGAGGGTCCCGGGGTGGCTCCACCATCAATGATGGAGACCAGTGACAACGATTCAGGAAGCCAAGACAAAGATGGCGCAACCCCTTCAGTCGTTGACACTGAGGGCTCCCGGATGCTTCCCCCGATGACGGAGACCAGGGACCAAGATTTGGGAAGCCTACATACACCTAGAGCAACCTCTCCAGTCACTGCCACCGAGGACTTCAGGATGTCTTCACCAACCACGACTGAGGCCAGTAGTCATATGTCGAGAATCCTAAGCTTCAGTCTTAGTGTAAGATTTCTCATCGATATGTTCTCTCGGATGAAGATAAATGGGGAACTTCAAATGATCTTTTTTCTAATATTCATCCTCATCAGTGCAACGGGATGCTTCATTGGGTAAGTCATTGTACATTCTTCATAGGTTTTCTCCATTTTCTACATTACACATTTTCATGTTATCACCCACTGTCACTGAGCCCCCACCTCCTAAAATGTACCTTTCCCGGCCTGTAGACAGGCAATGGATCAGACTTGGGGGGGTGGGGGGGTTCTCTGTGCATTGCCCGGGGTTTAGCAGCACAAGCCCCATAATGAGATTATTGCACCTGTAACATTTGTTCTATGGGGGAGGGGTGAATAAACGGAGGTAACAGTAACAAATGGGGTGATGGCATGTGATTGTTTTCTATCAAACACAGATTTAGGCTTATTAAGATATTAATTCTGAACATTTCTGCTGGTTTCTGGACTCATTCTTATAACATTTCCTTCTTTATCTCTATAGAATTTGCTGCTGCATGGCCAGAGCAAGAAAGAGGGACAGGAGGGACAGGATAAGAAGGATGGAAGAAGGACGATTACGGATATCAGAGATACTCGCAGAGGAGACGAGACAAGACGAGGAAGAACTTTTGGTAGTTATACAAACCTGCTCAGGGTCTGTTATCGACCCCAAAAGACCGGACAACTGTGAAGCAACCACGTGCACAACCCCTTCAATCACTGGCACTGAGGGCCCCAGTATGTCTCCACCAACAGTGACGGAGACCAATGACTACAATTCTGGAAGCATAGCTATAGATGGCACAACCCCTTCAATCACTGGCACTGAGAGCCCCAGTATGTCTCCACCAACAGTGACGGAGACCAGTGACTACAATTCTGGAAGCATAGCTATAGATGGCACAACCTGTTCAGTCACTGGCACTGAGGGCCCCAGGGTGTCTCCGCCAACAGTGACGGAGACCAGTGACTACAATTCTGGAAGCATAGCTATAGATGGCACAACCTGTTCAGTCACTGGCACTGTGGGCTCAAGGGTGTCTCCGCCAACAGTGACTGAGGCCAGTGACTACCATACGGGAAGCCTAGCTAAGGATAGCACAACCTCTTCAGTCACTGCCACTGAGGGCCCCATGGTGTCTCCACCAACAGTGACTGAGGCCAGTGACTACCATACGGGAAGCCTAGCTAAGGATAGCACAACCCCTTCAGTCACTGGCACTGTGGGCCCCAGGGTGTCTCCGCCAACAGTGACTGAGGCCAGTGACTACCATACGGGAAGCCTAGCTAAGGATAGCACAACCCCTTCAGTCACTGGCACTGTGGGCCCCAGGGTGTCTCCACCAACAGTGACTGAGGCCAGTGACTACCATACGGGAAGCCTAGCTAAGGATAGCACAACCCCTTCAGTCACTGGCACTGTGGGCCCCAGGGTGTCTCCGCCAACAGTGACTGAGGCCAGTGACTACCATATGGGAAGCCTAGCTAAGGATAGCACAACCCCTTCAGTCACTGGCACTGTGGGCCCCAGGGTGTCTCCACCAACAGTGACGGAGACCAGTGACTACAATTCTGGAAGCATAGCTATAGATGGCACAACCCCTTCAATCACTGGCACTGAGGGCCCCAGTACGTCTCCACCAACAGTGACGGAGACCAGTGACTACAATTCTGGAAGCATAGCTATAGATGGCACAACCTGTTCAGTCACTGGCACTGTGGGCTCAAGGGTGTCTCCGCCAACAGTGACTGAGGCCAGTGACTACCATACGGGAAGCCTAGTCAGGGATTGCACAACCCCTTCAGTCACTGGCACGGTGGGCCCCAGGGTGTCTCCGCCAACAGTGACTGAGGCCAGTGACTACCATACGGGAAGCCTAGCTAAGGATAGCACAACCCCTTCAGTCACTGGCACTGTGGGCCCCAGGGTGTCTCCGCCAACAGTGACTGAGGCCAGTGACTACCATACGGGAAGCCTAGCTAAGGATAGCACAACCCCTTCAGTCACTGGCACTGTGGGCCCCAGGGTGTCTCCACCAACAGTGACGGAGACCAGTGACTACAATTCTGGAAGCATAGCTATAGATGGCACAACCCCTTCAATCACTGGCACTGAGGGCCCCAGTACGTCTCCACCAACAGTGACGGAGACCAGTGACTACAATTCTGGAAGCATAGCTATAGATGGCACAACCTGTTCAGTCACTGGCACTGTGGGCTCAAGGGTGTCTCCGCCAACAGTGACTGAGGCCAGTGACTACCATACGGGAAGCCTAGTCAGGGATTGCACAACCCCTTCAGTCACTGGCACGGTGGGCCCCAGGGTGTCTCCGCCAACAGTGACTGAGGCCAGTGACTACCATACGGGAAGCCTAGCTAAGGATAGCACAACCCCTTCAGTCACTGGCACTGTGGGCCCCAGGGTGTCTCCGCCAACAGTGACTGAGGCCAGTTACTACAATTCTGGAAGCATAGCTATAGATGACACAACCCCTTCAATCACTGGCACTGAGGGCCCCAGTACGTCTCCACCAACAGTGACGGAGACCAGTGACTACAATTCTGGAAGCATAGCTATAGATGGCACAACCTGTTCAGTCACTGGCACTGTGGGCCCCAGGGTGTCTCCACCAACAGTGACGGAGACCAATGACTACAATTCTGGAAGCATAGCTATAGATGGCACAACCCCTTCAATCACTGGCACTGAGGGCCCCAGTATGTCTCCACCAACAGTGACGGAGACCAGTGACTACAATTCTGGAAGCATAGCTATAGATGGCACAACCTGTTCAGTCACTGGCACTGGGGGCTCAAGGGTGTCTCCGCCAACAGTGACTGAGGCCAGTGACTACCATACGGGAAGCCTAGCTAAGGATAGCACAACCACTTCAATCACTGGCACTGTGGGCCCCAGGGTGTCTCCACCAACAGTGACGGAGACCAGTGACTACAATTCTGGAAGCATAGCTATAGATGGCACAACCCCTTCAATCACTGGCACTGAGGGCCCCAGTACGTCTCCACCAACAGTGACGGAGACCAGTGACTACAATTCTGGAAGCATAGCTATAGATGGCACAACCTGTTCAGTCACTGGCACTGTGGGCTCAAGGGTGTCTCCGCCAACAGTGACTAAGGCCAGTGACTACCATACGGGAAGCCTAGTCAGGGATTGCACAACCCCTTCAGTCACTGGCACGGTGGGCCCCAGGGTGTCTCCGCCAACAGTGACTGAGGCCAGTGACTACCATACGGGAAGCCTAGCTAAGGATAGCACAACCCCTTCAGTCACTGGCACTGTGGGCCCCAGGGTGTCTCCACCAACAGTGATGGAGACCAGTGACTACAATTCTGGAAGCATAGCTATAGATGGCACAACCCCTTCAATCACTGGCACTGAGGGCCCCAGTACGTCTCCACCAACAGTGACGGAGACCAGTGACTACAATTCTGGAAGCATAGCTATAGATGGCACAACCTGTTCAGTCACTGGCACTGTGGGCTCAAGGGTGTCTCCGCCAACAGTGACTGAGGCCAGTGACTACCATACGGGAAGCCTAGTCAGGGATTGCACAACCCCTTCAGTCACTGGCACGGTGGGCCCCAGGGTGTCTCCGCCAACAGTGACTGAGGCCAGTGACTACCATACGGGAAGCCTAGCTAAGGATAGCACAACCCCTTCAGTCACTGGCACTGTGGGCCCCAGGGTGTCTCCGCCAACAGTGACTGAGGCCAGTGACTACCATACGGGAAGCATAGCTATAGATAGCACAACCCTTTCTGTCACTGGCACTGAGGGCCCTGGGGTGTCTCCGCCAACAATGGATGAGGCCAGTGTCTATAAATTCAGGAAGCCTAAAAACAGGTGGCGCAACCTATTATGTCACCGACACTGAGGGCGCCAGGATGCGTCCAATGGGAGTAGAGGGTAAGCGAGGGCAGGGTTGGGTGAAGTAGGAGGGTAAGCGAGGGCAGGGTGGAGGGAAGTAGGGGGGTAAATAAGGGTAGGGGATTAAGTGAGGGCAGGGTGGGGGGAAGTAAGGGGGTAAATGAGGGTAGGTTATTAAGTGAGGACAGGGTGGGGGAAAGTAGGAGGGTGAGGTTGGGGTGGGAGGAATTAGGGGGGCAAATGAGGGTAAGGTGGGGGGGAAGTAGGAGGGTAAGCGAGAGCAGGGGGGGGAAGTAGGGGATTGAGTGAGGGAAGGGTGGAGTTGTAGTCCCAGCAAGCTTCAGGGAAGCCTCAGCATCTGCACAATCTCAGGTCACAGCACTGCAGGAATGTCAGATCATGTGGAAGATTCTGTACAGCAGCAATGCAGCACTTCCATTCAGGGCGATGGGCAGACCAGGTCCCTAAAGCTTCTCCCTCTTCAACTAAACTCTGATCCTGCTGTCAGAGATGGAAGACGCGGCTCTTCTCTTCAGTCTGAATGACCAGCACTCTGCCACCGGTCACATGATGGACAATGCGCCAAACAAGGGATGCGGTAAGAAACAGAGGAGCGGGCAGAGGAGCGGGCATAGGGCGGGCGGCTACAAGGATTATTGTTTTGTCTACACAGCATTGTGCTGCCGCCGGCTCTGCTGTCACATCAGCCGGCTTTTATTAGTACATTTGGCCTGACCAGGCCGGCCCGGGCCAGCTGACAGCTGGGGGAGGGAAGGAGGGGGCTGGGAGGCTGAATCCTGGGCAGCTGAAATGTCATTGGTTGTTAAGGATGTGGCGGCCCCGCTCCTTAACAACCAATAATTCCCGGCATTCTTTTCTTCACATTTCAGCTGTTAGAGGGGAAATCCCGCTGACAGCTGAAAGAACCAAGCAAGAAGGTATGGGTTTGGCTGTATCGGAACTTTTTTACGAGTACCAATACCCATGAAAATGTTTAGTGTCAGCACCGATACCGGTACCGGTATAACCCGAATACAGAGACACCAAAACAAATAAGTTCAGACATGAAGTTCTGTGTAATTAATCAATGTCAGTAGAGCATAAAGAGCATATATGCGGAAGCATGGGGGAGGGGTGGAGGAGCGATTTGCTCCTAGCTTTTGCGGGAGGATGCCCCCATGCTTCGCATTATATAAATAGTGCATGTATGCCCATCATTAGAAGTGGGTGGATGAAGGGAGGTATTCTAATGGCGGGCATACCCACCGATCAATCTCTTTTTTTTGTTCAGCCCACAGGCTGCATGAAAAAAAAAATGACAATATTTACCCAACAAGGACCAGCGGTGTACTGGGGTGTTGCTGGACTTTGGGTGGTTATACCAGAATGATGCCTGCAGGTTTAGGTATCATACTTTTCAGCCGGTGGTCGGCTTTCATGTAAAAGCAATCCAATCAGATAATTAGTCTCTAGACTGCTTCTACAATCAGTGGGAGGGAACGTAACACCCCCCTCCCACCGTCTTCCATGGTTTTCCTAAAAATGCAGCCAGCGGTTCTGTCAGCTGACCATAGAGCTGATCCGAGACCAGAACAGCTCCAATCAGCTCTATGGCCTAAGAAACCGGAAGCTACGAGCATTTTATGCCTTTTTGCCGGATATAAACAGCGCCATTGGGAAATTGGGAAAGCATCTTATCACACCGATCTTGGTGTGGTCAAATGCTTTAAGGGCAGAGGAGAGATCTAGAGTCTAATGATAGACCCCGAATTTTACCAAAAAAAAGAGTACCTGTTACTACATATTGCTATCATAGGATATATTTACATTCCCTGTGATAACAATAAAATGATAAAAAAAAAAAATTAAAGGTACAGTATAAAAATAAAATAAAATAGCAAAATAAATAATAAAAATATAAATTTTAGGTATCTTCAAATCGCTCGTGCCTTACAGGTGTCAGTTCTTAGGCCAACCAGTTGAATTGGCATACTCAGAGCTCGAATCTACCCTTCGGGTGAAAGACTTGGAGAAACCCGCGTCTCAGCTGTATGGGTCCCTGCTGGTTGCTGCCGGCCCCGAGTTGTCCCTCCTCCGCAGGAAATGGGCGGGGGATATACCGGAGCTGGGCGAGGACGACTGGAGGGAGATTTGGGACTTTCCCTTCTCCCCCCTGGTCTCAGCTAGGGACAAAATGGTCCAATACAAGACTGTGCATAGAGCACAATACACGCCTCGCAGGCTGCACCAGATGGTGCCGGCGCATTCTCCGGCGTGCTGGCATTGCTCCTACCAACCGGGTGACTTTTTCCACATTTTTTGGGTTTGCCCAGCAATCGAACATTGTTGGAAAGAAGTTCTCCAGGTGATTGGTAAGGTCACTAAGACTCGAGTTCCTTATCATCCTAAATATTGTCTGCTGGGGCTGGTGGAAGAACTGTCAATGCTGAGAGCCAGGAAAATACTCATATCCCTGCTATTGTACTATGCTTGTAAGGCCATTACGATGAACTGGAAACAATCGTCTCCCCCCCTCTGTCAGATTCTGGAAAAGTCTAGTGAATGCCAGTTTACCCCTGTATAAAGCCACCTACTCAGGCAGAGGTTGTTCACAAAATGGACCCGTTGGCTAGATGATAATACCAAGGCAACTGATGCAATAACCAATTCCTAGATTAACACTATATGGGCGGCACAGTGGTGTAGTGGTTAGCACTCTCACCTAGCAGTAAAAAAGGGTCGCTGGTTCGTATCCCAACCACGACACTACCTGCCTGGAGTTTGCATGTTCTCCCTGTGCCTGCGTGGGTTTCCTCCGGGTACTCCGGTTTCCTCCCACACTCCAAAGACATGCAGGTAGGTTAATTGGCTTCTGTCCATAAATGGCCCTAGTATATGAATGTGGGCTGCTTTATGGTAGGGACTGATGTGAGTGTGCGATGTACAGGGATAGGGACAATTGTAGACACTCACTCAGGTTGAATTGGATGGACTGGTGTCTTTATTCAACCTTACTAACTATGTAACTATATCTCTAGTCTGTTAGTATATTGACCCAACTACTCTCATGTTGCATTATCCTGTTGGTATCAATTTGAACACAGATTCTTCTGAACTGAACCTCTCCCCACATTGGGGTTATAGTATAAGGTAGTTTATGTTGTATGTTGTGCCCTGTTGCGGCATCAGAAGAACTGCCCCTGCGTGGGCAAAGGTTTGGCCCCTGCGTGGGCTAATTTTGTATGCTAATGAAAATTTTAATAAAGATTTTGCAAAAAATTAAAATTTGAGTTTATTGGATTTCTTTTCATTCATTGGGTTTGGTGTGAGCGACTACCCGGCATTTCCATTCCAGCTTTCCTTTTAAAATCATAACAAAAAGTAGAAAATATCTCTTTTTTTTATTTTTTCAAAACTTTCGGTCTTTTTTCGTTTATATTGCAAAAAAGTAAAAATAAAAAATTCCAGGTTATCAAATACCACCAAAAGAAAGCTCAATTTGTGGTATTAATTTGAACACAAATTCTTCTGAACTGAACCTCTCCCCTGTCAGGTCACCTTGAGGCGAGGTGACAGATGCACCCCGTAGGGATCAGGAGTGCACCGCAAGGTTATGGACCCTAAGGCTGACTGCTGCAGATGGAGACAGATCCCACCGGGGTTAGAGCATAAGATTCCCTGGGGCGCGGAGTCTAAGAGGCAGCAGGTGTTCACCAGCGCCTCTAGTGGTGAGGATGGACTTGGCTGCAACTGGCTCCAGGTCGCGACCCCCAGGGTCCCCCAGCTCACACCCACAGTAGGCAACAGGAGGATAGGGATAGTGAGGGATAAAGCCAAGGTCGGGGCCACAAGCAGACAGGAATAGTCAGGGACACGCCAATAGGTCAGGATCACAGGCAAACAGGGATAGACAAGGACGCGCCAAAGTCGGTAACGGAACAACAGAAGAGCACACGGCAGGTAACAGGAAGCTAAATACACAAAGGAATACACAATGGTTGATCAGCTGGGTTGGCCTGCAGTGCACAGGTTAATATAGAGTTCTCTGATAGGATCTAGGGTGGAGTCATGCCAGAGGATGGATTACAAAAGCAGTCAGGTGAGGGTCAGCAGGTCTCTAGAGATGAACACATGGAGACAGGTAAGCAGGAAAAACACTATTGCAAAACCAGGACAGTACCTTCCCTCTTACGAGGCCTCCCCCTCCCCCGCCAGGGTCCAGGCTTAAAGGGAAACTCCAGATGGAACCTCCTCAACAGACTAGGAACAAAGACCTCAGATGCAGTGATCCAAGACCTCTCCTCAGGGCCAAACCCTTCCCAATGTACGAGGTATTGAAGAATGCCTTTACAAAGCCGGGAATCCAAAACTTTAACCTCGTATTTTAGATTATCCTCAGAGACGAACCGAGGTAGGGAGAGGACAAGAGGACTTGAGGACTAAAGGCTTTTTAGGAATGGGTAAGGGCATGAGAAGATCAGGAGTCTGACCAGGGTCCCCTAGACCCTTAAAGATGAGCTGGGCATCTAGAACAGGACCCCCAGACTGGGCAGAGGTCAGTGGATCCCTGAGGTCAGGTTGGTTAGAAGGTGGCATGTCACAAGAGTCAAGCTGGATAGCTGAAACACAAACAGAATGCAGAGAGCCCTGAGAAAAAGATTGAAAACCCCTCCTGGCCGAATGAGGCAGTCTATCCAAAGGATAGACTGAGCCTCTTAAACGGGTTTGTAGCAGTAGGGTGAGGCCGGGTCACCGAAGGTGCTGAACAAGAAGCAGGAAGCTCATTGGGCATGGGCTGGACTGGCATAACTGGTGCAGAGGTCGACTGAATAGTATTGTCAGGTGTAGCGACCATCTCAATCGTATCACAGGGCATAGCAACTATGGAATTTGCAGACAAGTTAGCCTGGCTGTGCGTCCAAGGGAGATTAGGGACAGGCAAAGGTAAATGGTTATGTAAACTGGAGTGAATGATCGACTCAGGTTCATAGGTGGGCCCCTCATCCAGAGAGTGCATCAGTCCGACTATTGCAGGACGCACCCCAGAGATCGCTATATACAGCGGGAAGAGCAGAAGATACTGGGATGGTGGTAACAGGAAGTTTCTCTTTTGGGGTACCCTTAAGTAGGCAGGAAGAGGAACAGGAGGAACCCCAAGCCAGGATCTGACCAGCAGACCAGTCAACGTGTGGAGAATGGAGCCGTAACCAAGGAAGATCTAATATGATAGGAGATGAAGCCTTAGGTAAGACGAGGAAGGATATCCACTCCTGGTGGAGTGTCCCTACTGACACCTTAACAGGAAGGGTCTGGAAGCGGATAGAGCCCCCTGGGAGAACAGTACCATCAATCGCCAAGACCACCAATGGCGTTGTAAGGGGCAAAAGGGTAAGTCTCATGGAGGATGCAGTTTCCCAATCCATGAAATTGGCAGCGGCTCCGGAATCCAGATGTGCTGAGACCAAACGAGAGGAAGCACCGACATGAAGCAACACAGAAAGGAGAAGACGAGAAGGTGAAGGTGATATTTCAGGGTCTAATACTCCACCTTCCAGATGTTTTGGCCCTGAGCGTTTTTCCGGACGAAGAGAACACGTGTCACGGAAATGACCTTTGGCCCCACAATAGAGGCATAGGCCCAGAGTTCTGCGCCTAGCACCTTCTTCGGGAGATAACTTAGTCCAGCCCAACTGCATAGGTTCCTCGGTAGGCAGGGGGCGCTCCTCGGATCGAGGAGAAGGGACTGGGGGCTCAGGCTGCCTAGAGAACGGGGAGTGCTGGCGTCTTTTTTCCAGGGCCCTCTCCTGAAAGCGAATATCGATCTGGTGACACAAGGTGAGGACACTGTCCAGATCAGCAGGAAGGGATCTTCCCGCTAATTCATCCTTCACTCTATCAGAGAGGCCATGTAAAAAGGTGGCAACTAGGGCCTCATTATTCCAGCTCAATTCAGCTGAGAGGATACGGAACTGAAGAGCATACTGTCCCACAGACGCCGACTCTTGACGGAGACGTAAAAGAGCGCTAGACGCTGAGGAGACACGACCCGGTTCCTCGAAGATATTCTGAAAAAGTTTCAAGAAATCAGACAGGTTAGAAACCACTGGATCATTCAGTTCCCACAGAGGGGCGGCCCAAGCTAACGCCTCGCCGGACAGGAGGGATATGATATATGCGACTTTCGCCCGATCGGACAGGAAGTTTTGGGGCTGAAGTACACAATGAATTGTGCACTGGCTAAGGAACCCCCTGCAAGCCTTGGAGTCCCCAGAGAAACGGGCCGGAGCTGGTAGTTGTAATGAATGTGTGGCTGCGACTGATGTGATAGGTGCAGCGACAGATAGCGGTTGAGGTTGTTGAACCGGGGGTCCTAATGAGGCCTGAACCTGTTCAACACGGGATACCAAATCCTGAAGGAATCGCATCACCTGGGTCTGATGCGATTCTTGGGTCTCAAGTCTGCATACTAAGCCCTGCAATGGGTCATCTGCGGATAGCGGCACGTCAGCCGGGTCCATGGCTGATCAAACTGTCAGGTCACCTTGAGGCGAGGTGACAGGTGCACCCCGTAGGGATCAGGAGTGCACCGCAAGGTTGTGGACCCTACGGCTGACTGCTGCGGACAGAGACAGATCCCACCGAGGTTAGAGCGTAAGATTCCCTGAGGCGCGGAGTCTAAGAGCCAGCAGGTGTTCACCAGCGCCTCTAGTGGTGAGGATGGACTTGGCTGCAACTGGCTCCAGGTCGCGACCCCCAGGATACCCCAGGTCACACCCACAGTAGGCAACAGGAGGATAGGGATAGTGAGGGATAAAGCCAAGGTCGGGGACACAAGCAGACAGGGATAGTCAGGGACACGCCAATAGGTCAGGATCACAGGCAAACAGGGATAGTCAAGGACACGCCAAAGTTGGTAACGGAACAACAGAAGAGCACATGGCAGGAAACAGGAAGCTAAACACACAAAGGAATACACAATGGTTGATCAGCCGGGTTGGCCTGCAGTGCACAGGGTAATATAGAGTTCTCTGATAGGAGCTAGGGTGGAGTCATGCCAGAGAATGGATTACAAAAGAAGTCAGGTGAGGGTCGGCTGGTCTCTAGAGATGAACACATGGGGACAGGTAAGCAAAGTCTATGGCATAACCATGACAATGACAAAATGTGGAAAATGTCAACGGGTGTGAATACTTTTTCAAGGCACTGGACTTTGTATCTCTCTATCTCACGTCTGATCAAGGTTTATAAACAATGTTCCTTTGTACAGTATGTCTCTATCTCTTGTCTGTTCAATGTTTATAAATATAAATTTGTATCTCTCTATCTCACGTCTGATCAATGTTTATAAACAATGTTACTTTGTACAGTATGTCTCCATCTCCTGTCTGATCAATGTTTATAAACAATGTTATTTTGTATCTCTCTATCACCGGTCTTTTTCTTAAATGTAACACACCAATAAAAACCTGACAAATCTATAACAAAATAAAAAGTCTGGCCTGCCATTTACCTAAAACCCCTTTCAAATCATAGAATGCCTATAGAGTCCTGATTGAGGCCCCCCAAGTACGAAGGGGAAAAATATGACTAATAAAAATGTATAAGCAGTAGAGGAAAGTGTAATAGCAGCTGTGTCCAGCAGGGGGCAGGGCTCCCTACATCAGTGATCAGACCCCACAGCGAGGCAGGACATTAATAGTGAAAGTATTGCTATAGAAAACGTCTTATTGGATTTTGTATCCTGAACTAGAAATGTGACAGCTGATGCTTCCTCCTCGGTCACAGAGGGGCCCCCCGGGGCCCACAATGTTTAATAACTGCAGCACAACATTTATCGGATATGAAATCCCAACTTCATCACATCTCAGATGATATACCTGGGAGAGGATTCGCTCTTCATTCGCCCCGCGATCGCACAGCGACTGAAATATAAAGCGTTTCCTCTTTTTCAGCCCAAACTTTATTCTTTTCCTTCCCATTCAGATATCATCATGGAAATAAAAATATATCTAAAAAAAAAAAAAAAAAAACACTGCTTGACTTTTTACTTCCTTATAAATCTGAATTCTCTTTCCCCTGTAATGAAATATTAAGGAGGGGACCGGGGTGTGAATGTTTACCACAATTAACACTGTCTGTGCTGTGCTGGCAGATCTCATTATCAGCAGGTGATGTGCAATGTCTGGCCTAACAAAGGGTTAAAGATCTCAAGGCTTCCCGTGGTATAAAAAAAATACACTTGCAGTTGGCTCCTCCTACCTTCTAGCTCCTCCCCCCATCCACACACACTGTAAGGGTACAAAGCTCATACAAATCTTCAGTCTTGCACAGGTATAGCGGCTCATCTCCTGGACTGGAACGGCTTCCTCTGATTTCACCGCACACTGCGAGCTTCTCACAATGTGCATTAGAAGCTGCAGCAAGTCAGATTGGAGCCCCGCCTCATTTTCTGGCTGGAGCCCTGCCTCATTTCCTATCTGGAGCCCTGCCCTATTTCCTGCCTGGAGCCCCACCCCATTTCCTGCCTGAAGCCCCGCCTCATTTCCTGCCTGGAGCCCCGCCTCATTTCCTGCCTGGAGGACGTCCAGCATCATCTAACCCAGGTGTCAGCAACCTTATTCCACTTCAGGGCCGGATTCAATGTATGTGAATGCATGGAGGGCCACATTTACCTGCTAATAAATTAAGATAATAATAATCCCCCTCTACATTACACAGCCCCGCATCTCTGGTCCCCTTTACATTACAGCCCCGCATCTCTGGTCCCCTTTACATTACAGCCCCGCATCTCTGGACCCCTTTACATTACACAGCCCCGCATCTCTGGGCCCCTTTACATTACACAGCCCCGCATCTCTGGACCCCTTTACATTACACAGCCCCGCATCTCTGGGCCCCTTTACATTACACAGCCCCGCATCTCTGGACCCTTCTACATTACACAGCCCTGCATCTCTGGGCCCCTTTACATTACACAGCCACACATCTCTGGGCCCCTTTACATTACACAGCCCTGCATCTCTGGGCTCCTTTACATTACACAGCCCCGCATCTGTGGACCCCTTTACATTACACAGCCCCACATCTGTGGACCCCTTCACATTACACAGCCCCGCATCTCTGGACTCCTTTACATTACACAGCCCCGCATCTCTGGACTCCTTTACATTACACAGCCCCGCATCTCTGGACTCCTTTACATTACACAGCCCCGCATCTCTGGACCCCTTTACATTAAACAGCCCCGCACCTCTGGATCCCTTTACATTACACAGCCCTGCATCTCTGGACCCCTTTACATTACACAGCCCTGCACCTCTGGACTCCTCTGTATTACACAGCCCCCTGCACCTCTGGACTCCTTTGCATTACAATTCCCCCTCACCTCTGGACCCCTTTACATTAAACTGGCCTTCACCTCTGAACCCCTTTACATTACACAGCCCTGCATCTCTGGACCCCTTTACATTACACAGCCCTGTGGCTATGGACCCCTTTACATTACACATCCCCCTGCACCTCTGGACCCCTTAACATTACACAGCCCCATAACTCTGGACCCCTTTACATCATATAGCTCCCCGCACCTCTGGACTTCTTTACATTACAAATCCCGCCATACCTCTGGATCCCTTTACATTAAACCGGCCTGCACCTCTGGACCCCTTTACATTACAAATCCCCCCATACCTCTGGACCCCTTTACATTAAACCGGCCTGCATCTCTGGAGCCCTTTACCCTAAACCGGCCTGCATCTCTTTACCCCTTTGCATTTCACAGCTCCCTGCACCTCTGGACCCCTTTACATTTTACAGCCCCCTGCACCTCTGGACCCCTTTACATTTCACAGCCCCCTGCATCACTGGATCCTTTTACATTACACAGCCCCATGGGCCATAGGTTGCCTACCCATAATCGAGCCTAGAGGTGCTCAACCTCTGGCCCTCCAGCTGTTGCTGAACTACTAATCCCATCATGCCTCTGCCTTTGGGAATCATGCTTGTAACTGTTCAGCCTTGCAATGCCTCATGGGACTTGTAGTTCCTAGCCCCTTCCTCCCCACCCTGACTGTCCCCGCCCCTTTCATTCATTGGATTTCAGTTCTAACAATCAAGGAGGGCGTTACCTGTGGAAGTGTGTATGCAAATGAAGCCTACCTAGGAACGCCCACTTCTCCAGACTGACACCCACCCATCAAATCATGTTGATATTTGCATAACCCCTCCCAAGAGCCCACCCACTGCTCACATCAGGGCTGGGAGCTCCTGAGAGGAGTACTGAGGCCGGGTGCTGTGATGTTTTCGGGAAGCCCTGCCGGCCCCTCCCACCTGCCATGATCTGACGGCATGGCAGAGAAGCACAGAGAGCCGTTCAGATGTGTCCGCCGCAATGTCACAGTCCCGCTAAAAATATCAGATCGCCGCCATTACTACTAAAACAATAAAAAAATAAGTACACAAATCTATCCCATAGTTTGTAGACGCTACAACTATTGTGGAAAACCAATATACAAGTATTGAGATTTTTTACCAAACATATGTAGCAGAATATATATTTTTGGGGGGTTTTATAGCAGAAAAGTAAAAAAAATATATATATATTTTTTTCAAAATTGTCAGAATTTTTTTGTTTATAGCACAAAAAATAAACACCGCAGACGTGACCGAATAACACCAAAAGAAATCTCTATTTGTGGGGAAAAAAGGACAACAATTGTATTTGTATAAAGCGTTGCACGACCGCGCACTTGCCAGTTAAACCAACGCAGTGTAGTATAGAAAAAAATGGCCTGGTCATTAAGGCGGGGGGGTAAATCTTCCAGGGCTGAAGTGGTTAAAGAATGATCTTGTAAACAGTAAATGCGGAGATCTTTTTTAGAATGTAGGAGTAAAATGTGTGACGATCGTCTGAGTTTTGTGTCTCCTTTAAACAGGATGGGGGGCGGGACACGTGTCCGGGGCGCGTGGCGTGCCTTTCACCTGCTGTGCCCGGGTATGAATGGTCCCACGGCTACACCTACACCCGGCAGCCATGGGGTGTGGGGGATGATAAGATTACTTCATACCGCACGCCGGCTGACCCACACGCTGCACCTTACATTGATGTCCGATGTGTAAAACCACACAAAATCTCCCGTATTAAAGAAGAACTCCGGATTGGTCGGCTTCTTATTGCTGCCTGTGTCCCCCGAGGATGAGAACTCGCTGTACAATCTCCTCTACTACCAACTATGTCTGAGGTTTACCATCCCTTCAATGCCGGCTACCTGTGACAGCGTGCAAGGAAAGGACTGCCAATAACCAGCAAGTGTGTTCACATGTGATTGGACACAGCACATCACATGGTAAAGGACCGTTATGATTGGCCATTTACCGCCATCTGTGATCAACTGTGTCCCAAGGATGAGCGCCACAGCGGGAGCGCGGTCCTGAGAAGACGTCCACCGACGCTCCCCCAGAACTGGGCGACCGCGCTGTAGCTGTATTGTGTATTAGTGCGGTCGGGAAGAGGTTCAGCCGACATACTCTGCACAATCTCCTCTATCATCATGTAAGAGTCTGTCTGATCTGATCCCAGACGTCTATCATCCCCGGAGTGTCCTCATATCACATCCCTCATAACACTGAAGGAAACTCAACAGAGATGGAGTATGGTCAGCATAAAGAGGAACTCCGACCTCCCAGCCCCGCAATCCGAAAACACCATTTCATACATTGTTACTATTCAAAGACCCCCATCCATCCATCCATCCAAGTCTCCATCCATCCAATTCTCCATCCATCCATCCATGTCTCCATCCATCCATGTCTCCATCCATCCATCCATCCATCCAATTCTCCATCCATCCATGTCTCCATCCATCCAATTCTCCATCCATCCATCCATGTCTCCATCCATCCATGTCTCCATCCATCCATCCAATTCTCCATCCATCCATCCATCCAATTCTCCATCCATCCATCCAATTCTCCATCCATCCATCCATGTCTCCATCCTTGCAGGTCTCCATCCATCCATATTTCTGTGTATCCATCCATGTCTCCATCCATCCAATTCTCCATCCATCCATGTCTCCATCCATCCATGTCTCCATCCATCCATCCAATTCTCCATCCATCCATCCATCCATCCATGTCTCCATCCATCCATGTCTCCATCTATCCATCCAATTCTCCATCCATCCATCCATGTCTCCATCCATCCAATTCTCCATCCATCCAATTCTCCATCCATCCATCCATATCTCCATCCATCCATGTCTCCATCCATCCATCCAATTCTCCATCCATCCAATTCTCCATCCATCCATCCATGTCTCCATCCATCCATGTCTCCATCCATCCATCCAATTCTCCATCCATCCAATTCTCCATCCATCCATCCATGTCTCCATCCATCCAATTCTCTATCCATCCAATTCTCCATCCATCCATCCATGTCTCCATCCATCCATGTCTCCATCCATCCATCCAATTCTCCATCCATCCAATTCTCCATCCATCCATCCATGTCTCCATCCATCCATGTCTCCATCCATCCATCCAATTCTCCATCTATCCAATTCTCCATCCATCCAATTCTCCATCCATCCAATTCTCCATCCATCCAATTCTCCATCCATCCAATTCTCCATCCATCCATCCATCCATGTCTCCATCCATCCAATTCTCCATCCATCCATCCATGTCTCCATCCATCCAATTCTCCATCCATCCAATTCTCCATCCATCCAATTCTCCATCCATCCATCCATGTCTCCATCCATCCAATTCTCCATCCATCCATCCATGTCTACATCCATCCATTTTTCCGTGTATCCATCCATGTCTTTCATCCAACCATTCTTCCATGTTTCCATCCATCCATGTCTCCATCCATGTCTCCATCCATCCATGTCTCCATCCATCCATGTCTCCATGCTTTAGTTTGTTGAGAAATCACTTTGAAAACCCCCCTCTAGCATTTCTATCTGCGGACATGCAGGCAGGAAGGGTGTGCTTAGCTGAGAAAGCCCCTCCTCCCATGAAGACTCCTGGGATGTATGACATGATTATGGCCTAGGCCAGACACCAGGAACCAACTGAAGAAATGCAAACAGAAATAAAACAAGTAAATATAATCTCCCTTCCTATCTAATTACTAATGCTGGCAGCACAAGGATTCTGGTGATTGGGAGAGTTTAGTTCTGATTTAAAGTGGATATAAACAATTACAGACCACTTTGACCTACAGGTGAGCCCAGATTAAGGCTTACATGTGGGTCCAAGAAATATGTCCTAAGCCTTTGCCAAAAGACAGGAACCGCTGTCTACGGCGCATGCGCCAAAGACAGCGGCGTGCAGGCGATGTTAACGGCGATGTGCCACGAGTGATGGATCCCGTGCGCATGCGCAGGAGTGGCGTCATCGCGGCTCCATCGAATGACAGCGCCAGAGCAGCGAGACCCACCAAGAAGATGGAGGCTCCGTACACAAGGGGACATCGGTGACTTCGCTGGCTCCTGTGTCAGGTAAGTGACACATAATGGACTACTATGCGATGCGATGCGATGCGATGCGATGCATAGTAGTCCATTATGCTTTACCTTTACAGGGAATGAAAGAGGAAGTAACACCCATCAGGGTTTACTTCCTCTTTAAGGGAGATACAGGATTCATCCTCTCTACCTGACAATCCTGAAAAGTGATGGCAAATCCAACATCTTCCAGTTGTCACCAGAACAGGAACAGAGTGGAATTCTTTCGCTGTGGTCACTTATTCTGGGGACAATTGTCTAAGAGGAGATGTCCTCTCACTCAAAACCGCTTCCTTAGAGTGAGGCAAAGATTGATCTCAGTCTACAGAAGTGTGTATCTAATTTTTTTAAATGTATTTTATTACATATATTGGTTTTATAAAAAAAAAATATATATATATATACACAGGATTTATATAACGGCAACAGTTTGCGCAGCGCTTTACAACATGAGGGCAGACAGTACACTTACAATAAAAAACAATACAGGAGGGACTAGAGGGTCCTGCTCGTTAGAGCTTACTATATATATATATATATATCCATCTGTGTGTATTTATTTTTATTTTTTAAATAAAACCAAAATATTTAATATAATACATTTAAAAAAAAATCAGATTTAACTGTCTTGAGCTAAAAATAGATCCAATGATTCGTCAATTGGGAAAAATTAATGGTCACTTTGGGAAACAAAAAGGCTTTTAGGCTTCAGAAATGAGCATCTGGGAGTGAATTAAATGACACCCTGGAAATATGGAAATGACTGTGTTGATTGTATGTATTTATATTTATATTAAATAAAAATAAATAAATAATTATATATATATATATATATATATATATATATATATATATATATATATATATATATATATATATATATTATTTATTTATTTTTATTTAATATATCATATATATCATATTATATATATATATTAATATATCATATTTCCAGGGTGTCATTTAATTCACTCCCAGATGCTCATTTTGAAGCCTAAAAGCCTTTTTTCCCCACAGTGACAGTTACTTTTGGCCAACTGACAAACCATTGGTGGCATGTAGGGATTCGCTCTCCAGCAGTCATACATTGGGACAAACAACATGAGAAAACTAACCCTTTGTTGAGATTACATTTGCAATGCAGTGCTGCTGCCAGTAAATCAGCTGAGCAAACATTTTGCAGCAGTGCGGTTAAGCGAGGTGCAGCATAACTGACACTGATGACATCACAGTGGAGAGATTTCTGGGCTGATATAAACGGCCTCAATACTGTCTGTGTGTCATTTTGAGCACGAGCCTTGGAGAGAAAGCACCTGTATGATCTGTCTGGCAATACTCATTCTATTTTACTAAGAGAATATTCAGATTTTTTTTCTGATTAGATTAATAATAACTAAATATATTTATTTCTTTGTCACATTTCTATATTTTTTGTGACATATTTTTAAAAATGAGCGCTTGGAAAGCTCTAGTAGTAATTTTCACCTTCCTATACCTGGCATGTGGTGTACAACATGCTCAGGGGCGACCATTGTACACCCGTCTGGACGTTGCACCCGGATCTAGACTGTTGATCCCCTGTGTGGTCACCACCGATCATCCCTCTGCTGCAAGTCGTGTAAGGATCGAGTGGGGGGTGACTCCGGAAGGAGGAGGTCCCTACAAACCTATAATACAACGTGATATCACCAACCTGCAGAAGGACCGTGACAGATTTCACATGCACCTGACCCGCACACATGAAGAAGATTGCTCCTTGGTGATCAGTCCGGTCCTGCAAAGGGACAGCGGGACCTACGAGGTCCGCCTCATCGTGGATGACACCCAACTTCATCCGTTCAAGAAGGTGATCGTTCACGTGACTGGTAAGTGTTACAGGTTTTGGTTTATTTTTCATTCTATGGGGGTCTCCTGCTGCGGGGGGAGGGGGGTTTACCGAGGACCAGGCTGGGCAGATACAGCTCAGAGGACTTGTGGGCTGATGGGTAATTTTTTCCCCCACGAAATGTAAAACGCACATCTTATACCCAAAGATCATCAACAAAGGAGACGTCTGGTCATTACAATCTGATGTATTATAGGGACCATTATACTATACGCCTATAGGGACCATCACACCATACACTTATAGGGACCATCACACCATACACCTATAGGGACCATTATACTATACACCTATAGGGACCATCACACCATACACTTATAGGGACCATCACACCATACACCTATAGGGACCATCACACCATACACTTATAGGGACCATCACACCATACACCTATAGGGACCATTATACTATACACCTATAGGGACCATTACACCATACACTTATAGGGACCATTATACTATACACCAATAGGGGCCATTGTAATATATATATATATATATATATATATATATATATATATATATATATATATATATATATATATATATATATATATATATATATATATATATATATATATATATATATATATATATATATATATATATATATATATATGGACCATTATACTATACACCAGAGATATGCAATTAGCGGACCTCCAGATGTTGCAACACTACAAGTCCCATCATGCCTCTGGGTGTCATTGTTGTGGCTGTCAGAGTCTTGCTATGCCTCATGGGACTTGTAGATCTGCAACAGCTGGAGGCTATACACCTATAGGGGCCATCACACTATACACCTATAGGGACCATCACACTATACACCTACAGGGGCCATCACACTATACACCTATAGGGGCCATCACACTATACACCTATAGGGACCATCACACTATACGCCTATAGGAACCATCACACTATACACCTACAGGGACCATTATACTATATACACCTATAGGGACCATCACTAGATACACCTATAGGGACCCTTATACTATACGCCTATAGGGACCATTACAGTAAATAGTGACAGCTGATACTTTTATGTTGCAGAATATTTGCACAACTGTTTATTTAAATTTTCAATAAATAAAATAAATATTAAAAATAATAATATTTGAAATAATAATATTCAAAATAAAATAATTTTTTTGAAAGTAAAATGAATAAAATTAGATTCAATAAACTCCAACACAATGAAATCTCCCCATCTGATATAAAAGCTGAGACAGAATCCAGTCAATAGATACCAAATCTGTCATGGCTCACAATTGTACGCCCCCCACAATGATCCAAGTGAGGGGAAATCTATTCAATGGAAACACAAAGAACATTTTTTTCCATACAGTGGGGAAGAATCTGATATTTTGGTTTTATTGATGTGCCCCCAATGGGGAGGTTTCTCACCACTTCCTGTTTCTGTGGTCCTAGTCCCCAGTACAGGAAGTAAGAGGAAATGTACGGCTCTAACCCCACCCTGCTCTATCCAAAAATGTAAAAGACCTGAATTTGTTTTTGATTGGTGACACATTGGACCAGGGTCATTTGGAGTAGATTTATAGTCATGAATTCAAACTGGTTTGCTCAGCTCTAGTGTTCATTATTTAAACATTTAAGCTAATTTCCTTTGTTTTTGTTTCATCAGATTCTACTTTGGAGGCGGCTGATACCGAGACGGTGAAGAAGCACCATGAAGAAGATCTAAAAAGACCAAGAGAGACCCCATCATTCACCGACACTGAGGGGTCCAGCATGTCTGAACCACCAATACCAAAGAACAGGGACGACGTTTATTATGACCTAGACATAGATAGCGGGGTCCATTCAGTCCCTGGTACTGAGAGCTCCACAAGGTCTCCACCAATAATACCCAAGACCGGTGACTACGCTTACTATGATGCTGGAAGTCTAGACATAGACAGCGGGGTCCGTTCAGTCACCGGCACGGAGGGTCCCGGGGTGGCTCCACCATCAATGATGGAGACCAGTGACAACGATTCAGGAAGCCCAGACAAAGATGGCGCAACCCCTTCAGTCGTTGACACTGAGGGCTCCCGGATGCTTCCCCCGATGACGGAGACCAGGGACCATGATTTGGGAAGCCTACATATTCCTAGAGCAACCTCTCCAGTCACTGCCACCGAGGGCTTCAGGATGTCTTCACCAACCACGACTGAGGCCAGTAGTCATATTTCGAGAATCCTAAGCTTTGGTCTTAGTCTAATATTTCTCATCAATATGTTCTCTCAGATGAAGATAAATGGTGAACTTCTAATGATAGCCGTAGTCTTTCTTCTAATATTCATCATCATCAGTATAGCGGGATGCTTCATTGGGTAAGTCATTGTACATTCTTCATAGGTTTTCTCCATTTTCTACATTACACATTTTCATGTTATCACCCACTGTCACTGAGCCCCCACCTCCTAAAATGTACCTTTTCCCGGCCTGCAGACAGGCAATGGATCAGACTTGGGGGGGTGGGGGGGTTCTCTGGGCATTGCCCGGGGTTTAGCAACATAAGCCCCATAATGAGATTATTGCACCTCTAACATTTGTTCTATGGGGGAGGGGTGAATAAACGGAGGTAACAGTAACAAATGGGGTGATGGCATGTGATTGTTTTCTATCAAACACAGATTTAGGCTTATTAAGATATTAATTCTGAACATTTCTGCTGGTTTCTGGACTCATTCTTATAACATTTCATTCTTTATCTCTATAGATTTTGGTGCTGCATGGCCAGAGCAAGAAAGCGGGACAGGATAACAAGGATGGAAGAAGGACGATTAGGGATATCAGAGGGACTCACAGAGGAGACGAGACAAGACGAGGAGGAAGAACATTCGGAAGAAGTTATACAAACCTGTTCAGGGTCTGTTATCGACCCCAAAACACCGAACAACTGTGAAGCAACCACGTGCACAACCCCTTCAATCACTGGCACTGAGGGCCCCAGTATGTCTCCACCAACAGTGACTGAGGCCAGTGACTACCATACGGGAAGCCTAGCTAAGGATAGCACAACCACTTCAGTCACTGCCACTGAGGGCCCCAGTATGTCTCTACCAACAGTGACTGAGACCAGTGACTACAATTCTGGAAGCATAGCTATAGATGGCACAACCACTTCAGTCACTGGCACTGAGGGCCCCAGTACATCTCCACCAACAGTGACGGAGACCAGTGACTACAATTCTGGAAGCATAGCTATAGATGGCACAACCCCTTCAGTCACTGGCACTGTGGGCTCAAGGGTGTCTCCACCAACAGTGACGGAGACCAGTGACTACAATTCTGGAAGCATAGCTATAGATGGCACAACCACTTCAGTCACTGGCACTGAGGGCCCCAGGGTGTCTCCACCAATGGCTGAGACCAGTGATTACCATATGGGAAGCATAGCTAAGGATAGCACAACCACTTCAGTCACTGGCACTGAGGGCCCCAGGGTGTCTCCGCCAACAGTGACTGAGGCCAGTGATTACCATATGGGAAGCATAGCTAAGGATAGCACAACCCTTTCAGTCACTGGCACTGAGGGCCCCGGGGTGTCTCTGCCAACAGCGACTGAGGCCAGTGACTACCATACGGGAAGCCTAGCTAAGGATAGCACCACCCCTTCAGTCACTGGCACTGAGGGCCCCGGGGTGTCTCTGCCAACAGCGACTGAGGCCAGTGACTACCATACGGGAAGCCTAGCTAAGGATAGCACCACCCCTTCAGTCACTGGCACTGAGGGCCCCGGGGTGTCTCCGCCAACAGTGACTGAGGCCAGTGACTACCATACGGGAAGCATAGCTATAGATAGCACAACCCTTTCTGTCACTGACACTGAGGGCCCCGGGGTGTCTCCGCCAACAATGGATGAGGCCAGTGCCTATAAATTCAGGAAGCCTAAAAACAGGTGGCGCAACCTATTATGTCACCGACACTGAGGGCACCAGGATGCGTCCAATGGGAGTAGAGGGTAAGCGAGGGCAGGGTTGGGTGAAGTAGGAGGGTAAGCGAGGGCAGGGTGGAGGGAAGTAGGGGGGTAAATAAGGGTAGGGGATTAAGTGAGGGCAGGGTGGGGGGAAGTAAGAGGGTAAATGAGGGTAGGTTATTAAGTGAGGACAGGGTGGGGGAAAGTAGGAGGGTGAGGTTGGGGTAGGAGGAATTAGGGGGGCAAATGAGGGTAAGGTGTGGGAAAGTAGGAGGGTAAGGTGGAGGAAAGTAGGAGGGTGAGGTTGGGGTGGGGGGAATTAGGGGGGCAAATGAGGGTAAGGTGGGGGGGAAGTAGGAGGGTAAGCGAGAGCAGGGGGGGGGGAAGTAGGGGATTGATTGAGGGAAGGGTGGAGTTGTAGTCCCAGCAAGCTTCAGGGAAGCCTCAGCATCCGCACAATCTCAGGTCACAGCACTGCAGGAATGTCAGATCATGTGGAAGATTCTGTACAGCAGCAATGCAGCACTTCCATTCAGGGCGATGGGCAGACCAGGTCCCTAAAGCTCCTCCCTCTTCAACTAAACTCTGATCCTGCTGTCAGAGATGGAAGACGCGGCTCTTTCTCTTCAGTCTGAATGACCAGCACTCTGCCACCGGTCACATGATGGACAATGCGCCAATCAAGGGATGCGGTAAGAAACAGTGGAGCGGGCAGAGGAGCGGGCAGAGGAGCGGGCATAGGGCGGGCGGCTACAGGGATTATTGTTTTGTCTACACAGCATTGTGCTGCCGCCGGCTCTGCTGTCACATCAGCCGGCTTTTATTAGTACATTTGGCCTGACCAGGCCAGCCCGGGCCAGCTGACAGCTGGGGGAGGGGAGGAGGGGGCTGGGAGGCTGAATCCGGGGCAGCTGAAATGTCATTGGTTGTTAAGGACGTGGCGTCCCCGCTCCTTAACAACCAATAATTCCCGGCATTCTTTTCTTCACATTTCAGCTGTTAGAGGGGAAATCCCGCTGACAGCTGAAAGAACCAAGCAAGAAGGTATGGGTTTGGCTGTATCGGAACTTTTTTACGAGTACCAATACCCATGAAAATGTTTAGTGTCAGCACCGATACCGGTACCGGTATAACCCGAATACAGAGACACCAAAACAAATAAGTTCAGACATGAAGTTCTGTGTAATTAATCAATGTCAGTAGAGCATAAAGAGCATATATGCGGAAGCATGGGGGAGGGGTGGAGGAGCGATTTGCTCCTAGCTTTTGCGGGAGGATGCCCCCATGCTTCGCATTATATAAATAGTGCATGTATGCCCATCATTAGAAGTAGGTGGATGAAGGGAGGTATTCTAATGGCGGGCATACCCACCGATCAATCTCTTTTTTTCGTTCAGCCCACAGGCTGCATGAAAAAAAAATGACAATATTTACCCAACAAGGACCAGCGGTGTACTGGGGTGTTGCTGGACTTTGGGTGGTTATACCAGAATGATGCCTGCAGGTTTAGGTATCATACTTTTCAGCCGGTGGTCGGCTTTCATGTAAAAGCAATCCAATCAGATAATTAGTCTCTAGACTGCTTCTACAATCAGTGGGAGGGAACGTAACACCCCCCTCCCACCGTCTTCCATGGTTTTCCTAAAAATGCAGCCAGCGGTTCTGTCAGCTGACCATAGAGCTGATCCGAGACCAGAACAGCTCCAATCAGCTCTATGGCCTAAGAAACCGGAAGCTACGAGCATTTTATGCCTTTTTGCCGGATATAAACAGCGCCATTGGGAAATTGGGAATGCATCTTATCACACCGATCTTGGTGTGGTCAAATGCTTTAGGGGCAGAGGAGAGATCTAGAGTCTAATGATAGACCCCGAATTTTACCAAAAAAAGAGTACCTGTTACTACATATTGCTATCATAGGATATATTTACATTCCCTGTGATAACAATAAAATAATAAAAAAAAAAAAAATGAAAGGGACAGTATAAAAATAAAATAAAATAGCAAAATAAATAAATACATTTTAGGTATCTTCAAATCGCTCGTGCCTTACAGGTGTCAGTTCTTAGGCCAACCAGTTGAATTGGCATACTCAGAGCTCGAATCTACCCTTCGGGTGAAAGACTTGGAGAAACCCGCGTCTCAGCTGTATGGGTCCCTGCTGGTTGCTGCCGGCCCCGAGTTGTCCCTCCTCCGCAGGAAATGGGCGGGGGACATACCGGAGCTGGGCGAGGACGACTGGAGGGAGATTTGGGACTTTCCCTTCTCCCCCCTGGTCTCAGCTAGGGACAAAATGGTCCAATACAAGACTGTGCATAGAGCACAATACACGCCTCGCAGGCTGCACCAGATGGTGCCGGCGCATTCTCCGGCGTGCTGGCATTGCTCCTACCAACCGGGTGACTTTTTCCACATTTTTTGGGTTTGCCCAGCAATCGAACATTGTTGGAAAGAAGTTCTCCAGGTGATTGGTAAGGTCACTAAGACTCGAGTTCCTTATCATCCTAAATATGGTCTGCTGGGGCTGGTGGAAGAACTGTCAATGCTGAGAGCCAGGAAAATACTCATATCCCTGCTATTGTACTATGCTTGTAAGGCCATTACGATGAACTGGAAACAATCGTCTCTCCCCCTCTGTCAGATTCTGGAAAAGTCTAGTGAATGACAGTTTACCCCTGTATAAAGCCACCTACTCAGGCAGAGGTTGTTCACAAAATGGACCCGTTGGCCAGATGATAATACCAAGGCAACTGATGCAGTAACCGATTCCTAGATTAATACTATAAGGGCGGCACAGTGGTGTAGTGGTTAGCACTCTCACCTAGCAGTAAAAAAGGGTCGCCGGTTCGTATCCCAACCACGACACTACCTGCCTGGAGTTTGCATGTTCTCCCTGTGCCTGCGTGGGTTTCCTCCGGGTACTCCGGCTTCCTCCCACACTCCAAAGACATGCAGGTAGGTTAATTGGCTTCTGTCCCTAAATGGCCCTAGTATATGAATGTGGGCTCCTTGAGGGTAGGGACTGATGTGAGTGTGCGATGTACAGGGATAGGGACAATTGTAGACACTCGCTCAGGTTGAACTGGATGGACTGGTGTCTTTATTCAACCTTACTAACTATGTAACTATATCTCTAGTCTGTTAGTATATTGACCCAACTACTCTCATGTTGCATTATCCTGTTTGTATCAATTTGAACACAGATTCTTCTGAACTGAACCTCTCCCCACATTGGGGTTATAGTATAAGGTAGTTTATGTTGTATGTTGTGCCCTGCTGCGGCATCAGAAGAACTGCCCCTGCGTGGGCAAAGCTTTGGCCCCTGCATGGGCTAATTTTGTATGCTAATGAAAAATGTAATAAAGATTTTGCAAAAAAAAAAAAAATTTGAGTTTATTGGATTTCTTTTCATAACAAAAAGTAGAAAATATATATATATATTTTTTTTCCAAAATGTTCAGTCTTTTTTCGTTTATATCGCCCAAAAAAAATTCCAGGTTATCAAATACCACCAAAAGAAAGCTCAATTTGTGGGTACAGCATTGTATGACCGCGCAATTACCAGTTAAAGTAGCACAGTTGCAAACTTCAAAAAGTGCTCTGGTCATGAAGGGGGTAAAACCCTCCGGGGCTGAAGTGGTTAAAGTGATTGTAAAGCTTCACTTTTTCTTTTTTAAATAACAAACATGTCCCAATCCATATCTTCTGGGGTCCCTCGGCGGCTGCCTCGGCTCCTCCCCACATCAGCTAACCCCCCCCGGGAAGCGCTCTTCCAAGGGGATTACTTTGCAGGCGCGCTCCCGAGTCCTGTATCCGGCATCCACACCTGCCAACTACGACTAGGCCCCGCCCCTCACGTCATTAGATTTGATTGACAGCAGCCAATGGCTGCACTGCTATCATTCTATCCAACAAAGAGCCGAGAAAGCCGAGAATAACGGGCTGACATCAAGTGCGTTCCTGACCCTGGACTTTCGAGGGCTCAGGTAAGTAAACTGAGGGGGGGAGGCCTGCAAACGCCAAATGTTTTCCTATGCATTAAGGGGAAAAAACATGAACCTTTACAACCCCTTTAATATCAGCTGGTTTAGTCTCACCTGATGGCCTATAAAAAGGTGTCTCAATACCGAGGTGTCACACAAGAAACATCTCATGATGGGTAAAAGCAAAGAGCTCTCTCAAGACCTTTACAACCTCATTGTTACACAACATACTGATGGCATTCAGGCCCGGATTTACTCCCTTTGCCACCCCAAGGCCGGGTACTACAATGCCCCCCCCCACACACACAAACACCACCATTCTCCTCCTTTATCGATGACTGCTACAATAGATCAATTAAAAACATATCTCTACAAATAAGAGCACTGAAAATAACTGACTTTAACTGTACAGACTGAAAATACTCTGTAATGCAGAAAATGCCTTTTAAAGATTATAACTGTAAGAAACTCCCTACAATATTTTAGTTCTAACTTTTCTTTTGGCAAATTCATTGATAATATCTTCATAGGACAAAGGATTTAAAAGTTCTGACTCAATGGCAAGTAAAGCTAAACTGTTCAGTCTTTCCTGAGCCAAAGATCATCGTAAATCATCAAATGCTGCCACTGTGCCCAAAAGTTGCCACTGTGCCCATCAAATGCTGGCACTGTGCCCTCAAACGCTGCTACTGTGCCCACAAATGTTGCCACTGTGCCCATCAAATGCTGCCACTGTGCCCTCAAGCGCTGCCACTGTGCCCACAAACGCTGCCACTGTGCCCATCAAATGCTGCCACTGTGCCCTCAAACGTTGCCACTGTGCCCATCAAATGCTGCCACTGTGCCCATCAAATGCTGCCACTGTGCCCTCAAGCGCTGCCACTGTGCCTACAAACGCTGCCACTGTGCCCTCAAACGTTGCCACTGTGCCCTCACACGCTGCCACTGTGCCCATCAAATGCTGGCAGTATGAGTATGGGGTAAATGAGGGAAGGGTGGAGGGAAAAGTAGGAGGGTAAGTGAAGGCGGGGGGGGGGTAGGGGATTGAGCGAGGGAAGGGTGGAGTTGTAGTCCCAGCAAGCTTCAGGGAAGCCTCAGCATCCGCACAATCTCAGGTCACAGCACTGCAGGAATGTCAGATCATGTGGAAGATTCTGTACAGCAGCAATGCAGCACTTCCATTCAGGGCGATGGGCAGACCAGGTCCCTAAAGCTCCTCCCTCTTCAACTAAACTCTTTCAGCTGTCTAATCCCGCTGACAGCTGAAAGAACCGAGCCATAAGGTATCGGTTTTGTGGTATCGGTACTTTTTTACGAGTACCAATACCCATGAAAATGTTTAGTGTCAGCACCGATACCGGTACCGGTATAACCCGAATACAGAGACACCAAAACAAATAAGTTCAGACATGAAGTTCTGTGTAATTAATCTATGTCAGTAGATTGCTTTAAGAAAGGTCTGGATTCTTTCCTAAGAGCACACAGTATAACTGAGTACTGACATTTATAGGTAAAGTTGATCCGGGGAAAATCCGATTGCCTCTCAGGGGATCAGGAAGGAATTTTTCCCCCTGCTGGATCATATTGGATAATGCTCTGCTAGGGTTTTTCGCCTTCCTCTGGATCAACTGTGGGTATAGGATTGTGTATATGAGTGGTATGATATTTTTTATTTTATTTATGTATGTATTTGTATGGTTAACCACTTGCCAAGCGCCACACGATGATATACATCGGCAGAACGGCACGAGCAGGCATATCAGCGTACCTGTATGTCCCTGCCTCCCAGCAGGTGGGTCTTTGCATTGGTGAATGTTTTGAGCGCTATCATACACTAGTTGAGTTTTAGCGTAGGGTACGGCATTGTACAGACTAAAAAAACAAAAATAGTTGTCGTTTTATTGTTCTCTCTCTATTGCTCTGCTCTTTTTTACTGTATTCTATTCTGCAAAGTTTTATTGTTAACCATGTTTTTGTTTTCAGGTACGCCATGCAGTTGCAGCACGGATTTATCTTGACAGCAACAGTGTTTGCTCCCACGATACATAAAGATGTGACTCCAGCACTGTCGGAGGTGATTTCACCACCACAGTTAAAAAAAAAAAAAGAGCATATATGCCGAAGAATGGGGGCAGGGGTGGAGGAGCGATTTGCTCCTAGCTTTTGCGGGAGGATGCCCCCATGCTTCGGCATATATAAATGGTGCATGTATGCCCATCATTACAAGTGGGTGAATGAAGGGAGGTATTCTAATGGTGGACATACCCAACGATCAATCTCTTTTTTTCGTACCTATTGCTATCATAGGGGATATTTACATTCCCTGAGATAACAATAAAAATGATTAAAAAAAAATGTAAAAAAATGAAAGGAACATTTAAAAAATAAGATAAAATGCAAAAAAAAAAAAAACATAGAAAAAAAAAGCACACCCCTGTCCCCCTGCTCTCGCGCAAAGGCAAACGCAAGCGTCAGTCTGCCGTGAAATGTAAACAGCAATTGCACCACGCATGTGAGGTATCACCGTGAAGGTCAGATCGGGGGCAGTAATTTTAGCATTAGACCTCCTCAGTAAATCTAGTGGTAACCTGTAAAGGCTCTTAAAGGCTTTTAAAAATGTATGTAGTTTGTCGCCACTGCATGTTGCATGTGCGCAATTTTAAAGCATGTCATGTTTGGTATCCATGTACTCGGCCTAAGATCATCTTTGTTTTTTCATCAAACATTTGGGCAATATAGTGTGTTTTAGTGCATTAAAATTTTAAAAGTGGGCGTGGTCTAGCTATGGAAGCGTGAGGATGCTTATCCCAGAGCTCTGCAAGGGACAGCCCAAAAAACAGCCCGTCAGACCAGCAGAGAAAGCCAAGACTACGTGGCAGGGGATGGTAAGCACCTGCTGGACACAGGGGTACAGAGGGGTCCCGAAAATACGCATTAATTCCTCCGTCAGTACAGCGTTTCTTCCCCCACTGTCCTGGCCAAGATGGTGTCGCCACGGGTCCCCCCCTGCGAACACCGCCACACATCACAGAAAGGGCACAAAGGCGCGAGCTGCTGCAGGAGACGATCAGTCTTCACAGAGAGACAGAGCGCCTTCTCCCATTCTGTCTCCTGCCTTACCGAACTAAGACCTGCAGCCTCGTTTTGCCTATGCAGGGGGTGGGGCAGACAGTAATACAGAGGGCTCCCTATGGGACATTGTGGCGGCCTTGCCCACCAAGCAGGACCTGCAGGAAATGGTGGAATCAATCGGGAGTGCACTCTCCAGGGAACTGCATGATCTGCGCCAGCATGTGGACACTGTGGAGGAGAGGGTCCACTTGGAGTCCTCCAGCTCCACCACTGAAGCCCGCATCGCCTCCCTCGACATGGAGCAGCAGGCCTTCCGTCGACACCTTGTGGAGGTACAACTAAAGCTGGACGATGAGGAAAATAGGAGTAGGCAGAACAATCTGCGTCTACGCAGCATTCCCTGAAGCTACCATGGGACCGGACCTCCGCACAACGGTGGTGGCCACCCTGAACCAAATTTTGGTGAAACCGCCAAACTCAGAGTTGGGGCTGGACAGGGTGCACTGAATACCGGGACCCAGAGGGACCTCCACAACACTGCAGGACCCTGCAATTGTGGACCCTCCACGAGATGTCTTGTGCAGAGTGCAATTTTTTACTATAAAAGAAGCGATTCTGCGCTTGGCCTGCGAGAGGAGTCCTATCGATTTTGATGGCGCACCGATCCGGATCTACCCTGACATCTCCAGGCAAACGAGAGCCATGCGAGGACTCATGCGTCCCCTCCTCGAAGTGATCCGTGAAGCTGAAGCTACCTACTGTTGGGGTCACCTCTTCCATCTGATTGTGAGGAAGAGGGGTGCTGAGTTCCACGTTCACTCACCAGACCAACTCCTGGATTTGTTAAGTTTTCTCAACAATCCTGCGGTGAATGTCCCTAACTGGTTTGACTACCGGTTATCCCAGGAGCCGCTCGGGACACCCTTGCCTAGGCCGCAGCGGGTCAGTTGACCCCGCTCTTGTGCCCACAGCCGGGAGAATGCCAGACCCCACCCGATGTCGTCGGAAGCCTGACTCTTCCCTTCGCCATGGGGACTGGTAAGACATCTTGGCTGACATGTTGATGACTCTTTGCTGGACTATCCCATTAACTCATTAGTCCTTTATAGTATTTAGACTCAAACCACCGAGATGGACTGGACTTGCCCCAATGTGCGCCCCCATCCATACCTGTTGCCAAGGGTGTACAGCATATCTTGCAGACTACTGTTTGTTGAGGGGCATTGGAAATGTTTTTGGGGAACCTGTTAGTTCATTGTATGTATGGGTGACTGCTGGGTGGGGTAATGGGCCTCAGTTGACACACTGTTGCCTTGCTGTGTGCACCGCTCCCCCTGCGTGCCTGCCTATGTGCAGATGGCATGGAGAAGGGGGGTGCTTGTTGGGGGTATGTGGGCAGGCACCAGGTTGCAACACCCTTGGCTCTCCCTAGCTATTATGACTTTTGTTCATCCCCCCCCACCAGCTGGGTACCCTGGATACTTGACTCTGTAGGTTTCCCCTCCCTCTTTTTGCTCACTGTCTTGTTTTCTGCACCTCACAAGACAGCTACAAGACCATTGATCCGCTCCCACTTCCCCGCAACATGCCGAAACAGCTATTGCTCGACCAGGGTGTGCGGAGAGATGCCCCGCCTAGTGGCTCTCATTAGCATACAATAGTTTTAGGTGGTGCCTAGGTCGCATGCATTGTCCCTATGTCCCCCGTTGTATACAAGGAGACTGTGTTTCTATTACGGCCTCATGTGAGTATATGCATGAACCCTCGGCCCTGGTGCTCAGGGCTAGGATGCAGAAGACCCCAAATAGGTCTAAACCCTCTCTGGGTGTCAGGAGTCTGGGGTCCACTTGAGTTGCATGCATCCTCCCGGGACATCACTACCACATGGTCGCGGCTGTTGGCATCCAGTTCTACTGCTCAAGCTATCGCTCACCGTTAGATAATTACAGTTATGTTATGTTGGCTCTTATTTTATGTTGGCTTATGTTTTTCAGAATATGGTTCTCTGTGGTCTTACCCCATGCATCTCCATTAGTATTGTTTACTCTATGTCTATGTATTGATCTATTATTGGTTGGCTCTGAACAGGCCCTAGCGCTCCACCCACCCCCCATTAGGGCAGGCCCCTGTGCGGACACCTTGAGTGCCCAACAGATATCCGCACCAGAAGACATAATGGGTTTCCTCAAGATCACCTCCCTCAACGTGCATGGCCTAAACACACCGTAAAATCGATCGCAGCTTCTAAATGACCTGCGCAAGGGCAAAACCCAAGTGGCATTCCTGCAGGAAACGCACTTCCGTGCTGATAGTACACCGAAACTGACCAACGGGACTTTTCCGTTGGCCTATCTAAGTGTCTCTCCGATCTCCAAGTCGAAGGGGGCAAGTTTTCTGATGGCAAAATTGGTACCATGGGCATTCGAGGCGGACAGATACACAGGGCCATTTTATCTTATTGAAGGGGAGGGTGTCTGACATGCGGGTTACTTTCCCCAATGTCTATTTCCCCAACACGCACCATCCGCAATTTTTGAGGTGGCTCCTCCCTGAGCTCCTAGAGTTCACAGGGGGAGTGCTAGTTTTTGGTGGAGACCTTAATTTCGCCATGGACCCTTCCCTCGACGTGTCACGAGGTGCCTCCCACCTATCTTACTCATGCCTGAAGCACCTAAATGCCAATCTCCACACTCTGCATCTAGTGGACCCCTGGCGGCTGCTCCATACACAAGACCAAGATTATACTTTTTTCTCTCAGGTGCACCACACTTATTCACGGTTAGATTACCTGCTTGTGTCGCATAAAGACCTATCTATAGTGGTGTCATATCTCCATCAATGTCATATCGTTCTCGGATCATGCGCCAGTTCACATGACACTGTAGCTGGGACCAGAGTCCCGGCCTCCTCTGTCCTTGAGATTAAATGAAGCTTTGCTTCAATCGGAGGAAACCCGCTCAGAGATACTGAACATCCTACGTGAGTAGGATATTTTACATATATATATATATATACACACACACACACACACACACACACACACATTAATATATATATATATATATATATATATATATATATATATACATATATATATATACACACACACATACACATACATACATTCATTATTATATATATATTATATATATATTTATATATATATATATATATATATATACATACACACACATATATATATATATATATATATATATATATATATTATATACACCACACACACACAGATAAATTTGAATTTTTTGAATGTATATATTTGTATTTATTTATACATAGAGTATCTACACATACATATTTTTGCCCTCAGCCTCGTCAATGCAATGATTGGGAAGATACATTATCAATTAATCCATATCAGCCACACTGCAATGCATGGAGCGTGACTGCCCTCTAGTGACTATAATGATGAACGGTGAGCTCAGATAGAATTTAATGTTATGTTTTATAAAGCTAAATTGTACTTTATTATTATATTCCACACTTTAAAGTCTCATTAGTATCAGAACCCCCATTACCCTTCCTCCTTTCATCAACCTGAGTGAGTTTAACCATTTCCAACCTTGCAGCAGAGAAGCGGTATGACCTGCTGCTATCTGTTCCTGTGGTGAACAATCACCCACTAGCTTCTGTCACTGTGGAGCAATTCCTCCTCAAAGTTAACAGCAAAATCACTGAGGTGGTGCAAGGCCTTCTCTCTGGCAGCTCAGATCTCTCCTTCTTCATGCTCTCTGTTTGCACCTTTTCACCCTCCTAATTGCTAATGCAGAGTCACTGCTGGGAAGGGGAGCAGGGTGAGCTGAGCTGCTGAGTACCAGCTAGGAGGAGAAGCAGGGGACACTGAGCTGTCGAGTCCCTGCTCAGAGGGGGAAAAGGGAGAGTTGAACTGCAGGGTCGCTGCTGGAAGGGGAAGGCAGGGGTAGGTTAAACTATCGCATTATTGCTGGTAGCATAAAGCATGGGGAGCTGAACTGCAGAGTCCCAGCTAGGAAGGGGAACAGGGTGAGCTGAGCTCCCAGGCCCCTGATGGGAGGGGGAGCAAGGTGAGCCGAGCCTCCAAGTCCCAGCTGGGAAGGGGAACAAGGTAAGCTGAGCCTCCAAGTCCCTGCTAGGAAGGGGAACAAGGTGAGCTGAGCCTCCAAGTCACAACTAGGAAGGGGAACAAGGTCAGCTGAGCCTCCAAGTCCCAGCTAGGAAGGGGAACAAGGTAAGCTGAGCCTCCAAGTCCCTGCTAGGAAGGGGAACAAGGTGAACTGAGCCTCCAAGTCCCAGCTAGGAAGGGGAACAAGGTGAGCTGAGCCTCCAAGTCACAACTAGGAAGGGGAACAAGGTCAGCTGAGCCTCCAAGTCCCAGCTAGGAAGGGGAACAAGGTAAGCTGAGCTTCCAAGTCCCTGCTAGGAAGGGGAACAAGGTAAGCTGAGCCTCGAAGTCCCAGCTAGGAAGGGGAACAAGGTAAGCTGAGCCTCCAAGTCCCAGCTAGGAAGGGGAGCAAGGTAAGCTGAGCCTCAAAGTCCCTGCTAGGAAGGGGAACAAGGTAAGCCGAGCCTCCAAGTCCCAGCTAGGAAGGGGAACAAGGTGAGCTGAGCCTCCAAGTCACAACTAGGAAGGGGAACAAGGTCAGCTGAGCCTCCAAGTCCCAGCTAGGAAGGGGAACAAGGTAAGCTGAGCTTCCAAGTCCCTGCTAGGAAGGGGAACAAGGTAAGCTGAGCCTCCAAGTCCCCGCTAGGAAGGGGAACAAGGTAAGCTGAGCCTCCAAGTCCCTGCTAGGAAGGGGAACAAGGTGAGCTGAGCCTCCAAGTCCCAGCTAGGAAGGGGAACAAGGTAAGCCGAGCCTCCAAGTCCCAGCTAGGAAGGGGAACAAGGTGAGCTGAGCCTCCAAGTCACAACTAGGAAGGGGAACAAGGTCAGCTGAGCCTCCAAGTCCCAGCTAGGAAGGGGAACAAGGTAAGCTGAGCTTCCAAGTCCCTGCTAGGAAGGGGAACAAGGTAAGCTGAGCCTCCAAGTCCCAGCTAGGAAGGGGAACAAGGTAAGCTGAGCCTCCAAGTCCCTGCTAGGAAGGGGAACAAGGTGAGCTGAGCCTCCAAGTCCCAGCTAGGAAGGGGAACAAGGTAAGCTGAGCCTCCAAGTCCCTGCTAGGAAGGGGAACAAGGTAAGCTGAGCCTCCAAGTCCCAGCTAGGAAGGGGAACAAGGTAAGCTGAGCCTCCAAGTCCCAGCTAGGAAGGGGAACAAGGTGAGCTGAGCCTCCAAGTCCCAGCTAGGAAGGGGAACAAGGTAAGCTGAGCTTCCAAGTCCCAGCTAGGAAGGGGAACAAGGTAAGCTGAGCCTCCAAGTCCCAGCTAGGAAGGGGAACAAGGTAAGCTGAGCCTCCAAATCCCTGCTAGGAAGGGGAACAAGGTAAGCTGAGCCTCCAAGTCCCTGCTAGGAAGGGGAACAAGGTAAGCTGAGCCTCCAAGTCCCTTCTAGAAGGAGGAGCAGGGTGACCTGAACCCCCAAGTCCCTGCTAGGGGGGATAGCAAGGTAAGTTAAGCTCTCAACAGGAACTTGGGAGCTCAGGTCACCCTGCTCCTCCTCCTAGCAGAGACCTGGGAGCTCAGCTTACCTTGCTCTCCTCTGCTTGCAAGGACTATGCAGCGCAGCTCACCCTTTCCCCCCTATCAGCAATGACTCAGCAGCTTCCAAGTCCCTGCTAGGATGAAGAGCAGGGTGACTCGGGAGCTGCTGAGTAATTTCTGATAGGGGGAATAGGGGAAGCTGTGCTTCTGAGTCCTTGCTAGCAGGGGGAGCCAGGTAAGCTGAGCTTCAAAGTCCCTGCTAGGAAATTGAGCAAGGTAAGCTGAGCTTCTAAGTCCCTGTTAGGAGGAGGAGCAGGGTGACCTGAGCTCCTAAGTCCCTGCTAGGGAAGGGAGCAAGGTAAGCTGCAGGAGGAGAAGGCACATTAAGCTAAACTACTGAACTACTGCTGGTAGGGTGAAGCAAAGGGAGCTGAGCTTCTAAGTCATTGCTGGCTGGATGAAGGAGCAGAGTCTGGTTCTCAGCTGGGACCTCCATGTTCCCTATTCCTCAGGGTCCACCATTCACCTCCGCAATGCCGCTTTACTATGTGTCTGGATTGCCTATGCGCTGCACAAGCCCCTCTAACTTCAAATTGCCCACACTGACTACTCCGCTATCAGAAACAAAACGAACAGTCCATGGAGGGAATGTGGTGATGGAAGAGCCTTATTCAAACCGACCACAACCACAGAAGGTGACAAGGAACTCCTGGATGAGCTTCACTCCTAATGGTGTCTATAGAAGGGTCTCTGCTATCACCGATCATTGGTTTGCACACAACTTGTCGTTCTATTCTCTCACCTCATTGAAGAAAACCTTTGATGTCTGACCCGTGACGGCTTTCAGTGGCTTCTCCAAACTTTTCCAAGTCCTTCCAAAGAAATGGTGGTAAGGAAGATCAAGCAGAGAAAGTCGGACCTGATACTGAGTGTCGGCATTTCCCTCTGAGATTCCCTGTGAAGGAAAAAATAAATGAAAAAATGATTAGGATTGGACCGGTGGGTTGATGGACATGGTTTTGCCATGGGATGTCCAACCAATCAAACGTTTAATGGTCAGGTGACCCCCCTACCCCAATCTGGCCACCCTACTACCTATAAATCTAAAAGAAAGATGCTGGCAGCATGCCGAAAACATTAAATGCAGATAAAGCTTTATTATTCTTGACAAGCAAGACAAAGCACCGCCTGGGACTTCCTTCCAGATGGGATACTGCGTGTCGCTTGTTCAGGCTAATAAAGCTTTGCTTGTGTTGAATGTCGATTTCTTTTGGATCCACCGGCAGTTTGGTGGGGAGGAAGAGAACCTGCTTTGCTTTGGCAACTGGTCAGCCCAGGTGGTGACCTAACAAAAACGGGCTTGTGAGTGGGCGGGCAACTGCTTCACCCAACTATCACTTAACTTTATCTCCATCACATACAGTGCCTTGAAAAAGTATTCATACCCCTTGCAATTCTCCACATTTTGTCACGTGACAACCAAAAACGTAAATGTATTTTATTGGGATTTCATGTGATGGACCAACACAAAGTGTCACATAATTGTGAAGTGGAAGGAAAATAATAAATGATACAAATAAATATGTGAAAAGATGTTTTCTGGTCTCCATCACTACTACCCGGAGACCTGGGAAACATAGTGGGGGAGGGGGATTATGTTAGGGTGGGGTCTGGGGTAGGAGGGCAGTGGGGTTGTACTGCCTAAAGCCTATGATGACTGACCTTTTCACCCATCACCAATCAGATTCAGACTTCCAAAGCAGATCTGAATCTCATTGGTGGCTGTAATAAAAAAAAATAAAAAACAGATGCGTTCCAGGCAGGGCGAGGACAAGGTCATGTAGAGCCCAAGGTGAACGTACCAAACTTCAAACTGCGACCCCCACCACGCCCCACCCAAGATGTATGAGCACAAATATACCCAGATGCTGAAATCCCCCCTCCTAGCATGAATACCCCCAATCATCCCTACTAGCATAACCCCCCCAATTTTTTGTTTTTTAACCACTTGAGAGCCGCGCTATAGCCAAATGACGGCTACAGCGCGGACCTCCTTTGCCGGGACTATGTCTATTGACGTCGTCCCATGCACGAGCGGCGCGCTCTTTGATCGGCGAGTCTATGAGACTCGCCTGATCCCCGATCCGAGCAAGGGGTCGATCCCGACCCCTTATCACGTGATCAGCTGTCAGCCAATGACAGCTGATCATGTGATACAACGGAGCCGGTAATCGGCTATTTTTCCTCCTCGCGCTGACAGTGCGAGGAGAAAAAAAAAGAGCCGATCACCGGCGGCCGTGATCGGGACATCAGTCCCGATCACGGCCAGCCCTGCCAGTGCCCACCTGCCCCCTGCCAGTGCCACCTCAATAAAAAATAAGTGCCCCCCGTCAGTGCCACCCAGCAGTGCCCATAGTGCCACCCAGCAGTGCCCACAGTGCCACCCAGCAGTGCCCACAATCTGCCTCAACAAAGGTGCTGCACCCCAGTGCCACATATCCATGCCCATCAGTGTCATCTACCAGTGCCCAGCAGTGCCACCTATCAGAGCCACCTATCAGTGCCCATCAGTCCCATCTATCAGTGGTACCTATCAGTGCCCCTTAGTGCCACCCATCCGTGCCATCGTATCTGTGCCCATCTTTGCCCATCAGTGCCGCCTTATCTGTGGCCATCGGTGCCGCCTTATCTGTGCCTATTAGTGCCGCCTTAACTATGCCTATCAGTGCCCACCAGTGCAGCCTATCAGTGCCCACCAGTGCAGCCTATCAGTGCCCACCAGTGCAGCCTATCAATGCCGCCTCATCAGCGCACTTCAATGAAGGAGAAAAATGACCTGTTTGCAAAATTTTATAACAAACTATTAAACATGATTTTTTTTTTTTGCATCTTTTTTTGTTTGTTTAGCAAAAAATAAAACTCCGAGCTGTAATTAAATACCACCAAAAGAAAGCTCTATTTGTGGGGAAAAAAATGATAAAAATTTCATTTCGGTACAGTGTTGTATGACCGCGTAATTGTCATTCAAAGTGCATCAGCGCTGAAAGCTGAAAATTGGTCTGGGCAGGAGGGGGTTTAAGTGCCCAGTAAGCAAGTGGTTAAATCACCCCTGCCAGCACGAATCCTCTACCCCTCAAACTTTCCCTCCAAGCACACATCCCCACCCCCTTCCTAGCATGAATACCCCCCAATCATCCCTACTAGCACAACCCCCCCCCCCCTCCCACACACACACAAAAAAATAAAAATAAATTATCCCTGCCAGCACAAATCCTCTACCCCTCAAACTTCCCCTCAGAGTACAAATCCCCATCCCCCTTCTTAGCATGAATACCCCCCAATCATCCCTACTAGCACAACCCCACCCACAAAAAAAAAAAAAAAGGTGGGAAGGGAAGGGTGGGGGCAGGGAGGGCTCAGGAAAGGATGGGCAGGGAGGGCACAGGAAGGAAGGGCAGAGAGGGCTCAGGAAAGGATGGGAGGGAGGGCTCAGGAAAGGATGGACAGGGAGGGCACAGGAAACGATGAGCAGGCAGGAAAGGCACAGGCAGCAATGGGCAGGGAAGGCACAGGAAGCAATGGGCAGGGAAGGCACAGGCAGCAATGGGCAGGGAAGCCACAGGAAGCAATGGGCAGGGAAGGCACAGGAAGCAATGGGCAGGGAAGGCACAGGCAGCAATGGGCAGGGAAGGCACAGGAAGCAATGGGCAGGGAAGGCACAGGCAGCAATGGGCAGGGAAGGCACAGGAAACAATGGGCAGGGAAGGCACCGACATTTGCTGCAGGTGCCGGTGCATCATCTGCGTCAATGCCATAACAGAGAGGGCACAGAACCTCCTGGCTCTCAGAACACCTGCCCCAGCAGAGTCCCGGGGTGCTGATGTCTCTGCAGACTCCTGACATCCCCTGGTGCAACCACCAGGCTGACATGGCAGCACCGGCGTCCTCCCCCTGCCCCTCCCCCCCCCCCTAGAATCACCGGCTTTCTGAAATTGTTGACCTACATAGAAGCGTCATCCGCCTCTCATTGTACAAATGAGGTTTATGAATAGTCAGATGTGGATCTCCTGCAGAAGGACGAGTGTACGTCACCAAACATACAAAAATATACAAAATATTTGTTATACAAGACACTGTGTGGGAGATTTACTAAAACTGGAGCACTCAGAATCTGGTGCAACCAATCAGCTTCTAGCTTTGGCTTGTTCAATTACAGTGGAGCCTCCACTTGTCTGCCTCCTCCCCCCCCCCCTGCTGCCACATTTGGCACCTTCTGGGGGGGTCCCGCCTCCTCTCCTGGACTGAAACGGCTTCCTCTAATTTCACCGCACACTGCGAGCTTCTCACAATGTGCATTAGAAGCTGCAGCAAGTCAGATAGAGTCCCGCCCCATTTCGTGGCTGGAGTCCCACCTCATTTCCTGGCTGGAGTCCCACCTCATTTCCTGGCTGGAGTCCCGCCTCATTTCCTGGCTGGAGTCCCGCCTCATTTCCTGGCTGGAGTCCCGCCTCATTTCCTGGCCTTTAGTCCCGCCTCATTTCCTGGCTGGAGTCCCACCTCATTTCCTGGCTGGAGTCCCGCCTCATTTCCTGGCTGGAGTCCCACCTCATTTTCTGGCTGGAGTCCCGCACCATTTCCTGGCTGGAGTCCCACCTCATTTGCTGGCTGGAGTCCCACCTCATTTCCTGGCTGGAGTCCCACCTCATTTCCTGGCTGGAGTCCCGCCCCATTTCCTGGCTGGAGTCCCGCCCCATTTCCTGGCTGGAGTCCCACCTCATTTCCTGGCTGGAGTCCCGCCTCATTTCCTGGCTGGAGTCCCGCCCCATTTCCTGGCTGGAGTCCCACCTCATTTCCTGGCTGGAGTCCCACCTCATTTCCTGGCTGGAGTCCCACCTCATTTCCTGGCTGGAGTCCCGCCCCATTTCCTGGCTGGAGTCCCACCTCATTTCCTGGCTGGAGTCCCGCCTCATTTCCTGGCTGGAGTCCCGCCTCATTTCCTGGCTGGAGTCCCACCTCATTTTCTGGCTGGAGTCCCGCCCCATTTCCTGGCTGGAGCCTCGCCCCATTTCCTGGCTGGAGGACCTCAAGCATCATCTAGCAGCCCATTGGGTGCTCAACCAGTAGCCCTCCAGCTGTTGAGGAACTACAAGTCTCATCATGCTTCTGCCCTTTGGGGTCATGCTAGTAATGATCAGCCCTGCAAAGCCTCATGGGACTTTTAGTTCTGCAAAAGCTGGAGGGTCGCAGGTTAAGTTCAGCCCTTTTCTCCCCCAGCCTGACTGTCCCTGGCCCCGCCCCTTTCAGTTCTTACAATCATAGAGGCTCAACATCACATGTGGGGGTTACCTATGCAAATTCAGCCCTCCTAGGAACACCCACTACTCCAGACTGACACCCATCAAGGCATTTTGATATTTGCATAACCCCTCCCACTACTTACATCAGGACTGAAGGCTCTTGAGATGAGGAGCAGTGAGGGCGGGTGTTTTCAGGAAGCCCCGCCCCCTGCCAAGCCCCTCCCACCAGCGCAGAGACCCAGCGACATGATCACTGGCTCTAAAATAAGGTGTGTCATGAAAATGGAAAGGTTTCGCCTAGCATGATCAAACGTTTGGGGAGGGAACCAGAGAAGGCTAAATATAAGCTGAATAAACTTCAGGTTTAATATACCCTATATAACCAAAAGTTTTGGGACACCTGCCTTTACACACACATGACCTTTGATGGTATCCCAGTCTTACTCCGGAGGGTTCAATATTGAGTTGGCCCACCCTTTGCAGCTATAAGAGCTTCACCTCTTCTGGGAAGGCCGTCCACAAGGTTTAGGAGGGTGTCTATGGGAATTAGAGCTGCACGATTAATCGTTATCACAATTTTTTTCCCCCTTGCAATCTTGACACAGTATTTCCCGAATTCTTTCTATGCAGAGAATTCTCCTCAAAAAAAAAAAACGAGCAGTCTGCCAAGAATCACAACATTCTTTAACAGTGGAACTAAGTATAAAGATTGTGACGATTTATCCTTTACATCAAAGGAATGAACTTTGGTGCGTAAATGAGGGAAGTTTAACCACTTAACCGCTTGCCAACCAGCCGCCATCATTATATTGTGGCAGGTCAGCACGATCCCGAGGAGCCATCATAGCTATACGTCGGTTCACGGGATTGGGATAGCAGGCGTGCACACACACAGGGATTGGGATAGCAGGCGTGCGCGCTGCACGGCAAGGGTGCCGATGCTCGTGGCCAATGGTCGCGATGACAGCCAGCCCCAATCGATCGTGAGCACGAGGGACAGAACACGGAAGCCTGTGCGTAAACACACAAATACGCGCTCTGTTCTGAGAGGAGTGACAGATCGTGTGTTCCTATTAGCTAGGAACCACGATCTGTCACTTCCTCTAGTCAGTCCCCTCCCCCTTCAGTTAGAATCACCTCCCAGGGAGCACGTTTAACCCCTTGATCGCTCCCTAGTTTTAACCCCCTTCCCTGCCAGTTCCATTTTTAGATTAATCAATGCATTTTTATAGAACTGATCGCTGTATAAATGACAATGGTCCCAAAAATGTGTCAAAAGTGTCCGATGTGTCCGCCATAATAAAAATCGCAGATCGCCGCCACTACTAGTAAAAAAAAAATAATAAAAATGCTATAAATCTATCCCCTATTTTGTAGACGCTATCCACATACGCTTATTACAATTTTTTTTTTACCAAAAATATGTAGAAGAATACATATTGGCCTAAACTGAGAAAAAATTAGCTAAAAAAATAAAAATGGGGATATTTATTACAGCAAAAAGTACAAAATATTGTGTTTTTTTTTTTTAATCGTCACTCCTTTTTTGTTTATAGCGCTAAAAATAAAAACCGCAGAGGCGATCAAATACCACCAAAGGAAAGCTCTATTTGTGGGAAAAAAAGGACATCAATTTTGTTTGGGTGAAACGTTCGCACGACCGCGCAATTGTCAGTTAAAGCGACGCAGTGCCGAATCGCAAAAAAAAAAAAAAAATGGCCTGGTCATTCAGTAGCCAAATCTTCCGGGGCTGAAGTGGTTAAACACTAAACCTTTTTCTAACATTTGTTGGTTTCAAGTTAAAATCTTTTTTTTTTTTTTGCTAGAAAATTACTTAGAACCCCCAAACATATATATAAATAAAAAATATATATATATATATATATATATATATATATATATATATATATATATATATATATATATATATATATATATATATATATATATAATTTTTTTTTTTTTTTCAGTAGAGACCCTAGAGAATAAAATGGTGGTTGTTGCAATATTTTAGTGTCACACTGTATTTGGGCAGCAGTCGTTCAAATGCAAATTTTTGGGGAAAAATAATTACAGTTTAAAGCAGAGTTCTGCTATAAAAAAAAAGTCAGCAGCTACAAATACTGCAGCTGCTGACTTTTAATAATTGGACACTTACCTGTCACAGGGTCCAGCGATGCGGAGGAACGAAGCTCCGCTCCTCTCCCCCTCCCTTCTCCGGCATTGTCACTGTGGGCGCCCTCAGCTGTGGCTTCAGCTGGGGCACGCACTGCGCATGCACAAGCCGCCTGACAGGCTGTGACTGGCCAGGTAATCATCTGGGACCTGTCACGTGTCCCAGATGATTGCAGAGAGGGAGGGGGGAGAGGTGAACTTGCTTCTGGCGCCGCTGTGTGCCGGGAGGGAAATGGGAGCTGGGACCCTCTGAAAAAGAGGGTTTCCGCTCCCCCCCCTCCCCTAAAAAAAAAATAAAAAAATATGTGCCAAATGTGGCATGTCAGGGGGGTCACCTAACCTTAAAGCGGAACTCCGCTTTAATGCATTTAAAAAAAAAAAAAAAAATGAACCAGTAAAGTTAGCCCAATTTTTTTGTAAAATTTGAAAGATTGTACACCGCGAGAATCGTGATCTTTATTCTAAGCAAAAAAGAAATTGCGATTCTCATTTTGGCCAGAATCGTGCAGTTCTAATATATATATATATATATATATATATAATTTATGTGTGTGTGTGTGTGTGTGTAATATATATATATATAATATAAATACACACATACATATACACACACACACACACACATAAATTATATATATATATATAACTGCACGATTCTGGCCAAAATGAGAATCGCAATTTCTTTTTTGCTTAGAATAAAGATCACGATTCTCGCGGTGTACAATCTTATATATATATATATATATATATATATATATATATATATAAATAAAAAGAACATTGATACAATTACAGTATATATTATATATAGATAAAATGATATTAGTAGTAGATTCTGGTGAATTTTGAGTTCATGGGAATTGATAAACAGGCAGTAAAGTCAGCACTGTGGCCATATAGGTCTCTTCCATCGCAAGAGGATGTAGTAAGAATGCGATGAACAATTTCTGATGTTTCGGCGATCATCTGAAATCCCCAATCTCTGGGGTCAGCGGATAGATCTGATGAACATCTCAGGGTGACCGATGTTAGAAATTCAAGCCATGTAAAGCTGGATTTATTAATGAACTGCTAACCCCTGGCTGACCCGGGATTACCGGAGACATGTGTGTTGGGGGATGACTGGCACCGGCCATAATGGGCGCATACATCCCCACTGGGGGCAAAGACCAACTTCCTCTCCGCCTAGGATTCCCCACAGCCGTCATCTACAGTTGGCCACTAGAGGGGGCTCTACAGCCACTATCACACCAGAGATCAGGCTTTGCTCCGCCGCACAGTACGATCTCTGGATTGGTCCTCATTCAGATGCTGCACTGATTCCCCTTTAAGGGATACTCCGGGGCAAATATGATTTTTTTTAATGATGAGGCAGACACAGCCTCGAAAATCGCAGAGATGCTTTAACTCTTTCACTGCCAGAGCCGTTTTTGCTTATTTTTATTTTTTTTTGCGTACATGTTTAATACCACTTCCGACCCATTCTGTTCTGACACTTTTTATTTACAGGTCTAAATCAGTATTTTTTGCTGGAAAATTACTTAGAATCCCCAAACATTATATATGTAATTTTTCCGGCCATGCTGGAAAGCATTGAATGAATGAATGAATAATTTGTATAACGCTCAAAGCGAACTGAATCGCATCAAAGCGCTGTGCTGAGCTTTGTTGTCCAGCTTCTGAAAAAAAACAGCCACTGGCTGCAAAAAATGCCCCCCCCCCCACTCCATCTTAAAGTGATACTAAAAAGGATTGTTTTTTTATTATTTTTAAATAACAAACATGTCACACTTACCTCCATTATGCGGCATGTTTTGCAGAGTGGCCTCCCCAACATCCATTTCTGGGGTCCCTCGGCAGCTCTTGCGGCTCCTCCTCGCATTAGATAAGCCCCTTGGAGAAGCGCTCTCCTGAGCCCAGCATTCGGTGTCCATAGAATGCAGGACTCGGCCCCGCCCCCCACATTATTGGATCTGATTGACAGCAGCGGGAGCCAATGGCTGCGCTGCTATCAATCTATCCAATCAAGAGCCAGGAACCCGTGGAGAGAGGAACGGCGTGGACAAGCCGACGGGAATTCTGGGCTTGGGTAAGTAAAACGGGGGAGGGGGGGCGATGACTGCCATAGGATGAATTAAGGTGAAAAAAAACACGAATGTTTACAACCCCTTTAAGAAGTCCTGTGCATGTGCCTATGCAACGCTGGAGTCTTCTCTGTATCTAGGACCTGGTAGAGACCAGAGGCGATTGTGGCACATATTTCTGCACACATACGCTGCCATCTTCTGGCAGATCGCCACTAAATCGCCCGGCGGTGTTTGCGGGCATGCGCATGTGCTGCAAACCTGCAGCTTAGTAGCATGCTGCCTCCTGGGATAGCTGTGACGTTGCAATCCCAAGAGGCAGCCGGGGCCCTCCCTAAGCCAGAAACTAAGAAGCTTTGCAGCACAAAAAGAACTAAAACAGTAAAAAAATAGAACAATATTTAGCTTTGTGTAAGAGGGAGGGGGAGGGATACAATAAAAAAAAAAAAAAAAAAAAAAATTTAAAAAAGGGAGGTTGCTGTAGTGAGTTTAATCCCACTTATGCAGATTGAGAACATTATAGTAAACATTATATTGATTATAAAAACGTATAATAAACGTTCCCCAGTACACTATTTGTTAAACTTTCCACCCCAGCACTAGAACTTTGCAACTTTCAATACTCCTGGCCCCTGCTCCCTCGGCGCTGCTTCTCTGAACTTCTGGTCTTCACAGGACAGAGTTAACAGTGGACAGTGCAGTCTCCAGCCAGTCAGTTAGCTTGGAGGGGGGGGGGGTAGAAGGAGCAGGGGAGTGCCTTGCCATCCTACGCTATGTGGCTGTGTGTTTCTATTGATTCCAGGACATCCAGTGCCCAGTGCCAAGGTCATCCAGTGTCCAGGGCAAAGATGCCAAACTGGGCTCCTCCACTTTCCCCTGGGGTTAGGGTCAGGGCACCCCATCCGTGCAATAAAGCATTGCGCCTAGGGCAGCCACCCCTCCTGCCCACCCGTTGTCCCAGCCCTGCACACAATGCGTCCACAAGGGTGGCTCCATAGGAGGCTGTAAGAGAAAGGAGCCATCCTGAAACAGGAAGTGATTACAGCAGTGCTAGGGCTGGGCTCAGCCCTTCCTTCTCTGAGCTGGCCGGTCAGTTGTTGGCTAATTGTCAGCTCCTATCTCTCCACAGTTAATCAGCTGTTGATGATCCTGCTCGTCAGTCCTGCCTACTTAAGCTGTTCAGCCCAGAGGAGCTCTGCCTTCGCCTTGGTTAACATCACAGCGACTATCTCCTGCGTTCCTGTTCAAAGACTGGCTTTGCTGACATCCCTTCTGGCTCCAGATCCTGCTTGCTGTTCCACTACATTGATCCCTGACTTCTGGCTTGGCTGATTATCCGTTCCGGTTACTGAACTTTGGCTATGTTTTGACTACGTTTGTTCTTTTTACTTTTATTATTAAACAAGTGAGATTTATCTGTACTTCTGTCTCGGCCTGATTTCATGGTTTCTGACAATCAGCAACTAAAAGTGCTTAAAAAAAATGAAGGTTGTGATACCACTTTAAATTATTTGTGGGCGGAGTTCTGTTTAACAAAACTGCTGTGATATAAAAAGTATTTCCTTTGTATTGCAGAAGCAGAAAGATGCTATAAATCATTCCCCATGGAAGCGCCGATCTTCCAGGAGGAAGTCTCTCTGTTGATGTAATCCGGCCGCGTTCCCGGGGGATCTCCATAAATCTCTGCCACGAGTCGTACAATATGACAGTTAAATTTGTCCGCCATTGATGTGTTATACTTTCTGCTCGCTGTTCTATAAACTCCGGATTTGTAAAACGGCGTTCTGCATTGTGCGGTGACGGCCCATCAATGTTCCCTTTCCTTATTCAGCAATTATTGGATGCCATTAACGATTTCTGCAGAGGAAGCCAAGAGCTCAAAGCTCAGGGGATATAAAACAGATGAGCCAGTGTATGGTATGGCTATAGGATCTCAGAGACAAGACCACCTAACGTGGCCGATAGGGGGCAGCCAACTCTTCTGGGCCAGTGTATTGCATGGCTATCAGATCCCACTGAGACAAGGCTACCCACTGTGGCCTATAGGGGGCAGACAACTTTACAAGGCCAGTGTATTGAATGGCTAACAGATCTCATATAGATTAGGCTACCCAACGTGGCCTATAGAGGGCAGCCAACTCTTTGGACCAGTGCATCGCATGGCTATCAGATCTCATATAGATTAGGCTAACCAACGTGGCCTATAGAGGGGCAGTGTATCACATGGCTATCAGATCTCATAAAGACAAGGCTACCCACTGTAGCCTATAACGGGCAGCCATCTCTTCAGGGCTAGTGTATGACATGGCTATCAAATCTCATATAGATGGGACTACCCAACGTGGCCTATAGGGGGCAGCTGACTCTCCACGGTCAGTGTGTGGCATAGCTATCAGATCTCATATAGACAAGACTACTCAACATGGCCTATAAGGGGCAGCCAACTCTCCAGAGCCAGTATATAGCAACGCTACCAGATCTCATCTAGATAAGACTACCCAACATGGCCTATAGTGGGCAGCCAACTCTCCAGGACCAGTGTATGGCATGCCTATCAGATCTCATATTGATTAGGCTACCCAAAGCGGCCTATAGGGGGAAGCCAACTCTCCAGGGCCTGGCTATATGGCATGGCTATCAGATCTCATCTAGATAAAACTACCCAACAAGGCCTATAGGGAGCAGCCAACTCTCCAGGACCAGTGTATGGCAAAACTATGAGCTCTCATACAGACAAGGCTATTCAAAGTGGCCTATAGGGGGAAGCCAACTTTCCAGGGCCAGTGCATGGCATGGCTATCAGATCTTACATAGACAAGGCTACCAAATGTAGCCTATAGGGGGCAGCCAACTCTCCGGGACCAGTGCATGCCATGGCTATCAGATCTTATATAGACAAGGCTACCAAACGTAGACTAAAGGGGGTAGCCAACTCTCCGGGACCAGTGTATGGCCTGTCTATCAGATCTCATATAGATTAGGCTACTCAACGCGGCCTATAGGGGGCAGCCAACTCTCCAGGGCCTGGCTATATGGCATGGCTAGCAGATCTCATCTAGATAAGACTACCCAACCAGGTCTATAGGGAGCAGCCAACTATCCAGGGCCAGTGTATGGCAAAGCTATGAGCTCTCATACAGACGAGCCTACTCAAAGTGGCCTATAGGGGGAAGCCAACTCTCCAGGGCCAGTGCATGGCATGGCTATCAGATCTTATATAGACAAGGCTACCAAACGTGGACTAAAGGGGGCAGCCAACTCTCCAGGACCAGTGTAATATATGGCTATCAGATCTCATATAGACAAGGCTACCCAATGTGGCCTCTAGGGGGCAGCCAACTCTCCAGGGCCAGTGAATGGCAAAGCTATGAGCTCTCATACAGACAAGAATACTCAAAGTGGCCTATAGGGGGCAGCCAACTCTCCAGGACCAGTTTATGGCATGGCTATCAGATCTCATATAGATTAGGCTACTCAAATTGGCCTAGGCCTATAGGGGGCAGCCAACTCTCCAAGGCCAGTGCATGGCATATCAGATCTTATATAGACAAGGATACCAAACATGGACTATAGGAGGCAGCCAACTCTACATGACCAGTGTATGGCATGGCTATCAGATCTCATATAGACAAGGCTACCAAACGTGGCCTAGAGTGGGCAGCCATATCCCGTGGCTCCATGGCCTGTAAAGTGGACCTGTGCATTTCCAATGCAGAACAAGGCAACAAATGCACTTAAAGGGTAAGCTCACCTTTACACGAAAAATGACTGACTACACACTGTCAAACCTGACCATAATAAATAAAGAAATATTATATATTTATTTTCTTTAGACGTTATATAACATTATGGGTCTGTATTTCTTGGACTTCACAGCCCCCTATAGAAACTGATATACAATCTTTTGGCATATTGTTAAGATGTCTGTATTTGCTGGTTAGGATTTTTTAAGATACAAAAAGAAGCTGTTTGATCAGAAGTGATGATGTGATCGGCGGTTGCAGCCACAGACAATGGAATTGGAGGCGTTCAGATTTCAGATAAAACCTGGAGATTTATTTCTCTCCACCCAGCAGCTGGCGTTGCAGTTCCTGTGTCTGTTGTTGCAGAATCTTGCAGTGCCGGCTTCCTGCATTCTCTGGCTGCATCATTGTAGGCCGAGCAATAAACAGTGGGATGTCACCGCTATTGCGCCAGTCCATGCTGTATATTAGGGCATGGCAGCCCCCTTATACTAAACAAAATGGAAAGTTCATATAGACATCAATTGGCCCACTCCTGGCCTCTGTATAGTGGTTCTCCTGATAGAAGCCCACCTGACTCCTGGGATAAGACCTCCTGTGTCCTGACTGAGGCACCTCTGACCCCAGGTTGAGACCTCCTGTCTCCCGACTCCTGGCTAGGCACCTCTGACCCTTGGTTGAGACCTCCTTTTTCCCTGAGTGGGGCACCTCCGACACCCAGTTGAGACATCATGTCTCCCAACTCCTGACTGGGGCTCCTCTGACCCCTGGTTGAGAGCTTCTGTCTCCCGACTGCTGACTGGGGCTCCTCTGACCCCCGGATGAGACCTCCTGTCTCCCGACTGCTGACTGGGGCATCTCTGACTCTTGGGTAAGACCTCAAGTTGCCTGGCCGGGGCACCTCTGACCACTGATGAGACTTCCTTTCTCTTGACACCTGGCTAGAGCACCTCTCACTCCTGGTTGAGACTTTCTTTCTCCTGACTGGGGCACCTCTGACAACCAGTTGAGACCCCATGTCTTCTGCCTGGGGGCACCTCTGACCGCTGGCTGAGACCTCCAGTTTCTTGACTCCTGGCTGGGGCACCTCTGACCCCAGGTTGAGACCTCCTGTCTCCCGACTCCTGGCTAGGCACCTCTGACCCTTGGTTGAAACAACCTTTTTCCATGAGTGGGGCACTTCCGACAACCAGTTGAGACATCATGTCTTCCAACTCCTGACTGGGGCTCCTCTAACCCCTGGTTGAGAGCTTCTGTCTCCCGACTGCTGACTGGGGCACCTCTGACTCTTGGGTGAGACCTCAAGTCGCCTGGCCGGGGCACCTCAGACCCCTGGTGAGACCTCCTTTCTCTTGACACCCGGCTAGAGCACCTCTCACTCCTGGTTGAGACTTTCTTTCTCCTGACTGGGGCTCCTCTGACCCCTGGTTGAGAGCTTCTGTCTCCCAACTCCTGACTGGGGCACCCCTGACCCCTGGTTGAGACCTCCTGTCTCCTAGCTGGAGTCCTATCTCGAAAATGGGAGCCCTGAGCTATACTCAGGCTTGGTTTTTAACGACTGTGCACCCCTGTATACTCACACAGACTTCAGGCACCCAGCAAAATCCAGACACAGGGCTAAAGGTTCCATCCCACCCGAGATACTTTGGAACCTTCAAGCTCCAGGCCCCAATTCAGTTTTACAGAGTCCATAGAACGCCAAAAACACAGCTTTCTCCACTTAGAAACGATAGTCTGGAATCGCACTTTAAGCCTTAATGCGAATCCTGTGTAATTTTCTCCTATATTTTCACAGTAGCAAGGCTTCGTCCCAATACTTACCTTTTTCAGAAATCTTTGGGCCTGTCACGTGACACACGGGGTCCACTACTCCTCTTCTCTGGCACTGGTTGGTACTTAATGGTGGAGAATTACTGCTGATCAGGTGACGTCAGTGCCATGTGCATCATTACACTGTGAATGTGGGGTGCCAACACCCATAATGCCTTGTACTCACACTATGTCCTCGAGGCTCATGGCTGAGGACATTTGGTGAGGACTCTTGGGTAAGAGAACAAAAAGCCCATCAGTATTCTGATCAGCAGAGGTGCATGTTGATGTGAGCTTTGGATTGTGGTGCGTCTATGGATGGATCTGAGTCAAAATGTTGGATGAATTAAAAAAAAGCTTTACTTCACTGAAAAAACACCTTTCGTGGCCCACAACTTCCACTTGCTCAGTTTAGGGCAATATACAAAAAAGTCTGCAGGTACAAATTATATAAAATGCAAGACAGTTCAAATGTGTTTAATATTTTACAGGAGCTATGCTCTATGTAACTTGTACCCTAAGACTTTTTTACATCACGCTAGACCCCTCTCACCAGGTCTTAGTCATACGGAGAGCAGGGGACCCTCTATTTATGTATGAATTACCCTCTGGATTGGTAAACAAACATGTTGTCACCGGCTTCCAAATGCTATTGGTTTAGTCTTGGATATGGAATGAGATTTAGTGATGTCACTACTTTGCTGCCTATATCCTTGCTGGAGCAAAGCCCTGCCTCCACCAAGATGGCCACCTCCATACAGAGACAGTGCAGAACAGAGAATAGTAAGTCAGTAATAAGAAAAAGATGGGCTGCATGGAGCCCACAGGTCATATTGGTGACTCGTCCTCTACCCTCGGCCTGCCTCGGCCTGCCTTTCTAGAGTTCAGTTCCTCCACTTGCCAACCTCGCTATTGCCGAATGACGGCTACAGCGCAGCCGTCCAGTTCTATTGATGTTCTCCCAAAACCGAGAGCCCGGGCACAGCTGATCACAGATCGGGGTAAAGGGCCAACCACAGTGACCCTTTACCATGTAATCAGCTGTGTCCAATCACAGCTGATCGTGATGTAAACATAAGTCAGTTATCGACATTGCTTTCCTTGCGCTTACAGCGAGAGGAGAGCCGGTAACCGGCTTGTGGGAAAGGGACATCCACACAGGGCACTGATTATCGGAGTTCTAATTATCAGTGCCCATCAGCGCCTCTATCGGTGCAGCCTCATTAGTGCCGCCTCATCGGTGCCTTCCAGTGCCGCCTCATTTGTGCCCATCAGTGCCTCCTCATCAGTGCCACCTATCAGTGCCCTTCAGTGCCTTCTCATCAGTCCCTTACAGCGCCGCCTCATTTGTGCTGCCTATCAGTGCACTTCAGTGCCGCCTCATCAGTGCCTTTGAATGCCTCCTCATCAATGTCCATCAGGGCAGCCTGTCAGTGCGGCCTATCAGCGCCCATCAGTGCAGCCTCATCAGTGAAGGGACATCCCGCCTGATAACCAAGGCACTGATTATCAGAGTCCTAATTATCAGTGCAGCCCCATCAGTGCCACCTATCAGTGCCCTTCAGTGCCATCTATCAGTGCCCATCAGTGCCTCCTATCAGTGCAGCCTCATTGGTGCCTTCCAGTGCCTCATTTGTGCCCATCAGGGCAGCCTATCAGTGCTGCCTATCAGTGCCCTTCAGTGCCTTCTCGTCAGTGCCTTCCAGTGCCGCCTCATTTGTGCCGCCCATCAGTGCCCTTCAGTGCCGCCTCATCAGTGCCTTTGAGTTCCTCCTCATCAGTGTCCATCAGGGCAGCCTATCAGCGCCCATCAGTGCAGCTTCATCAGTAAAGGACAAAAATTACCTTCTTGCAAAATTTTATAACAAACTATGAAAAAAATATATACCGTATATTTTTCAAAATGTTTGGTCTTTTTTCATTTGTTTAGCAAAAATAAAAAAAACCCAGCGGTGATTAAATACCACCAAAAGAAAGTTTTATTTATGTGAAAAAAAATCATAAAAATGTCATTTGGGTACAATGTCACATGACCGCGTAATTGTCATTCAAAGTGTGACAGCGCTGAAAGCTGAAAATCGACCTGGGCAGGAAGGGGGTGAGATTGCCCCGTATTGAAGGGGTTAAGAACAGAATCCACACTCTGTGAAAAGACCTCCGGTGCAGATTTAGAACAATCAATTGCAAACAAAGTTGTGATGAATGATTCATCTGATGAAGTCACAGAGGGATCGCATCGCTCAGATCCTGCCAAACGCGACTCTTCCTTTCTGGTTGGTGCCATCCTCATTCGCTCGATCTGCTTTCACTAAAACAGGGATTAATATGAATTATTTACCCGCAAACCATTGTTCTCTCTCCACTTCAACGTTTCTTTTCCCAGACATAACGCGCTGAATTACGGCGAGAGTCATCGCTGTCAGTTCCGAGGGCAGAACTTCATGAAAAAAATATGAAAGCTGAAATATCGACTCATTAATCATAAATTATTTAAAAAAAAATCCTATTATTAGGCTGTTATAATATGTTCTGCATGTGTGGAAAATGATTCTGTTCTTGTGTGCCGTTATCCCAGTGCTCCCCTCTGATATAGAGCTGCCTGGACAGACTGTGGCATCCTTCTCAGGGTCTGTATGTATTGCTCCGTGTCACAGCCCCTCCCACATGAAAAATACTTAAAGGGTATGTACCCACCCCCCCCCCCCCCCCCAAACAATTAACTTATTTTATTTGTTCCCTTTTGGTCTTCTCAGTGCTGGGATCAGGGGCTTTAATATACACTCCCACCTGCTATAGTAGCCAGGAGTGCTACGCCACTTGTCTGCTTTCAGGTGGAAGTGATCAGGCAGCTTTGAGGCTGACTGATTACTTCAACAACCAGCACAACATGCCCCCCCCCCCCATGTGTATGACTCCCTATCTCTATCCCGAGCTCCATAGACTCATCTTCATGTTTGGGGCGGCCATGGAGGATGTCATAGGGTAGGGCTGAGTTTCCTGGTCTGAAGTGATCATTTCCTAAGACCGACGGTAATGGGTAGGGTGGAGCTTCCTGGTCCGAAGTGCTCATTTCGCAAGACTGATGGCACTGGGTAGGTTGGACCTTCCAGGTCCGAAGTGTTCATTTCCCAAGACTGCTGGAACTGGATAGGGCGAGCTTCCTGGTCTGAAGTGGTAATTTCCCAAGACTCCTGGTACTGGGTAGGGTGGACCTTCCAGGTCCGAAGTGTTCATTTCCCAAGACTGCCGAAACTGGGTAGGGCGGAGCTTCCTGGTCTGAAGTGATCATTTCCCAAGACCGACAGCAATGAGTAGGATGGAGCTTCCAGGTCCGAAGTGTTCATTTCCCAGGACTGTCAGCACTGGGTAGGGCTGAGCTTCCTGGTCCAAAGTGGTTATTTCCCAAGACTGGCAGCGTTGAGTAAGGCGGATCTTCCTGGTCTGAAGTGATCATTTCCCAAGACCGACAGCAATGAGTAGGGTGGAGCTTCCAGGTCCGAAGTGTTCATTTCCCAAGACTGCTGGAACTGGATAGGGCGAGCTTCCTGGTCTGAAGTGGTAATTTCCCAAGACTCCTGGTACTGGGTAGGGTGGACCTTCCAGGTCCGAAGTGTTCATTTCCCAAGACTGCCGAAACTGGGTAGGGCGGAGCTTCCTGGTCCGAAGTGGTCATTTCCCAAGACTGCCGAAACTGGGTAGGGCGGAGCTTCCTGGTCTGAAGTGATCATTTCCCAAGACCGACAGCAATGAGTAGGGTGGAGCTTCCAGGTCCGAAGTGTTCATTTCCCAAGACTGTCAGCACTGGGTAGGGCCGAGCTTCCTGGTCCAAAGTGGTTATTTCCCAAGACTGGCAGCGTTGAGTAAGGCGGATCTTCCTGGTCCAAAGTGTTAATTTTCCAAGACTGCCGGTGTCTTATCATATAAGGTCCCCCATCAGATAGCGTCCGCTGTGTACTGCGCATGCGCAGTACACAGCAACACAGATTCCGAAAATAGCCGAGGATGAACGGCGCCTGCGCACTGAGTCCAGGTTCTATCCCCACCATCCAAGTGGACATAGAGTAGGAATAAAAAAGAGCCGAGCGCAGCGAGGCCGAGCCTGAAGCGTGGCGAGTGAAGCTCGCCCGCGAGGGGCCGTCTAATTTTCACAACCCTATGTCCGCTTGGATGCTGGGGCTACCACCTCCACTCACGGCGCAGGCGCCGTTCAGCTTCGGAAATTTTACGAAGCTTCTTCTGCCCCGTACTGCGCATGCGCGGTACAAGGCGGACGCTATATGATGGCCTGACTCAATATGCCAGAACACCTGCACTAGGTAGGGAGGAGCTTTAACATATGGATGACCATATGTACACCGTATGTGCACTTTTTGGTGTGCACTTATTTTTTTTTGCACCAGGTGGACCAGGGGTCTCACACTGGTGGCCCTCCAGCTTTTGCCAAACTACAAGTCCCATGAGGCATTGCAAGGCGGACCATTACAAGCATGACTCCCACAGGTAGCAGCATGATGAGACTTGTAGTTTCCCAACAGCTGGAGGGCCGCCAGTTTGAGACCCCTGGAAACACTGCACAACTGTGCAACAACCACGTGCATTACACGGTTGCAGTGCAGCCCTATTCTCTTCTATTCTATTCATCTCGGGGAGAATCATTTTTTTCCTGCAAAACGGCACGTGGGCAACCCCACCCAGTTGCCTTCAGGGGGTGTGGCTGGGAAAAGGCAGCAAAAATACAGATAGAATAGATGGTCTATATTTGCACGCTTTACTGAGATCACAAGATAAGATCTATGCTGGTTGGTTTACAGAACAAAGCTATTAGGAAATACTGGAACACTCAAATCAAACAAACAGCAATGACTGGCATTGTAGGGAAGATAAATAGGATACAAAGTTACATAGGAACACCGCAGTAGTTTCTAGGTTACCCAGCAAAGATAAATATCACCATAGAGGAGTACATACAGAGCTCAGCAGCAGATACCATATCATACCATACTACAGCACCTCTCCCCATATAGAAAGTTAGACCTGCATGGAATCAAAAAGCCAAAAATGGATTTCTGTGCTTCATCTGGGGAAATGTTCACCACTCCCCAAAAATGTGAACAAACTCAGAATGACAGCCCTTCATATATTCCTATAGAATATCCACTAGAGGGCGTCTGATCCATTACTTTTGCTGCACTTTCGTGTTTGGGGCTGGCAATTCAATTCAGGATGTGATTGGGTAAAGAAAGGGTAGCAGCACAGCGATAGGCTCATCCACAGGTCAGTCAACCTCATATCAGATGCCACATATCAGTGCTGCCTCAGTGCCCATTAGTGCAGCCCATCAGTGCCGGCAATCAATGCCCATCAGTGCTGCCTCATCAGTGCCCATCAGTGCAAAACCTCTATCTGTTTAAAAAAAAAAATGATACAAATGTCACATGAGTACAGTGTGGGGGGGGGGGGAGTGCCCAGTAGGCCAGCGGTTAAGGTAAAAGGCACCCACGTCCCTAAACACCGACTCCTATAACACCTGGCTTACCAGCGCTGTGTGTGTCTATAGAAGCACACAGCCGGCTCAGGAGTGCACATGCATACTTTCCTCTGTAGCACCCCGCTTGCTAAGGAGGCACTGGAAGCCAGGAGAAGCTGAAAGCGCCAGCGGAGGACTTCCAGAAGAGCAGAAGGCATTGCTTTCTGTATCATTGTATAGAGCAGGTACGTATTACTCCTTTATATTAAAAAATATATAGAATAAAATAGACTTTAGTATCATTTTACACCTGTTATTATACCTCTACCTGCGTCTTTACACCCCTCTGCAGTGGCAGAGCTACCAAGGCCACAAAGGTTGCACTTGCATTCAGCCACTATCGGGGGGGGGCCCCAGACCCTGCACTGACAGTTCCCCCTCCCTCCTCTCTTGCACAAATGGGGAGAGGAGAGAGAAAATCTGCTCCTCCTCCTCCCGCCCCTCCTGTGTGTGCACCGCAAGAAGTGTGAATTTGATAATTTCGCTGCTGGGCTTCCCACTCCCCGCAGTGCACATAGGAGGAGAGGGGCAGGAGGAAAAGGAGCAGAATGGCTCTCTCCTCTCCCATCCGTACAAGGGAGGAGGAAGGGGGGAACATTCAGTGCAGGCTCTGGGCTGTATGAGAGAGACACTCTCAGCTCAGAGTCCTGCTGAGGAGGCACTAATAGGCAGTACTAATGGGTGCTGAAAGGCGGAATTGATGGGTACTGATAAGTGGCACTGATAGTTGGCATTGATGAGCACTGATAAGCAGCACTGATGAGCACTGATAGGTGGTACTGATGGGCACTGATAGATAGCATTGATGAGCACTGATAGGCTGCACTAATGGGTATTAATAGGTGGCAGGTGGTATTAAAGGACACTGATAGGTGGCATTGATGAACACTGATAGGCAGCACTGATAGGTAGTATTGATGAGCACTAATGGGCATTGATAGATGGCATTGATGAGCATTGATAGGCAGCACTGAAAGGCATTGATGGGTGGCACTGTTGAGCATTAATAGGTGGCATTGATAGGCGGTACTGATGGGCACTGATAGGTGGAATTGATGAGCACTGATGGGCACTGAGAGGTGGCATTGATGAGCACTGATAGGCAGCACTGATAGGTGGTATTGATGGGCACTGACAGGTGTATTGATGGGCAATGATAGGCGGCATTGATGGGCACTGATTATCAGTGTTAACAAGTCTTCCCAGCTACTAAGGTTTCTCCTTTCCTCACACAGACACAGCGTGAGAGGAAAGGCAAGTCTGTTTACATGTGATCAGCTGATCACATGGTAAAGGGCCGTCGTGATTGGTCCTTTACTGTGATCTGTGATCAGTTTTGTCATAAAGACACAGCAGTCACAGAGCGCACTGGATGCCAGGGGGCACGTGAGAGGCAGGGTTCTGGGATGATGTCCAAGGACGCCCTCCCAGAACTAGAAGCACGGGGGCTTGGATGGAAGGGGGGTGGGCCCTTCATGGTTTCTTGCACCGGGGCCCTGAAGGTTCTAGTTACCCCTCTGCCCCTCTGCTACCCGTGTTATGTACATTTCATACCAATATCTCCTCTGACTTGTAATTGTATCTCTACAGCCTGAAAACACCTCGTTATGATGGGAAATAAAACCCGTCAGTCCGCCGGGTGAAGACGGGTCGCAGCTCACCTGTGTATTTGGGATCCACTCCAGAGCCCCCAGGAAGATCTGATATCCGGCCGAGTCCCCGGCGCCGTGCTTCAATCTCTGGGGGTGTTGTGGAACCACCCGACTTTCTGCGAAAACCGCTCCCCACTCTGACATCTTGTTTGTTTGGTTTCTCAGAGATCCACCTAGAAATTACAGAAAAAAGATGTTTTGAGAAATCCGAATATTACCTTTAAAAGCACGTCGGCTGCCCCAATCCGGGAACAGAATGTTCGTATGTGAAGTAGTCCTGAACTGGATGCCCCTCCCCCAACTGAACACCATTGTCTGCCCCGAGTGTCATCAGAAATGACAACTGTCTGTTTTCAAAAATAAATAGGGTTTTTACAATTTCGATTCTTTGTTACCTCTCAGTGCTGATCTCCTGCAGTCTCTTTGCAGCCACTTCCTGCACAGGGATGTGCAAATCATATCACCCGACGCCCAGGACATAGAGGCCGGACAGGTGTTTTTTTTTTGTTTTGTTTTTTTAACATTTAACCCTGTTGCGGGAAAGGCAGCCCCTTTTAGGCTCTATTCACACCTGGGCATTTTTGTGGTGCGTGAAGCTTGTCAAGCTCCTGCTCCTTTTTGGGTGACAAGCTTCAAGTAATCTGATTTGCCGCAACTGCCTTTTAGGCGCCATTAAAAATAATGAGAGCCAATCGGTGTTCGTCACACTGCAGGGTCTCTCCCTCCCAGTGATGCCTGTCAGTGCCCATCAGTACCTCCTCATCAGTGCCGTCTATCTGTGCCACCTATCAGTACACATCAATGATGCCTGTCAGTGCCCATTAGTACCTCCTCATCAGTGCTGCCTATCAGTTCAAATCAGTGCCCGACAGTGCTGCCTATCAGTACCCGACCATGCCGCATATCTGTGCCCATAAGCGCTGCCAAACAGAGCCACCTATCAGTCAATATTAGAGCTGCCTATCAGTGCCATCAATCAGTGCCCAATCTGCCTATCTGTGCCACATATCAGTACACATAAATGATGCCTGTCAGTGCCCATCAGTACTGCCTATCAGTGTAAATCAGTGCCCGACAGTGCCGCCTATCAGTACCCGACTATGCTGCTTATCTGTGCCCATGAGTGCTGCCAATCAGAGGCACCTATCAGTGCACAGCAGTGCCCTCTATCTGTGCTACTTATTACACATCAATGATGCCTGTCAGTGCCCATCAGTACCTCCTCATCAATGCCACCTATCAGTGCCCACCAGTGCCGTCTATTTGTGCCACCAATCAGTACACATCAATTATGCCTGTCAGTGCCTACTAGTACCCCCTCATCAATGCCGCCTATCAGTGCTATCAGTGCCGTCTATTTGTGCCACCTGTCAGTACACATCAATGATGCCTGTCAGTGCCCACTAGTACCCCCTCATCAATGCCGCCTATCTGTGCCACCTATCAGTACGCATCAATGATGCCCATCAGTGCCTCCTCATCAATGCTGCCTATCAGTGCCGCCTATCGGTGCCCATCAGTGCTGCCTATCAGTACCCAACCATGCCGTTTATCTGTGCCCATAAGTGCTGCCAATCAGAGCCACCTATCAGTGCACATCAGTGCTGTATATCAGTGCCTCCTCATCAGAGCCCATCAGTGAAAGAGGAAAAATTACTTATTTACAAAATTTTACAGCAGAAACTAAAAAAAATAAAATAAAAAAAAATGTATTTCACAATTTTCTTTTTTTTTCGTTTGTTTAGCAAAAAATCAAAAATACCATAAGAATAATAAAACATAAACACAAAAATACCACCAAAAGAAAACAATTATAAAAAATGTCATATATATATATATATATATATATATATATATATATATATATATATATATATATATATATATATATATATATATATATATATATATATATATATATATATATATATATATATATATATATATATACATACAGTGTAGCATGACTGCGCAATTGTCATTCAAAGTGTGACAGTGCTGAAAATCGGCCTGGGCAGGGGGAAGGTGGGGGAAGGTGCCCGGTAGGCAAGTGGCTAAAACCCTGAGATATTCCTAAAAGCACCTCCGATATAAAACATGTATAACATTTTAGTGATTGGGTTTACATACACTTTAACATGTTTGAGTGATTGTAAACCCTCCATATCCCCAGTGAAGTGACCGGCCTCAGGTGATATACAGTGATGAGAAAAATCCTCCTACATCAGTTGTACCTGTTTATCTGCAACCCTCTCTTCTCTACATTCGCTCAATGTGCAGAATTTATACAGCTAGTCTCAAAGTTCAGAAAAAGTGAGGTGGGGAGCTGAAATTATACTCTACAGAGCTCAGTGAGGAGAGCTCTGAAAACTGATTGGAAAGAAGGAACAGACCCCCCTAAACACGGCAAACAGGACCAACGCTGAGGCTGTCAATCACAGGCTCTGTGCTGGAGCTCTCTCCCCTGTCACCTTTTTATCATTTGGTGTCAGGAAAACGTGTCAGAAGTGACTCATGCAGACAGCAGAGGAAGGAGGCAGCAGACAGAAATGACACTCAGTGCTCTGTACTGAGACAAGTACACACTATAGAGCATGTGTCAAACACTAGACCCGAGGACCGAATCTGGCCCATCAGGCCATTTCATGTGGCCCTCGCACCCAGGGCCCTTTTTAGCCAGAACCTGGCGGAAGCCCTAAACCCTGCACTCTGTACACAGCACGCCCCTGAGCTCTGCACTCTGTACACAGCACGCCCGTGAGCGCTGCACTCTGTACACAGCACGCCCGTGAGCGCTGCACTCTGTACACAGCACGCCCGTGAGCGCTGCACTCTGTACACAGCACGCCCCGTGAGCGCTGCACTCTGTACACAGCACGCCCCGTGAGCGCTGCACTCTGTACACAGCACGCCCCGGGACGCTGCACTCTGTACACAGCACGCCCCGGGACGCTGCACTCTGTACACAGCACGCCCCGGGACGCTGCACTCTGTACACAGCACGCCCCGGGACGCTGCACTCTGTACACAGCACGCCCCGGGACGCTGCACTCTGTACACAGCACGCCCCGGGACGCTGCACTCTGTACACAGCACGCCCCGGGACGCTGCACTCTGTACACAGCACGCCCCGGGACGCTGCACTCTGTACACAGCACGCCCCGGGACGCTGCACTCTGTACACAGCACGCCCCGGGACGCTGCACTCTGTACACAGCACGCCCCAAAACGCAGCGGAAGCCCTAAACCCTGCACTCTGTACACAGCACGCCCCTGAGCTCTGCACTCTGTACACAGCACGCCCCGGGACGCTGCACTCTGTACACAGCACGCCCCGGGACGCTGCACTCTGTACACAGCACGCCCCGGGACGCTGCACTCTGTACACAGCACGCCCCGGGACGCTGCACTCTGTACACAGCACGCCCCGGGACGCTGCACTCTGTACACAGCACGCCCCGGGACGCTGCACTCTGTACACAGCACGCCCCGGGACGCTGCACTCTGTACACAGCACGACCCGGGACGCTGCACTCTGTACACAGCACGACCCAAAATGCAGCGGAAGCCCTAAACCCTGCACTCTGTACGGATCACGCCCCTGAACTCTGCCCTCTGTACGGATCACGCCCCTGAACTCTGCCCTCTGTACGGATCACGCCCCTGAACTCTGCCCTCTGTACGGATCACGCCCCTGAACTCTGCCCTCTGTACGGATCACGCCCCTGAACTCTGCCCTCTGTACGGATCACGCCCCTGAACTCTGCCCTCTGTACGGATCACGCCCCTGAACTCTGCCCTCTGTACGGATCACGCCCCTGAACTCTGCCCTCTGTACGGATCACGCCCCTGAACTCTGCCCTCTGTACGGATCACGCCCCTGAACTCTGCCCTCTGTACGGATCACGCCCCTGAACTCTGCCCTCTGTACGGATCACGCCCCTGAACTCTGCCCTCTGTACGGATCACGCCCCTGAACTCTGCCCTCTGTACGGATCACGCCCCTGAACTCTGCCCTCTGTACGGATCACACCCCTGAACTCTGCCCTCTGTACGGATCACACCCCTGAACTCTGCCCTCTGTACGGATCACACCCCTGAACTCTGCCCTCTGTACGGATCACACCCCTGAACTCTGCCCTCTGTACGGATCACACCCCTGAACTCTGCCCTCTGTACGGATCACACCCCTGAACTCTGCTCTCTGTACGGATCACACCCCTGACCACTGCACCCTACACGGATCACATCCCTGACCTCTGCACACTGTATGGATCACATTCCCTGACCTCTGCCCTCTGTATGGATCACATTCCCTGACCTCTGCCCTCTGTATGGATCACATTCCCTGACCTCTGCCCTCTGTACGGATCACACCCCTGAACTCTGCCCTCTGTACGGATCACACCCCTGAACTCTGCCCTCTGTACGGATCACACCCCTGAACTCTGCCCTCTGTACGGATCACACCCCTGAACTCTGCCCTCTGTACGGATCACACCCCTGACCACTGCACCCTACACGGATCACATCCCTGACCTCTGCACACTGTATGGATCACATTCCCTGACCTCTGCACACTGTACGGATCACACCCCTGACCTCTGCACACTGTATGGATCACACCTCTGACCTCTGCATGCTGTACAGACCGCACCCCTGACCTCTGCACTCAGCAAACCCCTGAACTCTGCACTCTGTACACAGCACACCCCAAAACTCTGCACACAGCACACCCCTAAACTCTGCACTCTATACACTGTACGGGTCACACCTCTGACCTCTGCACGCTGCACAGAACACACCCCTGAACTCTGCACTCTGTACACAGCACACCCCGGAACTCTGCACCATGTACACAGCACACCCCAGAACTCTGCACTCTGTGCATAGGGCACCCCTGAACCCTGCATTCTGTGCATAGGGCACCCCTGAACCCTGCACACTGTACGGATTACACCCCTGAACTCTGAATTTTGTGAATAGGGCACCCCTTACTCTTTAACTCTGCACTATATCCGTAGCTCACCCCTGAACTCTGGGGTGGGGAGTGCTTGAGCTCCTGCACCTATTCTCAGAGAAAGAAAAGCTGTGGATACATTTATATCATTTTACAGATACCACCAGCCTTTCGCGGGCAACCACAATGCTGATTGAATGAAATTGAGTTTGACAATTCCGCTATAGAGGGATGTGCTTTGTTCATATTTTATGTCTGAGGTTTACAACCACTTTAAAAAAAAAAATGGCTGCACAATTACTTTTAGAACCAATACACTTATCTATTTCGGCTTACTAGTGTTCATTGGTTCAGCCAGAACCGTCCTGCCGATGTGTAAACCAAGTCGACACTTTGAAGTCAGTAAATCCAATCTATATGAGACAAGCAACTGTCCTCTAATCCCATACCGCCCGGGCCATATGTGACACCATGATTACAATTTCTAATTTCCTGGAATCGTCTCGGAGTCCATAGTGATGGTACAAAGCCTCATTCTGTAGTAATGTGTTCATTGTTTACATTGATGACATCAATAAATCCCCTAATCCCCCCGGAATGGATTAGCTAACAGTTGGCGGCTCTGGATATCATGATTCTCAGGGTAGGAACGACCCGACGGGTTCACTAAAGTGTACAGCTGGCGGAGAACGGCCCACCGATCGGATTTCTCCAATTAGAGCCAAACTAAATCTGTCATTAAAAAAAAAATAAACAAAATGTGATCAGATAAGTATTTATAGCATCAGAGGCTCTGGGTGTCCCTTCCCCTGCCTGCTAGAAGGTCTTATGAATCGGACGCGGACAGCCACGCATGCGTAGTAGGGATGTGCCGATTTGCTGGGGCTGTTTTGCAACCTATGCGGTGAACCACATTGAAGTCTATGGGGCTGGGGGGGGGAATATTTAACCCATGAGTGCTCAACCTGCGGTCCTGCAGCAGTTGCGGAACTACAAGTCCCATCATGCCTCTGCCTGTGGGAGTCATGCTTGTAACTGTAAGCCTTGCAATGCCTCATGGGACTTGTAGTTCTGCAACAGCTGGGGAGCCACCGGTTGAGCGCCCATGCGTCTAACCACTTCCACTTCTGAAAGTTTTACCCCCTTCTGCTATGTATCTTTTGGTTAAAAAAAAATACCAATAAGTGTATATTAATTGGTTTGTGTGAAAGTTAAAGAGTCTACAAACTAAGGTATATAGAGTGGAATTTTATTTATTTATTTTTTATTAGTAATGGCAGTGATCAGCGGCTTTTAATGGGACTGTGATAGTACAGAAGGCAATCTGACACTAATGCCATGTACACAGGATCAGAATATCGCCGGACTTTGCAGCGGAGGTCCGTCAGACTTTCCGACTGAGCGAGCTTGCCCACACATGACCGGACGTTTCCGCCGGACAATCTGCCGTACTTTTGAGAAGACCCCGAAGTCGGAAGAAGACCCCCGGAGCTGTCTAATAAACTACTTAAAAAACCTGTGTTGTGTGTTTTTTTTATTACCACTTTCTCCCCCCAGGTGAATGGTTAGGGGTACGATATACCCCATACTCATTCACATAGGGTGGGGGGGCCGGGATCTGGGGGCCCCTTATTAAAAGGGGGCTCCCGGATTCCGATAAGCCCCCTGCCCGCAGACCCCGACAACCAACGGCCAGGGTTGTCGGGAAGAGGCCCTTGTCCTCATCAACATGGGGACAAGGTGCTTTGGGGTGGGGGGGCACAGGGCCCCCCTTCCCCAAAACACTAACCCCATGTTGAGGGCACATGTTCTGGTACGGTTCAGGAGGGGGCACTCGCTCGTCCCCATCCCCTTTTTCTGACTGGCTGGGCTGCGTGCTCGGATAAGGGTCTGGTATGGACTTTGGGGGGACCCCCACGCCGTTTTTCGGCGTAGGGGTTACCCTTAAAACCCATACCAGGTGACAGGGCTCGCAAGGTGTCAATCTTGCCAATGGAGGCGGTGACATTGACTTTCTTTCGCTAGTCCCGACCTGAAGTCACGTTCAAAATTAACGGACTTTAGTCCGTGTGTGGGCAAGTCCGTTCATTTGGAAAGTCCGGCGGACTAGCACACGAGCGAATTGCCCGCTGGAAAGCCGAGTCCGGCAGACAATTTTGAGTCAAGTCTTCTTTCAAAGTCTGCCGGACTTTGGGGAATGAAAAAGTCAGCCGGAGCCCACACACGGTCAAATTGTCCGGCGGACCAGAGTCTAAGCCCTTGTACACACGGTCGTAGATTCCGACAACCAAATCCGTCGGATTTTGTCCGTCGGATCTTGTCCGAAACTGTTGCATACACATGGTCGGACAAAGTTGTTGAAAAATCCGATCTTTCAGAACGTGATGACGTAATTTCGTTACGATTGGACTACGTTCAGGCTAGTAGCCAATAGCTTTGATGTAGGAATTTGATCTGAGCATGCGTGGCACTTTGTCCGGACCAGTTTGTCGGAAAATATATATATATATAAAATTTGGTCCGACGGATATTCCGACGGAAACAGTCCGATGCAGACCACACACAGTCGGATTATCCGACAACACGGTCCGATAGGACACATTCCGATGGATTCTCCGACCGTGTGTACAAGGGCTACCGTATATACTCGAGTATAAGCCGAGATTTTCAGCCTCTTTTTTGAGGCTGAAAGTGCCCCCCTCGGCTTATACTCGAGTCACCGCTGTCTGACTGCTCGATCAGCGTGTCGAGCAGACAGACGGCGGACATTAAAATTCAAAAGCCGCGCCTCCTTCTCCGCCTCCGCCTGTGATAGGCGGAACACTGAATTTCCCAGCAGTCAGTGTTCCGCCTATCACTGACATCCGCTCATCCTCGTACTACGGACGAGGATGAGACGATGTCCGTGATAGGCGGAACACAGGCTGCTGGGAAATTCAGTGTTCCGCCTATCACAGGCGAAGGCGGAGGCGCGGCTTTTGAATTTTAGAATGGGCGCCGACGAAGAGCGGCGATCCTGGCAAGGCACGGGACGGAGGCAAGGCAAGGCACGGCACGGGACGGGACGGAGGCAAGGCACGACACGGGACGGAGGCAAGGAGGCAAGGCACGGCACGGGACGGAGGCAAGGAGGCAAGGCACGGCACGGGACGGAGGCAAGGAGGCAAGGCACGGGACGGAGGCTCGGGACACAGGCTCGGGACACAGGTAGGCTGGACACACACACACACATGGACACACACACACACACACACACACACACACACATGGACACACACACACAGGGATGGATGGATGGAGACACACACACACAGGGATGGATGGATACACACACACACAGGGATGGATGGATGGAGACACACACACACAGGGATGGATGGATGGATGGAGACACACACACACAGGGATGGATGGATGGATGGACACACACACACACAGGGATGGATGGATGGATGGACACACACACACAGGGATGGATGGATGGATGGACACACACACACACAGGGATGGATGGACGGACACACAGGGATGGACGGACACACAGGGATGGACGGACACACAGGGATGGACGGACACACAGGGATGGACGGACACACACACAGGGATGGACAGGCATGTCTCACCCTCGGCTTATACACGAGTCAATAAGTTTGCCAGTTTTTTTGGGGGTAAATTGGGGGCCTCGGCTTATATTCGGGTCGGCCTATACTCGAGTATATACGGTAAGTCCGCCAGATAGTCCGATCGTGTGTACGTGGCATAACTGACACTGGGGAGGAACTGACTGCCCCTCACATCACCACTGACACTAATACAGTCATCAGCAATAATACTGTACAGTAATATCTTGGATTACGAGCATAAATAGTTCCAAAAGAATGCTTGTAATCCAAAGCACTCGTATATCAAAGCGAGTTTCCCCATAGGAATTAATGGAAACGCAGGAATTAATGGAAACGGAGCATGCGTATTTTCCACACGTTACATGTAGCGCAGCCCCTTCATTTCATTGGGTTGCTCTATGTGTGAGAAATGCGCAAAAGAAGCCCCTGACCCTTTTTCAAAATTGGACCGCACCGAACCATCATGGTCCATTAACAATTGATAAGACCGCTGAATGTCTGCTAAAGGGCAGTGCATTTCTGTGCATGTGGGGAAAGCACACTATGGCTGCTGTTAGCCCACCCTTTATTACAAAGGGGGCTCCGTCATCCATTCCTTCAAATGATTGGCTTTTGTGATTCAGCTAACCGGAACAAAGGCACATAAACATGACCGTCTGTATGGAGGTCTACACAACCGTGTGAATGGGGCCCAACATGAACCATAGTCTAAAACACAGACGTAGCCTTCACTTACAACAAATAATAAAATGAAGTGCACACATAGCAGATCTGATCCTGGATGTTCTGTAGGTAACGATTTATTATCCAAAGCATTGTCCATCTGAAAAAATGTGAACAACCAACATCATGTAGAAGCGGAACCTTTGATGTATAAGTGACCCCGAGCAAAACAATTCAAAGAGAACAGCTGAATAGGCAAATGGTGGAGAATGCGGGCAATGAGAGAACAATGCAGCGTGAAAACCTCGGCCTCAGGGAGAACTTTTTTTCCAAGTTTTCACAAACAGCCGCTCGGCACAGGTACCGTATCTAAACTGCCATCGCTGCAAACCTCTCAAATCCATACATGATCAATATGCTGCCCAGTTCTCCTTGCAGGGCTGGTTTTCACTTATGTATAAGTGACCCGAACAAAACAAGTTAAAGAGAACAGCTGAATAGGCAAATGGTGGAGAATGCGGGCAATGAGAGAACAATGCGCCGTGAAAACCCCGGCCTCGGGGAGAACTTTTTTCAAGTGTCCACAAACAGGCTCTCCGCTCAGGTACCAAATCTGACCTGCCATCACTGCAAATAATCAATATGCTGCAGATTCTTCTTGGGGATTGGTCTTTACTTACGTACTGTATAAGTGACCCCGAGCAAAACAAGTCAAGAAGAAGGAGTAACTCTGGTACATTGGAGGTGTCAGAAGACTCAAGGTCTGAGCACCGGGCGGCACGGTCATGTGAGAAGGTCACAGCGCCTATACATACACCTCTTTTTCCAAATCAAAGAGAAAAGCTGATCAGGAAAATGGTAGAGAATGCAGGCAACAATGCAAAGTGAAAATCTCTGCCCCCGGGAGAGCTTTTTTTCCAAGTGTCCACAAACAGCCTCTCCACTCAGGTACCGCCTCTGATCTGCCATTGCTGCAAACCTCTCAAATCCATACATGATCAATATGCTGTCCGGTTCTCACTTATGTATATGTAGCACTACCCCCGCAAGGGCTGCTGGTAACTGGCTCCCCTATTCCTGCACAGCCAGACAACACGCATTTTCCACTTGCATCCGGACACAGAAAATCAGTCCCTGGGTTTGGTTTTGTTGTTATTAGGGATAAAAGCTTGGATGAGGAAGAGGAGTTATGGGATGCCCAACCAGATTAAAAACAATTGGGGAAACTTTCTTCCTCTGTACAAAGTAAAGACCCAGAACTGGTCTCTGTCCTTTTTTCACTGCTACTTTTAGGCAAGATTCCTTCTCAGATCATCTGCTGAAAGGATCCTTCCAAGCCAGCCCAAGCCCCAGCCTGGAGACAGAGCCCCTCTAGACAAAGGGGGTCCCCTCTTAAGCCACGACAGCCCTCTCAGCACTCCATATTCCACCAGACTCCCCTGCTGGCTAGGCTCTGCCATATTTAAGGGCTGAGCCATGCACCCAGACAGACTCCCTTAAAGCGGGAGTCCGCCGGGAGTCGGCGTTTTTTTTTTTTTTTTTTTTAAAGCCAGCAGCTACAAATACTGCAGCTGCTGACTTTTAAAATAGTGACACTTACCTGTCCAGCGCGCCCGCGATGTCGGCACCTGAAGCCGATCTCTCGATCGTCTCTCGGGTGCTGCCGCCACCATCTTGGGTAAGGGAATCAGGAAGTGGAGCCTTTCGGCTTCATTTCCCGGTTCCCTACTGCGCATGCGCGAGTCACGCTGCGCAATGAGGATGGACCCGCTGCCTCTGGGATCTGTGTGTTTCCCAGCAGGCAGCGGGGGACTTTCGGAAAGGGGCGTAATCTACGCCCCTTTCCGCAGAGAGCTATCCAGGAAGTGGGTGCAGATACCTGTACTGTACAGGTACCTGCACCCCCCTCCCCCCTGAAAGGTGCCAATTATGGCGCCGGAGGGGGGGGGGGGGGATTCCAATGAGCGGAAGGTCCACTTTAGGGTGGACCTCTGCTTTAAGTATGCAGATCAGGGCCTCCTGGCCTTTGCCCACTAATTTCCAGAAGCTTCTACAAATTTCTATATCCAGAGGGAGGTACCAGAGACCTGCATCTGTAGAGCCACGCAGCCTGACCTGCAGTAACCTGACCCAGTTTTTGACTTACATAACTTACACTTACCTACACTAGCAGCACACTACAGGGTGCTACATAAAAGTGACCCCAAGCAAAACAAGTCAAGGAGAAAAGCTGATCAGGGAAATGGTGGAGAATGCGGGCAACAAGAGAACAATGCAGATTGAAGAGCTCTGCCCCAGAGGAGAGCACTTTTCGAGTGGACACAACAAGCTCTCAAATCCATACAATCACTATGCTGCCTAATGTGCCTTGTGGACTGAAATCCCTCTATGCATGGTACGTTAAAGAGGAACTTTGGGTTGCTCTTTCTAAGTAAGCAGCTACAAATACTGTACAAATACTGTAGCTGCTGACTCAGGTAGCGGTGCCTGGGGTCCAACGCTGTCTTTCTGCAGCTGGTTCTTTCTACCTGCTGCTGGTCCCTGATGCAGCCATCTTGGATACGAGAGCTGGCTGTGGCATCCTGAGGAACCACAGTTGGCACCCCAATGTGTATGAGTGAGCTCACGTGGTGCTTTGTGAATGATGCTGCAGCCTCCCGAGACATTTGACATGTCCCAGGGGGCTGTGGGAGAGTAGGAGAGGGGGCGGGGCAATGTTCATCATCCTCGCCTAGGTGAGAATTGCGGAAGTGGGAACGAGTACTGAAAACAATTTCCCCCCCCCCCCCAAAAAAAAAAAGAGCACCGTTACAGGCTGGAAGGAGGGAGCGAACCAGTTAAAGTATACTTTAAACCCAATATTTGAAACCTCATTTTAACCACGTCAGTTCAGCCCTTTTTTAAATCTGCAGCTTTCATTAAATGAATCCCTGGTGATTCTGCCACAAAGGTCCTTGTTCAGACACTTCCTGTTATAGGGATACAATGCACTGTCCTCGTCCCCAAACTGTCCTCCTGCGTTGTCCCCCGTCACATGGGTTTCTGACAGAGACTACAAGAGGACACAGACGTGGACCTTTGTAGTCACCATTCGGAAACCCTCCCTGAAAAATGACATGTAAACAGAAAGTGGCTGCAAAGGAGATGAAGAAGATCAGCAGCCCCAAGATGCAACAAAAGATGAAGAAGAAAAAAAAAGATTTTATGTTTAAAAATCAATTTTTATGATTGACAATGTAAATGAGAAAACAGAATGTTCTTTTGGTTTAGGTTTGCATTTTCTTTAACATCTCCATTGATTTCCTACAGCATGCGAGGAGCCAGAAAATCAAACTGGAGAACCATCTCCATGTCTCAGCACTTCCCACCTCCAGTCCTCAGAGACTAACAGGGCCACGTTTCCCGGATTCCTCGGCGTCTGGGGAGCTGTAATGATTGGACACAGTATTAGGGGCCCTTAGAAAGAAATGGATATCCATCATCTCTGAGCCCTTGTACACACGGTCAGACATTCTGACAACCAAATCCATTGGATTTTGTCCGACGGATTTTGTCTGAAACTGTTGCATACACACGGTCGGACAAAGTTGTCGGAAAATCCGATTGTACATAACGTGATGACGTTATTTCGTTACGACGGGACTACGTTCAGGCTAGTAGCCAATAGATTTGGTCTAGGAATTTGATCTGAGCATGCGTGGCGTTTTGTCCGTCGGAGTAGGCTACACATGATCGGAGTATGTCCGATCGGAGCAGTTTGTCGGAAAATATTTCCAGCAAGTTGGAAAATTTGGTCCGACGGATATTCCGACGGAAACAGTCCGATGCAGACCACACACAGTCGGATTATCCGACAAAACGGTCCGATAGGACACATTCCGACGGATTCTCCGACCGCGTGTACAAGGGCTGAGTCCGCTATACAGCGCCAACTTCATCAGCCATTGTCAAGGGGCCCCTGAAGTTCCCCGTAGGACACAGCAAGGGTCAATGAAAGTCCACCATAGAGATACATGGAGTGTGATGAAAGCCGGTGACAGGCTGTGCATGGCTACTAAGTGCTCTCTGAGGACTGAAATTCATTAACATACAAAATTGTCAATTGTCCCCAATTTCCAGGGTCTGTCCCCGCTCGCCAGCCTTCGCTCCTTGACACATCCTGAATGTAAACAGGCCAATTATTGCGTGACATCCTTCCTATTATATGGTAATGAGCACCTGTCATGGAGAAGAATGGTGTCTGTCAATTAGGCTTTTCCTTGTTAAATGCATTTTGCATTCCCATACAAGTCTATGGAGCCAAGCAGGTCAGAGGGGGATCAGGAGGGGGACGCCTGCGGGTCCCATACACCTGTCAATGGTCTGAGGACCTCAAAGATGATGTCATCAACACAAGCCCAATGCCCATCGTGCACAGTTCCTTGTATGGCTGTTGAGTTGGTGATTTCACTTTAACCATCTTACCCCCAATTCTCCCATAAAATGTAAAAATCTGCATTTTTTTGCTAGAAAATTACTAAGAACCCCCCCAAACGTTATATATACAGTGGGGAAAATAATGACTTGGCCCCCAGCAGATTGTAGTGTAGGTTTGCCCACTTACATAGAAATGAAGGGTCTATCATTTTTATCATAGATGTATTTTATATGATAGAGACAGAATATCAACCAAAAATCCAGAAAAAAACAAAAACACACACAATGCAAATGTTATAAATGGAGTTGCAGTTCCCAACAATAATACTGGCTACAGTAGGTGCTCACGTGTTACACAGATTAGTCCTTTCAATGTAAAGCCTCGTACACGCGGCACGATTGCTGGCCAAATGAGCGTCCGATTTTTGTCAAAAGAGCGCGTGCCAGGATCTTGACGTGCATACTAAAAACGGTACACAATTGTCGTGCCACAAACACGAACGTAGTGACGTACTACAAGGAATTTCAGCTCTTGAGTGCCACCCTTTGGGCCCCTTCTGCTAATTTTGTGTGTGTTCCTAATACCTAGGAAACACGATCCGTCACTTCCTTTAGATCAATCCCTTCCCCCTACAATTAGAACACAGTCTGGGAACACACTTAACCCCTTGATTGCCCCCCTAGCCCCCTTCCCTGCCAGTGACATTTACACAGTAATCAGTGCATTTTTATAGCACTGATTGCTGTCAATCGTCCCACAAATATGTCAAAAGTGTCCGCCATATTGTTGCAGTCACCATAACCACATTTTTGATCTTTCTTCATTTATATAATAAAAAATAAAATCTCCCCCCCCCCCCCGTATGTATATGTGGCTACAGTGTTATATGACCGAGCAACTGTCAGTTAAAATAGCGCCGTGCTGAATGCCAAACACTGTCTTGGTCATGAAGGGGAGGGGCGTTGATTCACAGTAAATATGAAACTGATAACCTGTAAAAGGCTTTTAAAAGCGTCGTCTATGGAGATTTTTAAAGCACCGCCTCCATTCCACGGGCAGACGCGATTTCAAAGTGTGACATGTTGGTTATCTATTTACTCGGCATAACATCTTCTTTCACATTATACCAAAAAAATTATTGGGCTAACTTTGATGGGTTTTTGTTTAAATCATGAAAATGTTTTTTTTTTTTTGTTTTTGTTTTTTTTGTTTTTGTTTTTTAAAACGTGTTTGAAAAACCGCTGCTGAAATATCGTGTGACATAAAAAAAAAATTGCAAAACCCATCATTTTATTCTCTAGGGTCGCTGCAAAAAAAAAAAAAATACATACACATATATATATATATATATATTTTTTATATATATATATATATATATATATATATATATATATATATATATATATATATATATATATATATATATATATATATATATATATATATATATGTATGTATGTATATTTTATTTATTATGTTTGGGGGTTCTGAGTAATTTTCTAAAAAAAAAAAAGTAGATTTTTACTTGTAGGAGAGAAATGTGTCAAAAACTGTGTTTGAAAAAACGCTACACAAATACCAAATTGCAAAACCCACCATTTTATTCTCTAGGGTTGCTGCAAAAAAAAAAAAAAAAACACATACATTAATACATATACACACACATACATATATATATATATATATATATATATATATATATATATATATATATATATATATATATATATGTTTGGGGGTTCTGAGTACTTTTTCTAAAAAAAAAAAAAGAAAGTAGATTTTTACTTGTAGGAGAGAAGTGTCAGAAATGTCCCGGGCGTACGAAGTGGTTAACGCATAAGAACGCACCTTCTGCCTTTACAATCACTTCTCATTCGCACTAGGAGGGGCGCGTCCATGAGGCTTTTTTGCACTCTCCCCCGCGTTGCAGGGAATTAAAGCGGAGCTCCACCCTAAAGTGGACCTTCCGCTCATTGGAATCCTCCCCCCCCTCCGGCGCCACAATTGGCACCTTTCAGGGGGGAGGGGGGTGCAGGTACCTGTACAGTACAGGTATCTGCACCCACTTCCGGCGTAGATTATGCAGAAGCTACGCCCCTTTCCGCAGAATCTACGCCCCTTTCCGAAAGTCCCCCCGCTGCCTGCTGGGAAACACACGGATCCCAGAGACAGCGGGGACCATCTTTATTGTGCAGCGTGAATGCGCATGCGCAGTAGGGAACCGGGAAATGAAGCTGAAAGGCTCCACTTCCTGATTCCCATACCCAAGATGGTGGCGGCAGCACCCGAGAGACGATCGAGAGATCGGCTTCGGGTGCCGGCATCGCGGGCGCGCTGGGCGGGTAAGTGTCACTATTTTAAAAGTCAGCAGCTGCAGTATTTGTAGCTGCTGGCTTTAAAAAAAAAAAAAAAAAAAAAATGGCGGAACTCCCGGCGGACTTCCGCTTTAATTAATGAATCTCCCATTCATTTCAATGGAATACCCTATGTACATGAAAAAAAAAATAGCTTTTTCTTTTTTTTTTTCTCAAATCAAACGTTGTGGTGGGCGGGGTGAATAGGCCATTAAAGCGCGCCGCACCAAACCAGGTAGTACTGAGATACCGCACGTTTTGTGAGCTGTATGGGGGGGGGGGGGGGGGTGATGTTAAGAAATAATGACACCTGTCTGGAGAAGGCAAAGCGTTTCCATGCCGTGCAGGAAAAAGGGGTGCCCTTAGGGGCTCATTCACACTAGGAAGCACAAGCATGCATTTTGTTTTTGCACTTTACCACGCGTTTTAGGCCAGACCATTCACTTCAGTGGCGTACCCATAATATGCGCATGAAACATTGCAAAAAGTTTCTGCCATGTTTATTTTATTTATTTTTTTAAGATGCATCATACCAAAACGCACGGTACCCTGCATTTTGGTGGGCGGTGTGAACAGGCCCTTGAAGCACGCCGCACCAAACCAGGTAATACTGCAATGCCGTGCGTTTTGTGAGATGTAGCGGGGAGGGGGGGGTGCCTTTATTTCTTAACCGCTTCTGGACCGGCTCACACCGATATACGTGGGCACTGTGAAGAGGGATAATCGCTGTAATAGCAGCAGAGAGCTACCGTAACCCCCGGTATCCTCTTCTTCAGGGGGCGGTCCGCTTTCAGATAAAGGGGTGGTCTCTGCGTCAGGTTCGCCGCAAAAGAGATCGGCGACGGGAGAGGGGGGCCCCTCCCAACGCACTCTGGTGCCCTCCGCCGCTTACCGGAGCCGTCGGCAGAGGCAGAAGGCGATCGGATCCTTCTCCTTCCTGGGTATGGAGCTGAGTGAGAGGGAAGATGGCCGCCACCCGTCTCCATAGCATTGCAGGGCGGAAGCGACGTCATAACGCAACCCCCCCCCCCCCCCCCATAGATCTTAAAGGCACTTTTTTATTTTTTTTTAACTAAATTTTTTTTTTTTTATTGAATTTTAGTGTAAATTGTAACCCTTCTAGATTGTAAGCTCTAACGAGCAGGGCCCTCTTATCCCTCCTGTATTGATTTGTATTGTAAGTGTACTGTCTGCCATCATATTGTAAAGCGCTGCGCAAACTGTTGGCGCTATATAAATCCTGAATAATAATAATAATAATAATAATAATAAATATGAGATGTGAGGACTTTTTGACCCCCCCAGATCTCATATATAAGAGGACCTGTCATGATTTTTTTTCTATTACAAGGGATGTTTACATTTCTTGTAATAGGAATAAAGGTAACACCACTATTAATATTATTATTTTTTTTTTAAACAACAGTGTAAAAATAAAAAAGGTAAAATAAATAAGAAAAAAAAATAAATGAACGGCGCCCCGTCGTGCCGAGCTCACGCGCAGAAGCGAACGCACACACGAGCGGGGCGCCCGCATATGAAAACGGTGTTCAAACCACACACGTGAGGTATCGCCGCGATCGTTAGAGCGAGAGCGATAATTCTAGCCCTAGACCTCCTCTGTGACTCAAAACATGTAACCTGTAGAGTTTTTTGAAGGGAGACTTTTAAGTTTAAACGTTTGTCGCCATTCCACGAGCGGGCGCAGTTTTTGAAGCGTGACGTGTCGGGTATCGGGTTTACTCGGAGTAACATTTATTTTTCACAATATATAAAAAAATAAAAATAAAAAAAAAACTTTATGTAGGACTACAACTCCCATCATCCACCATCACTACCCCCAAATCTGACCCCCTGAGAGGGGTGACTCTGATCTGAGATCTCCCCCCTCCCCCAATCGTCTCCCCTATCCACCCCACACTATCCACCCCTCCAGTCCCCATCCATCCCCCATCAGTCCCCCCTCAACTCACCATTCATCCCCTCACAACTGCCATCTTCCCTCGCCTCTCTGGGTTATACCATATCAACCCCCCGGTGAGGGGGGCTGACACCCACCCCCCCCCCCCCCCCCGCCTCTCACTCTCCCATTCCCTCTCACTGTTGCTCTCCCTCTTTCTGTCTCTGTATTCCGGTATATAAAACCTCCTCACATTACAAAAGGAGCGATCCTCACCCAAAAACGAAATGCCGGCCTCAACCCTTTAACTTGGTTTCTTCCACCGCGTCGGTTGCCATGGAGACATAAAAGAGACGCTGGCAGAGCCGCTGTTGGCGGGCCCTAACTGATCCTGTCAGAAAGTGTAACGGAAGGGGCGTTTCGTCGCCGCCATCTTGCTACACCCCGCACTCCTCCACAGGAAGGATTCACTGAAAAGGGAGAAAGCGGACATCTTGTTACACCCACCGGAGTTATGTATTTTACACTTATTTTTAACAGTAAAGTGAGTTCATTTAATGAAACACAGCGCTTAGAACTCGGACTGGTTAGACGTTGAATTTAAAAATTACGAAACACCAGCATCCTGGCTGATAAGAGGATCCTTGGGAGTCTCTCTCTCTATCACTCTCCCCCTCTCTCGTTACCCCGGCAACCAGAAGACGCTTTCATTGGTTGCTATGGGTAACCGCAAAAGCACATTTTCCATCTTCCAGAAATTAGGTCATATTAGATATATACTGTGTGTGTATATATATATATATATATATATATATATATATATAATATTATATGTATGACCTAGTTCATGGAAAATGGAGGCCGCGTTTTTGCAGTTAACCATAGCAGCCAATCAAAGCTTCTTCTGGTTGCCGGGGGTAACATGTCTTCTTTGGGCTCCAGTTTAGTACATCCTTACTTTTAATGGAAGCAAAGTAAAGATGAAACTGTTGCCAACCAAACCTTCCCCATGTGAATCATAATTAAAATCTAGTTGCTATGGGCAACAACTACATTGGGTGTTTTTTTTTCGTCAGCAGTAAAAGAGATCTAGATAACTGAAGCTGGAGAAAAGATGACACCGTTGCCAGGGGCAACCAGTCAGGTGTTTTCTTAGTTGAAATCCGGATGCTATGGGCAAGAACTCTGCTTTGGTCTTCATTTCGGATTTCGGTACTTCCACCCCCCCCCCCCCTTTGTTGAAAGTTGCTGTGGCGTCGGCGTTTGTAGGAGGTGACCCGTCCCCAGATAGACAGAAGCACCGCTTCCCACCTCTCTACAGATTTCCCCAAATCCAAAACCCCCACAGTCCTTCCAATTATCACATAATAGAGGTGTAAAGGACGACCCCTTCAATTCTCACCCCTGGAACTCCGTTGCCAGGTTGGACTACCTATTTTTGCACCCCCCCCCCCCTCCATTATGTCCCATTATTCTGGCCAACGCCACAAACTCTGAAATCCGTCTCTACCCGTGGCCTGACCATAACGTTGTTACCCTATCCACTACTCTGATTGGCTTGTCAGACACTCTATATACTTGGCGTTTAAACCATTCTCTGCTTACAGACCCCATTACACACCAAGAAATCTCTACTGCTATCCAAGAGTACTTCACTTTAACCACTTACCACCCTCCCACCGTCATATGACGGCTGAGCGGTGCGGCTCTCATTCTGGGTGGATGTCATATGATGGCTGGGCAGCACGGCTCTCTTTCTGGGTGCACGTCATATGACGGCTGGGAGGTGCGGCTCTTGTTCTGGGTGGACGTCATATGATGGCTGGGAGATGCAGCGTTCATTCTCGGTGGAAGTCATATGACGGCTGGGTGTGGAGGCTCTCATTCTGGGTGGACATCATATGATGGCTGGGCAGCACGGCTCTCGTTCTGGGTGGACGTTATATGACGGCTGGGCGGCACGGCTTTTGTTCTGGGTGCATGTCATATGACAGCTGGGAGGTGCAGCTCTCGTTCTGGGTGGACGTCATATGACAGCTGGGAGGTGCAGCTCTCGTTCTGGGTGGACGTCATATGACAGCTGGGAGGTGCAGCTCTCGTTCTGGGGTGGACGTCATATGGCGGCTGGGAGGTGCAGCTCTCGTTCTTGGTGGACGTCATATGATGGCTGGGCGATGCGGCGTTCATTCTCGGTGGACGTCATATGACGGCTGGGTGGCGTGGCTCTCGTTCTGGGTGGACGTCATATGGCGGCTGGGTGGTGTGGCTCTCATTCTGGGTGGACTTCATATGATGGCTGGGCGGTGCGGCTTTCGTTCTGGGTGGACGTCATATGGCGGCTGAGCGGTTCGGCTCCCGTTCTGGGTGGACGTCATATGATGGCTGGGTGGCGTGGCTCTCGTTCTGGGTGGACGTCATATGGCGGCTGGGTGGTGTGGCTCTCATTCTGGGTGGACTTCATATGATGGCTGGGCGGTGCGGCTTTCGTTCTGGGTGGACGTCATATGGCGGCTGAGCGGTTCGGCTCTCGTTCTGGGTGGACGTCATATGATGGCTGGGCGGTGCGGCTCTCATTCTGGGTGGACGTCATATAACGGCTGGGTGGCGTGGGTCTCGTTCTGGGTGGACGTCATATGGCGGCTGAGCGGTGCGGCTTTCATTCTGGGTGGACGTCATATGGCGGCTGGGCGGTGCGGCTCTCGTTCTGGGTGGACGTCATATGACGGCTGGTGGCGTGGCTCTCGTTCTGGGTGGACGTCATATGGCGGCTGGGTGGCGTGGGTCTCGTTCTGGGTGGACGTCATATGATGGCTGGGCGGTGCGGCTCTCATTCTGGGTGGACATCATATAATGGCTGGGTGGCGTGGGTCTCGTTCTGGGTGGACGTCATATGGCGGCTGAGTGGTGCGGCTCTCATTCTGGGTGGATGTCATATGGCGGCTGGGCGGTTCGGCTCTCGTTCTGGGTGGACGTCATATAATGACTGGTGGCGTGGCTCTCGTTCTGGGTGGACGTCATATGACGGCCTCCCAGAACGACCCCTCTCAACAATTGCGGCCGCTCCGTGTTGCTAGGACACGGCACAACCCTGATCTGTGTAAAGAGCTGCCGTCACGGCTCTTCAACCATGTGATCGGCTGTGTCCAATCACAGCCGGTCACATGTAAACATGGAGATACCAGGAATCGGTGCTCCTCTCCTCACACTGACAGAATGTGAGGAGAGGAGAGCCGATTAGCGGCATCTCCTCACAGGGGACAGCTAGGTATGTCATCAGTGCCCTGATTACAAATTAAGTGCCCACCAGTGCCAGGCTGCCACCAATCTGTGCCCTCGTGACAAGTACAAGGGATGTGAGTGGTATTATAAAATGTGGTTACTGGGGGCAACAATTCCACAGAGACACAGAAGTACCAAAATGAGGACAAAGGTGGAGTGGTTGCCCCTAGCAATCTGGTTTTACATACAACTCACAAGAAGACTCTTCCATATTGTTATGTTAGAAGTTAAAATCTGGTTGCTAGGGTCAACCACTCCAGTTTTGTCCTCATGTTGGTTCTTCCACCCCCTCTCTGTGTCAGCAATGAAAGGTAGCGAGTGTGTAAAGATGTAGTTGTTGCCCTTGGCAACCATTCTCTTGGGAATCATATTTAAAATCTGGTTGCTAGGGACAATATATCTTCTTTGGTCCTTTTTTCTTCGGCAGTAAAAGAGAGATATGGATAACGAAAGCTGGTGAAAAGATGATGCTGTTGCCGATGGCAACCAATCAAGTGTTCACTTGTGAATCATAGTTGAAATCCAGTTGCTATGGGCAAAACCCTACTTTGGTCTTAATTTTGGTACTTCCACCCCCTCCCTGTGTCAGCAATGAAAGGAAGCAAACTGATGGAAGCCGGTGTAACTTATGTAGCTTTTGCCCATAGCAACCAGTCTCTTGTGAATCATATTTAAAATTGTCTTGCTAGGGGCAACAACTCCACTTTTATTCCAACTTTGTTACAACCCCTTAACAGCTTATGGAAGCCAATATACAAGGGAAGCAGTTTCCCATAGCAACCAGTCAAGCATATTCTCGTGACTGGTATTATAAAATGTGGTTATTGGGGGCAATAATTCCACAGAAAGACAGATGTACCAAAATGAGGACCAAAGTGGAGTGGTTGCCCCTAGAAACCTGATTTTAAATATAACTCACAAGAAGATTCTTGCTTGTTCTTGTTTTAGAGTTAAAACCTGGTTGCTAGGGGCAACAGCTGCTGATTTTGGTACATCCACCCTGTGTGCAAACAACTAATTTGTGAACAGCTGATGTAAAGATGAAGATGTTACCCGTAGCAACCAGTAAAGCATCTTTTTTTTTTTTTTTTTTTAAATATGGTTGCTAGGGGTCACAACCCCACCTTTGTACATCCATCACTGACCCCGAAAGATGTATGACCTTAGCAATCAGGGGCAATCATTCCAGTTTGGTCCTCATTTTGGTACATTCATCCCGTGTGCAAGCAACATAAGAGGGCTAGTTTGTGAAAAGCTGGTGGAAAGATGAAGATGTCACCCATAGCAACCAGCAAATCTACTTTTTATGCAAAATATTTAAAATCTGGTTGCTAGGGGCAACAACTCTTTTTCCTGTCCTCTTAGTGGTACTTCCACCCCCCACCTCCACCCCATGTGCCAACAAAGAGAGTGAGCTTGTGGAAGCCAGGTACTCCACCATGGTACATCCATTGCTGACCCAGAGAGATGTATGTACCAAAATGAGGACCAAAGTGGAGTGGTTGCCCCTAGCGACCAGCTTTTAACTATAACTCACGAAAAGACTCTTGCAGGTTCTTGTGTTAGGAGTTAAAATCTGGTTGCTAGACTCCTCTTCTGTCCTCATTTTGGTACATCCACCCCGTGTGTAAGCAACATAAGAGGGCTATTTTGTGAAAAGCTGGTGTAAAAATCAAGATGTTGCCCAAAGCAACCAGTAAAGCTTAGTTTCGTTAGTTATATTTAAAACCTGGTTGCTAGGGGGAGCAACTCCCTTCCTGTCCAAAGTTTGGTACCCTGTACCAGCAAAGAGAATGAGCTTGTGGAAGCCAGTGAAAAGATGAGGCTTTTTCCCATGGCAACCACTCCAACATCTTTCTATGGGTTGGTTGCTAGGGGCAACAACTTAATTTGGGCCCTTGAAGTTGCTGCCCATGGAAACCAACCGATCGTCTTCTTCAGAATTCCGATTTGAAATCTGGTTGCTATGTTGCTAAGTACACCCACTTCCCCCTTGTGAAGACAACATACATTAAGTGTAGTCCAATTTATGGAAGCTGTAATATAGCATACCATATTACCATATATTATCATATTACCATTATTATCATATTACCATAGCAACCAGTCAAGAATCTTTTTATCAATTTATAATCTGGTTGTTAGAGGCAACAACTTTGGTTCTCAGTTGGGTAAATCCTCTCTCCTTGTGTCAGTGGTAAAAAAAGAGCGAGTTAATGGAAACCGGGGAAAAGGAGAACCTGTTACCCCTGGCAACCAGTTGAACATCTTCTTAGGGATTATTAAAATCAGGTTGCTAGGGGCAACAACTCTGCCATGTTCCTCATTCTGGTCCATCCATTTCAGCAATGGAAGAAAGGCAGCAAGCCTATGGAAGGTGATAGAAGGGAGAAGTTGTTGCTTATGGCAACCGGTCCCACATCTGCTCCTGAGTTATAGTTAAAATCTGGTTGCTAGAGGCGACAGCTTCACTCTAGCCCTTATCTTTCAGCAATGGACGAGGTTTGGTGGATGGAAGCTGGTGGAAAAATGGAGCTGTTGCCCATGGCAACCCCACCTTTTTTGTGAGTTATATTTCTGGTTGCTAGGGGCAACAACTTCATTTCAAATTTACCCCATTTTGGTAAATCCATCTGTCTTTATATTCAACATAAGGGGCCTAGTTTATGTAAATCAGGGTAACATTGAAGTTGTTCCCCCTGGCAACCAGTCCAGTGTCTTCTTGTGAATTACGTGCGCGACACAGCAGTGTAGTGGGTAGCACTCTCACCTAGCAGTAAGAAGGGTCGCTGGTTCGTATCCCAACCACAACACTACCTGCCTGGAGTTTGCATGTTCTCCCTGTGCCTGCATGGGTTTCCTCCGGGTACTCCGGTTTCCTCCCACACTCCAAAGACATGCAGGTAGGTTAATTGGCTTCTGTCCAAAATTGGCCATAATATATGAATGGGGACCTTGGATTGTGGGCTCCTTGAGGGTAGGGACCGATGTGAGTGTGCAATGTACAGGGATAGGGACAATTGTAGACACTCACTCAGGTTGGACTGGTGTCTTTATTCAACCTTACTAACTATGAAACTATGAATTACATTTAAAGAATTTGGTTGCTAGGGGCAACAGCTTCACATTGGTAAATCCATCTTTCCCCCTGTGTCCGCAATAGAAGAGGATGGCTTGATTGTGCATCCACCTCCTGAGAGCTGTTTGACAGAAGCCCGTGTACAGGTGGAGATGTTGCCCCTGGCAACCAGTCAAACCTTTTAAAATCAGGTTGCTATGGGCATCAATCTCACTTTGGTCCTGCTTTTTTGGGAAACCCTCCCCCTTTGTAAACAATAAAAATCAGTAGAAGCTGGTGGAAAGGTGAAACTGTCACCCACAGCAACCAGTAATCTTCTTGTAAATTAGTTTCTTTTAAAATCAGGTTGCTAGGGGCAACAACTCCACGTCGACCCCTCTTTTGGGAAACCCATCTCCTATACAAGCAAGACATGTTTATAGAAGCTGGTGGAAAGGTGAAGCTGTCACCTAGGGCAACCAGTCCTTTTCTTGTAAATTACATTTCCATTGAAAATCTGGTTGCTAGGAGCAACAACTCACCTCCTGTCCTCATTTATTGTGCATCTACCCGCCCCTTGTCAGCAATAGAAGAGGTTTGGCTGATGGAAACTGGTGGAAAGGGGAAGCTGTCCCCCCATAGCAGCCAGTCAAATCTCTTTTAAAAACAGGTTTCTAGGGGCAACAACCTCACGCTGGTCCTGGTTTTAGGAAACCCATCCCCTATGCAAGCTATAAAAGTTTAAAGAAGTTGGTGGAAACAAAAGGTGAAGTTGTCGTCTATGGCAACCGGTCATCATCTTGTAAATAAAATTTTTAATTAAAACTTGGTTGCTAGGGGCAACAACTCCCCTTCTGTCCTTATTTATTGTGCATCCTCCTCCTTACTGCGGAAATTAGAGTTAATGAGTGCTGTGACTACCTGTGTGCTGTGAGTGGCCAAGTGCTATGTGTACCCGTGTGCTATGTGTACCTGGGTGCTGTGAGTGGCCATGTGCTGTGTGTACCCATGTGCTATGTGTACCTGTGTGCTATGAGTACCCATGTGCTGTGAGTGCCCGTGTGCTATGTGTACCCGTGTGGTATGTGTACCTGTGAGCTGTGAGTGCCCATGTGCTATGTGTACCCATGTGCTGTGAGTACCTGTGTGCTGTGAGTACCTGTGTGCTGTGAGTATCTGTGTGCTGTGAGTACCCGTGTGCTGTGAGTAACTGTGTGCGATGAGTACCTGTGTGCTGTGAGTACCTTTGTGCTGTGTGTACCCGTGTGCTGTGAGTAACTGTGCTGTGAGTACCTGTGTGCTATGAGTACCTGTGTGCTGTGAGTACCTGGGTGCTATGTGTACCCATGTGCTAAGTGTACCTGTGTGCTGTGAGTACCTGTGTGCTATGTGTACCCGTGTGCTGTGAGTACCTGTGTGCTGTGTGTACCCGTGTGCTGTGAGTAACCGTGTGCTATGTGTACTCGTGTGCTGTGAGTACCTGTGAGCTGTGAGCACCTGTGTGATGGGAGTACCTGTGTTCTATGTGTACCCGTGTGCTGTGTGTACCCATGTGCTGTGAGTACCTGTGTGCTATGTGTACCTGTGTGCACCTGTGTGCTATGTGTACCCGTGTGCTGTGAGTACCCGTGTGCTGTGAGTACCCGTGTGCTGTGAGTAACTGTGTGCGATGAGTACCTGTGTGCTGTGAGTACCTTTGTGCTGTGTGTACCCATGTGCTGTAACTGTGTGCTATGTGTACCTGTGTGCTGTGAGTACCCGTGTGCTGTGAGTAACCGTGTGCTATGTGTACCCATGTGCTGTGAGTACCTGTGTGCGGTGAGTACCTGTGTGCTGGGAGTACCTGTGTGCTATGTCTACCCGTGTGCTGTGTGTACCCTTGTGCTGTAAGTACCTGTGTGCTGTGAGTAACTGTGTGCTGTGAGTACCTTTGTGCTGTGTGTACCCATGTGCTGTGAGTAACTGTATGCTATGTGTACCCGTGTGCTGAGTAACCATCTGCTATGTGTACCCATGTGCTGTGAGTACCCGTGTGCTGGGAGTACCCGTGTGCTGGGAGTACCCGTGTGCTATGTCTACCCGTGTGCTGTGTGTACCCGTGTGCTGTGAGTACCCGTGTGCTCTGAGTACCTGTGTGCTGTGAGTACTTTTGTGCTGTGTGTAACCATGTGCTGTGAGTAACTGTGTGCTATGTGTACCCGTGTGCTGTGAGTAACCGTGTGCTGTGAGTAACCATGTGCTGTGAGTAACCGTGTGCTGTGAGTAACCGTGTGCTATGTCTACCCGTGTGCTGTGAGTACCTGTGTGCTATGTGTACCCGTGTGCTATGTGTACCTGTGTGCTTGAGACTTGTTTGATGGATGGCGGCGTACAGGGGAAGATGTTGCCCATGGCGACCATTCAAACCTCTTTTAAAATCAGGTTGCTAGGGGCAACAGTTTCACACTGGTAAATAAAAAGCCCGCCCTGTCTGCAATAGAAGGGGTTTGGCTGGTGGAAAGGTGAAGCTGTCCCCCATAACAACCAGTCAAACCTCTTTTAAAACCAGGTTGCTAGGGGCAACAACCTCACTTTGGTCCTGTTTTTTTGGGGAGGGGAAGCCATCCCCAGAAGCTGGTGGAAAGGTGAAGCCGTCGTCCATGGCAACCAGTCATCTTCCTGCCAATTCAATTTTCATTGCAAATCTGGTTGCTAGGGGCAACAATTTCCCTCTGGCTCTTAGATTTCAGTAATCAAAGAGGTATGCTTGATGGCAACTGGTGTACAGGTGTTGCCCCTAGCAACCAGTGAAACCTCTTAGAATCTGGTTGCTAGGGACAACAACTGCACATTGGTAAATCCCACTCACCCGTGTCAGCAATAGAAGCGTTTTCGCTGGTGGAAAGGTGAAGCTGTCACTCATGGCAACCGAACACCTTTTAAAGTGTGGTTGGTAGGGGCAGAAAAAAACAAAAAACCCTTTGCTCCTGTTTTTGGGGAAACCCATGCCCACCCATGCCGGTAATGCAAGTTGATAGAAGCTGGTGGACGGGTGAAGATGTTGCCCATGGCAACCTATTGCCGTGAATCAAATGTAAAAACCGGTTGCTAGGGGCAACAACCCCATTTTTTTAATCATTTATATCTCCCGCCCACATTTCGCAGTCCCCGGGCACGCTGAGCCTTGTAGTTCTCTCCTCTCCCGCGATGTTCTCAGCAGCATGACGTCATGGTGACAGTTCACCGTCTATGCGTCAAGACAAACCGGGGAGCCTCCGCCCCTCGGCCAATGAGCGGAGGGGCCGGCCTGACGGACAGCCGTCTCAGCCAATCGGGTCTGTGTTTACCGAGACAGGGCGAAGAGTCTGTGTGACGTAGAGGGGGGCGGGGCCGGCAGCTGCTCTCCCACGAGGTCAGCAGTGCGGGGAGAGCCGGAGAGAGGAGGAGGAGGAGGGGAGAGGAGAGTGCAGGTGAGTCCCCACCGCCCCCACCCACCCACCCACCCACCCACCTACCTACCTACCTACCTACCTACCTACCTACCATCCATCACCACACCTACCCCCCCCCCCCCACCTACCTACCTACCATCACCCCCCACCCAACGTCACACAGGAGCACCACCGGAGCTCACACTCCAATCATCTCTATATGATACAATGTGTCCTCATCACCTTCCATTATTACATCATCATTTCATCTCCTCATCTGCGCTCTGATTGGTCTACAGCCTTTATTGGGACACAAATCTGAAATCTCATCATCGTTACTTTATTATTATTATTGTTATATATATATATATATATATATATATATATATATATATAATCACCATGTGTACATATTTATTATTACTATATATATATATATATATATATAAAATATATTATTACTATTAGCAATGTATATGTGTATGTATGTGTATATATATATATATATATATATATATATATATATATAATATATTATTTCAGGTACTTATATGGTGCCATCAATTTACGCAGCGCTTTACATATACATTGTACAATCACATCAGTCCCTACCCTTAAGGAGCTTCCAATCTAAGGTCCCCTAACTCACATTCATACATACTAGAGACAATTTAGACAGGATCCAGTTAACCTACCAGCATGTCTTTGGAGTTTTACATTCCCAATGAAGATCACCAATCAGAGCCAGGAGTGGGAAGCACCAAAATACTGCGATGCGAAACAAAAAAACGACAACATATATAATGTAGACTGAATGCAAATAATAATACATCACATTATAATAAAATAGTGACGTTGGGCTCACTTAGGGTGGGATGCAGTCAGCCCAATGATGTGATGTGATGGAATGTAAGATTCTGCGCTTTGATCTTTTATTAGTAATAAATCTGTTTTCTTTTACAACAGAAAATCTCATATTACATTGTAATCTCATGAGCTCGGCTCTGATTGGTGTAAAGGCTTTATTGTTGTTTCAAACTGAAACAGGATTGTTTGAGAGACCTGAGATGTTTGTTTGTATTATTATTTTATCATATATATTATAAAGCATAAATAAAAAAATATATATATATAATATAAGTATGATGCTCCAAAATGTTGCAACGCAATATGAAACCAAAGCTGTAATGTTACAATGTAGACCTGAATTCAAATAATAATCTTAAATTTATAATGGTGGTGATTGGCTTCTTTAATTAGGATCAGAGCGGGTCAATATAATGGTGTGATTCTGTGCTTTGATCTTATAATAGTAATACATCACTTTATACTGTAACAATGTTTCATTGGAGCATTTTAATCTCTTGATCTGGGCTCTGATTGGTGTAAAAGCTTCACTGGGATACAATCTGAATCATCAGGATTGTCTGAAAGCATCGCAGGCTTGAAATATAGTTTTTGCGATATTGAGGTGGTTAATATTGTGTGTGTGTGTGTGTATATATATATATGTATGTATATGTATATATGTATGTATGTGTAATATATATATATATATATATATATATATATATATATATATATATATATATATATATATATATATATATATATATTTTTTTTTTTTTATGGAGGGTTTGAAAGACCTCCAGACCAGACCTGCAGTGTTATTGATATTATTATCTTTGTTATTATAATTATTATTATTATATCTTTTTTTTTTTTTTTTTTTTTTCAGTTAATCTTACCTTTTCGCTCCTGCGTCCCAACAAAGTTCACCAATCAGAGCCAAGAATAGGAAGCACTAAAATGTTGCAATGTGATAGAAAACATAAACTGCGATGTTGTAATGCAAACTAAATATAAATCACAATAAATCCCTTTTGAATTCTAATGGTGATCATGGAATCCTTCTCATTATGATCATATAATCGAATGCTGAGATGTTACAATGTATGATTATTTGTTATAATGTTGTGATGATTTCCTCTTACAATAGTAACAAATCCCTTTACATTATAGCAGAATATTTCATATTACATGGACACGTTGCAATGTGCTGCTCTTGGCTCTGATTGGTGTAAAGTCTTTCTTTGGGCTACAGGCTGAAGAATTAGGATTACCTGAAAGTGCCGCAGACCTGAAATATTAATATTTCATCATAATAATAATCATAATAATAATCCTCAGCCTATGATTATTATTTTAGACGCTCTATAGCCACTTCACAACAGATGCATTTCTACATGTTTGTTTTCAATGCGTTTTTTTTTTTTTTGTCCCTGCACTGGAACGCACCGCACTGGTGTGAACTAGGCAATTGGAACCCATATTATCTACTGTTCACGCATTTTTGATTTAGAAAAAAACGCACTGGAATGCATCTGATGTGAACCGGCCCGTACTCCACGACTTTAGCCCGTATCCCAATGAAGATTGCCTCTCGGAGCCAAAAGTAGGAAACGCTACAATGTTGCAATGTGATATGAAACAAAAACGGCGATGTTATAATGTTGACTGAATGCAAGTAATAATTCATAATAACGTTGTGTTTTTTATTTAATTTTGCAAAATTTGATAAATGTATACTTTTGGCTTTAATTGGCTTATGAGCTTCACTGGGGTGCAGGACGAAAAGGGCAAATCCAAGCAAAACTGATATTTTAGTTCTAGGCTGTACTGCACATGCATTGGGTGAGCAACAGAACTAGAGCATTGGTGGCCCCTACAGCTCATGGGGCGTCTGAGAACAGAGCGCAGTGCAGGTAGCGATTTGTACTGCGAATGCATTGGCTGAACACAGCTCCAGAGCGCTGCCTGTACTACGCATGCGCGCCCTGTGCTTGACACTAAGGAGTGTGTGTAGGTACAGTCTTGACGGAAGCTCACTGAGGTGGCTCCAGGGAGATCCTGCAAGACAAAGGAGCCACCTCCCATAGGCTGAAACTTCACACACCAATGTTTTAAAGGGGCTAATGAATGGTAAAGTACATTATACAGCTATAGTTACTCTTTTTATCAAAAGTTTTTCCCCCTTTATGTTAT